>NC_047123.1:38056197-38678697 GCF_902500255.1 Thalassophryne amazonica | reverse complement strand
AACATTATAACCTTCCAGAGTGGGCGTGTCCTGTGGGCGAACCATGCCATGATGTTATTGTTTGTCTGGAGAATAACAGTCATATTTTAGTGATGTTGCATTAAATAAAGGTTTGTTGGCGTGGTGATCATGTGACCTGCCCGGACTGAACGTGCGGCTGCCTTTCGCGTGCAGTTTCACTGACTTGTTTGCGAACAGGAAGCTGTCATCATTCACAAACATATCAAACACTCCAGCAGCTTCACACTGTTTCAGCGGCTGCGTCGTTGAGTTTGATGGTATCAGCGGGTTTTGGTAGTGGCGGGTTTTGGCTGGACTTCAGCTCATTATAGACCTCTGTCAGCAGGGACTGGCCGTGTCTCCTCGCCATCACAGAGGATGCTGTGCGGTCTGTGAGCGTCGGCTCTCTGTTTGTGTGTCCTTCCCTTCAGCTCTGCAGTTTTCAACCAATTAAAAGACAATCTGTCTCCTCAGGCCCCACTGCTCCCTTTGGCTCTGGATTTGTGTGTGTGTGCATGCGTGCGTGCGTGCGTGTGTGTGTGTGTGTGTGTCTGCGTGCGTGACTTGGAGCTGGAAGGAGTGAAGCTCTTTTTTTTTTTTTTTTTTTTTTTTTTAATGGCTGCTGTAACATTCGATCAGGATCCACAGAGACACAGATTTGAAAGAGTGTGTGTGTGTGTGTGTGTGTGTGTGTGTGTGTGTGTGTGTGTGTGTGTGCGTGCGTGCGTGCGTGCGTGCGTGCGTGCATGTGCACGTGTTTGTTCATGTCACCCAAAATCACCTTCATTGCTTAGAAAAACAGTACAATAATTCCGGGGCTGTGATCCAACATGTTGGAGTGGGATTTAGGGAGGTGCGATTTCAAGGGACAAGAATCGAGTCCGAGTCCACTGTTGCACACCTGAGTCCTGTTGTGAACCGTGTGTGTTTTTCTCATCTTCTGTTATGTTCATACAATATTTTTTCACACACAGAGTTCATGTTTTGCTCGGACATTTGAATGTGATTCTGTGCTGCACGGCTGAACGGTTGAAATCAGCCTGAAGTCTGTTTGTTCCAAATCTTTGTCGAGCCTCATTCATAAACCTCATAAATGTCACCTTTCAGCCCTGATGCAGCAGACTCATGTTCTCTTTCATGTTAGTTTTTTTTTTTTTTTTAGTTTTAGTTTTGCATTACAACAACAATAAAAAGCTGCTAACAGCTGATCGGTGTCTCTTGGCTGTTTACTGGATGAAGTTATGTTGCGTTAGTTTTTTCTCTCATTTTATAATCTGACCTGCATCTATGTCTGTAACCTCAACAAGTTCACAACACAAAACCCACAGAGAAGAAACAAAGACCATCACACCCCCACTAGCAACAGAAACTAAACTAAATAAAATGAAGCCCACAGGCCTAATTGGACTGACCTTTAACACTTCTTGTTATAGTTAACTTGATATTTAAGTTTTTCAAGATGCTGATTTTCCTTCAGAGTTAAAGAAACGGCAGATCAACTCTGAGGTGTTTTTCCAGGTAAAGAGAGAAAAGTTCACGAAAAACACAGTGACCTTTACCGTGTTGTGAGAGTGACTCACAAGGACATGGCTGATAACTCAGGAGCAACAGGAGCAACAACAACAGGAACAAGGACAATAAGTAACGGCAACAAGTACAGCAGGAATAACGGCAACAATTAACAGGAACAAGGACAACAAATAACAGTAGCAGCACAGATCAACAGGAACAAGAACAACAAGAAATAACAGGAATGACAACAGCAACAACAACGGCAACAGGAACAACAACAAGAAATAACAAGAATGACAACACAAATGACGACGACAGGAACAATAACAGCAACAGGAACAACAACAGTAACAAAGACAACAGGAATAACTGCAACAAGGACAACAGGACAAGAACAAAAGGAATAATGGCAACCAGGAACAGGGACAACAAATAACAGGAACAGCACAGAACAATGGGAACAAGAACAACAGGAACAGCAACAATAGAGACAGGTTCGCCAACAAGGAGGTTCTGCACACTTGTAAGTCAAAAAAAAATCAGCAAAACGGACAATAAATAAATAAATAAATAAATAAAATCGTTTTATTTATTTTTTGCCCTCAAGTCCTGCTCGGCTTCATCTGTCTCTGTAAACAGTTTGGTGCTTTTGTGCCTTTGAGAAAGATTTTTGCAGAGTTAAGTTTTGTGTTTCCAATTATGAACACTTGGAAACAAGATTCAGTGAAGAAAAGTCGAAATGGCAGAAATGTAAAGAAAAAATAAATAAGTGTTTTTGATGTTTTTGATCAACTGTTGCACATTTTGTCAGCGACTCAGCCACAAAAAAGATAATCGACTTCATGGAACTTTCTAAGAGCTTTTTCACGCAGACTTACTTGGTTGAAGACAGAAAAAAATAATTCATTTCAAACATCAATTCTCCAGCAGAAAAAACCCTTGACTTGATAAGCGCAAGATTATAAATGTTCTTTTCATTATCTCCCATCAGGCTTTGCTCCAGAGACTCTGACAACACTGAAAGTGTTTGGAATGTCGACAATTCCGTGATAAAAGGGTGTAATTACGGAGTTTTGTCAGCTTGGGGCGACTTGCAGGCCGAACTTGAAGAAGCTAGATGTTTGAGACGATGATGGGCACTTTCAGAGCTTTTCATCCCGCCTTCAAAGAGGAGTGCTGAGACTTGTCGATATCTAATCAAGCTCTGATCCAAAAATTGATCTAATCTTCTCCGTGACCGCTTAGCGAGAGACGAGGGGGACACACAGAGATGCGAGAGGAAGCTTTGTGGACAGACTTTCTGTTTGTAGCCTTTGTTCATGAAAGAGAGAGATATGTGCACATCCAGTTGAATGTTTGTTTGTCCCTGTCAAAGACAGCCTGTGTCTGTGGATGAGGACACAGCAGGATCATGGGGAATATCTCACACATGTCCGAGTCTCAGTGTTGTCAGAAAGAAGTCTTAGTTTTTCAGTGTTCCATTTGTTACCATTGAGAAAGTGATGGAGGACAAAAGAGGGTGTGTTTTTGTTTTTGTCTGTCCATGAATGAACTAAATAAATGAGTAAATGAGTAATTAATTTGAAACAGAAATTTACTTACTTTGAAAACAGTGACCTGCACATATATAGGTCAAAATCAGATTTTAGGAAAATCTCCATCCACCATCACAGCTAGAAACATGGGTAAAAAAAACAACAGCAAAAAACCTCAGAGCACAGTGAGGCCATGCCCACATTTCAAAGCATCAGGTATGAAGAGAAAGTGTTAGATTGGATTTTGAAAAAAGTGTTGTTTCTGAACAAATGATATCAACTGATTAGCCAATTTCTTATATACTGACATGGGGCCAGAAATTTTCCTTGACTTCTGACCTTGATCATGGGCCAAGCCTAACCAAAATCCAGTCAGGTTCCCATCCATAGACTCAATCTAACCACCAAATTTGATCAAAATCAGATTAGCCCTTTTTTTAAGATATCTGTATCAAATTCCATGGGTGCAGCAGTGATTACAAGAGTGTAATAAAAGTTATCAAGACAAAATAAAGATTCTTTGATTTGTAACATCTGTCAGGGCAACTTCAACCTTGAAAAAAATGTTAAACATTCATATTCTGTCAGTGACTGCAAATTGATGTGGAGTGCTTTAAAAGAAAACAACAAAAACTGTTTTCACAATTATGTTATAAATGAGCAGTACCTTAAACTTTTAATAATTTTTTGTATTATTATTAATTTTTTTGCTGTTTTGTATTTTCTGGCCCAGTTTTGTTTGCAGAACGTGTTCTTTAAAGATGGAGTAAACAGGTTCATCACTGATCCGAGTTGTGTTTCTGCTCATCAGTCAGTCACTGAATGGAAATTTAATTACTGTTCAGATGTTGATCAAAGACATTTTCAAAGGATTCAGCAGCAGATAATCCTCAGATTCTGTTCATTGTTTGATGGTTCCAGTGAAATAATCGATAAGGTTCCTTTTTCTTCCTTTTACACAGTAATTTATGGCACAGTCAGAGTGTGTGTGTGTGTGTGTGTGTGTGTGTGTGTGTGTGTGTGTGTGTGTGTGTGTGTGTGTGTGTGTGTGTGTGTGTGTGTGTGTGTGTGTGTGTGTGTGTGTGTGTGTGTGTGTGTGTGTGTGTGTGTGTGTGTGTGTGTGTGTGTATTCCAGCATCGGGTTCTGCAGCAGCAGCTTTAAAATCATCGAAATGCATCAAACAGCCAGATTCTGGATCAGCACTAAAGGGTCTGGACAGCTCCCCGAGGATTTATTAGAGGAGGCCATTAGGTGGATTTCTGCTTTGCTCATCATTTGACGTCAGCCTGAGTGCTGCGGCGTTCATCTCCTCGTCTTACCTTGAACACCACCCCAAGTCTTCTCAGGTGGTGATTTTATTTTGGACACGTATTGATTGCTGCTTTTATTTTATGAGCATAGTTTTTAGACCAGAAAAGTAGGCACACCTACGCTGGAATGTCTATTTGTGTTTCTTGTTTTCTAACATTTAAATCTGTCCAGTAAATTGTCTTTTTAGAAACAGAAATATTCGTACCCCTGCCGCCCTTTGAGGTGTATTTGTTGTGGGCCGTCTGGTCCTCAAGTAGGTTTTGCCTTTAGTCTGGATTGTCCCTTGTCAGGTAACCGCCTAGGATGTGGAGGCGAACGGGAGGGTTGGAGAGTGTCTGTTTGGATGGATTCACTTTCAGAGAACAATTTGATTGTTTCTAGGCTTTGAGGAAGCCTAGGCCTGCAGCCTGTAAATACAGTGAGTGGACGGACAGAGACACACGAAGTGGCAGAAAATGAATGTTTCACAGTTCTATAACACAAACACAGTCAACACAATCCTACAGAAAGGATTTAGTGTGAATGAATCTGAAGCACTGCTTCATTCTCTGTGGTTTTAGAATTTCAGACAGCTGGACATGAGCTTGATGTCCAAAGTCTTCATCTGGTGGTCACTGTGAATGTGACGTATGTATCGGCACCATTCACATGTTTTTGATGTTTTTTCTTTTAAATGGTGTTTTTCAGTTGGTATGAGGTTTCAGATCCTGAGGGTTTGGACCCCGAAGGTTCAGATCCTGAGGGTTCCGGTCCATCCCATCTGGATGAGTGACTGTGTTTCCTGTGAACACGCTGACCTTTGGTGTGTGTGTCTCCGTGATGGTGAGTCACGGCGTGCTGAGTGCTCGCACACATCGTGTATCACTGCTGGTTAGACAGGACATATTGATTAGCTGAATCAGGATCAGTTTCTGCAGAGAAAGGCTTTCTGTCCCACTGACAGAGGAGGAACGTTCATTTAGACCCCGAAAGTTAAACATAAAAATGTCTGTGATGTGTTTCAGAGGTCATGTGATCAGCAGCCTTTTTTGTTTGCTTTGTTTTGTATTTATTCTGTTTTCAGCTTTTATCCTTAAAATTTAGTAGAACAATCAAATGTAAGATGAAGGAATAGTTTGGACAGAGACTATGAGCTGCTGTGGCGCCCCCTAATGGGAGCATGTGAAAGAAAGTCGTTCACACTTGCCACGTTCACACTGCACGTGACGCCACAAATTCTCTTCCCTCGCCTGGCGATGGACGCACCATCATCGCCCAGTGTGTCGCTCTGCTTGGGCGGAAACCTTCGCTGCAAAACTTCGCCTGCGTCATCAAATAGGAGGAGCTTCCATTTCGCTTCCGGACCTTGATCACATGGAGCGAGTTGCTGTGCTCTATTTGTTGTGGAAAGCCGACAAACGTTGCCAGCGGCGCCGTCGCTGGGTTCACAACATCCTCATGAGATGTTCCCAATTTGGGGAGTTTCATCATTTGCTGCAGGAGCTGCATCTGGATGACGGACGCTTTCAGTGGTACTTCTCCCTCTCCAGGACCCAGTTTAAGGACCTCCTGTCCCATTCGCGCACGCACATTCAAACAAAGAAAAAAAACTGGCTTCCGCTGTGGTTCCTCGCTCTCTCTCCCCTCATCAAACTCTGTCATACGTCCTGCTCACAGGCTGGCTGCCAGAGACAGGACATGTCCACATCAAGTATAAACTCCAGACATCTTCACATCACGACATATCCAGTCCCTGATTGGTCATCGCGGCGCAACAAGACAAAAAAGTTCAGATTTTTCAACTTGGGGAAGAGGGCAATGCAACGCGATATCGTGCCACAAACGCGCCAATCAGTTCATTCGTGTCGCTTTATTCTTGTCCATCGCATCGCGTTGTGTGTCTTGAACTTTTGTGGCGCCACAACGCGTCCTTCCATAGGGATTACATGGCAACCTTTCGCCGACGTTGCTCGCGTCGTGTGGTGTGAACGCGGCTTCCATCAGTTATCAAAACATTTTTAGTCAATCGTCACCAAATTTGTTCTTGAATGTTCTCAAGAGAAAGAACCCATCAGATTCAGTTTGAATCTTATTGATCAGTTTCTGAGGAGGTTTTTAGCTGATCAATACCACAATCAGATGTAACAATAGAACCTGTTACCTTGTGTGTCATCACTGTAACAGGTTGCTGGCATCACGCGTGTCCAAATGTGGTTGGTCCCTCCCTCTGTTGAGTGAACTTTTGGAGCCAGTCAGTCAAAGGTCAAAGTCGTCAAACAAAGTCTTAAAAACACTTCCTCTGGGATAATCCCAAAACCGATTAGGTTTGAGAGGTGACGTTAATATCGATAAATTGTGATCATGGCAATCTGTTGGTGGCAAGGAAGATCATCTCTTGGTCGATTCCCGGACGGGATGTCTACATCCAGGGATGATCTAGCGATGCCTGAGTGTGGGTTGTCACACGCTGACAAACACACGGCCTTTGACAGGTCCTTCACCTGGTCCGATGGCTAGATGATTGGGGTCTGAGGACCTGCTGAAGCTCAACCGCCTTCACAGCCATTGGGTTGCAAATCATCACCTCCTCCTGATCCACCATTGAGGACTTCTTGTTTCACCAGAGCGCCATTAGCTGTCTCGTGTTCAGGGTTCCTGCTGGGCCTTCGTGGTTAGCATATTGTCCATGGGGAAAACAAGGTCCCCACCATGTTCATGTTGAAGGGCTGAATTTTGACACCTGTATCAAAAAGTAAATCATTTGGAATCAAATGGTAGAAGTGACATGATGATGATGTCACAAAAAAATTGTCATAAAAGAAAAAACAGTTTTTCAAGGGAGATTTGCAACCAATAGGACAATAGAGGTGATCTGATGTTTATACTGAGCAGCCAATCATTTGTCATTATTTGGTGTGTGATGACATGATGATATCATGAAAAAAACAACAATGCAGTCACAAAAATCATTTCTGGCTTATTGCTGTCCAACCAGTCCTCAGTGCAGGGTTTTATTCAGTATAGTGTTCAGGATTTTCTGCTGCATTTCATGATCTTTGGACTTCTGGACATGATGACTGGATGCTTTTTTTTTTTTTTTTTGAGGATGTTTTGTGTAAGTTCACGCACAGCCGCTGACAAGACGATGGTGGATCTGGATCGAGTTTCTTTGAACAGGAAGTGGCTGCAGAGACTCGGTAATATGTGAGTCCCAAAGTTGGTGTTGTTCATACGTGGCTGAGTTATGAGCTTCACGTCAGAATAAATGTCAGTTTTAGTTCACATGGTTGACGTTTAATATTTGCAGTGGAATCCTTCATTACTGTCAGAGGTGTTGATAGAGAAATAAGGTGGGGAGAGATGGTGGGATGGATGGAGAGAAAAAAGTGATGGATTACTCCTTCAGAGTGGAGGATGGAAGAAGCGGCTGTCAGCAATCTAATCAGGTGAAGAAGGAGAGAGGGAAGCGAAACGAGGTACGAACACGCAAAGATGGAAAGGTTTTAGAGAGGATAAGAAAAAAAGTGTGGTGTGTGAGTCCAACAGCGGTGCTGGAAACCTGTTTGATTGTGAACGGAGGTCAAAGAAAACATCCCGAAGGAGAGATTTAGAAGGTAGAAGTTGATGAGATTGATGTCTCGCGAGGGCAAAAAGTGTCACTTCCCGCGTGTGAATAAATCCATTAATCGTGGTGATCTCGAAGATCGCCATTTGCTGTTACAGAGGCCGATTTATGTGCAGCTGTGATGGACTGGTGTCACCTGTAGGGGGAGTCGTAGACTCTCACCCACTTTGTCCGGGTCTGAAGGGTCTCAGGGTCTGTACAGGATTAAGAACTTGAGTGTTTGTCTCTGGTTTGTTTCTGAACTTTTCAACACTTTTATTTCAGATGTGGAGTTCACTGAACCCGATCTGGATCATCATGAACCGGATCTTCACCATTAAACCAGGATGAGTGGGTTACTGAGGAAATATGTGAAATGAGATTAAAGGGCCTCTTTTTGCAAGAGGTGTTTAGTTTTATAGACCTTTGTTGTACGTAACAGCTCATGACCCCTGGGGTCAGCTCGAGGCCCCGCCCCTGTGACCCCAAATTGGAATCAAAGTATGCAGAAAATGAGTATATTTAACTTTAAATGAACTTTATTTGTTTTAGTGAATGTGTTATTTACAAAGTGTATGTTCTTTTGTATTGTAAGTCTGTATGAGGGTGTGAACACATGAATCCCTTTTGGATGCTCTGACAGGCGCACGGTGAAGACAGATCTCTGACGTGAAGTCTCTGTGTCTGGCTCAGGGACCCGGGTTCCTGCATTCTTTTGGTCATCTGTTCGCTGAGATGCGGCAGATTAACCAACAAAAGCGCTGCAGACGCTTTGTCCACTGTGGTGGTGATCAGTTCTGTCCCAGTGGGGATTGAACCACCAACCCTTCCATTAGAACAGCAGCAGAGCTGTCAGTGTGTAGAAGGGTGAGGGTTAAATTCCCGTCTGGGCCACACATGCAGGTTCAGGTGGAGGCGTCTTCATCGTGACAGCTGAAGGTAATTTTTCAGAAATTCTCCTCAAATTGATCTGTAGAGCGACGAGCTGAGCGCGGCGGATGGAGCTGAGCGCGGAGCATTGAGCCGCTGTTCTGTGTCAGCTGACTGCTGTATTGTCGGCAGTGATAATATTTTCTGTGAGCCGGAGATAACTTCTCCCTCAGCGCGCTGTGTGAGAGGTTAAACCTCAGAGAGGAGGAGGAGAGAAAGGAGGGAAGGGGAGGAAGGAGAAGAGGGAGAGTGAGGAGGGAATGGGAAGAAGGCTGGAAGGGGAGGAAGGAAGAGAGAGAGAAGAGGGAGAGTGAGAAGGAGGCAAGAGATAGGTGGTGGGGGAGTGAGGAGGAAGAATGATGGGCAGGGATGGAGTGAGAGAAAGAGGGGGAAAGGTGGAGGGAGGATGTAGATGGGAGAGGAAGGAGAGAAAGAAGATGGATGGATGATGGAAAGACAAAAAAAAGCAGCTCATGATGGAAGATGATTGACAGTGGGGGAAAAAAAAAAACAGGATGGATGTTCGATGGATAGAAAAGAGCCCCGATAGAATGATGGATTAAAGAAAAGATGGATGGATGACGGAGAGAATCTAAGGATGGATGGATGGCTTTTTCATTCATTCATTTATTGGTGTATTCTGATAATGCTGAGATTTTTCTTTATCATCTCATGTGTTTTCCCACCTTTCTTTCTCTTCTTCCTTCATTTCTTTGCTTGCTCCAGACCTCCCTCCTCTTTCTTCCTCTTCCTCTCCTCCCTCCATCTCATCCATCAATTTCTTCATCCATCTCTCCTGATTGTCCCTCAGCTCCAGAGGGAGGCGACTTACAGGGTTATTTGTCTCCCTTACAAACCTGCCATCTCTCACTCCTTCATCCTCCCCCGTTTCTCTCTCTCTCTCTCTCTCTCTCTCTCTCTCTCTCTCTCTCTCTCTCTCTCTCTCTCTCTCTCTCTCTCTCTCTCTCTCTCTCTCATATCGATCCAATACTCCTCCTGATGGGGTCCAGTACCTCAGAGATTCCGGGGCTCGCTCTGCACCTCCTCCTCCATTAGCGGAGCTTCTCCTTCCCTCGTTCCCTCACTACATGTGGGGGGGAACCCGAACCCGAACCCCCTCCCCGGTCTTTGTTATCCTTCACATTTCTTCTTTGCTAGATATTTTATTTCCTTTTTCTTTCACCTCTCCACTCTTTCCCTCCCTAATTCTCTTTGTTTTATTATTTGTTTCTTCATCTTTTTTCCAATATTTCTTCTTGTCTTCTCTTTCCCTTTTTCTCATTTATTCCTTTACTTTTTTGTCTCCACTCATTTTCCTGCTTGCATCTTTTCCGCAGATATTTATTTATTCCTCCCTCACTTCCTCCCCTCCTTCCCCATCCCCTCTTCCTTTCTTCCTCATCCTCCCTTTTTTGTGCTCCCCTCCTTTCCTCCCCCTCTGCCTTGCTGTTGTTCTCTCATCCATCCACACCTCTTTTTCTCCTTTTTATTATCCTGTCCCTCCCCTCCCTTCCTCCCCCATTCCTCTTCTCCTTTCCTTTCTTCATCCCTCCTTCTGTTTTTCTCTACTCTCTATTTTCTGTCCTTTTCTCCCTCTTTTTCTTCCTTCACCTCTCCTCTCCTACCACCTTCTGCCCCCCCTGCTCCCCCCGTATCCAGAGGGGGTGATGAACGTGGAGGTTATTGAAGAGCAGAAATAATGAAATAAAACGGCGCACGGAGCCAGAACAAAACACATTTTCTCATTTTCTTCCAGTAAAAGTTATGAATTTTTTATGTTTCAATCTTCTTCTTTAATGAAACACTTTTTACGGGCGACACGTCATACATTTTCATAACACCCGTTTGGCTGACATTTTCAATATGTTGCTTCATGCGGCGTGTAGTGCGTCCATAATGGATTCATGAACACCTGCGTGTGTTCCAGGCGTGCACGCCGCCATTTATTTGTCACTTTACGCTGTATAATGTGTGTCATTTAAAAAAAAAAAAAAGTCTTGTCTGTCTGCGTCGGTTTGTTCATGTGTTAAATTAATGCTGTGTCTTTTTTTGTTTATCTTTTTTTTTTGCAGCGTTTTAAACAGAACTCCGGTTCATCTCATCCATGAGATCATCCTGGTGGACGACTTCAGCGATGACGGTGAGCCGCACTCGCTTCCACCTCAGATTTTGTCCGCAGCAGATGCGCCCGCAGATTCTGGATCAGAGCGGAGGTGGGAACACCCTGCGCTCTGGGCCCCGGTATCCCAGACCGAACGGTCCGCCCCTAAAAATTGGTCCGCCTGCCTCCTCTGCTCATGAGTCCAAGTCAGAGTCTCTTCACACAAAGTGATCAAATGGATTAATGTGATTATTAACCATCAAATGACAAAGTAAAACCTCTTAAATCATTCTACAGTCACTTTGAGGCAGAAACAAGGTGATATTCTGTGATGCTTGGAAATGACCAATGCACATTGAACGCATCAGCTAGCAGCTCGTTTAGCCGCAGCGCTCTGATCGCTTCCTCTGTCTTTTATGATGAAATAATGCTGAATTTATGTGGAAATGATTGTTGTAGAAAAGTTTCAGATATCTGTCACTGAGACAGATGATGACTGGAGGCAGTTTGAAGCAGAAACGAGGTGATAATCAGTGAACCGCTGCTGATGGCGCAGTGAAGGCAGGGCGGACCCAGTTTTACATGTGACCGTTCGGTCAGCGACACTGGAGTCGGTCTGAGGAGCTTTGTGCGCTTCACCTGCAGATCTGTCCTTTCTGTCTCCAGAGACACAACGTCCAGGTCACGGCGTTGGTGAGAATCCATGAATTAGTTTTGACTTAATCGTTCTTGATCCAGAATCCGGATTCGGATCCAGATCACTTCCAAAATTTAATGAGTTCTTCAATGGCCTAATCTGTGGTGTAAATTTGTCAAAATCCGTGCAGTTGTTTTGACGTAATCCTGCAAACACAAACAGAACTGTGTAACATGAACAAACAAAACCGTGTAGCAAACAAACAAAATTGTGTCACAAACAAAAGCACAAAATTGTTTAACACAAACAAACAGAACCACGTGACACAAACAAGACAGCATAATATAAAGAAAGAAAGCTACATGTAGCGTGAAAAGATTAAATGTTTATCCACCAGGGGGCAGATTAGTGCAGCAACATCTGACTGACGTCATTATGTCACTGATGATGTCACTGCAGCTCTTTAACTTATGTGTTGCTGTGGTAATGTTGTGGACAAACTCATCGTTCCATCTTTTTCATTTTGTTGAATTTTTTCTTTGTACTTTTGTATGGGTCTTGTGGTTATACTGCCCCTGTGGCTGGACAAGGTATTACAAAAAATGTGCCTTCGATTGGTAAAGACATTTTGTAAAGCTGCAGACACACGTCTCCTTTCACAGCCACTGAAGGCAGGAACTCCCTCAGACTTGATGGCTTCCCTCACGTGTCTCCTTTGTGCAGGCGCTGCAGTTTTCTGCTCTGTGCACATTTATTTTTGATTCCATAACAAACAGCATGTAATGTGTGTAATGATTAAAGATGTTTACGTGCACAAATTGTCCCCAAAGCAAAATGTATTAACGGCTGAACTCTAAACTTAAAGTGGAAAATCTGCTCAACAACTTCATTTCTTTTCTTCCCACGCAGCGGCAGCATGTCATTTAATAACCCACATATCTCAGATTTATCTTCCTCGTGGCTATAATCCTAATTTGTTGTGTGGAATTAGTTTAAGAAGCGTGAATTCTCTTTCACCGTGCTGCTGTTCAGACTTCAGTAAGAAGCTTTTTGGCGGTTTTCCGAGTTAATATTTTCCGCTTCGTGAAGTGAAAGTACTCGGACTTTTTGTGTTTGTTTAAGAACCTTCACAGCGTCTCAGTAAATCTTTAGGTTTCTACACAGATCAGAGAGTTTTCTTGAGCTTTTTTGTCCACATGAACATGACGTCATGGACGCTGACCTCTTGTGGCTTTAGGGTCAAAGGTCGCTGACAGCCAGTGAACCAGTCTTATTTCTCCAGACTTTTCCAGTTACTTCTTTTCTCATTATTATTTAGTGGGTCCAATATTTTTGCAGTACTTCTAACAGTAACAGTACAGATTAAACTGTATTCTCTTCTGAAAACCCGTTTGACTCAGTATTTAACTCTACAGTTAGGAGGTTTAATTGATGGTTTTACATCAAATCAGTCAGAATACGAAGAATCAGGGAAACAATCAAAGTAAAAAAAAAAAAAATTCTAAGTGAACCACAAAATATCAGACATATGGAAAACCTTGAATTTTAATTTTTAATTTTAATTTTCAATTATTTACTAAATTTAGATCTTTTTAAAAGTGTCTGTTCAGAGTGTTTTCAGTTTATCAGAATGTGATGTTTTTGTAAAAGATTATATAAATAAATTGAATGACAAATTAACAAGTTATTTTTATTTAAATTGCAGGGCTACACAAATCCGTCTTTTGACATCATTAAAGTCCCAAATTCCATAGTGTGTAATACTGAAAAATGTTGCAAAGGATTGTGGGGTTTATTTCTTATTCCTAATCCTGTGCTTAAATTTTCATTGTTACGCAGATGATACCCAGCTTTATCTATCCATGAAGCCAGAGGACACACACCAATTAGCTAAACTGCAGGATTGTCTTACAGACATAAAGACATGGATGACCTCTAATTTCCTGCTTTTAAACTCAGATAAAACTGAAGTTATTGTACTTGGCCCCACAAATCTTAGAAACATGGTGTCTAACCAGATCCTTACTCTGGATGGCATTACCCTGACCTCTAGTAATACTGTGAGAAATCTTGGAGTCATTTTTGATCAGGATATGTCATTCAATGCGCATATTAAACAAATATGTAGGACTGCTTTTTTGCATTTACGCAATATCTCTAAAATTAGAAAGGTCTTGTCTCAGAGTGATGCTGAAAAACTAATTCATGCATTTATTTCCTCTAGGCTGGACTATTGTAATTCATTATTATCAGGTTGTCCTAAAAGTTCCCTAAAAAGCCTTCAGTTAATTCAAAATGCTGCAGCTAGAGTACTGACGGGGACTAGAAGGAGAGAGCATATTTCACCCATATTGGCCTCTCTTCATTGGCTTCCTGTTAATTCTAGAATAGAATTTAAAATTCTTCTTCTTACTTATAAGGTTTTGAATAATCAGGTCCCATCTTATCTTAGGGATCTCGTAGTACCATATCACCCCAATAGAGCGCTTCGCTCTCAGACTGCAGGCTTACTTGTAGTTCCTAGGGTTTGTAAGAGTAGAATGGGAGGCAGAGCCTTCAGCTTTCAGGCTCCTCTCCTGTGGAACCAGCTCCCAATTCAGATCAGGGAGACAGACACCCTCTCTACTTTTAAGATTAGGCTTAAAACTTTCCTTTTTGCTAAAGCTTATAGTTAGGGCTGGATCAGGTGACCCTGAACCATCCCTTAGTTATGCTGCTATAGATGTAGACTGCTGGGGGGTTCCCATGATGCACTGTTTCTTTCTCTTTTTGCTCTGTATGCACCACTCTGCATTTAATCATTAGTGATCGATCTCTGCTCCCCTCCACAGCATGTCTTTTTCCTGGTTCTCTCCCTCAGCCCCAACCAGTCCCAGCAGAAGACTGCCCCTCCCTGAGCCTGGTTCTGCTGGAGGTTTCTTCCTGTTAAAAGGGAGTTTTTCCTTCCCACTGTAGCCAAGTGCTTGCTCACAGGGGGTCGTTTTTGACCGTTGGGGTTTTACATAATTATTGTATGGCCTTGCCTTACAATATAAAGCGCCTTGGGGCAACTATTTGTTGTGATTTGGCGCTATATAAAAAATTGATTGATTGATTGTGTTTATTTGATTTAATTTCTGATTAAATAGTATTTATCTGCATCAGGAATTTCAAGAATGACACCAGTTCATTGTATCGCACAGATCTGGAAATCAATAACGTTCATATTTTAATAATTTAAACGTTGGAACTTCAAAAATATATATATTTTTATTTTTTTCCCTCCTGACTTCAGCAGATGAAAGTTCTGTGATATTCCCTGTTTGTTTGCAAACACTTTTCCAGAAAGTGCTTATTCCCTTTGTTCCTCGGCTTTGGAAAAGCCTGTAAAATGCTGTACTATGACTTCAGCACCTCCAGCTTGTTAACACAGTAACTCAAAAACAATAAATGTTCTTATTCTGTAATTTACCACAATAAAAGGACATACAATGACAACAAAGGCATCAACTTCTGGTTGAGTTTGGTGCAGTTGATCAGTCCACAAACCAGCTTTGTTTTGCTTGTGTAAGATCCTGTAGACCAGCCTGCTACCTGCTGAACACTGCCACCTACTATACACTTGGTAGCAACCAGGAGCAAATGTGGTAAAACACATATTGCATGAAAGCGCAGAAGCTTAACTTTGTAGTGATATGAGATACATTCTTATGTACGCTGACATAATCACATGATGAAGACAGAAAAACCTTCAGTGAAGTAAAAAAAAAAAAAAGTGGCTGCTCCCTTGTTCTTACTCGGGGTCGTCACAGGATGTCAATTTGGCACAGTTTTTACACCGGATGCCCTTCCTGACGCAATTCCGCATTACATGGAGAAATGTAGCAGGGGTGGAGTTTGAACCGGGAACCTTCTGCACTGAAAACAAATGCACTAACCGCTTCTCCACCACCACTAGTTGGGGTCAGGGGTCAGCAGCGGGGTTACCATGGGACCACCAAGCATTTTTGAGCAATTTTTAAATTTCTGCATTGTGACCAAACGATGTGCATGAAGGCAGCACGGTGCTGACTGGACTCATGTTCAGTGTTAAATATTGTTTACGTGTCTTTTACAAATAAAACACGATCTTCATCCAGTTGGTCAGAGAGAAGACTTGAGTCAGTAAAATACTTTGGCATTTTATTTCTGCTCACCCTGAAACATTTAAACACTGAAACTGTGAAGTTGCAGAGTATCACTGCTTCATGGTTCTGATATTTGTCACCTTCTAGACATTTTCGCTGTGAAAAGATCATCTCTAATCTCTACTGACAGCATTTTGTGGTGAGATACATTTTGCAAACAGTTTTGTACCAACACAGACTATCGGCTGATTTTAAGTTATGTTTTCTGATATTAATGGAAGATCTTGATATCTTAGACTGTCTTGGAAAAAAAATCCCAAACTCTAACACGTGTATGGACCTTATAATGACCAAGACAGCCAAAGCAATGAATTCTGTTGTTCTGTGCGATGAGCACAGAAATTTACCTGCAAACTTCAGAAGGTGAATTACAAATTCTGTTCATGCAAATTTATCTCTTTTTGTTGTTGTTGTCCCCCCACCCCCACCCCCACAGAGAGCGACTGTCAGCTCCTCACCAAACTTCCAAAAGTCAAATGTCTGCGCAACCAAAAGAGAGAAGGTATGACATCATCAGTGTTTGTATGTAAAGGGGCCACCTCGGGTCACAAGGTCACTGCAAGCAGCAGAGAGAGAAAAGTTCAGGAAAATACTGTTCCAGAAGCCAGCAGCAGCTGATCAGCAGGCGCACGGATCACTAATTAAAGTGCAGCGACGCTCGTAAGAGACGCAACACAAACTGCAGATTTGACACGGCTGTCACTGCTGGTTTCTCCACAGCTGCCTTCTCGTGCGGCACCGTTCTGCTTATTATTTTTCTATATAATCCATTTACAGCTGCCGCCACGCTTTTAAATATAGAATAGAAATGAATGCAGTCACAGACTGATGTGGCAGCCCGACAATGTGCTGAGATCAGGAATGCTTTGGGAGGTAAAGGCAGATTTAGCTGCCAGGAAAGATTTAAAAATTCATCTTCAGTTCCACTGGAGGTGTTTTCATGCTGTTCGATCCCAGAACTCCCAGAATGTTTCATAATCCACATTAAACTCCTCAGATTGTGGTTAATGTTGGACCTTTAAATCCAAGACAAAGACTTCAGAATTTGTATTGTTTTCTATAAAAAATAAAATCAATTAAATTAAAAATCCCAGTGTATTTGCACTTTTCTCATCACTTCCACTGAAGAGGACACCTTCAATTAGGTGTTTCCCAGACTCAGACCCCCCCCAGTGCAGCAGGCCAAACTAACCCCCCAGTGCAGCAGGCCAAACTAACCCCCCAGTGCAACAGGCCAAACTAACCCCCCAGTGCAACAGGCCAAATTAACCCCCCAGTGCAGCAGGCCAAACTAACCCCCCAGTGGAACAGGCCAAATTAACCCCCAGTGGAACAGGCCAAATTAACCCCCCAGTGCAGCAGGCCAAACTAACCCCCCAGTGCAACAGGCCAAACTAACCCCCCAGTGCAACAGGCCAAATTAACCCCCCAGTGCAGCAGGCCAAACTAACCCCCCAGTGCAACAGGCCAAACTAACCCCCCAGTGCAACAGGCCAAATTAACCCCCCAGTGCAGCAGGCCAAACTAACCCCCCAGTGGAACAGGCCAAATTAACCCCCCAGTGCAGCAGGCCAAACTAACCCCCCAGTGCAACAGGCCAAATTAACCCCCCAGTGCAGCAGGCCAAACTAACCCCCCAGTGCAACAGGCCAAATTAACCCCCCAGTGGAACAGGCCAAATTAACCC
Source organism: Thalassophryne amazonica (assembly GCF_902500255.1). Lineage (NCBI taxonomy): Eukaryota > Metazoa > Chordata > Actinopteri > Batrachoidiformes > Batrachoididae > Thalassophryne > Thalassophryne amazonica. The sequence goes on along the minus strand of NC_047123.1, from coordinate 38,661,234 downwards.
CCCAGTGCAACAGGCCAAATTAACCTCCCAGTGCAGCAGGCCAAACTAACCCCCCAGTGCAACAGGCCAAACTAACCCCCCAGTGCAGTAGGCCAAACTAACCCCCCAGTGCAGTAGGCCAAACTAACCCCCCAGTGCAACAGGCCAAACTAACCCCCCAGTGCAGTAGGCCAAACTAACCCCCCAGTGCAGTAGGCCAAACTAACCCCCCAGTGCAACAGGCCGAATTAACCCCCCAGTGCAGTAGGCCAAATTAACCCCCCAGTGCAACAGGCCAAATTAACTCCCCAGTGCAGCAGGCCAAATTAACCCCTCAGTGCAGTAGGCCAAATTAACCCCCCAGTGCAACAGGCCAAATTAACCCCCCAGTGCAGTAGGCCAAATTAACCCCCCAGTGCAACAGGCCAAATTAACCCCCCAGTGCAGTAGGCCAAATTAACCCCCCAGTGCAGTAGGCCAAATTAACCCCCCAGTGCAGTAGGCCAAATTAACCCCCCAGTGCAGCAGGCCAAACTAACCCCCCAGTGCAACAGGCCAAATTAACCCCCCAGTGCAGCAGGCCAAACTAACCCCCCAGTGCAGCAGGCCAAACTAACCCCCCAGTGCAGCAGGCCAAATTAACCCCCCAGTGCAGCAGACCAGATTAACCACCATCCCTCAAGTGCAGATTAGTCTCACCCCCCCCAAACCAAACTATAGCAGAGTATAGTCTGGCTGAGGCAAGAAAGAACCCTGGAGTTGAAAATACCGGTAGTCCAGACTAGTTGATACCACAGTTTATCTTTTGGGCCCCTCCAGTCCAGGTTATAACTCCGTCTGGTTTTCATCAATAAATCTTTCAATTTACAAATATTTCTTCTTCATAAATTAGAAAACATTTATGACGCAACATTGATTAATTTTATGTCATTGTAGACCTGTTGCAGACTGGAGGAGTCTAACCTTGGAATATCTTCAGATCCTGTGCTGGAGAGGAATGGGCGGGGCTAGGAGACGTCTGGGTCACCTTCTGTCCTGATCAGATTACCATTTCAAATTACATTAAATATTAATTAGTTTAAATCTGAACATGCAGAGTCCAATGACTTCTCGTGGGCGGGTCATCAGCTGTGGTGAAATCAGAACGTGGCAACGTCCTTCACTTCAGCTTCTCTGAAGTCAGCTCCTGGAAACAGGAGCCGTCCAACCATTTCATCTCCGGGTGAGAGGACGGGACTCGATGTGTGTCTGCATTCTTCACGTCTGCTCTGGTCTCCTTGAATTTGTTGGCATCATACAATCGCATTCTCAAAATGTTCTCTTTGTCAGAGGATTTTATTTCCCAATAATGTCTTTGTTGTCCAAGAATGTTTTTGCTTGTCAAGAAAGTCCTCAGCCTTCATGAATGTCCCTGTGTCAAAAGAACGTTCTCGGTTTGAGTATTACAGTATTTTCCGGATTGCAGTTTTATTTATGGATTTATTTAACTAGATTGAGAGGTCATGTGACTGATAATCTGGTGCAATTTATATACCGAAAAGTCATGCATTTGTCAGGTCTTTACTCTAGTGTTTATTTGTACCAGTATATCTTGCTTATTTTTGGAATCTAAAACTCCTTTGGGTACATGCCACAGGCTAAGTCCTTATGTGATGTAACAGCACATGCTGTGGTGTGCACATGTGCTCCTGAGTTCATTGTTAAACTTGCCCTCAAAGAGCGCTGTGTTAAAAGATGAGTTCCATATACTCGTACATAAAAAAAAAAAAAAAAAAAACTTAATTTGTGCTCCGGAAAATACGGTTTTCCTTCAGATTTATCACATTCCAAGGAAATGTCCAACCTGCTGAAGAAAGTCTTCACTTTTTTTCATCTTTACTTTCTCAGAATATCCTCACATTGAGAAAATGTTCTTCTTGTCTACTCACTTTTTAACACCTGGACATTTTTTTCATTCTAAGAATTTTAGTGCATTTCTGTTTTCCGTGGATTTGGTTGGATTCTCCCAATGAGCTACTCTTACAGTCCATCTGTAATCCTCACATCACAGTCAAATTTGTCGATATTTCTCAACACCCGATTAAAATCCATCTGAATAATTCTGACGTTTCATCACATTGAGCTCAGCAGAAGAGCGGCGGCTAGCGTATCAGCTAGCTGTGTCAAATATTACATTTGTTTTTGTTGAAAAAACAACTCATCATAATTTGCAGTTACAAGACAAGACTGAAGAAATATTGAGAACAACTTAATGTCCTTCACATAATTGTTAGTAGTAATAATAACCGCACTAGGCTAGCTAGGGCTCCACGCTAACTAGGCTAGCTTAGACTAGCTAAGTCTACACAGTGGCTTCCCAAGCCAACTACCACGACTAGTTAGCACGTAGTCAGTTTGAAAGTTGGCTTGTTGAGCTTCTTTTCTGCTACATGTCCATCAGGTTGTGTTGGATTGCGAACTAGTTCATGATTTTCCCAAATAATTTTATCTCGCTCACTTCAACAAAGTACTGATGGAGGATTTAGTCAAGGTCTCCATCTGAAGACTTGTCACCGTACCGCCAAGGCCCCGGGACCTAAATTAACCAAACCTGGCACATGGGTCCTTCCAGTGTGGAGATGATCACCACAGCAACAGCTCCCTGATTTGCATATTAATGAGGTCACCTGGTCAATGAGTGCAGAATCGTATTTTGTCTTATTCAGACTGTATTACTTTAATTTCACACACAAAAGCTACAACTGACTCCAAGACTCCTGCTTGGTCCCAGGTGACCTCACTGTGGAGGTCATGAGGTCATCCAGTGGTCATGGATTCTTTAACTTTTCAGTTATGTCAGTTTTAACTGTAAGTTGAAAGCTTCAGTGCGACCTGCAAACAGTTGTGACGTCATCAAGACTCCAACAACCGGGGAGCCTGTGAACTTTGACCTGCCGTTCTCAGAATGACCTCAGTTTACAAACATTCTCATTAAACACTTTTCTGAAGGTCACAGCGCACAGGTGGCGATGGGTGGAGATAACGGAGTGTTATCAGTTCTTAACGCGTTCTAACAAAGTCAGGCTGACCGTGTGTGTGTGTGTGTGTGTGTGTGTGTGTGTGTGTGTGTGTGTGTGTGTGTGTGTGTGTGTGTGTGTGTGTGTGTGTTTGTCCACCCATCCAGAAAATAAAGCCTTATTGAGGATGAAATGGGATTTTTAATTGGCTGAGCTTCGGCCTTAACTGCCCCGTGTGAAACTTCATGGCCGCGTATACAATGTCACCGACACACAGACACGGGCACGCGCACACACACACACACACACACACACTGGCGTGCACATAAACCTTGGCACGTGCACACACACTCACACACACACTAGTTGACAAACACACACAGACGCACTACGTCTCCATGTCAGGGAGTATTGATTAGACCATTTAGTCCAAATAGAACATTGGCTGCCATCAGAGCGACCTCCCTAACAGGCTCATTTACACACACACACACACACACACACACACACACACACGAGTGTGATGGCCTGTTAAAAGGTTGCGTCCATGTCTGACAGAGTCTGTAAGAGCCCCGCATCGATTTTCCTCTCTGCTGACAGAGAGAGAGAAAGAGAGAGAGAGAGAGCTCACAGAGGTGTCAGTCAGCAGTCTTTGTTCACCGTTGTTGTGGTTTAAGGGTAATTATTTGGGGTCTCGTTAAAGCTCCGCCCCCCCCACCGAGCGTCCCTCTGATTGAAGTTCATGACCCGGTCGAGTTGACTTCTTTTCGTTGAGTTCTGTGTGTGAGACGGTAAACAGGCTGTTGTGCTGCTGTGTGTCCGTCAGGTCTGATCCGGTCCAGAGTCCGAGGGGCCGACGCCTCCAGGGCCGGCGTGCTGACCTTCCTGGACAGTCACTGTGAGGTCAACAAGGACTGGCTGCCCCCCCTCCTGCAGAGAATCAAACAGGTACAGCGTGTGTGTGTGTGTGTGTGTGTGTGTGTGTGTGTGTGTGTGTGTGGTGAAATTAGGCATCATGGGAGAAAATAGTCTTTGCTCTGATTGGCTCTCAATAAGAAATAATTGCCATACCCCCCCCCCCCCCCCCCAATAAAAACTCCTCTCTGTCCTTCTCACCTCCTTTCATCTCCTCTCATCTTTTCACTCATTAGTTCCATTTTTTCCACCTCTTTTATTTTTGAAATTTGTCTTTTTCCATCTCTCTCTCTCTGCTCTTCTTCCTTTCACTGTTTTTTAACCTTCATGTCTCCTCTCTCATTTACTCTTGATCTTTCTATCATTTCCCATCACTACCTTTTTTATTTCTCTTTCATCTTTTTCTCCTTTTCATCTCCGCCTTGCTTTGCTCCTCGTCTCCTCTCTTTTCACCTCCTCCCTCACTTTGCTTGCCTCCTCTTTCTAACCCTCCATTTTCTCTTTGCTTTTTTCTTTCCTCCTCTATGTCCTCTTCCTTCATTTCCTTTCTTTCATTTCATCCCTTCCAGTCCTGTCTTTCATTCTTTTACTGGCTGTTCCCTCTGTCTCCTTTCCTCACTTTCATTTCCTTTCTTTTCCTCCTCCATTCTTTTTCTCTTCTGTCACCATTTGTTTCCATTCTCCTCATTCTTTCTTTTCATCTCTTCTCTCTTTTTTTGTAAGCCCCTCTTAACTTTTCTCCTCCTTTGTTCTTTCGTTATCCTTTTGCTTTGTTCTTATTTTATCTTTTCATATCCTCTTCCCTTGTTCGTCTCCTCTACCTTTCCCTTTTTTGTCATTCATTTTTTTCCCATTCTTGAAAATATTTTTATTTTGCATTTTTCTACCTTTTCCTTCATTATTACTTCCATTTCTTTTTTCCTCCTTTATTTTCCTTTTCTCTCCTTTCCATTCCTCTTCTTTCTCACTTCCTTTGCCCCTTTGTTATTCTCCTCCTCCTTTACTCCTACACTCGTTCATGTTGTCTCTTTTGTTTCTCTTTATATCAGATAATTTATGTTTCCTCCTTCCTTTCCTCGGCTCCTTTCCTCTCCTTTCAGCTGAATCAGTTTTTTTGTGCTGTATTAATGACCTGTGACCTTCGTCTGTAGCGCAGCGTCATGGCAGCTGATGTGACTCAGGATCATGATTCGTATCACTTCACATTTTCGTTATTGATCCAAACGTCAGAGTAAATCTGCTGCTGTAGTTTTTATTTCACTCTGCAAACAGGAAGACGTTGTTCTCAGTAAACAAAGACACAAACACCTGAATGAGACGCTTGATTGAAGCAGCGTTTTATTACGCTACCTACTGCGTTTTCAAGTTGCTAAGCCACGCCTCTTTATGTATTAATGCGTTCTCTGTGCCATCACTGCCAACAGGGCGACACCCAGATACGGGCTTCATATCAGCTGTTCTGGGTCTCTGCAGAGAACCTCAGAGTGACATCACATGGCTTTTGTCCAATAGATTTACATTCTGTGGCACTGAAGTCGAGGGTTCTTTGGACCCGGCTGAGTGTGTCTGTGTGGTTCCAACACGGGGCCTGACCCAGACGTTTTGGACATTAAACCCAAGCATGTGTACCGGCGCGCGCGGTGTTATTAAGTGATGCGGGGTAAATCGGTGAGGGATGAGGTCTCCTCTCCGCCGCCTCGTCACAGACTCTCATTTCAAATCAAAAGCAGAAATGGGAGGAATTGGGAAACGGCTCCCCGGAGGCCTGAGAATAACTCTTCCAGTTAGAGCGCTAATGTGGCGAGGGCTGTGCGGTGTCATTACGGCGGCACGTTTTGCAGCACAGGCTTTGTAATGTCAGTGGAGCCGCGGCACCGTGCAGCCTGCGTCCCCTTCCACTGACCCTGCAGCTAATGGTCCAGAACCAATCCACCTGCTCCGGAATATCAGCGGCCAAAGACGCATCCAGCCGTTTGGACAAACTAATCGAGGGCCACTTCATGATCTAACAGTGTGCTTTCCCACTTTTATCCTTGTCAGGACCAAAGGACGTTCAGGAACAGCATTCAGGTGTCGGGCTCAGGATCTGGTCTCAGATAAAAGGGGAGGAGTCGGATTCTGAGCCACGAAAAGCTACTTTCACTGATCATATCTGTTGATCACAGGATGCTCCATCTGATTGTCAATAATCAGTTTGGTTCTCAGACAGTTACATCTAAATCCGGGGAACCGGGTCAGAATGATTTTTGTGGTTAACTGTTTTGAATGGACCAAACGTAACTGGACAGGTGTCCACCGAGCCAGTTCAGGCCGAGTGTCTGTTATTCCTTCATTATTTCGTTAAGAAGCCATCAGTTAAAAGGTGTCAGATCTTATCTTGACGATCTGAGATACATGGTATAAAATACAGCAGACAAATCTGTTTGGGGCGTGGCCGAGTCGACCTCGCTCTCCTGATGCAAAGGAGGGTGGATTATCTGCTTTATTGTTTATAGTTTTCAGATTATCTGGAGTTTTTCTCTATTATCAGATCTTTAGTTTGGGATTTTTGTGCATTGTTTTTGTCTACATGTTATTATTGACGTTTGTTCTCTTATTATTGGAGTTTATTTGGTTTAGTGCTTTGAATTTTTTATTCCTGGAGAAGTTCTATATAAATAGGCATTATTATTATTATTATTAATGAATGTATGAGTGTAAACAAACTACTACACACGCCAAGACTTATACTCTAGAAAATAGGGTATGCTGCTGTTCTGTCGTTATATCAACCTGACATTTCCCTCAAACCGGCGCATGGCGTCACAGTGCTCTGGTGTCGGATGGACTCAAGGAAACTGTGTGTCGAGGATTTTCTGCACAAAAAGTGTGTCAGCATGGAATCATATTGTGAAAGAGACATAACAATGGAATATGTCGTGACCGTTGGACTAACAGCTGTGTGATCATGTCACCCTTTAATCTTCTCCTGTGTGTTTAAGGATTTCTGTCTTCTTTTATGCTTGATTTTTCTCCATTGATTTCTTAATTCACTTTCTTTAACTCAAACGTTTGTTCCTGTTACAGTTCAGTTAGAATTTTCGTAAACTGTATGTTGTTTTTACACCCAGGACTCCACCCGTGTGGTCAGCCCCGTCATCGACATCATCAACATGGACACCTTCGCCTACGTGGCGGCCTCGGCGGATCTCCGTGGAGGTAAGGACATCTCTCCATCTGTGCTCTGAACGGTTCCTCATGAATCCGCTCATACGTCTGGTGGGTTCAGATTCCGTTCAGTAAGTGGATTTCTTCCTAAAGGTATAAAGTAAGTCAGACTTCGGCAGAACCATGCAGTGTTCTCTCCTCACAAGGATTCAGACGCTCAAACCTACAGCCGTGTGATCTCGAGTGCTGGGAGCTGATTGGATGAAGAATAAAGTGTCATCCTGTTCAGCCCTTGAAGCATCAGCTCGCGGTAAAACAGATTCTTCCAGACGAAATCAGGAGCCTTTGATGACAGTTAGGATGCAGATCTGGTGCCAGCTCCACGGGGCCCCGCCCACTGAGGCTAATTTTTCAAAGGATGTTGTAGCTAAATTATTAACGTCTGAGCATCACAGATCGATGCTGTACAGCCGCAAGTTTAAGGATGTTTTTCCCTGTTAGTGCCACACGACTGTGTAAATGGAACCCATAATGCGTCGGAACAATAAACTGGAGCGATTTCCATAATTCCTCTCCGTTTGTCATCCCTCCGTGAAGCCAATCTCGCTCGCGCTCGCTCTCTCTATTAGCCCGTCTTGTTCCAATCTTCTTGTCTTGGTAACAGCGAGCCGCCAATCAATGCTGATAATAGCCCCGTGCACGACGTTCTCGCTGTCAGAAAGCAAGGAGACTAATGGCTTAATGGCGAAGTGAGTAACTGCAGAATCAAAGGACGGAATGCAAACGGCACATAAATAAAGAACACGACGTTATTACACAGATGATGATGATGATGGTTATGGTTATGGTAACTTCAGCTGAACTGACAAAGTGCTTCTAGTCTTTAAATTATTATTAATTTACCACATCCACAGTCACGTTGAAGCTGTTTTCCATCAAATGATGTCATTTTATCTTTGTGCACAGAGATGTTACATCTGTGCACGAGGTTCACATGGAGACTTTATTTTTAATCAGTATTTTTATTAGGGAAGAAAATGTGGCTCACAGAGAAAATTCTCAGAAAAAAAAAAGTCAAATAGGGCAAAGAAAGTGGCATTTTGACAACAAGAACCAGAGCCAGTAATAACCATCTGATAGTTACATCCTCAAAATATTCTGCGTCTTTAATCAAAAGAAATATAAGCCACATTTACGGGTTTTTAAGATATTTACATACTAAGTAAAGTCAACCCACTGAGAGGGGCTATAATTCTAATATTAAATTTAAAAATACACAGAAAAAGTATTAAATATAAATGAGAAATTTTATGATTCACATGGGAGAGGTCAAAGGTCGCTACACATCAGTCCAAAACTGACAACGTTGTCCATGAGGGGATTGGCAAGAGAATGGTCAGAGAAGCAGCAAAAGGTCCAAAAACGCAAGAAGCAATCACAAGCAAAATATCCAAAACAGCAGGAAAAATGGAAATGGTCACTGCGAAAAACGGGTGTGGTAACAGGAAGTTACACACGAGGAAACACCAGAGATATCAGCAAGAAGAAAGCGACAAAATACAACATTCAGGCAGCGCACAGGAGGAACACAGGGACAGTGAGGGTAATCCCACATCAGACACAGGTGACGGGAAACACGAATTGACAACCAGAAAGTCAACAAAACACACAAGGAAACCATGACCACCAAAATAAAACAGGAAGAACTAACTGGAATAAATACAGAAACAAACCATGATGAAATAAACACAGGAATGAAATAAAATGAATAAAACCAGACAACAATAATTCAGGAATGAATCTGCAGAACATTTAAATAAACACTAAAGACATACAAGGATAAAGACAGCGCACAGGGACCCCAAACAGTCACAAGGGGGAGCCAGAGGACACGGACAGACAGACAGGGATCGTGACAACCTCCTGCTCGTTACCTGGAGCCTACACCAGGGGGCGTGCATGTTGATTTTTGTTTGTGTATTTTGTCTAAATTATCTCATCCTAACTGAAAAAAACAACCCCCCCAAAAAACGATGTAACCATCAGAGATGCTGCTTTAAAGTGGTGACCGTGTTGAATGTTGCAGCGTCGGTGCTGGTTGTGACGGACACGAACTGTCCTTCCTGCAGCTTGTGCTGATTGGTGCAGCCGCGTGCTGACCATCAAAGCACCATGTGACCTTCCAGCCTGACGTGAGACACGAGAGAACGTGGACTAGCAGGATTCATGATTTACTGCAAACACACTGACGTTTTCATGATGGTATTCTGGGTGGAACGTCTGCACGCCGTCTGGACCGCCTCCTCTGTTTGTGTTCTCAGGGTTTGATTGGAGTCTTCATTTTAAGTGGGAGCAGCTTTCACCGGAGCAGAGAGCTCGCCGGGCCGACCTGACCCAGCCCATCAGGTAACGCCCCGACACGCCACCACGTGAGACGTGGACTCGCCCCTCCATAAGTGCAAAGCCTTCTGTCCAGGATTCATCTCAGCATTGAGGGACGAGAAGACAGATTTAGTGTTTGCTCAGTGAAAGAACGTTGTCTCAGTGTTCAGTGATTTTATTACAGAAGCACTCAGAGCCTGTCACAAAGTGCAGATTTGTCGGGCTGCAGCGTGTGTTCACACGTTCACCTCTCTTGTCTCTTCTTTGTTATTTCGTTGTCTTTTGTTAGGACACCCATCATCGCAGGCGGCCTCTTTGTGATTGACAGGTCCTGGTTCAATCACCTTGGAAAATATGACACAGCCATGGACATCTGGGGCGGAGAGAACTTTGGTGAGTCATCCTGATTGTAAGAAACACTTCAGAAAAAGACGCCTGCTGTCGGCAGCAGAATCTCCAAAAACAGAACGCGGACGCACTGGTGGCGTGACTGGAGGTTTTAGCATTGTGGTCTTATTTTGGGTTTATTATAATTCTGCTCAGATTGTGTGGACAGTTTTAATTGATCATTGGTTTTGGGTTTTTGCATCTCTGATACTCTGATTGTCACATCGGTGAGTAAAACCTCCAGATTTAGAAAAGAAAGTTTTTCATTTTCCAAAATCTGACGCTTTGACAACTGTGCTCGTCCCACGTTACGGCTTTTCCCCACAGTCAATCAGTCAGTCAATCGCTCAATCACTTACTGTCACAGTCAGACAATTAGTCAGTCAGTCAGACAATTAGTCAGTCAGTCAGACAATTAGTCAGTCAGTCAGTCAGACAATTAGTCAGCCACTCGGTCAGTCAGTCAGACAGACAATTAGTCAGTCACTCGGTCAGTCAGTCAGGTGCTCAATCATTTACTGTCACAGTCAGACAATTAGTCAGTCAGTCAGACAATTAGTCAGCCACTCGGTCAGTCAGTCAGACAGTTAGTCAGTCAGTCAGTCCCTCAATCAGACAATTAGTCAGTCACTTACTCACTCACTCAGTCAGTCAGTCACTCGGTGAGTAAGTCAGTCACTCAATCACTTAATGTCACAGTCAGACAATTAGTCAGTCAGTCAGTCAGCCAGTCAGGTGCTCAGTCACTTACTATCAAATCAATTTTATTTATATAGCGCCAAATCACAACAAACAGTTGCCCCAAGGCGCTTCACGCTGTCACAGTCAGACAATTAGTCAGTCACTCGTTCAGTCAGTCAGACAATTAGTCAGTCACTTACTGTCACAGTCAGACAATTAGTCAGCCACTCGGTCAGTCAGTCAGTCAGACAGTTAGTCAGTCAGTCAGTCGCTCAATGAGACAATTAGTCACTTACTCAGTCAGTCACTCGGTGAGTAAGTCAGTCAGTCGCTCAATCACTTAATGTCACAGTCAGACAATTAGACACTCAGTCAGTCAATCAATCAATTTTTTTATATAGTGCCAAATCACAACAAACAGCCGCCCCAAGGCGCTTCATACTGTAAGGCAAGGCCATACAATAATTATGTAAAACCCCAACGGTCAAAACGACCCCCTGTGAGCAAGCACTTGGCTACAGTGGGAAGGAAAAACTCCCTTTTAACAGGAAGAAACCTCCAGCAGAACCAGGCTCAGGGAGGGGCAGTCTTCTGCTGGGACTGGTTGGGGCTGAGGGAGAGAACCAGGAAAAAGACATGCTGTGGAGGGGAGCAGAGATCGATCACTAATGATTAAATGCAGAGTGGTGCATACAGAGCAAAAAGAGAAAGAAACAGTGCATCATGGGAACCCCCCAGCAGTCTACGTCTATAGCAGCATAACTAAGGGATGGTTCAGGGTCACCTGATCCAGCCCTAACTATAAGCTTTAGCAAAAAGGAAAGTTTTAAGCCTAATCTTAAAAGTAGAGAGGGTGTCTGTCTCCCTGATCTGAATTGGGAGCTGGTTCCACAGGAGAGGAGCCTGAAAGCTGAAGGCTCTGCCTCTCATTCTACTCTTACAAACCCTAGGAACTACAAGTAAGCCTGCAGTCTGAGAGCGAAGCGCTCTATTAGGGTGATATGGTACTACGAGGTCCCTAAGATGAGATGGGACCTGATTATTCAAAACCTTATAAGTAAGAAGAAGAATTTTAAATTCTATTCTAGAATTAACAGGAAGCCAATGAAGAGAGGCCAATATGGGTGAGATATGCTCTCTCCTTCTAGTCCCCGTCAGTACTCTAGCTGCAGCATTTTGAATTAACTGAAGGCTTTTTAGGGAACTTTTAGGACAACCTGATAGTAATGAATTACAATAGTCCAGCCTAGAGGAAATAAATGCATGAATTAGTTTTTCAGCATCACTCTGAGACAAGACCTTTCTGATTTTAGAGATATTGCGTAAATGCAAAAAAGCAGTCCTACATATTTGTTTAATATGCGCTTTGAATGACATATCCTGATCAAAAATGACTCCAAGATTTCTCACAGTATTACTAGAGGTCAGGGTAATGCCATCCAGAGTAAGGATCTGGTTAGACACCATGTTTCTAAGATTTGTGGGGCCAAGTACAATAACTTCAGTTTTATCTGAGTTTAAAAGCAGGAAATTAGAGGTCATCCATGTCTTTATGTCTGTAAGACAATCCTGCAGTTTAGCTAATTGGTGTGTGTCCTCTGGCTTCATGGATAGATAAAGCTGGGTATCATCTGTGTAACAATGAAAATTTAAGCAATACCGTCTAATAATACTACCTAAGGGAAGCATGTATAAAGTTAATAAAATTGGTCCTAGCACAGAACCTTGTGGAACTCCATAATTAACTTTAGTCTGTGAAGAAGATTCCCCATTTACATGAACAAATTGTAATCTATTAGACAAATATGATTCAAACCACCGCAGCGCAGTGCCTTTAATACCTATGGCATGCTCTAATCTCTGTAATAAAGTTTTATGGTCAACAGTATCAAAAGCAGCACTGAGGTCTAACGGAACAAGCACAGAGATGAGTCCACTGTCCGAGGCCATAAGAAGATCATTTGTAACCTTCACTAATGCTGTTTCTGTACTATGATGAATTCTAAAACCTGACTGAAACTCTTCAAATAGACCATTCCTCTGCAGATGATCAGTTAGCTGTTTTACAACTACCCTTTCAAGAATTTTTGAGAGAAAAGGAAGGTTGGAGATTGGCCTATAATTAGCTAAGATAGCTGGGTCAAGTGATGGCTTTTTAAGTAATGGTTTAATTACTGCCACCTTAAAAGCCTGTGGTACATAGCCAACTAACAAAGATAGATTGATCATATTTAAGATCGAAGCATTAAATAATGGTAGGGCTTCCTTGAGCAGCCTGGTAGGAATGGGGTCTAATAAACATGTTGATGGTTTGGATGAAGTAACTAATGAAAATAAGTCAGACAGAACAATCGGAGAGAAAGAGTCTAACCAAATACCGGCATCACTGAAAGCAGCCAAAGATAACGATACGTCTTTGGGATGGTTATGAGTAATTTTTTCTCTAATAGTTAAAATTTTGTTAGCAAAGAAAGTCATGAAGTCATTACTAGTTAAAGGTAATGGAATACTCAGCTCAATAGAGCTCTGACTCTTTGTCAGCCTGGCTACAGTGCTGAAAAGAAACCTGGGGTTGTTCTTATTTTCTTCAATTAGTGATGAGTAGAAAGATGTCCTAGCTTTACGGAGGGCTTTTTTATAGAGCAACAGACTCTTTTTCCAGGCTAAGTGAAGATCTTCTAAATTAGTGAGACGCCATTTCCTCTCCAACTTACGGGTTATCTGCTTTAAGCTACGAGTTTGTGAGTTATACCACGGAGTCAGGCACTTCTGATTTAAAGCTCTCTTTTTCAGAGGAGCTACAGCATCCAAAGTTGTCTTCAATGAGGATGTAAAACTATTGACGAGATACTCTATCTCACTTACAGAGTTTAGGTAGCTACTCTGCACTGTGTTGGTATATGGCATTAGAGAACATAAAGAAGGAATCATATCCTTAAACCTAGTTACAGCGCTTTCTGAAAGACTTCTAGTGTAATGAAACTTATTCCCCACTGCTGGGTAGTCTATCAGAGTAAATGTAAATGTTATTAAGAAATGATCAGACAGAAGGGAGTTTTCAGGGAATACTGTTAAGTCTTCTATTTCCATACCATAAGTCAGAACAAGATCTAAGATATGATTAAAGTGGTGGGTGGACTCATTTACTTTTTGAGCAAAGCCAATAGAGTCTAATAATAGATTAAATGCAGTGTTGAGGCTGTCATTCTCAGCATCTGTGTGGATGTTAAAATCGCCCACTATAATTATCTTATCTGAGCTAAGCACTAAGTCAGACAAAAGGTCTGAAAATTCACAGAGAAACTCACAGTAACGACCAGGTGGACGATAGATAATAACAAATAAAACTGGTTTTTGGGACTTCCAATTTGGATGGACAAGACTAAGAGTTACGCTTTTAAATGAATTAAAGCTCTGTCTGGGTTTTTGATTAATTAATAAGCTGGAATGGAAGATTGCTGCTAATCCTCCGCCCCGGCCCGTGCTACGAGCATTCTGGCAGTTATTGTGACTCGGGGGTGTTGACTCATTTAAACTAACATATTCATCCTGCTGTAACCAGGTTTCTGTAAGGCAGAATAAATCAATATGTTGATCAATTATTATATCATTTACCAACAGGGACTTAGAAGAGAGAGACCTAATGTTTAATAGACCACATTTAACTGTTTTAGTCTGTGGTGCAGTTGAAGGTGCTATATTATTTTTTCTTTTTGAATTTTTATGCTTAAATAGATTTTTGCTGGTTATTGGTGGTCTGGGAGCAGACACCGTCTCTACGGGGATGGGGTAATGAGGGGATGGCAGGGGGAGAGAAGCTGCAGAGAGGTGTGTAAGACTACAACTCTGCTTCCTGGTCCCAACCCTGGATAGTCATGGTTTGGAGGATTTAAGAAAATTGGCCAGATTTCTAGAAATGAGAGCCGCTCCATCCAAAGTGGGATGGATGCCGTCTCTCCTAACAAGACCAGGTTTTCCCCAGAAGCTTTGCCAATTATCTATGAAGCCCACCTCATTTTTTGGACACCACTCAGACAGCCAGCAATTCAAGGAGAACATGCGGCTAAACATGTCACTCCCGGTCTGATTGGGGAGGGGCCCAGAGAAAACTACAGAGTCCAACATTGTTTTTGCAAAGTTACACACCGATTTAATGTTAATTTTAGTGACCTCCGATTGGCGTAACCGGGTGTCATTACTGCCGACGTGAATTACAATCTTACCAAATTTACGCTTAGCCTTAGCCAGCAGTTTCAAATTTCCTTCAATGTCACCTGCTCTGGCTCCCGGAAGACAATTGACTATGGTTGCTGGTGTCGCTAACTTCACATTTCTCAAAACAGAGTCGCCAATAACCAGAGTTTGATCCTCGGCGGGTGTGTCGTCGAGTGGGGAAAAACGGTTAGAAATGTGAACGGGTTGGCGGTGTACACGGGGCTTCTGTTTAGGACTATGCTTCCTCCTTACAGTCACCCAGTCGGCCTGCTTTCCCGGCTGCTCTGGATCTGCCAGGGGGGAACTAACGGTGGCTGTTAGTCACTTGGTCAGTCAGTCACTTACTGTCACTCAGTCAGACAATTAGTCAGTCAGTCACTCAGTCATGTGACGTTTCACTTGTAAGTGAGATGATTTCAGTTGTACTGGCCTGATTGTCACCTGACATGGTGTGCATTACACACAGTGACCCCTAGAAGTATGTTGGTTTGGGGGTCAAAGCGTCAAAATAACTGACCTGTGTTTTTAAAAGCCATCCAGCGCACAAAGGGACCATCCTGGGTCTTTGTTGACAAGTACCCGGGCAGGCCACCGGGGTATCCCCACCTCCTGAAAGTGTCCGTCTCAGGTGATGTGACCCTTTGGTCTTCATCAGGTTGTAGCAGATGTCAGCGGTGAGGATCAGTGTCACAGCAGCGTCCGTATCAGAGCTGATGTTCCCTCCGTCAGAAGTTCATCTCAGTCTCCCGGAGTAACCACTCAGTTGACACAAGGTCATTCCAGCGTTACCTAAGAGACAGAGAACCAAAGACACTCAGTCGTGGTTGGAGTCCAGGATGGAGTTCAGTGTGGTTTCCCGGTCAGGCTTAAATATTTATTTTTAGGTGCATTAAGGGGGAACAGAACAACAGTCATTCATTTTGCCCGTCTCTTGTCTTATTGTTGGACTCATCTGCTGAGTGGAGTCGTGAAGGTGACTGTGGGTTTTAGATCGGTGACTCCTGTCAGGATCCTGGAAAGAGTGAAGCAGTGAGAAAGAGAACCCTTTTCTTAATTCATACTGGATTAAAATCTGTTTACAGTTTGTTTTTTTCACTCGGTTCTTCTCTTAGTGTCTCACCGACATCTCTCGTCCTCCTTTGTCGTCTGTTGTTTTATCTCATCTTCCATCTCTCCTCTTCCTCATCAGACCTGGCGTCTGCTCTCGTTTTCTCTTCCACTCGCTCTCTACCTTCCGGTGTCTCTCTCCACCTCAGCTGCTGTGAAAACATCAGGAAAAGTTTGGGCTTCTGGTTCTTTGGGGAAAGTTTCCTGTCATATGTCTGAGTTTATCACAGACAGACAGCAGCACTTTGAATTAACGGCAGGAGCTCCTTTTTTAAATGGTTTAAAGTTTACTGCTCCTTTTAGGTTTTTTTTACTCTTCATAGAAAATAAGCAGGTCACAGGAACGCAGCAGTGGAACAGATGACGTCCATCAGCAGATCATCAGATGTTCAGAGAGCTTCAACTTGCTTCACAGCGATGTACAGAAAGGAAAACGGACAAAGAGACGCAGGACGAAAAAGCTTACAAACAGGCACGGCGTCTCCAGCTGCAGAAGACAGTAGAAGAACGTCTCCCATTAGCCAGAAGGTCAGAGGTTTGATCCCTGACTGTTCCTGGTCTGTGTGCTAAAATGTCCTGGAGCAGGACTTCAATCTTAACATTTGTCCTGGTGTAGTCCACCTTGGTGCCAGTCCCAATCTTGGATCAACAGCAAAGGATCAGGAAGTAAAAGTTTATCCCAGACAGAAAAGTACACTCAACAAAAATATAAACGCAACACTTTTGGTTTTGTTCCCATTTTGTATGAGATGAACTCAAAGATCTAAAACTTTTTCCACATACACAATATCACCATTTCCCTCAAATATTGTTCACAAACCAGTCTAAATCTGTGATAGTGAGCACTTCTCCTTTGCTGAGATAATCCATCCCACCTCACAGGTGTGCCATATCAAGATGCTTGATTAGACAACATGATTAGTGCACAGGTGTGCCTTAGACTGCCCACAATAAAAGGCCACTCTGAAAGGTGCAGTTTTATCACACAGCACAATGCCACAGATGTCGCAAGATTTGAGGGAGCGTGCAATTGGCATGCTGACAGCAGGAATGTCAACCAGAGCTGTTGCTCGTGTATTGAATGTTCATTTCTCTACCATAAGCCGTCTCCAAAGGCGTTTTAGAGAATTTGGCAGTACATCCAACCAGCCTCACAACCGCAGACCACATGTAACCACACCAGCCCAGGACCTCCACATCCAGCATGTTCACCTCCAAGATCGTCTGAGACCAGCCACTCTGACAGCTGCTGAAACAATCGGTTTGCATAACCAAAGAATTTCTGCACAAACTGTCAGAAACCGTCTCAGGGAAGCTCATCTGCATGCTCGTCGTCCTCATCGGGGTCTCGACCTGACTCCAGTTCGTCATCGTAACCGACTTGAGTGGGCAAATGCTCACATTCGCTGGCGTTTGGCATGTTGGAGAGGTGTTCTCTTCACGGATGAATCCCGGTTCACACTGTCCAGGGCAGATGGCAGACAGCGTGTGTGGCGTCGTGTGGGTGAGCGGTTTTCTGATGTCAATGTTGTGGATCGAGTGGCCCATGGTGGCGGTGGGGTTATGGTATGGGCAGGCGTCTGTTATGGACGAAGAACACAGGTGCATTTTATTGATGGCATTTTGAATGCACAGAGATACCGTGACGAGATCCTGAGGCCCATTGTTGTGCCATACATCCAAGAGCATCACCTCATGTTGCAGCAGGATAATGCACGGCCCCATGTTGCAAGGATCTGTACACAATTCTTGGAAGCTGAAAATGTCCCAGTTCTTGCATGGCCGGCATACTCACCGGACATGTCACCCATTGAGCATGTTTGGGATGCTCTGGACCGGCGTATACGACAGCGTGTACCAGTTCCTGCCAATATCCAGCAACTTCGCACAGCCATTGAAGAGGAGTGGACCAACATTCCACAGGCCACAATTGACAACCTGATCAACTCTATGCGAAGGAGATGTGTTGCACTGCATGAGGCAAATGGTGGTCACACCAGATACTGACTGGTATCCCCCCCAATAAAACAAAACTGCACCTTTAAGAGTGGCCTTTTATTGTGGGCAGTCTAAGGCACACCTGTGCACTAATCATGGTGTCTAATCAGCATCTTGATATGGCACACCTGTGAGGTGGGATGGATTATCTCAGCAAAGGAGAAGTGCTCACTATCACAGATTTAGACTGGTTTATGAACAATATTTGAGGGAAATGGTGATATTGTGGATGTGGAAAAAGTTTTAGATCTTTGAGTTCATCTCATACAAAATGGGAGCAAAACCAAAAGTGTTGCGTTTATATTTTTGTTGAGTGTACACTGAACACACGTGGAAGTGAGTAAAAACGAAGAGATTTTCATGTTCTTTACTGCGATATGTTGCTGAAATATTTTCAGACATTTGTTTGGACACTGCTGGTTTTCAACATTTAAATCCTTAAAGTACAGTCCAAGGCATAGACCCCCCCCCCCCCCTCCCAAAAGGTCTTAGCATTAATAAAGAGGAAAAAGATGTATCATAGAAAACAGGTCATACAAGAAAAGATGTCATCCAGTAATATTCTGTATTTTACAGGTTGTTTAGGTCTTTAAATTGTGTTTAAAAATGGTATAATTCCATATGTCTTGAAAATGCCTTGAATGTTCTTGAGCTGACCACAGATTTGAACTTTCAAGGACAAAGCCTGAAAAAAAAAAAGGGCCTTAAGGTGTCATAAGGCTGAACTTCAAGAACCTTCAAAACTAATCGAAATGAAGTTCTGACCTGTTCTGTGCAGTGCAGGTAAAGCTGGTGTTTCTGGGCTGTGTGTGTGTGTGTGTGTGTGTGTGTGTGTGTGTGTGTGTGTGTGTGTGTGTGTGTGTGTGTGTGTGTGTGTGTGTGTGTGTGTGTGTGTGTGTGTGTGTGTGTGTGTGTGCGTGCGTGCGTGCGTGCGTGCGTGTGTGTGCTCGGCCCTGTAGAGATCTCGTTCCGTGTTTGGCAGTGTGGCGGCAGTCTGGAGATCCTGCCCTGCAGCAGAGTGGGTCACGTCTTCAGGAAGAAACATCCGTACGTGTTTCCTGAAGGCAACGCCAACACCTACATCAAGTAAGTGTCCGTGCAAACCGTCCCTCAGGGTCTGAAGTGCTGCTCCCAGGCTGGTCACTCTCAGGTTTTAACATGTCGGATTTAATTTCATGAGATGGTAATTAAACACATCAGTAAGTAAGTCCCTTCAGCTTCTCCCTTTTCACTTGAGGTGAAATTTTGTGCCGAATGCACTTCCTGTCAAAACTCCACATTACGTGGAAAGTGGGCAGTGGGTTTGACACGGGAGGAGTTGGATCTGGAAACAAGCGCTTAACCACCTTGCCATCACGCTGCACAATTAAACGCTGCCTTTCAGCCCCAAAAAGATCAGCTGCACGGCATTGGCTGCTGCAGCCCCCCCCCACTCACATTGCCTCAATTCGCATGACGGACTGTTTCAAAGTTTAGCGTACATTAACAATCAGATGTATATGTGCGGTTGTTTTAATTCTGATGTGTGCCATTGTGGATTAATTGCTGAAGTTTTGTTTGAGGTAACTGGGTGTGAAGATAATTTCATTGCACTTGTTGTAATGACAATAAATCATCATTCATTCATTCATAAAGTAATCAGTAAGGATGAGATTTTGGTTTAGATACCAGCAGAGCAGCTCAGTCGGGAATTGAGGACCTGTTCCACTTGAGAATTAGTTCCAAAAATTTAGAATCGAAACATCAATTCCAACATATATTTTTGTTTTGATAAATATTGTCAATCAATCAATCAATTTTATTTATATAGCGCCAAATCACAACAAACAGTTGCCCCAAGGCGCTTTATATTGTAAGGCAAGGCCATACAGTAATTACGTAAAAACCCTAACAGTCAAAACGACCCCCTGTGAGCAAGCACTTGGCGACAGTGGGAAGGAAAAACTCCCTTTTAACAGGAAGAAACCTCCAGCAGAACCAGGCTCAGGGAGGGGCAGTCTTCTGCTGGGACTGGTTGGGGCTGAGGGAGAGAACCAGGAAAAAGACATGCTGTGGAGGGGAGCAGAGATCAATCACTAATGATTAAATGCAGAGTGGTGCATACAGAGCAAAAAGAGAAAGAAACACTCAGTGCATCATGGGAACCCCCCAGCAGTCTACGTCTATAGCAGCATAACTAAGGGATGGTTCAGGGTCACCAGATCCAGCCCTAACTATAAGCTTTAGCAAAAAGGAAAGTTTTAAGCCTAATCTTAAAAGTAGAGAGGGTGTCTGTCTCCCTGATCTGAATTGGGAGCTGGTTCCAGGAGAGGAGCCTGAAAGCTGTTTCAAATTTCCTTCAGTGTCGCCTGCCCGGAAGACAACTGACTATGGTTGCTGGTGTCGCTAACTTCACATTTCTCAAAACAGAGTCGCCAATAACCAGTTTGTTCCTCGGCGGGTGTGTCGCCGAGTGGGGAAAAACGGTTAGAAATGTGAACGGGTTGGCGGTGTACACGGGGCTTCTGTTTAGGGCTACGCTTCCTCCTCACAGTCACCCAGTCGGCCTGCTTTCCCGGCTGCTCGGGATCTGCTGGAAGGGAACTAACGGCGGCTAAGCTACCTTGGTCCGCACCGACTACAGGGGCTTGGCTAGCTGTAGAATTTTCCACGGTGCGGAGCCGAGTCTCCAATTCGCCCAGCCTGGCCTCCAAAGCTACGAATAAGCTACACTTATTACAAGTACCATTACTGCTAAAGGAGGCCGAGGAATAACTAAACATTTCACACCCAGAGCAGAAAAGTGCGGGAGAGACGGGAGAAGCTGCCATGCTAAACCGGCTAAGAGCTAGTAGCTGCGCTAAGCTAGCGGATTCCTAAAAACACACAAAGTGAATAATGTGTAAATAATTTAGAGGTGATTCAGCAGAGGGAGTGCTTTAGTTAAGGCACGTGAAGATTACACTGTGAAACAAATCGTTATCTAGTTAACTAGATCAATCTAACTGCGCAGATTAAACAGCTAACAGATACAGCAAAACACCGCTGTGCATCGGAACATTAAGTGATACAATACTGCAGTGAGAGCCAACCACCAGTAGAGGCAAGCAAGAGCCATTGTGAGCTCACATTCCATTAAACTTGTCATCTACCAACCAGGAAAGCGGCTCAGAAATTGATGAAGAATCGAATCAATTGGCAGAATTGATAATGGCAGTAGAACGTCTAAGTTCACAGGCCGGGTGTCCACGTTGGAGAACCATCCTGGGTTTGTCTGTATTCCTTGGTAAGACACTTCACCTGGGTTGTCCCAGTGCCTTGTCTGGGGTAGTAACCCGCCATGGACTGGTGTCCTATTTACGAGGTCTATTAGAAAAGTATCCGACCTTATTATTTTTTTCAAAAACCATATGGATTTGAATCACGTGTGATTACATCAGACATGCTTGAACCCTCGTGGGCATGCGAGAGTTTTTTCACACCTGTCGGTTACGTCATTCACCTGTGGGCAGTCTTTGAGTGAGGAGTCGTCCACCCGCTCGTCGATTTTTTTCATTGTTTAGGAATGGCTCAGAGACTGTTGCTTTGTTTGATAAAATTTTTTTCAAAACTGTAAGGCACAACTGAGTGGACACCATTCAATAAATTCAGCTGGTTTTCGGTAAAAATTTTAACGGCTGGTTTTCAACACGGAGGTGTTTTTCCTGTCGCGGCGCACACAGATTTGCCGAGTCGTCACGGAAACGACTCGGCGAATTTGCGCGTACGTCTTTCATTAAAAAAATGTCCTTAAACAGTGGAATGTCCGCATAAATTCCTCATGCCGGCCTCTTCTGAATCTTCTCTGTTCTCTCACGATGTCCTGGGTGAATTAAGCCTTAAATTAGGATGTTTTCAGCTCGAAACAGGCCGACGACAGCGCCTGAAAGCGCTGCAGGACGTCCCGCTCCGTGGGAAGTCCTTACACCGACAGAAACACCCCATAATCTCTCATCAGCCGTTAAACTTTTCACAGAAAACCAGCTTAATTTCTCGAATAGTGTCCACTAGGATATTCCTCACAGGTCCAGAAAAAATTTTGATAAAGCAACGCGCGCCGTCTCGAGCAGCGTGTGAAACAAAGGAATTCAGCCGAGAGGGCGGGACCACATCTCACTCAAGGCCTGCCCACAGGGAAATGACGTCACCGACACGCGTGAAAAAACTCACGCATGCGCACGAGGGTTCAAGCATGATTGGTGTAATCGCATGTCATTCAAATCCATATAGTTAAAAAAAATAATAAAAGGGTCGGTTTATTATCTAAGAGACCTCGTATAGTTATAGGTCCTTGAATGTGTCATGGGATAAGAACTGGCATCTGTCCCCTGGGTAGAATGTCCTTCACGTGTTCATCCAAGTCCACCCAACGCATTGACCTAAAACATGAGCTGTGACAAAAACACCTGATGTCTGCGTACGTAGGAAAAGCATGACTTTTGTCCCTTCCCGGTGTTTGTGTGTGTTACCACAGGAGTCAGAACCATCACATTATGCTCTAATCAGCATTTAACTGCTTTGAGGCGCTCATTGCGTTTGTGTCACCAGCTGAGCGAGCCATCAGTCGTCCCTGCTGACTGACGGCGTGCATGGCGGTGCAGGAAGACGTGCGGTGGCTGCAAGTCTGAGCTGCTTTGTTAAAGTGGATTTACAGCTGCCTGGAAGCCTTTGAGCTCCGACTACCAGTAATATCCTATTAGCATAAGCTGCATTCTGTGGTCGGCGTCTTTGAAACGGGGCAGAGGAAGATGTTTACAGGCCGCTTGATAATCCATTAAGACGACTAACGCACTCTGATTGCTTGTGAATGATCTCGTATAAATGCATTAATCAAGACTACAGAATGAATACTTGTTCCAGCCGCGTAAAAACCCTGTAATGCAGACTGGCGCTGTCTGTTACGGAACACTTACGACTCCCGTGTCCTCGACGGGGTGAGATGCGAGTGCTGGACATGCTCACTTATTCAAAAGGGAATTTAAATGGAAAAAGTAGCCTGCAGAGTCGAACCCTAAACCCCCCACCAGTGCGGGTGACGCGGTGGGGCAGTGGGTGGCACTGTTGCCTGTCTTCTGATACCGGGATCAGGATCTATTGAAGACGTGCAAAAGTACCGATGCATCAACCAGACTAACATGGCACCTCGGCCCTGCAGACCTGAAGACATGAAGAACTTCACTCAGTCACATAAATCCTGAACAGAACCAGGAACTAAATCAAAAATAACCATTTAAAAAAAAATGACTTTAGTGAAGCGAATCACTGGGTTTAGGTGAGATTATGTGGTCCAGGTGCCTAGAAGACCACTCTGTGGTCTGGCATTCCCCAGTGTAGCCTTAAAAACATGAGTGTCACTACGGAGGATGAATTCATGTTGTTCTCAGGTCAGACTTTATATATTCATTATCCATAATGACCCAGAGAAACCTCAAGAGTTTTAGGTCAGAAGGTGCTTTGGAGAGCACTTGTGAGCACAATAACTTCTTTTTTAACTGCTCAATTTCCATCAGTCTTGGTATGCGTGTTTAGTATTTTGCCCCCAAGATGCTTCTTGACTTTAGGGTCAAAAGGTCAAAGATTAAGGTCACTGGAGCATGCTTTGGTAAGAATCCTATGAGCACTATAACTTCTTTTTTCTTAATTACCTTATTGTCAAGAAGCTTGTTTTGTGTGTTTGGCAGATTGACTCCAAGAAGCCCTTTGACTTTGACACCACAAGGTCAAAGGCCACAATCACTGAACTGTACTTTGTAAAAGCCTTCAACAGAAAAGCGTCACTTGGCGTTTGCTCGGGGCGCCGTGGGTTCAGAATGATGTTTCAGACCTGCACCAGTTAGGCAAAGGTTTTCCCAGATTATGTTCTGAATGAGTGACAACACATTTAAAAGACTGACACAAGACATCCAGGTGGTTACTGTCCAGGACCTGTGGTGTAATGAAGTTAGCGATGTGGTTTTGTTACCAGTAGGATATCTGATAGGCAGGTAGGATCGAGTAAAACAGAAGACCCCACATGTCCGGCATGGACAGGCTTCTGGACTGGAGCCTTGGTGGACGTTTGGACTCTCCACGTGATGACCTCCTGGTTCTGGTCTTTATTTTGTCCACCTCGTCAGAGCTGAGTGTGGACACGGCGTAGCAGAACCCTGCACTGTTTGTTTGGCGGTTCGCACAAACGGCGTGGACGCTGGTTGAACAGCATTTTGGGTAAAAGTAAAATGCAAAGTGGAGAAGAAACCTGGAGAGAAAGTGTATCTCTTTTTTTTTTTTCTTTGACTGTTCAGGAATCCAGCCACTCTGGCAGTGAGCAAGGCATTAGCACCAAACCCAGACCTTCCTGCTGCTCAGTGGCACTTTGGTGTTTTGTCTAAAGTTTGGTGCTAATCCACATCAAGACAGTGAGGTGGATTTTATTTTGTTTCCTGTCTGGCAGTTTAGTTGCTCATTTCGGTCTCTGTTGGCCGTTACCGAGGCAACATCTGTTTCTCTGTGGAAAATGATGATGACTTTTATTTGCATTGGAATGGCATGATGTTTGTGATCTCACGTGATTGTCAAACAAAGCTGCCGGTGTCTTTCTCTGCCAGTTAATGAGCTGCAGGTTGTGAATATTCAAAGTAAAGAGCTGCTCAGTAATTGGATTACTACGACTGCACCAGTTCCTCCCTCGCCCGGGTCTGTTGTGTGATATCTGTGACGTGTATTCTTTTTTCTTACTACATCTCAGAGCATCTGCTGTTCTCTTCTTCTCTCTCGTGCACGTTCATTAAGACGCCACAGCCGCTGTGTTTAATGGCTGTAATTGAGGGTTTCTGTCATTTCAATGAGATAGTTCACAGCTCAGAGAAACTGAGATAATTACTACAGAGAGACGGAGAGAATGAGAGGAAAAAAGAGAGAGGGAGGCAGTAATACAGAACACTCTGTTCAAGTGAATCAGAGCCCGTATGGATTAAATTTTACAGACTGGTTGGTAAACAAAGATAAACCTTTAAAAACAGAAATATTCCCCCAAGCTCACCAACAGAAAAGTGTCATCTGCAAATGTGTTGATATGATACTGATAACAGTTCTTAAAGTATCCGTGAGGGAAGCCAAAAACATATTTATATATTAATATTAAACTTGAATATCTAACATCATAACTAGGAGAGCACCGATCTGATATTTAACATAATCAACATCAGTCTGATTACTATATCGAAAATTTAAAAAACACGAGAAGTCTAACTCAGGTCTTCTCTTTCATGTTTGAATCATGTTGTTGCCGATGTAGAATATTTGTTTGACAGTGTGAGGTTTTTTTACATTTGTGTTTGCAAAGTACATCTGGACAAATGTATTTATTCACCGATTAGTTGTTTTAAGCTTCAGGGAAAATCTTACCAGATTGATAGCAGGGCTGGTTAAAAAAAAAAAAAGACTTTTTCCTTTTGATTTAAATCTACTTTTATTGATTTAAATGGACTTTTTTCATTTTTATTTATTTCACTCTTCTAAATGAGACTATACGAATAATATCATTAGTTTTAATCTTTAGTGACATGTTAAAACATAAAGGTGCACATACAACATGTACAAGTACCATTAATTAATGGTACTGATTTCATATGTTGGTGATGTTTTAAGTACTAAAACCAAAAAAATTAAAATTTGATGCTTTTACAGTGATGTAAATCAGCTGATGTAGTTCATACCAGCCCTGGATATCAGTATCAGCAGATACTGAAGGTTCCAATATCAGGACGTATCAGACATGACAGTGATATTGTGTCCTCCTTAATCACAAAACAAAATGATCTTGAAATCAGTAATGAGATATGAGGCAGTTTTCCAATCGACGTGCTCGATTACAGTCACGTCAATAAGTCGTTCAGTCTAAATGTCTTTGTGTGTCGGCAGAAACACGCGGCGTACGGCTGAGGTGTGGATGGACGACTTTCGCCTCTTCTACTACTCGGCTCGCCCCGCAGCGCGTGGGAAGTCATACGGGGAGTAAGTGGAGCTGTCCTTGAAGTGTGTAGCGGTTAACCTGTGAGCAGTTTGGTGTCTGTTTCATGGAAAACATTCTGATCGAGCATCTTTGGGATTCTTTGTCTTTGTTCTTGTCTTTTCTCGTCAGTATCCGAAGCAGAATTGAACTCCGCAAGAAGCTCAAGTGCAAATCCTTCAAGTGGTACTTGGACAACATCTACCCAGAGCTCAAGTGAGTGTTCGTGTGTCTTTGTCCGTCCACAGAGGGACACACAGTGACACGCGAGCTGAGCAGAAAACAGACTCATTTTCACAGAGATGGTGGGAACGAGAGTCGAACACTGAACATCATGTGTGGTTTGAAACAGTTTTAAACTGAATGTGCACATTTGAGTGCAGAGTTTAGCCACAGCCAGAGATGGAAAATGTGCAGGTCCTGGGTCTCTGAGGACACGGACCTGGAGACACTGACCCAGACTAAGTAAGACCTCAAATACAGTCCAGAATATAGCTGTGGTTCAAACAGGTTACACCTCATTTCCAAAGGTCCACGGAACACCAACGCCACAAAAAGAGGCAACGCATTTGAGAAATAGGTATTTTTCAGCAACATCATCATGTGGCTCACGTCTCAAACTCCACAGTTTGACAAATTGAAGGCTCAAGATAGCATATTAGTTTACCACAGCGTGTCAGCATACAACAGCACGTTAGCGTACCACATCGTGCTAGCATGTCACAGCGTGTTAGCGTACAACAGCACGTTAGCGTATGACAGCACGTTAGCATGCCACAGCATGCTAGCATGTCACAGCGTGTTAGTGTACCACAGCACGTTAGCGTACCACAGCGTGCTAGCATGTCACAGCGTGTTGGTGTACAACAGCACATTAGCGTACCACAGCACGTTAGCGTACCACATTGTGTTAGCGTACAACAGCACATTAGCGTACCACAGCGTGCTAGCATGTCACAGCGTATCAGGTGTCCTGGGCTCGGGTGTTTTTCTATAAATGTTTGTGCCAAAAGTCTAAATGTTAATAAAGTGAGTGAAGTTGGAGACAATATTAAAATAAATAAAATAAAATTAAAGAACCTGATCTGTTGACAGTCAGCGTGTGACTTAGGAGTTTCATCATGCGCTCTGCTTCTTTAGTGGTTATTGAAACGTGACGTCAGGTTCATGTGTGAAGACGTCTCTCCTCCTTTTTGTCTTTATTTTGACATTCTGGGCGCGGTGGGTGCCGAATACGTCCATCGTGATTGGCCGAGCTCCTTGACCAGACTTTAAATTCCAACAACAATTTCTTTATAGCCGAGCAAACACACACACAAAAATGGTAACGCCTCCCAGAGACAGCCGCGCGCTCATGTAAATGCTTTAACACGCACCAATTTAAATATGCTTAAATACGTTTTAAATACGTTTATCCACCGGAGGCCGACGTTAATCCCTCAGAATGGAATTAACAAGGTCGCTCTCGGGGGAGGACGGACCTGACCCTTAAAATGCAGAATAACCTTTGGCGGGTTATTAAAGCGCGCAGAGATATGGAAGCGGCGAAGCTTAAGTTCAACAAAGAGGAAGTAACTCTGAAGTGATGAGTTCAGAGTTGTGTCCTCACGCTGACGCTGCAAACGGCGACAGTGAAACTAAAAAGCTTCTGGGGAAAACCTGGTCTTGTTAGGAGAGACGGCATCCATCCCACTTTGGATGGAGCAGCTCTCATTTCTGGCCAATTTTCTTAAATCCTCCAAACCGTGACTATCCAGGGTTGGGACCAGGAAGCAGAGTTGTAGTCTTACACACCTCTCTGCAGCTTCTCTCCCCCTGCCATCCCCTCATTACCCCATCCCCGTAGAGACGGTGTCTGCTCCCAGACTACCAATAACCAGCAAAAATCTATTTAAGCATAAAAATTCAAAAAGAAAAAATAATATAGCACCTTCAACTGCACCACAGACTAAAACAGTTAAATGTGGTCTATTAAACATTAGGTCTCTCTCTTCTAAGTCCCTGTTAGTAAATGATATAATAATTGATCAACATATTGATTAATTCTGCCTTACAGAAACCTGGTTACAGCAGGATGAATATGTTAGTTTAAATGAGTCAACACCCCCGAGTCACACTAACTGTCAGAATGCTCGTAGCACGGGCCGGGGCGGAGGATTAGCAGCAATCTTCCATTCCAGCTTATTAATTAATCAAAAACCCAGACAGAGCTTTAATTCATTTGAAAGCTTGACTCTTAGTCTTGTCCATCCAAATTGGAAGTCCCAAAAACCAGTTTTATTTGTTATTATCTATCGTCCACCTGGTCGTTACTGTGAGTTTCTCTGTGAATTTTCAGACCTTTTGTCTGACTTAGTGCTTAGCTCAGATAAGATAATTATAGTGGGCGATTTTAACATCCACACAGATGCTGAGAATGACAGCCTCAACACTGCATTTAATCTATTATTAGACTCAATTGGCTTTGCTCAAAATGTAAACGAGTCCATCCACCACTTTAATCATATCTTAGATCTTGTTCTGACTTATGGTATGGAAATTGAAGACTTAACAGTATTCCCTGAAAACTCCCTTCTGTCTGATCATTTCTTAATAACATTTACATTTACTCTGATGGACTACCCAGCAGTGGGGAATAAGTTTCATTACACTAGAAGTCTTTCAGAAAGCGCTGTAAATTGATTGAAAAACCAACAGAAATCAGTGTTTGAATGTCTGATTTATTGACTTCCTGTTGATTCATCTTATTGATCGTTTTGAAGCTGAGTTCAAATCTCTGTTCTTTGTGAAATCTTTGCAGATTTTGTAAATTCGAGGTAAAATTTTAGGACAGTTTACGTCACTGGTTTCTGGACTGAACTTTGTGAAATGGAGCTGCAGCGATTAATCAATTATGAATCAACTCTGTATTTAATCAGTGTTGTAATAAATGAGAAATCGTTTGAGCTCATTTTACTTTATTAAATACCAAAAATCTCTGAATTCATCTGGTTTATTTAATTTGTTTTACTCCTATCAACCAGTAAAATGAATATTTTTGGCTTGTGGACAAAAAAGACATTTGAAGACGTCATATTTTCTGGAAAGCATTGATCAACGTTTTCTGACACCTAATTGCTTATTTGAGAAAATAATTGATTAAGGGATGATGAAGTTAATCCATCTCACAAACATATTTAATGTTGGTATTGTAAAAAGGATCTTGTGTATTTTGGGTTTCACTGGTTTTTATTTCCGCCCAGGTTCAATAAATCAGTGCTCTGAAATGTTCTGTGGTATTGGTCAGGGTTCCAGATGACTCCGACTCTCAGTCCGGTGTGATCCGTCAGCGGCAGAACTGTCTGGAGTCACACAGGCTGGAGGGTCAGGACCTGCCCGTCCTCACTATGGGACCCTGCAAAGGCTCCGAGGGGGGTCTGGCTGTCAATCAGGTGAGTCACCACGACTCCAGGACATTATTTGTCGTTTCTGTAATTTGTAGGTCAAAGGTCAGTATGAGATCAAAGGTCATTGTAGGATTTGTAGCTGTATTACTCTGCTGCCTGTGTAATGTGGAGTAGCAGATCCTCTGTGGTGACACCATCATGTCAGTGTGAAATTAAAAGTAACAAAATACAGGACATCCAGACATTCCTCTAAAATCATAATTTGAGATTATTTCTGATAGATTGAGATGGTCTGGACATGTGCAGAGGAGGGACCCAGGGTATACAGGGAGAAGGATACTGAGGATGGAGCCACCAGGTAGGAGGAGAAGAGGGAGGAGAAAGAGGAGGTTTATGCAGGTGGTTGGTGAGACAGAGGAAGACACAGAGGAGAGGGAGAGACAGAGACAGATGGTCTGCTGTGGCGTAGCAGCTGAAAGAAGAAGAACGATTGGTGTGATTGTCATAACGGTGAACGACAAATCCATAAGGTCGTGGTACTCGTGTGTGTGTGTGTGTGTGTGTGTGTGTGAGAGAGACATTTCCAGCGGCCCTGAACGTGTTTGAAGTTTTAATTATTCACAGTGAATTTTCATGTCAGTCAGATAAAAACGACAGAACCCACCTGAGTGTTTGTGGTTGTGCTTTTATTGAGTTGTGCTGTTCACAGGAAGTTTCACATAATTTCGGGGTGTCAGTTTGAGTCTAACAAGATGAAAGATGAGGAAAGCGACAGGCGTGAAATGTGACCCGCTGAGCCACAAAAAACACAATAAAGAACAGGAGGATTTGTAGAAATGTAATGAATGCAGAGGCGTGAAGTCGTGTTTGTGTCAGCTGTGGAAATGATTACGAGGCACTGCGCTCACTTCACTCCTGCAGTGGGAAACCTCACGACTGCAGGCGGGTTTTTTATTTATTTATTTCTTTGAGTAGTGGTTCGAACCGTTAGGGCTTGTGCTGAGTCAGCAGATGGATGTGTTTGTTCTAGTGAACGCGTCCATGTGTGTTCAGCAACTCACTATTTAAACATGCCGTTTGATTGAGAACTCTCAGCCGGGATCCAGGAATTGATCAGTTTGATCCTGACCTGTTCAATAAATCGGCTCGTTTCACCGTCACAATCCTCAGTTATTCTTCTTTCTGCAAAGTCGCTCAACCAGACTTTAAACTTTAAGAACAAAATCACACGGTTTAGACAGATATGAACATGGTCTCTTATATTGTATTGATCTTGTGAAGTGATCAGGTCTTGTTTTTTATCAGTCAGTGCAAAGTGCAAGAACATACAAAGCCATCTGCAGTTTTTGGGTGGTAAAGCTGTGTGCAGGACCGTGTTGGTGTGTTGGCCTCAGGCCACACGCGTGTGTCTGAGGGCCAGACTTCAGGTTGAGATCTGATGTTTTTTTTATTTGTGGTTTTGTTTGTTAAGAAGATGAAAGGTGGAGGTGTTGAGGTGATGAACTGGTTGTTTCCCGACACAGGAGTGGCTCTACACTCACGGCCAGCAGATCCGCCAGCAGCAGCACTGCCTGTCGCTCTCCACCACCTTCCCTGCCTCCCAGGTCCTCCTGCTGCCCTGCAACATGGCCGACAGCAAGCAGGTCTGCACGCACGCACACACACACGCACACACAGACACATGTGCACGGAGCTCAGGAAGACAGGTGGTGTGCACCTCCAGGTGGGACTGCACCGCACATCATGAGGCTGAAAAATTAATCTAAATGATAATTAATCTAAAGGTGAAGTTATCTAAAAGTGATCATGGTGTGCACGCTCACAGATGTGTGCTGGCAGTTCTTTGGACAGGCAGCTTGGAGTCCTCTTAATACAAACACATCATTACCTCACTACCAGGGACCTTGACAGCGTCCCACAAGCCCCTGCAGCACAGAACAACCTGACAACCAATAAATCATGATGAGGTGAAGAAAAAAGAAAGAGAGAGAGAGAGAGAAAGCTGGTTCAGGTTTGGCTCATTTGTCCTCACCAAGTGTTGAACAGGTCTGCTAGCATGAGTGTGTGTGTTTCCACGCACGTGTGTCTGCTGACATGTTGTCGTTGTACATGCGTTAGTGTGCTCGTGTCTGTTAACCTCCTGTCTCGCTCTCCAAACATTTGCAGCGTAAGCAGGTTGCAGTTTGTTAGTTTTTTTTCTGTGTAATGTCCTCGGACATGACAGCATCCTAAGCGACTCGCTCTTGGCTTGTTCACGCGCTCCTCATGTCCACTCTACTCTTTGTTTCATCTCTGTGGTTGTAACTTGGCTGTGCTAGTTAAGTAGCTAGCTTAATCACTTTCTCGCTTGTACAATACCGATTTCCAAGAAATATGAGGAAGTGATTTATATGTTGTACTTCTACACAAACAAAATGATTTAATGTTTATCTGACATTTGGTATGTTGCGGAACATGCTAACAGGAGTGTATTTTAATTACAGTAACCCTGAGCTTTGTTTAAATGTCATAATTTTGTTTTATTTCTTCTGGTTACATTTTTAAAATATTCCAGTTCATTCAGTCATTCCCTCCGTTTATCTGGGCTGCGGTGGCAGCAGACCAAGCAGCTCATCCTGAACTTCCCTATTTTGGGCATAATCCAGTATTTTAGGTAATTTTAATTTTGGTTCCAAATTTAGAAAATGAGACATGTTTTCATTTCCCTTCCCGGCGCACGTGTGTCATCTTGTTAAAAGGAGGAGGGGAACGCTGACACTGTGGCTGCAGATATTTTTTGTCTCGGCAGTAGGTTTCGCTGTGACAGAAGCGACACCGCGGGAGGAGATCACCGGGGCCAGCTGTCCAGGTGCTGCAGATCTGCCAGTCAGCAGCGTGAAGGTGAAGTTAATTGCTGGTTTTGGTGAGCGGGGGACGTAGCTTTAAAGCCAGGCTGCTCGTGAGGATGTGTGCCGAGACATGACAGCAGAGTGAAGACGCCGCTCGTCCACAAAAGAGGAAAACGGCGTGATGAGGACATGAAGACCTCACTGTCCTGAAGTACTAAGTTCCCTTTGTGCTGCAAAGGACTGCACTACACAGACCTGGCACTGGGGGCAGCATTGAGGCATAACATTATAACACAGCACTGCCACAGCCTGGCCTAACACATGCATTGATTCTGGTCCTCGGCAGTGAGACATGGCGTGTGTGATGGCCCTCAGGAAACTGCGTCACGAGGATCTGCTGAAGTTCTTTTGACAGGAAGTTAAGGGAGTGGAACCAAAGACTGGGGCCTGTGTCCAAGTGTCTCTTGTGTGCAGCTGGACCACGGGCTGCAGGTCCTGCTTCGTTAGCATGTGGTGTATTGTCAGCATGACCGGAGGGTTGTTGGTTCAGTTCCTCCAGTGGTGAAATATAAACCCAAGACACATCAGCGAAGCCTGAGTCATGAGCCTTTTTTGGTGTGTCTTTGGAAATGGTCAGAAAGCTTCAGACACAAGAGGAAAGAAAGAAAGAGAGTGAGTGAGCAAGAGGGAGGGTGTAAGGAAACATGGAAGGTGAGAAGGGAGTACAGAAGGTGCAGATGAGGGAATAAACAGGTGATTTATTGCTTGCAAACACAGAGGAGTGTTTGTTTGTGTTTGTTTCACAGGTGGTTTGTGGGAAAAATAACCATGTTTGACACTTTGACAAACCCAAACTCCTGTGGCACGGTGTCTTAGTGGTTAGCACTGGTGCCTCACAGCAAGAAGGTCCTGGGATCGATTCCCGGCCTTTCTGTGTGGACTGTGCATGTCTTTGTGGGTTTCCTCCAGTTTCTTCCCACAATCAAAAACCTGTTTATTTAGGGTCTGTTCCTTTCTCTGCCCCTGAGCAAGGCAGAGTCTCTACATCTGGAGTTGGTCCCCAGGTGCCAGACTGTGGCTGCACACTGCCCCTAGTGGTTGGATTGTGTTAAATGCAGAGTACAAATTTTGTTGCATATATATATATATATTATATATATATAATATATATGCAACAAAAATATAAACGCAACACTTTTGGTTTTGCTCCCATTTGTATGCGATGAACTCAAAGATCTAAAACTTTTTCCACATATACAATATCACCATTTCTCTCAAATATTGTTCACAAACCAGTCTAAATCTGTGATAGTGAGCACTTCTCCTTTGCTGAGATAATCCATCCCACCTCACAGGTGTGCCATATCAAGATGCTGATTAGACACCATGATTAGTGCACAGGTGTGCCTTAGACTGCCCACAATAAAAGGCCACTCTGAAAGATGCACTTTTATCACACAGCACAATGCCACAGATGTCGCAAGATTTGAGGGAGCGTGCAATTGGCATGCTGACAGCAGGAATGTCAACCAGAGCTGTTGCTCGTGTATTGAATGTTCATTTCTCTACCATAAGCCGTCTCCAAAGGCGTTTCAGAGAATTTGGCAGTACATCCAACCAGCCTCACAACCGCAGACCACGTGTAACCACACCAGCCCAGGACCTCCACATCCAGCATGTTCACCTCCAAGATCGTCTGAGACCAGCCACTCGGACAGTTGCTGGAACAATCGGTTTGCATAACCAAAGAATTTCTGCACAAACTGTCAGAAACCATCTCAGGGAAGCTCATCTGCATGCTCGTCGTCCTCATCGGGGTCTCGACCTGACTCCAGTTCATCGTCGTAACCGACTTGAGTGGGCAAATGCTCACATTCGCTGCCGTTTGGCACGTTGGTGAGGTGTTCTCTTCACGGATGATGCGAAGGTGATGTGTTGCACTGCATGAGGCAAATGGTGGTCACACCAGATACTGACTGGTATCCCCCCCCAATAAAACAAAACTGCACCTTTCAGAGTGGCCTTTTATTGTGGACAGTCTAAGGCACACCTGTGCACTAATCATGGTGTCTAATCAGCATCTTGATATGGCACAACTGTGAGGTGGGATGGATTATCTCAGCAAAGGAGAAGTGCTCACTATCACAGATTTCGACTGGTTTGTGAACAATATTTGAGGGAAATGGTGATATTGTGTATGTGGAAAAAGTTTTAGATCTTTGAGTTCATCTCATACAAAATGGGAGCAAAACCAAAAGTGTTGCGTTTATATTTTTGTTGAGTATATATATATATATATATATATATATATATATATATATATATAATGTGTGTGTGTGTGTGTGTGTGTGCAATGACAGTAAAGTTTCTATTCTTTTTATTTGTTGAATATCAGATTTCTGCGTAAAGTGAAGTATGGAGGACATGAAGTGTAAACAGTGTTATTTTTAACTCAGTAGACAAGAATACTAATTGATTCACTTTTAATTATCACACTTTTTAAAATTTAATTAAAATGCTCGGTGGAGCGTCACTGCACAGCGCTGAATGTGTCATTATGACGGGGCTGCCACAGACCCACAATGCAACACTGCAGAACAATGTCGTGTTCCAGAACTCGAACGAGATAGACGACAGAGATATGATTACAAGCCTTTAAAAAAAGAGAAAACAAAACATGGTGGGGGTGGGTGCATGCATGCGTGCGTGTGTGCGTGCGTCCGTCACCACAGTGGAAGAGAAGCTGAGAGTCCTTCAGTCCAAATCAGAACTGAACCTAAAGACACTTCTGTTCAAATGAAGAGACATTTGAGGTGTATGAGGGGAAGTGTGTTCCAAAATAAATCAATAAATAAAAATTAAACAACTGGTTTTGCATATAAATCAATGTTCTATCTTCCAGGTAAGTCCAACTTATCAAAAGAGGGTTTTTGTTTGTTTGTTTTTTTAAGTCCAGATGGTCCAAAACCAGAACTTTACATTTTTTCATAATAAATCTTGGAAGGAACCAACATATTCAGGTTCAGTGGTGTCCAGTGTCCTCTGGAGGTAGAGATGTGGTGTCCAGTGTCCTCTGGAGGTAGAGATGTGGTGTCCAGTGTCCTCTGGAGGTAGAGATGTCCTGTTCAATGTCCAGTATCACCATAAGACGTGTGTTTCTTCTTGGACAGGTTGTTCAGACTTATCTGCTCTGTCAAAAATGAACTCCAAAGAGAAAGACTGAGACTTTCCTCGAGCCCATGATCACTAACAAATGACTCCACCTGAAAGGGACTTGAGATTTTTTGGAGTGTTACTCAGATGTAGCTGCTGGTTGTTGGAATTGAACCCGAACCCACTGACACTCTGTGCAGATTGATTTGGAAATGTGACTGGACGTCAAGGAGAGGAAACTTTTCTGTCACCACATTTTTGTGTCTGTCACACGTCTGATTGTATTTGTCCCTTAGGTTTTATCTGAAGAATTAAATAATAACTAGATTAGCAAGCAAATATTAAGAGCCCAAACACCCCCCACCCCCACGCCACCACGAATCCAGACCTGCCCCAAGCAGGGACCACGGAGGAGCCTGTTAAGACTGTCAGGAAAGCTCTACATGACTTTTGGAGCATATTAGAGCTCAAAATTCGTAAATCTCTGCATTGCAGTGCCATCTAGTGGTGCCAGTTCCACCAAATGTGGCACTGTGGATCTACTGAGGATGTCCATACACCCGACAAATTTTATGCCATTTGGTTTTCCCCGTTAATGAAAAAAACATGACAAATTAAACAGCGGTGCACAAGGTCCAACGGAAAGTAAAACTTGGCAACAGAGCAAAATGTTTGAAAAGTTCCAGTCCAGATTGTTCAGAGAAAAGAAGCAGAGAACATTTTAACACCAATCTGACCTTTCTCTGTGAACAATCTAGAGACAGGCTCATGTAGGGCCATTTAGCGCCAAAGTATCATAACACAAATGGGCGTGGCCTATATCCATGGAAAGAGCTCCCTCTATGGACCACAACAATATAGCGTTTTTCTGTGTGTGACACAAATTTCCCATTATAAGTTGTTCTCATCAAAATGTAGTTATTATTTATAGTACCACCTAACGTTTTTCACTTGCCATTTTTTGTATATGGCGAGTTTTTTCTGACCTCTACCAAGCCTACAAATGTAATGTTTCAAGTCTGCTTGATTTAGGCTGACAAACACTTTTTTTTGGGTGTAGAGAGAAAAAAAAAAAAAACCTAAATAGCACATAGATCCTCAGTCCAGTATGGAATAAAAGTAATGAGGTTGTGCCATCTAGTGGTGAGGTGTGTGTATTGCAGGCTCTGTTACAACATCAGATTCAGGTTGAGCGCTGGGACTTCCTCAGAGACGCTTCAGTGAAAGAGAAAAAGAGAAAAGACTGGAGCTGGTTTTTACTGTGATCCAGTGACTTTTAACGTTTCTGAAGTCTGTCTGGGTCTCGTCACTGTTGGTTCAGCTGAAACTGCAGCAGTGAGTCCGATCTCATAAGAGCTTCCAACCACCATAGATCCAATCCAAGAGAATAACAGGACCCGAGTGTGATCTGGATTTTCTGCAGCTTGTAGGCCTGGTTGAGGATTTGTCCTCTTGTTGTTTCATGAAGTCAAAGGAACAAAACTGTACTGGATCCTGGTGTAGATGGGACAGGACTAGAAGGACTGAGGGACACTGACTCCTTGTTCTGTGTGCAGTTGGAGGTATAGAGACCAGAAATGTAGAGTCCAGGTCCAGACCTGGTCCTTGTAGATTTGAGCCAGATAACATGACTCCACACCAGTGTTGTCCAAAGTTCTTAAGTCTGAGGTATTTTTCTAAACATGGAGTTCAGCGTCCCTTTGGCGATGGACAAGAACATAAAGTAGAACCAGCATCCTGACGGTCTGAGGGCATGGATCTGATGTCCGTTGGGGCTTTCAGTCGGTTGTGTGATTTTACAGGATGTGATGCTCGTACTTACTCCGTGTTCTTGTTTTTTTGGGTTCCCCTCCAGCGATGGCAGAAGTCTGGGACCCACCTGGAGCATCTGGCCTCTCGGTTCTGCCTGGACTCAGAGATGGCTCTGGATGGGATGGACTCTTCCCGAATGCTGGTCATCAGCCCTTGTGAACTGAGCGCCTACACACAGAGATGGGACGTGCCCTTCTCTTGACCCCTGGCCCTGTGACCTTTGGTTGAAGGCGCTGCACTGAGGTGGTCCTCTAACAGAAAGCTAACCGTCGTGTTGCATTGAATCCACGTTGGATGGAGAAACTAAGTGCACCTTAAATCCAGACTGGTCCAGGACTCAAACTGTTCTGTGGCAGTGGTATCTGACTGTGTGTCTCGTCATGTCTTTAGCAGGTTTTTGGACTGTTGAGAAGAATCCAGGATCTAAACCAAGCACAGCTCCAGTGTGTAGTTACTCGATGATGGCCGTTTTGTATCAGAGGACCTCAGATTTCACATCTATTCTTCTAGAGACTTGAACAAAGATTCTGAGACTCAGATTATTTATTTTGTATACTGAAATGGAAGCGCCGTGTCAGGTCTGGATCTCCAGCGGGGTTAGATCCATACCTGACACGGAACGGACGCTGAATGTCAGAATGTGGTGGAACATGGTGGACTAAATTCCTCTGAGTGTTTGAGTCTTTGTTTCTTAACAGTTTTTCTGACTGACATGTTATTGTTCGACTTGATTTCCTGTTTATGCAGGAAGGTCAGTCACAGCGGCGCCATCACTGGACAAGTACAGTCAGATGCGAGATCATTAGCAGTGGCACCTGTGGGTCACAATCCAGAACCCTGAATAATTAATACAACAAATATGCAAAGTCTGAGTCTGAAGTCAGGTTGCTAATTAATTGGACAGTGACAGACAGACAGCCACAACAGAGTTTAAATCAAAGTGTGTTGTGAAAAATGACAGGAGTTTAACCAAAAATATAGTATGAGCAATTTATGCAGTTTGTGAATTTGTTTTCATTGTGCATTTCCAAAGTACAGATGTTGGTGAAGGCTGGAAAGATTGGCGTTAATGAATCCTTTAATGAGGCAGTAATCCTTGATAGCACAGTGTGCAGTTAGAAGGGCAGCACGGTAGCTTAGGGGTTCACACTTGCCTCAGCAAGAAAGGGTTTATTTCCCACCTGTGGCCTTTCTGTGTGGAGTTTACATGTTCTCCCTGTTTTTGTGTGGGTTTCTCCGGGTGCTCCAGTTTCCTCCCACATTTAAAGTCAAGCAGGTCAGGTTGATTGGAAACATTACAATTGTCCAGATCTCCCTTGCAAAAGAGGTCTTGATGTCAGTGGGACTAATCTGGCTAAATAAAGGTTAAATAAAACAAATTTTTAGAAAATAAACTAGGAGGAAATAAACTGCACCACTCTGACAGATTAATGTCATATGTGGTCTACAAATCCAACTTTGTATCACAACAATCACAACAGTTGATTAGAAATGGTGTTTACTGCTGCTCAGTTAGCAAAATATGCTGGAATGTTCCTCAAATGGACTTGCACTCTCAGTGAAAGACCTAAATGTAAGACCTGCCGTGACGATCGGGGAGTTGGTGGGTCTTAAGAAGTGAGTGAGCACTAGTGTCTTTGCGCAAACAGCTCAGAATCAGAATGCTTGTCACTAAACACTCTTTCAGTAAATGTAAGCGCTGATCAAAATCAGAGCTACATA
This sequence comes from Thalassophryne amazonica, assembly GCF_902500255.1. Taxonomy (NCBI): domain Eukaryota; kingdom Metazoa; phylum Chordata; class Actinopteri; order Batrachoidiformes; family Batrachoididae; genus Thalassophryne; species Thalassophryne amazonica. The sequence continues at coordinate 38,622,518 of NC_047123.1, read as the reverse complement.
AAGGATTTCAAACCAAAGATCAAAATGATGGACCCGGCTGTAGGAACATAGTGCACTCAGACATTTGTAGTTATTTGACTGTACAGTACCACAGCGTGTGTGTTTCAGAGTGTTAGCTGTAAAAGCAGCTGTAAGTGTAAATATAATTGTGAAATGCCTTGAATGACAGCTGGAAGTCAACACTCCAGGAACATCTGGATTATGTTCTTTCAGTTCCACTGTGGTGTGCAGAGGTCAAAGGTCAAAACACTGTCACTGTCCAGATAGTTATGGACCCGACTATGCAAATGTAAATCGGCCATTGTGGTTGTTAAAAAAAAGAACATGAGTGTAACCTATTTGCAAGCAGGAAATAATCATCTCAGTATTTTAACTAGCAGCAGTGAAAGACTCTTTACTAGCAAACTGGTAAACTATAAACAACATGTCAGGCCGTGGAGCTCCTGAAAATCATCGGCTTTCAACATAATCTATTTAATAAACTTGTAAAGTGACGACTGAAGTGACTGACTGCACATATCACATTTTAATGACGGATCCTGACATGAACGATTCACGAACCCCAACCTTCTGCCCAGAATGTCAAAGTGCATCTTTGTAGCTGAAATGTGAAGAAACCAGAGGTTGTTCAACAAACACCGGGAAACAGGATGAGATGTGAGTGTCTGCTGTCAGGTTTTAAAGTCAGTTGATATGCTGATGACACGCTGCGTTCTGGAGATGACCCACAGAGGCTCCGAGTCAACAACACGAGTGGTGACACAAAGACGCCGCTGCAGCGACTGGACCGAGCGGGTTCTGCTTCTTCTCCTTTGCAGATTTGCTGCTTACAGCAGAAGCACAAGTGACAGCACGACGTCCCATGTTTGGGCAGAACCCTGGTTCCAGGAAAACTTCAGCAGATGTTTTGGAAAGAAGGAAAAGGTCAATGGATGGAATTCCAAGCAGAAGCGGTAAAGAGGTGAGAGAAACAGTCAGGTGACGGGTGTCCCAAGAAATGAGCACAAACATGAATGATCTGTAGCAGAACGTGGCATGTTCCCATCAACCCCGGCGTGCTGGGGTCAAAAGTCAGCACATATCTGCTGTGTGTGAATATTGTCTGTTTTCTGTAATTTGAATGGAGATATGTGATTTATGATGCGTGTTCATGTGTATTTCTGAGCATTTTCCACTGCACCATTTTGATATGCTGTTAAACTGCTGAATAAAGGTTTATAGAGCCATCACATGGTGATGATTGACAGCTGTGGCAGGATGATGGTCGCTCACGTACAAGGCGTTCAGTGATGTTTAATCAACACAAATTCAAAGTATTCTGCTTAAATCATATTTTCTTGTATATAGTATTGCATGCAGCTTAGAATGTGACCGATACTGGATGTTGTGGTGCCGATAGCGATGTGTTGGCGAAAGGCTCATATTGATCACGCTGTAATGCAAATATGATGACAATCCAGTTTGAACCCGATGACTTCTACAGGTGCCATTCCAGGTATTGTTTCAGCTGGCGTATTACTGTGAATCCTGTTAACAACTGTACACCAGCACTAATAAAAGTACTTAAACAACTGTTAGTGGGGAAAAACCTACCTCACTGTCATCGTTATGGGGGGGGGGAATCTATCAAGGATCCAAATCCAGGTGTGAGGTCATGTGATGTTGAAGGATGGAAGCAGGAAGTTGTGAGTAGGTTCCAGGTCTGGTCTGGGAGCAGGTGTTGGCGCCACACACAGGTGCATCAATACTGAACGCCAACGAGCACTTCAACCCTTTGTCTTGGAAGTAACGTTTGTCCGCTACAGATCTGTGAATCACAGGTGGGTCAGAATCAACCATCCAGGAAGAATCACAAGCACCAAAGACTTGGACCAGCATGATGGAGGTGGTGTTACAGAAGAAATCCCAAATGGAACCATCACGTCCATGTTTACATGGTTCACCTGTAAACCTGTTGCAGCGTCATCTTGAATTCTGTCCAGATGATGTCAGGCACACTGAGTAGACCGCAGTCCACAGGATTTGTTGTGAGTACTTGAGGAAACCACATGTCTACAGTCAGGTTCAAAACTGGCCACTTGTTCAGGAGTGTTTTACCCCAAGAACATGATCAGTTTCCTGTGTTGGACATTCAACATTTCAGTACCATGTCCAGTGGTGTTGCTCTGGACCCCAGAGCTAGAATCCAGCTATTTGTAATCCCTGACTTGAGACTTTTTTGGAGTAGTGTCCCTGAACTGCAGTTTGTGTCCACAGCTCTGTCCCCTCCAGGCTTCCTTGGATCTATCCCTGATGTTATCAATGTTGGCAAAATGTCTGTACAGTTGGAACTAATATGGGTGACAGGTCCCAGGCTTCAGATCTGGACTGTCTCACACCTGTTCATTCATGGTGACTGTAATTAGTTGTGAAGCTTTCTGGATTGTTGTTTTCTGCAAACGTTGACTTTATTTTCAGCTCAACCTTTGTTGTGGATGGCGTTGAAGTGTTGTCTAAGCAGGTGAGCTGAGCACAAGGTTGTTACTGTCACAGTACAGAAATTAAACTCATCAATCTAAGATATGTTCCTGCAGGTAAAAGGGGGCGGGGCTTTCACCTTGAGACAGACAGGTTAAGACATGAAACGCACTACAATTCCCAGTCATGTTAATGGCAACATGACACTTAACTGACTAAACCAACTGAAGTTAAAAATAAAATAAAATTGTAGCATACACTCCGTCGTGCTGAAGAACGAGACTTATGAATTATTACATTTAATGGCAGTAAACCCTTAATTTCACTGTAAGAGCTGAGGACACAAAAAAACGGTGTAAGCTAACAAAAGCTAACATCCACACACTTAAACTGTCAAAAAATCTTAGCAAGCGAACTCTACAAATGTACATATTTGGTAACACAAATATTCAAACTGTTTTCTTATTGACATATTAATGTACCCTGGTCCTCTAACGAGGAGGCAGCTAAGAATTAAATACATTTTTATTTTGCTCTGTAACTTTTCTTCCACCATCTTTCTTAATGCTGTTAAGCTGACTAGCGCCAACAGTTAAAAATAGGAAGTACTCTGCAAAATAAAAGCATTGAATCTCAAACAGGAAGTTAACCGTAGCTGATAATAAAGGCAATAAGAGCCTAATTAAAATACAAGCAAAGAAATAAATGTACTTAGAGTTACTTACACCAATAAATCATTAACAGTAACAACACTGTTGAACTAACATGAAACACTAATATTTAAAATCCAAAACTCTCATGGTGCATTGGAGCATAACAATTGACATTCTTAGGGGCCACGGGCGATCGCTACGTTTCAGTGCTGCACTGCCATGATTGTAGTCCTGTCAGCACTCCGTTCTTACTGAAGTGTGGAAGCAGAACAAGAAAACTACAAGTCCCAGCGTGATGGCAAAGAACACAGGGCATGGATGGTGCATTTGTGTACCTTAGGGAAATTGTAGTTTTTTAGTTTAATGTGTAATGTGTTTAAAAAAAAATGGTTTGTGGCCCTGTGACAGACTGGCGTCCTGTCCTGGGTGTACCCCGCTTCAAGCTCAGTGACTGCTGAGAGTAAGAAGTTGAAGATTGTGTGTGTGTGTGGTGGTAAACATTTTTCTCCCAAAAAGTTTTAAAGAAAATGTTTTAAAATATGTTCTTTATATGCATTTGGAGTTTCAGTCTGAAAAGAAAAATACAAGAAGATTGAAATTAGCTGTTAACAGAAAACAAGAGGGAAAAAAAAGAAGATGGAACTGTTGTTTAGTGTCCCTGAAGGCAGCACATATGCACGGCGCTTAATGTGACGTAGAGTGTGACGTATGAAGTGAAACGGCGGATTTCAGCCTGAATTCTGGTGGTTGCAGGTTAGTGGTTGTATTTTTATATATTACAATAAAAATGATACAGATTTGTAGCGTCTGTGGCGTTTAAGAGCCGAGCCGTGAAGCGCGCGAAGCCTCCGCTGTGACGTAGCTAGCTAAGGTCTAAAAACAACCGAAAGTTATCTGGCTGCAAATAACCAGGTTTTCAATTCAGTCTGACTGCAGCTGAGATATCCGAAATAATGTCTGAATATCAGCAAAATTTAAGTTTCGATGCAGTGTTTAAGCGAATGAAGCTGTTTAAAAGCGAGACAAGAGAATGGACTGAAAACGGTCCGAATCCCGGATTAAGACTCGTAGAATCCGGTCATCTTGTGTTTGGAACTGTTACATGTAATAAATGAAAAGAAAGAAAGAAAATGAAACCGAATGACTGAAATTGAATGTGAAAGTGGTGTTTCAGTCAGCATGTACGTCGGACGGCCTGTAGGGGGCAGTGTTCGACCTTTATAGTCTGAATGTAACATTTTAGACCAGAATCTACAAAAAATCATAGATAATTAGAAATTGTCGACTTTTTCTAACTTCATAAAATTCCTCTTTCTGAAAGTTGTTTTTAAGTGTGTAAATGGACTGACCCCACAGGTGAGGTGTCAGATCTTTAAACAGCTGGACACAGAGCATAGTTATTTAAGATAGAAAGCAAACAAAACTGTCGAGTTTGAAGGATGCAGGAGAACATTTGGAATTCTTTACCATCAGAAATTAAATGGTAAATGGACTGCATTTATAAAGCGTTTTTCCATCTGCATCAGATGCTCAAAGCGCTTTACAATAATGCCTCACATTCACCCTGATGTCACTGTGCTGCCATGCAAGGTGCTCACTACACACCGGGAGCAACTATGGGATTAAGGACCTTTCCCAAGGGCCCTTAACAATTTTCTGGTCAGGCTGGGATTTGAACCAAGCATCATCTGGTCTCAAGCTTAACGACTAGAGCATCACCTCCCCTGAATTAAACCCCAAACAGAACTAAAGAGGTTTAGTTTGGAAGGTAAACATGAGCTTAAGCAGCAGCAGAAATGTGAACATCAATTAATTATTTTTACCAATGTGTAATGTTCAAGTTAATTTGTTTAAATGTTTGATTTACAGCTGCAACTGTTATGTCTTCATGCTATGTGTTTATTGTATTATTCACTATTAGTATCATAGAATTGTATAACATTTAGTATGTTTTATTGTATTCTAAAGCCTGAGCAGAGACAGAGGCTGCCAATTAGCTGAACATCTTATATGCCTCACATTTTCCAATAAAATGAAAAAACCAGAATATTGACTTTTAATAAGAAATCAATCAGAATGAATATGATAGAGTAACAACTGAGTGATAGTTGGAGCTATAGTGCTGATAAATGAATAATTTTTGTTTTAGCAGACATGACATGAGTTGTAGCTCCTCCATCAGCTGTTTTGCTCTTCCTCCTTGCAGTCACCCCATGTTCCTGCGTCGGTTGACCTCCTACTGCAATTGCGTCCTTCCTCAAAGCCATCATACTCGCTGCAGCACCTCCTCTGCTGCCCATAGCTCCCATTTCTTTCCTGGTCCTTCATGGTTAGCGGTGCTCGGATTTCCTCCGTCGCCTCCTTCTGTCCTCCACAGCGTCCGTTATTCATTGTACACCTCCATCAGGGTCACGATGGAGCAGCCTGACAGAGGGCCTTCGTACAAACGGAGGAGGAGCGTAGAGGAGAACAGTGGACCTGGAGGAGGAGGTGTCAAGAGGGAGCAATTTCAGATGGGTGTCGAACCAGTCCCGGATGGAGCGAGCAGAAGACGTGCGGAACAGTGGACGTCGGACAGAGTTCCACCTTGTCACCCTACAGGCAGTACAAGCAGCAAACCAAAATCCAGTCATCGGGAGTCACCAGATAAACCCCAGTCCAAAGATCAGGTGGCAGAGAAGCAGGAGAGACGCAGCCCAGATAGAACAGGACACCAAGAGGAACTGAGTGACAGCAGTGTTCAGAGTAGATTGGGACTGTGGTCCAAGCAGCCAGAAGAACAGGCGGCGGGAGCCAGCAGGTGGCACAGTACACGTGGAACCCTTGCAGGCATCACGCAGCAGGACATTGTCAGACCTGTGAGACGTAAGTTTAAGTTGTGGAATTCAGTGTTTGTTTCAAGGGGGAAAAATGTAAAGCATTCATGGTGGGTTCAGTCTCTGTCCAAGATCATGACGGATGAATGAGACTGACTGTTGTCTTCCTGTCGTGTCTTTTTATTTGCAGCTCTTTTGAGACGCTGGGAAACATGTCCTGCATGCAGTGTTGACCTCCAGCCACCAGAGGATAGTAAAGCATTTGATTTCTCAGTGCTGTGCTACAACATATTGTCTCAGGATCTGTTGGAGGACAACTTGTCCCTGTACTGGCACTGCGATCCAGCCATCCTGGCCTGGGAGTACCGGCTGCCCCGGCTGCTGGCGGAGATCCAGTTGTATGACGCTGACGTGAGTTAATGACGTCACGATGATGTGAGGCGTGTGTTGTAGTTGGGATTTACAGTGAAGACTGGATGCTTATTTTTCAGATCCTGTGTCTGCAGGAGGTTCAGGAAGACCACTATGAAAAGCAGATCAAACCTGCTCTCCAGGCTCAGGGTATGGTGTAATCAACAAACAAACAAACAGGCAGCAAGCAGTCTGTGAGAAGGGAAAACACGTTTTAATTGATGTTGCAGCTGTAGAAGTCTGAGCTTAGGTTGTGGGAAGAAGTGGTTAGAAGCAGGAGCTGAAATGTGGTTTAGCCCTCAGTGATGGCCTGTGAAGGTGCCAAAGCAATATTCAGTGCAGCCTCAGTAGGTGGGGGCCATCTATGGTATCAGATGGGTGCCGAAGTGGATTTCTGCTGTCTTGTGCAAAACATGGGTGAGGATTGTGGCACTATGGGGGAGGGAACCAAGAGCCGGTACTGGCTCTGCTGTGATTGGTTGTTTCTAAAGAGTGAGATTTGATTGACAGGCCTGCTGTTGTTTGTTTCCTCCCCTGTGGTAACAAAAGTCTTCCCCCAAGTTTCATGTGAGAGAGCAGAAATGTACTGCGTGTAAGTACAACTCAACTTTGACACAGCAGAGGTGTGCTGATCACATTTGTTCCCTGTCACAGCAGTTTTTAAGCCTTGCTCGAGGACCAGTTTCTGAGTGTGCGAGTGCGCAGAGATACTTGGTGCACTCGCAGGTCGTATCTACGCATGTGGGAAAAAATATATTACGACTGAGTGCATGTTTTCGGCACTGATGTGATGCCATAACCGTCCCAGAGTGCTGCTGTTGAAGGTGTGGAGTAGTTTAACATGTTGAAAGTTTGGTGTTTAATGTGAAGGTCAGACAAGGTTCATTTTGTAGACTGTTATTGTTGTTGCTATAATATATGAATAAAAATAAACTAAAATAAATGACTGTGTGTGCGAACATAAACTTTTACACCGTGTGCTTTTGTCGTACAGTTAGAGTTGGTACCGAGTAAAGTGATAGAAATTATCATACAGTGTCTGGCCAGCTTCAGGGTGAATACTGCCATGAACACTACTGGCCAGTAGATGGCAGTGAAAACCTGCCAAAACAAAAATCCAGATAATCCATGTCAGCTACGTTTAAGATGCAAACACAATAACCCAGAGAATATATTCACGAGAGTTTTAGGCACTAGAGTTTAACGCTGTTGTCCGTGGAGCCTGATCAGAGCGTCTCAAATGCATTTCTCCTGTTGTGAATGTACTGAGATTAGCCTACCCTACCCATAATGCATTGGGCACACTAAAATCTTTAAAATTAGCACATTACTGTAAAACTAAAATGTATATCTGATATTTTCACTTTGTAAAACTTCAGATGTGACATTAATGTTAATAACTTGTCTGAAGTTAGTTTAAAATTTGAACCATAAGTTAAAAATGTATGCCTCTGGATGACTTGGGTGATATTGGCCATGTATCAGTATGAGGTTCAAAGAAAGTAGGTTTTTTTGTGACCAGTTCTCCTTTGGCTGCAGAGGAGAGAGCGGTTTCTTCCTGAAGCAGCTCTGCTGTGTTTGCAGAGGGTAGAACTACACATCTGCTACGCAACATTTAACAGGTAGATGCTCAACTGATTTAAAATGTTATAAATGTATGTAGCTTTTCAGCTTTGGTTACCACGTTAACAGTCGAAAAATGATTGGACAAAAATCTACTGGAAGGTAATTAGTGTGATAATGGTTTAGACAGTTATCTGGAAAGATAATCAGATAATGAAACCATTCTCTTTGATAATTATGGGATTATTGGAACTGTGGCCACCACTGTTTGTGTGTGCGTTTCAGGTTACCAGTGTGAGTACAAGAAGAGAACTGGGAGGAAACCAGACGGCTGTGCTATTGTCTTCAAAAGTTCCCGCTTCTCTCTGTTGTCCTCCAATCCTGTGGAGTATTTTCGCTCTGGTGACAGGCTCCTGAACCGGGACAATGTGGGCCAGATAGTGTTGCTGCAGCCAGCGGGTATAGCGGGTCATCGGGACTTGCCGTCCTTCATCTGCGTCGCTAACACTCATCTCCTGTTTAACCCGCGGCGCGGTGACGTCAAACTGGCCCAGCTGGCGATCCTGTTGGCCGAGATCAGTCGCTTGACGGGCCTCCCAGCCGGATCCCACAATCCGGTTGTCATATGTGGGGATTTAAACTCCACCCCCTGGAGTCCTCTGTACAACTTCCTGACCACTGGGCACCTCCAGTATGAGGGGATGCAGATAGGCATGGTGAGAGAGGTGCAGTGCATCTGGAAAGTATTCACAGTACCTAACGTTTTCCACATATAATGTTACAGCCTTATTGTAAAAAGTATTAATTTTTTGTTTTTCGCTCACAGTTGTACTGTTAACACCCCATAATGAAAACATTAAAGAATGTTTTTATTTTTTTTCCAATTTGAGTAAATGTATAAAAAAAAATGGTTTGAAATCACATGTACATAAGTATTCACAACCTTTGCTCAATACTTTGTTGATGTACCTTTGGCAGCAATTCCAGCCTCAAGTCTGATTGAATATGATGCCACAAGCTTGGTGCACCTATCTTTGGGCAGTTTGGTCCATTCCTCTTTGCAGCACCTCTCAAGCTCCATCAGGTTGGATGGGGAGCGTCGGTGCACAGCCATTTTCAGATCTCTCCAGAGATGTTCAGTCAGATTCAGGTCTGGGCTCTGGCTGGGCCACTCAAGGACATTCACAGAGTCTTTTGATATCTTGGCTGTGTGCTTAGGGTCACTGTCCTGCTGAAAGATGGTCAAGAGCAGGTTTTCATCCAGGATGTCTGTACATTGCTGCATTCATCTTTCCCTCAATCCTGACTAGTCTCCCAGTTCCTGCTGCTGAAAAACATCCCCACACCATGCTTCACTGTAGGGATGGTGCCTGGTTTCCTTCAAACATGACACCAAACAGTTCAATCTTTGTCTCGTCAGACCAGAGAATTTTGTTTCTCCTGGTCTGAGAGTCCTTCAGGTGCCTTTTGACAAACTCCAGGTGGGCTGCCATGTGCCTCTGTCTGGCCACTCTACCATACAGGCCTGATTGGTGGATTGCTGCAGAGATGGTTGTCCTTCTGAAGGGAATGCTGGAGCTCTGACAGAGTGACCATGGGGTTCTTGGTCACCTCCCTGACTAAGGTCCTTGTCCCCTGATCGCTCAGTTTAGATGGGTGACAAGCTGTAGGAAGAGTCCTGGTGGATCTGAACTTCTTTTATGTGCAGATGATGGAGTCCACTGCGCTCTTTAGGACCATGAAATGTGCAGAAATGTTTCTGTACCCTTCTCCAGATTTGTGCCTCATTGTGTCTGAGGTCTACAGACATTTCCATTAGACTTCATGCTTGGTTTGTGCTCTGACTGTCAACCGTTTTGAAATCATGTCCAACCAACTGAATTTATTGCAGGTGGACTCCAACTAAGCTGTAGAAACATGAAGGATGATCAGTGGAAACAGGAGGCACCTGAGCTCAATTTTGTGAATACTTATGTACATGTAACTTAGTACTTATTGTATATGACGCATTAAAATGAATTAACTCCATTTAGGAATCAGCCTGTAACATAAAATAAATGTTTTGTACATGGGCTTCCAGAATTTGTGTGGGTATTTTAAATGCAGTATGTGTTGGCAGGTGTCTGGTCAGGAGGACCCGCCCAGAGGTCATGATATCCTCATGTGTCCCATCTGGTGCCAGAGTTTGGGAATAAACCAGAAGTGTCAGTATGAGAACATGGGCTCAGCCACAGGTATGCCCATTAGAGATCATTCAAGGTGATGCTTTGGACAAGTCCAGTGTTTGTGTTGTATTGAATTTGCTAGGTCTGCATGTTTGCACCAGTGAGGATGGCTACCGTAGCGAAAATGACAACTAGAGCCATTGGTCAACAGTTTAGAAAGATATGGGGTTGAATTGGGGTCGAAGGGTAGGTAGCTCCAGTACATATGGGATGCGTTTAGAATTTGTCTGTGGTGGGTGGGGGGAAATGTTGTAGTGGTGCTAAGTTTACATACCCTGGTGGAATGTAGGAGTTTGTGAGAATGTGGTTGATGATAAAAACTTATTCTGTCATGGTTATTGGTTGGGTGAAGACATTGTAAAGCAACTGTGTTTACTCCTGTCAAGTCTTATTGAGAAGTAGGGCAGCATTTTGTCAGTTATGATACTTGATTTTGGATATCTGCCAATAGTGATATTATTCTGATACCAGCAGTTAGTTGGTTTGTTTTGTAGTGATCAGCTCTTCCCCCTCCTCCTCTTGCTCACATGGTTTGTCTTAATGCAAACAGGAAAAGTTTAGGAACTTATTGGAAACATGAGGCTTTTTAACAGCAAAATAAACTGTTAATTTGTGAATGTATCATAGCATAGGAGTAGTGTGTTATATTTAGAAAGATGTAGATGGAGTTGTTGTAGTTTCACTCTGTGGTGTGTGTGTGTGTGCTCTGTGTTGGTTGTGGGGGGGGGGGTTGAGAGCAGCAAGCAGTTTCAGCAGAAACATAGATGTTCCTGTATGGGATAACTGTACAGGTTGGCAGGGAAATGTAGAGGGATGAATTATGTGTGTATTGATAAGTGATAGTGATATTTGAGGGGATTGTTTGCAACCTCAATGTCAACAGAAACAACCCAAATGGATGTGATCCAAGGTTGACATACCCCATTTGTTAATACTATCTGTTGGCCCCTTTAACAGCAGTGATAGTGTGTTCTTGTCAAAACCCCTCCAGTGCCTGTAAAATCCTGGCTTGTCTTGCATGAACTGTATGTCTCAGATCACCCCAGTTGGAGTCAATGACAGGTGGACTTGGCATAGATTTGTGGATAGTTGTTATGTTGAAAGCAAAAGTTCCTGCAGTATTTCCTGATAACATGCTGCGTTCATGCAGCCATCCCCAAAACATCAGCGAGTGACCTCAGTGTTTCACAGTAGGAATGGTGTACTTGTTGAGTACTGGGTGTTGGCCAAAAAGTAAATGTTGTTGTCCTCAGTCCAAATGACTGTGTGGCTTGTGTCTGTGCTGTTTGGTGTATATTGTAAGTGGGATTCATAGTGGCACTGGCATAGTAATGGCTTTGTGACTCCACCATGTGCCTTGTTATTGTGCATGGTGAAAGAGGTGTGATTTGTGTTGGTGTGTATAAGTGTGGTTTGGTTCCAACAGAATCTGTCACTGTTAGTGTTGTGGTTAAAAGTGGAGTTTGGCCTGATGTGGGTTTTGATGCTCACCCTGTGTTGTGAAAGTATTGTTCAGCGTTCCCACAGCAGATCCAAAGTGGATGTGCAGGTAGATTTAGCAGATGTCTGACAGTAGATGGGGTCTGTGATGGCAGCTGACATGATGTCCAGGGGTGGGTTTGTGAATGTAGTGTTAGTATGTATAGAGTGGTGAGTGTAGTTTGAAATGCAGTTATGTAGAAAGAGGGAGTGAAATCCTGCTCCCAAGGTGATGGATTTCGGTGGATAAAATGTGACAGTTAATGTGCAAGGTAGAGTGAGGGAGGGGTGGTGGTGATGAGGTGTGTTTTAGAACTTGATTTTAAGTATGTGAAGTAGAAGCAAAGGAGAAAGTGTTGGTGCTGTTGTTTAGGGAAGAGAACACGCTAAGGGGCCTCAGGTTATTGTCATAGTGTAGGACTGCTTTTTTGCATTATATCTCTAAAATTAGAAAGGTCTTGTCTCAGAGTGATGCTGAAAAACTAATTCATGCATTTATTTCCTCTAGGCTGGACTATTGTAATTCATTATTATCAGGTTGTCCTAAAAGTTCCCTGAAAAGCCTTCAGTTAATTGAAAATGCTGCAGCTAGAGTGCTGATGGGGACTAGAAGGAGAGAGCATATCTCACCCATATTGGCCTCTCTTCATTGGCTTGCTGTTAATTCTAGAAGAGAATTTAAAATTCTTCTTCTTACTTATAAGGTTTTGAATAATCAGGTCCCATCTTATCTTAGGGACCTCGCTCTCAGCCTGCAGGCTTACTTGTAGTTCCTAGGGTTTGTAAGAGTAGAATGGGAGGCAGAGCCTTCAGCTTTCAGGCTCCTCTCCTCTGGAACCAGACACCTTCTCTACTTTTAAGATTAGGCTTAAAACTTTCCTTTTTGCTAAAGCTTATAGTTAGGGCTGGATCAGGTGACCCTGAACCATCCCTTAGTTATGCTGCACTGTATGCACCACTCTGCATTTAATCATTAGTGATTGATCTCTGCTCCCCTCCACAGCATGTCTTTTTCCTGGTTCTCTCCCTCAGCCTGGTTCTGCTGGAGGTTTCTTCCTGTTAAAAGGGAGTTTTTCCTTCCCACTGTAGCCAAGTGCTTGCTCACAGGGGGTCGTTTACATAATTATTGTATGGCCTTGCCTTACAATATAAAGCGCCTTGGGGCAACTGTTTGTTGTGATTTGGCGCTATATAAAAAAAAAATTGATTGATTGATAGTGGTTGACAGTCCAGGCTGAGAGTTCTGTCTGTAATGGACGGTGGTGGCGTTTGTAGTTTGTGGAAAGCAGAGCTGTGTTGATGAGGATGGTAGTAGTTGGCTGGAGTGGTGACATGTGGTGACTCTGGAAGAAACAGGATGCTGCTAAGTGTCACGTGTAACTGTGTGCACAAGTGAGCCTGACTCCATGTTTGGTCAGACATGTTGTGAACGGTTTAGTCCTGTTTGACGTGTGTGTGCGGTGAGTTCCTCCTGGTTGTGGGTTTAGATGTTATGGACTGAGCAGGTGTCATGTGTGTGACAGGTGGGAAGAGTGTTGATTGGCTGTAATGGTTTGTTGTGGTGTTCAGTAGTTTTAGTATGTATGAGTCAATTGTTAGTTTCTAGATGATTGTATCAAATGAAGTACATTGTAGGTCAGACTGTATTTGGTAGATGTGATTGTTTTTTTTTTGCCCTGTGTGTGTCAGGAGTGCCCTGTGATGTGATGGTTGAAGACATCAGTGGCCTGAACAGGTGAGGTACATGTGGTTGGACATGAGGACATGGTGATGTGTGTAGTGTGACATGAAGTTGTTTGCATGTGTGTGTGTTTGTGCAGGTGTGAGCTCCAGCATAGTCTGAAGCTGCAGTCGTCCTACCAGCACATGTTGAAGTCTGATGGCAGGCAGGAGGTCACCACCTGTCACTCCCGTGGAGCCATGACTGTGGATTACATCCTGTTCACTCCAGGTAGTGTATGTTTTTGTGGGTCTTGGCAATAAAATGATGCTTTTCAATGCTTTTATTGAATCTGTTTTAGCTTTTTCTTTGGTGGCATGGTTTGGCAGTTTGACATTGAAGGATAGGAACAGACCGAGTCACATCATTAAATGGTCCAGTCGGTTGATTGGTGAATCGCAGCTGAGTTTAGAGTCCCAAGGTGTAGAACAAAATGCTACAGGAGTAGTTTTGTCCCAGCAGCAATTGTGCAACTGAACACATCTTAGTAGGTTTGCATTTAGATATTTATATACTTATTTACCCTTTGCACACTAGTTTTAAGCTGACCATCTTTTTAGTGGTTTTTATTGTTGTTGTGTTGACTAACATGGATGCCTTTTTTCTGTTTGCTGCAAGCCAAATCTACGTACGGGTACAAATGAAGTTACCTGAACCTAAAAGGTTGTGATGGATAATGTTGAGTCCAGTAGTAGTTGTGGTTAATCAGGAGTGAGTGTGCAAATCATTTGTAGGTGTTTTCACAGTGACTGATGCAGGGAAGTCAAATGTCTGCTCGTTTCTCATCAGGCCTCTTTATGCTGCAGGGAGCCTTTGAAGCAAAGATGTTGCTTTGTCTTTAGTATTGTGTAAAAATGTGTTGCCTTCTAAAGCCTTAAGAGCATATGTACCTGTTTGGGCAGGGGTGGGCAACCTTTTTGGAAATGAGATGTACTGAGCCATATGGAATGCCACAGTGTAGCCATAATGTAAGAACACAATTTTGTGGTAGGTTTTAACAATAATTATGCATCATATAAGTAATTGTGCAGGGTGGAAAAGGATAAGCACAAGTAGGCCTTGGAGTGGCCTCAAGTAGGAAAAGTTGTTGGCTACCTTAGTGGGACTTCTGTCCCAGAGAGGAGGCAGCTGGTCTCTTATAGTCGGGACAGTAGGAGCTGTAATCAGGCATGCAGACACTGTCTGTCTGCATTAGAGTTCAGATGTGGACATTCATGTCAAGTGGTGCTGTGGATTAGAGGTCAATGTGAGGATGCAGGTTGAAGAGTGATGGCACTTTGGATGATATGTAGTCCATCAATATTTTCCCCAAATGGGAAACGGAAAACTCTCCACAGGCTGTTTGGATGCAAAGTCAGTGAAGTGTTTGTGGGTGATTGTTAGACTATGGGCACTTATGTCCTTTGATCATATTGTATGACAAACAGAGAAAGAGGGGAAATGTCACACTTTTATAGTTATCTTTACAATGAAAAAGTGTGTTAAGACATTTCTTCTAGTAGTCTGATGACTTTTCACCTTTTTTCAGCATCATTATATGCAAATATTGCCATTTTGTGCTTTTTCTAAAGTTTTAAAATATCTATAAAATCATCAAAACATAATGGGGGTATTCAATGTCATACAACTGTTGTTGTTTTTTTTGTTTAACAAAATGTAGTTGTCCCACACTGTTGCTGTAATTTCCACCACAGCACAGTTTGTATGAAAGATTGTTTGGGTAGTTTCTATGGAGATAAACAGTGACATCAGAGCACATGTATATAGTGCCAAATCAGAAACAGTTGGCTGCAAGGCGCTTTATATTTTAAGGCAATGGTGTGGTGGAAATTACATTTACAAGGCCAATAGTGCCTGTAGTTAAAGAATCACCCATGTGATCTTTAGTATGTGGACTCTGAGGCTCCACAGTCTGGACTTGTGGTTAAGTTATGAGTGCATGTGTGGAAAGTTCAGGAGGGCACACTGTTGCAACCAGCTTGATAGCATGTGGAATATGTTTTTAATGTTGCTTTCAAATGCCAAAGCTGTGCACATTCAGCATGAATTAAACATTTCAGTATGTGTTTAATTAAAGGATGTGCAGGAGCAGAAAAGATCCCAGCAGTGTGGCTGAGGGTTGGTTAAGGGGTCAAAAAACCAGCACTTGTGTACTGTGTCAGTGGTGTTATGTTACTAAGTCATCTAGGGATTTTTAACACAATTATCCAAAGGGGTTATAGAGATAAGTGTACAGATGACTGACACCATCATCACCAAGGGAGTGTTGAATGGTGGGGTGGGAATTTACAGAACGTTTTTGTTGTTTGCTCAGCAGTTGCTTGTGGCAGGTGTGTGGTTTTTGTTTTGTTCAAATTTTGTTTTTTTGGGGGGGGGGGGGGGGGGGGGGGGGGGGGGGGGGTGTCATTGTATCCACCCAAAAGATTAATTTGGGTGTGTATAAGTAGCCTGAGCTGAGTGAAGAAGAGCCCCTCACCTACCTTAAAACAAAAATCCAAGTAAAGGAGCAGTGATGTGCCTCTGGACATATGAGTGTAGTGCTGATGTATTCAACCATCTTTACAGTTATATTTATTGCTGCTTTTGCCAGGTTTGTGTTGTAAATCAATGTTTAAGCTCTGCTTGATTCCACAGCATGTCTTGTTCCTGGTTCTCTCTGTCAGCCCCAACAGGAGACTGCCCCTCCTTGGTTCTGTTGGAGGTTTCCTTCCCACTGTCGCCAAGTGCTTGCTCACAGGGGGTTGTTTTGACTGTTGGGGTTTTTGTGTAATTATTGTGTGGCCTTGCCTTACAATATAAAGTGTCTTGGGGCAACTGTTTGTTCTGTCACCGGTTTTTGGGACAATGTCCCAGCAAGGTTACCCGAGTTTGAAGGGGAGTTATTTTGCTCTGAAATGGAATTTAGTGTGGAAAAGTGAGCCAAGTCAGGCTGTGTCCCACAGAACTCAGTGTTGATTGGTCAACTGTTATCTGTGCTGTAATGTTTTGTAGACCAAACCACCATTATTGCCCAGTAAAACTATTTGATGGAAGTCAGTGTAGAGTACATGTCATGCCTTATGTTTGCTATGTGGTTTGTCCACAGGTGATGCCAGGTTTGGTGGTTGGATTCTCAAGCAGCAGAGGAGATTGGCCTTGGTGGGTCAGTTGGAGGTGCAGGAGGTCCATGGCCTGCCTAATTCCTGCCATGCATCAGATCATCTGCCTCTATTGACTTGTTTCCAGTTATTAAAGTAACTCATGTAATGTTGTGGTGTCTCACTCATTACAGGCAGAATAAACTTAAACTTAAACTTAAACTTAAACTTAAACTTAAACTTAAACTTAAACTTAAACTTAAACTTAAACTTAAACTTAAACTTAAACTTAAACTTAAACTTAAACTTAAACTTAAACTTAAACTTAAACTTAAACTTAAACTTAAACTTAAACTTAAACTTAAACTTAAACTTAAACTTAAACTTAAACTTAAACTTAAACTTAAACTTAAACTTAAACTTAAACTTAAACTTAAACTTAAACTTAAACTTAAACTTAAACTTAAACTTAAACTTAAACTTAAACTTAAACTTAACTTAAACTTAAACTTAAACTTAAACTTAAACTTAAACTTAAACTTAAACTTAAACTTAAACTTAAACTTAAACTTAAACTTAAACTTAAACTTAAACTTAAACTTAAACTTAAACTTAAACTTAAACTTAAACTTAACTAACTTAAACTTAAACTTAAACTTAAACTTAAACTTAAACTTAAACTTAAACTTAAACTTAAACTTAAACTTAACTTAAACTTAAACTTAAACTTAAACTTAAACTTAAACTTAAACTTAAACTTAAACTTAAACTTAAACTTAAACTTAAACTTAAACTTAAACTTAACTTAAACTTAAACTTAAACTTAAACTTAAACTTAAACTTAAACTTAAACTTAAACTTAAACTTAAACTTAAACTTAAACTTAAACTTAAACTTAAACTTAAACTTAAACTTAAACTTAAACTTAAACTTAAACTTAAACTTAAACTTAAACTTAAACTTAAACTTAAACTTAAACTTCCTGGGTCAAATACAATCATTACATCCTAACGTGTAGTATTCTCAAGGCTGTACAAGTACCATGTGTCATTTCAAATAATGTTGACTCAGCACATTGATCTCCCAGTGGCATGGGATTGTTGGCACTGCAGGGCCAAAGCTGCTTAGAGACCCACCTCATGACACCTACTTTCATACAAATACTTCCTAAACTCACATCTGTTCATTATCCTCTGCACAACACCTCCATTGCTAACTACAGGTACTCAAAGTGTATACATCGGCACATGTGTGCCATTGCACCCCTGCCACACTGTACAGACATCATGTAACACTCAGCAATAAGTCAGTAGTGTCTTAATGTAGCCTGCTGTACATTACAATGACTGGGTCTAACTACACACACCATGTCCAGCACTCAGATTCCACAACACACATACTGGCCTGTCTCACAGTACTCCTACAACACTTATTACTTGGCCCTGTAAAAGTGGAGCTAACACACCTCCACTTAGGCACAAACATTTCCTCAAAACATCACCTAATCTACAGACACAAACAGCCCAAACATAACCACCTCTTTGCACAGACAACACTATGACCCTAATAGGGCAAACACAATGAAAGCCCTACCATTATGCCACTATGACTACATGTTACTACATACAGCAGAATATTGATACACTACTACACATACATAGGCTTAAAGATAGTCAGACATGGAATATTGGAGATTATCTGGGTCTCATTTCCCTTCATCCAGGCAGTCAAACATTTCTTCAGCATTACTTTTGATACTCTCATCACTGCACTGGAGGTGATCTAAATATACACTAGGCACAACAGAAAACACATTGCTGCCAGAACCTTACTTGTGTATTACACCTCCACACACACACAATCATTTCATTCAGCCATGTGTTACAAATGGACTCTTTGCCAACCTAACACACACTCCAACACAACATCTTCTTACATGTGTCCTTCTACATAATACACCATTTAAACTAATCGATTTCACCCCACCACAGGGCCCAAATCATATTCAGACACTTGGTATCTCACATTTTTATGGTTAGGCCCTTTCTAAGACAAATAGGCTTATCAGCATACATGTCGCCTCCTCTCAAACTTTACTTCATATACATTCAACATGATGGTTGAATATCTTCTTTCCACTGCCACTTTACAGTCAGCCCATCCATACATGAACATTTCCAAGCCACTGAATATGTACAGTATGGCTCATCACAACCAACTACAAAAATCTGACAGTTACAGTGACTGTAACAGCCAATAAGCCGACCTACATTTTACTTCTGTGGCTGGACATGTTTGCCTTATTGTCATCACCACTTTAGTGCTACAGAGGAACATTTTCTGCCTCCTACACCTTCTGCCAATTTACAGCTAAACTTGCAATACTTTTGTTGGAAGAAAACAAAAAAATTCCTCTACACCACATCATGGTGCTACATAACATGTACCAACTCACCTATCAGCCACACAAGCCAACAACTTCTGTGTTGGCTGTGTGCAACAAGCAGAAGACTGAAACAGCCAGTCACTTTCCTCTGGTAAAGCAACACACTCAGATGCATTGAAAAACCATATAACTGACACTAACATGTGATTGTGTCCACCTTCATCCAGAAGTGGTCTGCAAACTTCACACATGGAGTCTGTGACATTACAGAAGGACTTGTTAAAACCCAGATTAAGAACACTGCACACACATCTACAGTCTAACCACTCTGCACCAATCAGAACACCCTCATACATTCAGCTCTACACTTACGTCACTCAAACTGACAGTTTCTACAGATTATTCACACACTATCTACCAACAATGTTGGATGTTTGGAAGTCAACTGATTCAAACAGCCACCACAAACACTTCAGCTAACATTTTATTACCTTCTACAGCAACTCTAACTTGGAGCTACATGTCACAGAAGAGGACATCCAGCACTTACAGTGTCCTAAAGACCCACCACAGCCTCACTGGCACAATCAAAGACTATTATCCGCCAACACTCCTAAACCAACCACACTTCACTTTAGCACCAATTACATCTGACCCCTTTCACAGCCTCGGCATGCTGTCTCCTAAGTGGACAATATCACTCATCAGCTCCTCAGTTACCATCTTGACAGTCACATGGGCCTCCAGGACAACACTTTCAGTTACATAGTCTGCATGGAATGAATGTGTCAGATTTGGACCACAACATAATTCACTGCAGTACCATGAAACTGAGGATTCTCCTGAGGAACAAACTGACTTCACATCCAACATTGTTCCACTCTTTATTCCCCAACTAATACAACCACAAGGCACCACTTACTCTGAACACACACACTAACATTTCACAAGTCATCATACCGAGTATGCAAATCATTCCATTCAGCTAAACATTAATCCAACTGCAACTACACTGTTCATACAGTCAGTCTGACCATTAACAAAGTTACACAAACCTGGAGGACACCAACTACAACACACACTACATTTATATCATATTTATCACTCACTTTAAACACTTCTATTTGGATTCTCCCCCCTTTTGGAAAATACCATCACAACATTCATCTCGATCCACATACACTTCATTCACACTGACATTTAGGATAAACACCTTAAAAAATATATATATATATATATTTTATGAAAGAAACCACACACATTGCCAGAAGTCTACCTTGGGACTGGGGATGTTTTACCCCCCCAACCCACATTAAGTGAAGGTGTGAGGAAATTTCAACTCCACTGACACTTTGGTACTACATTACCTGATGACTAAATAAATAATCAGGTGTGGATCATTATCTCTCATTAAGACTGGGTTAACATCTTCCAGCTAAACTGTCCATCACCACATGTTTTTAGAACTTTCACCTCTAATTAACCAAACACATTTGAATCCCTCTGCCTTGACACATTTAACTCTTTACTAACAATACAAGTCAGGGATTTCAACCCATGATTGCTACCTATGTGTTGTGTGTGTCTTCATACCTTTGGTGTCCCTGCCGATGGATTCTGCTCTGGGGGCTGCTCGGCCAACACACAGCTGATACAGACTTCCCTCAACTCCAGGATCTAAAAGAATAAAATTATGTTCACTTTCAAACACTGTTACTGTACCTTCATTAACTACTACTTCTGAAAAACATCCTGCCACATACACACACCACAGCTAACCAGCACTCATGTCATTAACCTATCTGGTTGACTCAACCAGAGACAACCTTACTTTGAACACATTCTATACATCATGTGACTCCATTTGTCAAAAAACAAAACACATTTGCCTGCAGTTCTGGAGCCACAGAACTTTTCCGATTCTCTGTGAAACCTCACTGTTTAGTCTCACACTCCAACACCCCTATAAAAAAACCCCACACACACACCTCTGTTTTTAACACTACAACCAGCTGAACACACTACATTATAGATCCATTAATGTAGACTTGCAATCATCATGATCGCACAACTACAGCCTCATGTCCTGTCCGTGTTTCTCCACATCCTTCTTCATCTAACTTAACTCCCAGTCAGCCAATATTCAGGGTCGTGTGGCACATAGACCCACAAACACACGTTACACTCTTACCAACTCCAAACCTTCATGGTTGTCCTCACCTTCTTCACAGTGTGCTGCCATCTCCTGTAACAGTTCTCCCAGCGTATGATGGGGTCAGGACTTTGACCATCAGGTCCTGCCACCAAATCATACCAATTGAGCCATAGTGCCTGTTGGTGGAAGCAGTGACATCAGGCAGCTGCTCAGCACTGTACTGAAACAGATACAATACAACTTCATTCAAGACACACATTTGACTGTAAATGAGCCACAACAAGACATGCCTCTTCCAAATGTTGGACATTTACAGCCCAACATCAGATAAACTGCAGCTTCTGCCTGATGACACCAACCACATGTGTTGCAGGACTGGTTGGTTGCTGTGGCAACACTTAAGCTAAACTTAGCATGTGGACGTCCCAAACCTTTAGACATTTCAGGTTTTTTTTTAACAAAGATTTATGCAGCATGTCTGTGTCACAAAGCCACGTCGCACAGATGGCAAGAAAGATGGTCTGAAAGTCTTATAAGGACAAGAATCCATGGAATCGTCCGGGATTCATCAACACACCTGAAAGATAAAACAAACAGGAAGTGAACTGTGCCCTCTTAGGAAACACTAAATTTCTCTCCCTCAAATATAGTAAACATTCTGCTGTTCAAACAGGACTATGTTACTTTCACTAATCTACACTTTCATTGTAAAACAAAAAAACCGTGTGCTTTGAATGGATTTAGGCTGCAAAAATTTATACAAGAATACAAGTTACTTTTTACTATAAGCAATGTTAGATATTTTACCATGATTTCCAAATTATTCTACAAGTGTTAGCTGTGGGTTTTTTTAACTGCTGTAACAGTCTTTTCAGTCTTCATAAATTTTATGTAGTTTAATTGTTCTGAGTTAATGCATAATTTGGTTTACAATTAAAAGGAAAAAACAATCATACCTGGTCCTACTTCCACATCATATTCTGTTATTTCAACATCATTGACAGGTCAAATAAAAGGTAGAATATAGGATCATTTAAATATGCACTAATTGAGATCTGTTCTTCCAGGAGATGCTGAAGTAGTATCATTGGACCCACAGGGCCTAGACCCCAGCTCCTGGACACTGTGCACCCCCCTGCAAATTTTCCTCAGATTTCACAATTTTACTACCTTAAGCATATACGCAGTGTTTCGACACTGTAGCCAATGACACAGTGCAGGATGGTGCTCTTGGAGCTGCCACACCAGCTCAGCTTGGCTGCGGAGAGTTTGGTCCAATCATTGATCAGATGAGGCTGCAGAGACAGCGACAATGCTTTTAAAACTATTCTGGAAATTTACAAATTAAAAGATATAATGAAGTCATTTTGCTATGCTTACAAGTTGTTTAAATGCACATTTTTTCATTTAAGGCTTTAATAGTGTCATCACAGCTACAACATCATAAGCTGCACAAAAATCAAAGCTATTTCAGTCACAACTCCACTAGTCAATGTCTTACCATTTCTTTTTTATATCACACTGTGGGAACTGATTCTTAGAGGCAACATTGCAACTACAACTTATGTAACTTTGACAGTTACTCAATTTAACTACACTACTACAAAAAAAAACAAATAAGTAATCTTATACATCATAAAGTTCGTGCCCATTTTTTCTTACCTAATCCAAAAAACAGTGACATTCTAAATAACACCAGAAACTTACATCAAACCACACTCACAGTCCTCAGTAACAAAGTCACCACAGCTGATTTGATGCACAACGCTTTCCAAGTTGATTGACGTGAGGAGCAGCTGATTTTTCTCTCATACAATTAACTGAGCAAACTGTCACATTCAGACAAACACTTCAACATAACAGGGAATACTAAAATAACCAGTCATTTCTTTACTTTGTAAACTTCAGTGCAGAGCAGTCATTCCATTAATCCTTTAACAACTAAATACAACACTTAACTACAACCGGAAAAAAAATTCCGTCAGATTCTAAACAGTTGCATACAGGTGTTTTAAACGTCTACTCTAAAGCAGAATATTAAATGTTTCACTACAAAAACCGACCATAATTAAGCTAAGATCTGTCAGCAGCGTCTGTTAAAACACAGCACGAAAAACCGATTTAAAGCTCACCGGTCGAAGACACAAACACACGGTCCGTTCATCCCCACAAACCGTCTCTCCAGCCGGGACCCACGTTCAGCGACACGAGCGAAGCTGCAGACTGAAGTCTTCGTCCAGCTGCTTCGGCTTTTATCCGCTGCCGCCGACACCAAACATTAGAAGCACGTGTCAGCTCGCGCGCCTTCGGATCACGAAGCACTGTTTCGAAGCTCCGACACTTCCTTTACTCCCACAACAGCAATAATGATGTTTAGTCAATATGATTTACAAATTTCTCATTGATTCCTCTACAAAAAAGAAAAAAAAGCATTGGATCACATATATAAATTATGTTTAATTTAGAAAGGAACTACAGCATTCATTTGCATTCATTCATTCATTTCATTTTCGATCATTTCACTCGCTAAGTGCAATAATTTCTCTCTTGTCTAAAATAACAGCATTTCATCATACAAAAGAAAAAGTTTCTCAGTACCTACACAAAATGCTTTGGCTCACATGGACTTCTTTTAATCATAATGGAAAAACTTGAAAGTAGCTCATGCACAACACATCTGAATTTCTACGAGCTAAAAAACCTCTGGAGTGCAAACCAAAGTCTACACAACTACAACACTACCATCAGTTACTTCCCGACACAATGGTTCACAAAAGTTCACGGTTCAAAGCTTCGCGGAGGCCCATTTCCCATCTCGTCAAGTAAGACAAAATATATCAATCAGCTTTACCTTCAAAGTAAAACACTACTCATCCGTTGTTATTCGGCAGATGAAGAATACATTAGTGGCCTCTTTTAAAAATGCTTGTAAAATGATACTCATTTCACATTTTTAAGTCCTGCTCGGAACGTTCGACTCTTCTCCCCTGATTACGTGAAGTGGCGTCGTGCAGTTGATTTCATATTTTTCCGTAGAACATCCACTATTACAGTCTGTCGCTGTGTTTTGCGGAAGCTCATTGGTCGGTCTAACCAAGAGGGGCGTGTCACAGTGGTCACATAGGTCTTATATAGGGGAGGTGATGGTCTAGTGGTTAAGGTGTCGGGCTTGAATCCAGAAGATCATGGGTTCAAATCCCCGCCTGACTGGAAATCACTAAGGGCAAGGCCTTTAATCCCCTATTGCTCTCGGTGTGTAGTGAGCGCCTTGTATGGCAGCACCCTGACATCGGGGTGAATGTGAGGCATAATTGTAAAGCACTTTGAGCGTCTGATGCAGATTCAAAAGGGCTCTATAAATGCAGTCCATTATATAGACATAACGTCAGATAAAGACAAAACGCAAATAGTGCTACATGAATTACTTCCTTTCTGTTTACACACTGATAAAATAAAAGTGCAGGTGATCTTATTTTACCATTTTGTTACTCCATCGTAGCTTTTGGAGTTATTTTGTCCACAAACACACACCACTGAAAACATTCTCCCTGATATCTCTGTGGAATAAGATGCAGGCCACATTGACAAGATGTTCCTTTTGGTTTGGTCGGCAGGGAGTCTCCTTTGGCTGATCTGATAACACAAGCTCCAGCACCAACAGGCCCAGGATTGGCCATTAAGAGGACCGGAACTTTTCACAGTGGGCCAATGGCTGCCCCATTTATTATTATTTCTTTGTTTTCATGATAACTGTCCTGGGGGCAGACAGACACGACGCACAGAGCTCAACTGCAGCCTTCAGACACATCACAGGCCCAGTGGGCTATTGGTCTGTCAAACATTAAAAACTGACCCCGTTGATGGCCCTTACAGGCTACAGAGGCCCAGAGTCCCACCCACACATCTTCTACATGTCCAATCACCTTTAATGATAAACAATTACAGTGAGAGCAATAGATACAAAAACACCACAACAGAACACAGAATACAAAGAGAGTCAACAACAACATGGAGATAAAACACAAAGACAGTGCAGAAAAAACTGCACAAGAAATAAAGAGTTTTGGCTACAAGCAGAACAATTTCACAGAGGTTTGCTGCAGGGCCGCGGTGGAGCTCACCTCAACAGTAATTCACCTCGTCAGGCCACCAGCCTGGCAGGGGCGCCTGAAGCGGGTCAGAGGTCATAGGACAGTGAAAGTGAGGCAGCGGCTACGGCTGCCACGGAGGTCGTACAGGAGGAGATCGGTGGTGATGACAGCAGGTGTGTTTGGCGCCAGCATGGTGTGGAACAATGGTCAGTCATACAAACACTGAGCCTTTCATGAAAAGGAAAAACTCCCCCTTCACTGTGCAGGATGAACCCAGTGAAGGTGTTTCCTACACCTCCATCAGCTACACCAAGAAGGCCAAAAATGAAGGCCAGGTAAGCCACCATTTGTCTGTCTTAGACTCAGTTACAGGTCTAAGACATTTACATCTCCACAAATGTTCAAATCAAACATGTGCTGTGATCACCTCAGAGCAAACTGCATACTGTGGTGTGTTACATCCACTTATCTAAAGTCTTGGAAAACTCTACCACATTCTGTCAGGGTTAAACCTGTTCAAACAAGACAACCCAGACATTAAGACACAGTAAATAACCACCACAGACACTGTGATTCTTTCTCAAACGCTCAGTATCTTCTCTCTGAAGGTCCGTCTCCCTCCCAGCCTTTTTATTTTCTCAAACACATAAGAGGGTGAAAAAGCAAGAATAAATCATTTTACAGTCTGTCTCCATACAGATAAGACATTATTATGGGTTTTCCACAGAGTCAAAACAGAACCGGCTGCGTGTGGTTTGACAGGGCCGTACCGTTCCTCTTCGAGGACAGTCGGCTAATTCCACTTACACTCCTGTGCTCAGCTCATTTTCCAAGCAGTAGAAGTTAGTTTAGCTGATAAGGTTCACATTTCTCAGACATTCCAAACAAAAAGCATTTCACAGTAAAAGATCAGTGGTTCACTAGAAAATGAAAACCCACAACCAATGTATAAAAAAGACATTATAAATTATAACATATATTTACAATTTCTCTAACAATTCACACCCCAATTCATTGATTACTTTGATTGATTCAGAACCACTTAAACATTACTTTATACTTTTTTCAAATAATGCCAGAGATATTTGTAGATGATCCACAGCTCACATGTTGCACTTTGATGTGGTTTAAGCGGGTAGATGTGCAGGGGTGGTCCTGGAGGTGGGTCGTGCGGGGAAAACAAAAAACAAAACAAAACAAAAAAGGTCATTAAATAAATAAATAAAACAAAAACTGTCCACAAAAAAAGGTCAAAAATAAAATAAAAACAAAAAAACCTGTCCAAAAAAAAAGAAAAATAATAAAAAAAAAAAAACAGTCAAAAAATAAATAAATACATAAAAAAAAAACCCTGTCCAAAAAAAAAAAAAAAAAAAAACCGGGGGGGGGGTTCGTGGTTACAACGCGCTCAAATTTTGTTCAGAATCAGCTTATCTCTGGTAACGACGCGGTTTTCCTCTCACTCAAACCCGCAGCTTCACAGTGTTTTAAACAGTGTGGACGCTGAGCGACACAAAGCATCAGCGAAACGAGACGACTCATTGGATAAATGCTGGGCTTTGTCCCGCCCATCGGACGCTCAGCGTGTCGGGGGGGGGGGGGGGGTCTATGGGGCAGTGGGCGGGCCTCGGCTGGCCCGGACGCTCAGCTTCTGCATGATGATTGGATGATCTGTCTGAGGCTGAATCCCTTTTTGATTGACAACGAAATGAGCGAATCAGCGATCTTTCAGTGTAAACATCCGTCGGAGCATTTTTTAATTTTCATTCTGTTCTGAATTGAACCGGAGACTTTCCTAATCTTCTTAGCGGCATTTTCTTTGTTAAAAATGACTAGCGACAAATCGAGCTTCTATTTTTGGTGTTCTTGGTTTTTTTTTTTTGTAGCTGCTTGTGTTTGCAGACTGACTTCTATCACTCTTTCTGACTTCTATCTCAGTTTCTGTTCCTACCGAGCAGCGGGTGCTGCTGAGCTCCTTCACCGTCACAAAGCGCTCACAGGCGGACAAACTTCACACGAGCCTCGCGCCAGTCCCAGCTAGCGAGCTAGCTAGGTAGCAAGCTGCACATAATGACACACAATTTGAATGTTGTTGTGGATTTTGGTGAAGCCATTTGATAGTCTTCCTTATGAAGAAGCCGTGGCTGCTGTCATGGCTTCAGCTCTCAATGGTTTGCAGGCCAAAGTTAAAGCAACAGCCCCCAGGTCAATGTTTGTGCATTGCTCTGCTCACAGACTGAATCTGGTTCTGTCTCAGGGGCTAAATGCTTATCTGAGTGCAGAATATTTTTTTGCATCACTCTCTGGGTTTGCCACATTTTTCTCTAAATCCACAAAGAGGATGTCTTTTCTTGAGTCTGCAGGCTGCTCAAGGTCGCCCAGAAATGCTCCTACTGGATGGACTTTCACATCACGGATAGTGAGCACTGTGGCAAACAGTTATGATGCCTCCTGCAAACTTTTGAGATGATCACTGCAGATAAGTCCATGGATGATGACACATTAGACTGTGCCAATTTCTTTGTGTTTGTTATTGCAGTAGTCATTAAAACCGGAAATTTGTTCTTGAAAATAGCTGTTATGAGTTAATTTGTGGGATTGTGGGTGTTCTGGACAAAGTTAGTGTTTTCATGGGTGGTGGGGCGGAGGGAGGTGGTGGCCACGTTAGTGTGCGTAGGGGGGTCACGCACGCAGGGGGGTTTCGCCCGGGGAGTAAATCACTCTCGGACCGCCACTGTAGATGTGCCAGTTTCACACCAGACTTAAAGTGTTTAAAGTGTCACCAGCACAGCCCACTTTGTTCATAAAGGGCTCTGATCTTGCGCAGTAACAAAGTGTTTGTCCAGTGTTTAGATCAGGAGTGGGTAACTTGTTCCAGAAAGGGCTGAGAGGATGCAGGTTATCTTTGCAGCCACTGACCCCACCAGGTGATTTCACTGATTAGCAGATGGAATTATATTATATTTATATAGCGCCAAATCACAACAAAGAGTTGCCCCAAGGCGCTTTATATTGTAAGGCAAGGCCATACAATAATTACGTAAAAACCCCAATGGTCAAAACGACCCCCTGTGAGCAAGCACTTGGCGACAGTGGGAAGGAAAAACTCCCTTTTAACAGGAAGAAACCTCCAGCAGAACCAGGCTCAGGGAGGGGCAGTCTTCTGCTGGGACTGGTTGGGGCTGAGGGAGAGAACCAGGAAAAGACATGCTGTGGAGGGGAGCAGAGATCAATCACTAATGATTAAATGCAGAGTGGTGCATACAGAGCAAAAAGAGAAAGAAACACTCAGTGCATCATGGGAACCCCCAGCAGTCTAAGTCTATAGCAGCATAACTAAGGGATGGTTCAGGGTCACCTGATCCAGCCCTAACTATAAGCTTTAGCAAAAAGGAAAGTTTTAAGCCTAATCTTAAAAGTAGAGAGGGTGTCTGTCTCCCTGATCCGAATTGGGAGCTGGTTCCACAGGAGAGGAGCCTGAAAGCTGAAGGCTCTGCCTCCCATTCTACTCTTACAAACCCTAGGAACTACAAGTAAGCCTGCAGTCTGAGAGCGAAGCGCTCTATTGGGGTGATATGGTACTATGAGGTCCCTAAGATAAGATGGGACCTGATTATTCAAAACCTTATAAGTAAGAAGAAGAATTTTAAATTCTATTCTAGAATTAACAGGAAGCCAATGAAGAGAGGCCAATATGGGTGAGATATGCTCTCTCCTTCTAGTCCCCGTCAGTACTCTAGCTGCAGCATTTTGAATTAACATAGCATGTCTTTTTCCTGATTCTTTCCCCTCAGCCCCAACCAGTCCCAGCAGAAGACTGCCCCTCCCTGAGCCTGGTTCTGCTGGAGGTTTCTTCCTGTTAAAAGGGAGTTTTTCCTTCCCACTGTCACCAAGTGCTTGCTCATAGGGGGTCGTTTTGACCGTTGGGGTTTTTCTGTAATTATTGTATGGCTTTTGCCTTACAATATAAAGCGCCTTGGGGCTTGTGGTGAGTCTTGACCAAAAACTCCAGCGCTGCATTTTTGTCCCACTTCAGCTCTGAAGAGGCCTCAGGACCTGTAGAGGACTTCAGTCTTCAAAGTAACAGGGAAAAATGGCAACTTCTCAGATTACATTTAAAAGATTAGACACGACTTCATCCAGCAGCAGATTATCCCGTAGGAGTGGAGCCTGAGAAGAAAAAAGCTCAGTGAACGCAGAGTAAATCTGCCTCCTGACCCCTTTGAAGCACAAGATGGAACATCAGGCTCAACACGTTCCATCACGTGGCCGCAGCATTTCCTCAGTTGGTTTTGGAGACCGTGGCGTACAGGGGCCAGGATCAACAGAGGCTCCAGCAGAAGGAGGCGGAGCTTTAACAGTGGCGTAGGTCACTGCTTCATTATCACCACCGTGACCCTAAAAACAAGAAACATGCCTCAGCTAGACACTACAATTACACATAACGACGCTGACAAAGACATCAACCCAACCACAACCAAACACAAACACTTATTAAATACAAAACCAACACAACCACAACATTACAATTATAGTTTTTCAGGGTTTCCCACAATCCCTTGCAGCTGAAGTGGTTCCAGCAACAGTACTTTATGACAGCATGTTTAAATTTGAATTATTTAACATTTTACTTGGAATTTAATTGAAATAAAATAAATATGCAAATGTTTCAAACACTGGGTTTGCATCTACTCAGTTTACTCCAACCACTCCAGCCACAAGGCATTGTGGGTAACCCAAAAAACAACTACTTCTTCCTTCAGCTTCATCATAGTCTTCTTCTTGGTGTTCAGGGTCACCACAGCAGACCATCCACCATCATCTCTTCATCTTCCTCTGTCACATCCACTAACCTCCTCTTTCACCTACATCTCCTCCACCTGACCAGCAGCCTACATCCCCAGCATCCTTCTCCACATATACCCCACATTCTTCCTCTTCACATGATACACAGGAAACAAACAAACAAACAAACAAACGGTGGCTGACCTGCCCTTCATTCTTGGCCTTCTTGGTGTAGCTGATGGAGGCATAGGAAACACCTTCACTGGGTTCATCCTGCACAGTGAAGAAGACAACATCCGAAACTGCTCAATGGTTCAGTTCTACAACTTCTGGACTGTAGTAACTCTCTGCAGTGACGGCTCCACTTTATTAAAAGCTGTTTGAAACCAGTTTCATTGTAAACCCTCTTGAGTCTTACAGCTGCAACATCAACACCTTCTATTCTGCTCAAGTCCAGTTTCATCATCCAGCTTCCCTTTTCTCTTTCAGGACACAATCAAAGTCACGACAGACACATGGGACAATTTCAGAGGACGGTTCACTGAGTCCACGCTGTGAGTTCTGTTCTTACCGTGTGCTGAACTGTTTCTGGACCTGATTCCACTTCAGGTTTTGGTTCCTGGACAAGCACAGGTTCATTACACTGAGTCATAGTAACGTCTCACAGTCTGGCACAGTTCCACACTCACACCAAAGCTGCTAAATAAGTCATGTTTTCACCACATCCACAAATATCACTTCTGCAGCTCAGACCAAACAAACACTGGGTCAGCAGGTGTGATGTCACTTCCTGTCCCGCCCCTCTCTCATGCACATACACTGCCTCTGATGCATTCATTTAATACTCATTTAAACATGTCGTTTGGACACTCACAGTGTTTGTCTCCGTCTGCGTTTGTCTCCCTGTAAATTAAGAAGAAGTTGCATTTATTTACGATGCTGAAAATCCAATAAACACAAAAACAATATGTTTGAGGTTTGAGTCTGAACACTTTGACCTTTCTGTCTGCAGAAAAATAAAGTTGAGATCAGCACCGCCAAAGTCGCTGTGGCTCCCACGGCTGCAGCCACGTACCATCCCCACTCAGGAACACCTGAAAACACATCTACTCCAAACCATCAGTCTGATCACGAAGAGAAACCACGAGTTCCACAAACACAGACTGTGATGAAACACGTTGACCTGAGATCATCTTCTGCCTCCACGTCTGATCTGACTCCAGGATGTTGTTGGTGTTTGGTGACCAGTACATGTGAGGGACTGATGTGTTCAGATTTTTGGTTTTAATGATTTTTGTTATGGTCACATCTCCTTCCTGCCAAGAACTCTTCCTGATGTTGGAACCAGGAACAACTTGGAGATCAGTGCCTTGCTCAAGGACACTTCAAAAAACCCACAACCAGCACTAACACCTGACCTCCAGTAACCCCGACTACTGCCCAGTTAACTGAACCTAACCTGGATACGTCAGTTATTGGACAGACATGTATTTTACCCATCAGGCTTTGTGTTTGAACTGTAAATTAAATCACTGTGGTTTTGGAAAAGTTGATCACTTGTTCAAACAGAAAACAAAAACCTGCATGTTAAAGATGACTGATGTTAAACTCAACTTCATCCACCAGCACAGATTAATGAGAAAGAAAGTTCTTCTGTCTCCACACATTCTTCATTTTCTTTGACATTTGTTGTGTACTTTTAAATCCTATATATTACAACCTTCAGAGTTTTTCCTAATTTCATGATGTTTCTCCTGCTGAAGTGGTTTTTAACAGCTGATGTTCTTACCTGACTTCCCACAAGAGGAACAAGGGCTGAAGGAAAACATCTGACGTTCTCCTGGACATTCAGTGGTCACCAAACACTTCCATGATTCAGAGTTTGATGTGAAGTTGGAACCAGAAGTCTGAATCCACATGGCCTTTGACCTCTCAAGCTCTTTGACCTTTACCTCTTTGACTTCTTTACCATCAAACTGCCACGTCACTGAGTGTGAACAGAATCCAGCGGTCCAGAGTGAGCAGGTCAACCTCACCTGATCACCATCCTGATGTTCAGTCACTGTGGAAGTGGACAAGCTGAGAGTCTAATTCATCCACACAATCAACATTATTAATAATTATCATGTTACACAATGAGATTTAAATGAGATGTTTACTCACCGTTTACAACAAACAGATGACGTATAACAGGTGAACCTACTTCTTTTCCTGATTTGTATTTTCTACAGTAATAATAACCTGCATCATCAGCTGTGACGTTCTTTAGAACCAGAGAACAATCCTCTGAAACACTCAGTCTGTCAGATTTAGATTTGGGAACATTATCCTTAATTTTCCCAAGACCTAGCAACTCTACTGCTGGTTCGGTTGAATTCCTGAAGTTCCAGGTGGTACTGTTGCACTGATCCTCATTCTGGAACTCGATGTCACACGACAAAACAGCATCAAATCCAACTCTGACAGCGGACGAGGGCCAACACTGTCCAGAACAAACTGTGGAAGTAAAAGAAATGATCTGATCACTCCATCAGCACTGGATGATCTCAACAGTTTTACAGACACATGATCTTACACAATAAAAATACAGAGATAATAAGTTACATCTCAGTTAATAAACTGGATGTGAACTGTGATGTCATGAATTCTAGCCTGTAATTCATTTCTATTCTATTCAGTTTACTTGGTATTTCACACATTTTAAATTGTTTATAACATTTCATATACACAAAATACAACAAAAATAAACATTTCTACAATTATCTTCCTCAAACTCAAAGCAAATCTCTACAACTTGATATAATTTAATTATAAATATAAAAGCCACTATGATGGGTTACATAAGTAACCATTTAACACCTGTTTTATTGCCAGCTGTTGTCTTCAGATAAGTCAGGGGATGGATACATAACCATTTCAAGTCACTGAATATGTCTTAGACTTTATTTATATCAGTTATGAATTTACATCTTACCTGTAAAGTGAAGCAGCAGCATCAGAAAGTAAAACATTTTAAGACGTCTGAACTCGACAAACGTTCCTCTGACTGTCTTCACCGTTTTCTGTCTGATTCTCACCAGTCAGCATCACAATACAGAACCAGCTTCCTGGAATTACTCATGTTTTGACTTCCTTATTCTCACTTACTTTATGGTTTTGCGTCACCAAAATACTTTTTTTTTTCCTCATCTGAAATAGTCAAACCGCAGCTACACATTTTCCACAGTCACCATGACACCCTGAGAACTGGGTTGGTTTTCTTCAGCTCAGCCGTTGAATTAAATCCATTTTGAAATGTTAAGATGACTGTGTGTTCATCTGTAACTACACATCTGACTTACACCTAGTGTTCCTCAGGGATCAATTCTTGGGCCTCTCCAGTTCAACAATAACATGTTCTCACTGCAACAAAATAAATAAAACAACTGGTCACAATAATTATACCCAGACTTCAGAACAATACATCCATCTGTTTTCTATAACTGCTTACTTCACTTAAGGCCAGGGGGAGCTGGAGCCTATCCCAGCAGTCTTACAGTGTAAGGTGGCCTTCACCCTGGACAGGACGGCAGTCTGTCACAGGCCACAAAACACATTCACACCTATGGTCAGTTTAAAGTTTCCAGTCCACCTAACCTGTGTGTCTTTGGATGCGGGAGGAAGCCGGAGCCCCCGAGGAAAACCCAGACATGCACTTGGAGAACATACAAACTCCACACAGAAAGTCCACAGGTGGGAATCGATCCTATGACCTTTTTGCTATGAGGCAACAGTGCTAACCATTAAGTCACTGTGCTGCCAACTTCAGAATAACAGATCTTTTTAAGCTAAGAAGAATTTTAAAAAAACAATGTCATTTTACACGCTCATACAACTGGATAAATAAAATTACTACATCACATCATGATCATCCAGACCACATCAGGCAAAGTCCTACTTAAACACGGCGTACTCTACAACCCAGAAACTGGTGTACACACAAAAATATTCACGTGTACCAAAGAATGCGTACACATGGATCCAACCAGATTCTTTTTGTACATCCCAATCAACATGGAATTGAACACACATGCAGAAGTACCAAACAGTATTCTGAGCAAACATTCTAAATGTAGTGCTCTTCTTGCCATGAAACCATATTGCTGCTCGCATATCGTCACCTGTTTGCTAGGCAAAGAGCTGTGGTATTGTATGAGGAAGTCTGGAGTGGCAGACGAGTATGTTAGGGTAGTGCAGGACATCTAGAAGGACAGTGTGACAGCAGTGACATGTGCAGAAGGAATGACAAACTCATTCAAGGTGGAGGTGGGATTACACCAAGTATCAGCTCTGAGTCCTTTCTTCTTTGCAGTGGTGATGGACAGGTTGACTGATGAGATCAGACAGGAGTCTCCATGGACTATGAGGTTTGCAGATGACACTGATCTGTACTGAGAGTACAGATCAGGTTGAGTCTAGCCTGGAGAGGTGGCGATATGCTCTGGAAAGAAGAGGAATGAAAGTCAGTAAGAGCAAGACTGAGTCCATGTGTGTGAATGAGAGGGAGCCCAGTGGAATAGTGCAGTTACAAGGAGTAGAAGAGGTAAAAGCAGATGAGTTTAAATATTTGGGGTCAACTGTTCAAAGTAATGGAGAGTGCAGGCAGGGTGGAGAAAGGTGGCAGGAGTGATTTGTGACTGAAGAATATCAGCAAGAGTAAAGGAGAAAGTTTACAAGACAGTACTGAGACCAGCTATGTTGGACGGCTTAGAGACGGTGGCACTAACAAAAAGACAGGAGATGAAGCTGAAGCTGTTGAGATTCTCTTTGGGAGTGACAACAACGGAAAAGATTAGGAATGAACATATCAGAGGGACATCCAACAAAATAAAAACACCTTCAACACATGACGTCATGCTTCGTAAATCACACACACAATATATTTATTTGAATTACAAATACAAAATGTGTCTGAAAAGACCAACAACAGTCAAATATTAAATTAATGTAACCCTAAAGAGAAGAAAAAAAATAAAAACACACAACAAATGTTCCAATTATAGCACGAGACAAATAGACTTTCAAAATACAACAGCCTGTTAGCATAATTATTTTGTTCATACTTTAAAAACTTGGTATAAAATACACACTAAACACTGTTTGATAACACTATGTAACAAATTTTTATTTTTGTTTTGTTCCTGGGTACAGTGTCAGGATTCAGTGCCAGTTATTTAACAAAATAGAACCCAAATGCAAGACAGCTGTTGTGAAAGTGTAGGAACACGGACCCACAACAGGGGGCGCAAATGAACGGACAATGGAGGAAGTCAAATAACAACACTTTACTGTTGTGAATGAGCACAACAAACACGGCAGGTCACAATAGTATGCAATGAAGTCAATGTACAGAACGTGTCACGTGGGCAGGCTCGAAGATGAGAGACGTCTGTCCAAAGCAGAACCGGAACCACACGATTTCCTCCGCCACCGAACCCCGGGAATACTGGAGCCGCCAAGTCCCGAACTCCCAGGTGGTCACTGCCTCCGCGTGTCGGATCTGGTACTGCTGGCGAGGAACAAAAACAGTTAGATGTAGGTGGGTTTACACCCAGCAACACGTATGGTGGGAAAATCCACCTCCACCTCTCATCAAAAAAAGCTGGTAAATGCAGGAGTATGGTTACTTATCAACAGGTAGGAGAAAAGTCCAACTCGGTCTCCAGCTGCAAGCACTCACTCTGCTGTCAAAAACACAAAGCAACAATATTCTGCTGTCAGAAAGATGAGCTCGTTACCTCCTAAGAATAGCGATATCTCGGCGAAGAGGTGGAGATGTCGTCCTGCTGATATACAGATGAAGATCAGATGATTGGTGACAGCTGTCATAGGTGATGAGTGACAGCTGTCACCCCGGCGGCTCCTGTGAGGCGGCAGCGCCCTCTTGTGCCTGGAGCCCGCACTCCAGGCAGGGTGCCCTCTGGTGGTGGTGGGCCAGCAGTACCTCCTCTTCAGCGGCCCACACAACAACAGCCAAAACTTTCTTTCATTGTTATAAATTATTTGAAACCACCCATTTAAAAAATAACATTAATATATCTCTCAAAACTAATATGTCTACGGCCTTATTTGTTTAATTCACTAAGTTAACGAACAATATTATTCTTGGTTTATTCATTTATTGTTTCAAGTATTTATTTGCACAATTAAAGGTCAAACATCAAATCCAGGGGGTCGTCAGAGTAAATTCATCCTGTGCATATCTTTCACCACTTGATGGCAGTACAGCAAACCAAGCGCTGCGTGAGGCCTCGAGACATGTATCGAAACGTTTGATGAAAAGCCTCGAGTCTTGAATGGGGCTTCATTTGCCCATCACTATCAATAATATAATACATACCACCATGAGACGAGAAGCAACAGCAACAAACAATGGACCAGCAAAGACTAACTCAAAAAGTGACCTTAAATAAGCAGCTGAACCTGTATTGATTACACATCAAAAGGAGAACACCAGAATGCAGCAGAGAACAAACTTCCATGTGAAGAGAAATACAACACATGACCCCCAAGTCATAACCTGAACACATCAGAGACAGGAAGTGCAAAAATCAAATGAAACAAATGAAACACTAATAAAACAAAGAAATAACTTAACAGACTAAAAAGGGGAACAGCCCTGAACAAACACCAAAAAATAACCCATCACAGATGGCTGCATGACACACAGTGTGTTTTCCTAACCTGTTCTGCCTTAAATGAATAGAAAATAGCTGTTATTCCACAGAAACTTTGCTTCTGTGATCAGGACAATGATATTTTGAAATTTGTCTGTTTTCAAGAATATTCTCGATTCGCCTTCACTACTACTGAGTAGTCTTATAGAATATTCTTTAACTGCTAGAACTGTCCAGAATTTTCTACAGGTTTCCAGAATTAACTCGAAATTTCAAGAAACTTTTAGAACTTTCTAGAACGTTAAAGAAAACAAAATCAGAGTTTGTGCTGAATGTAGTCATTTTTCCATAGACTTTAGACATAAGCAGTTGAAATATAGCACTTAGAAGCCAGGAATAAAAAATGTGTTACATAGTGTAATCATCACTTAAGGAATTATTCCTTTATTATGTTAAAAATGAAATATATACAATATTATACAAATGTGGCAAGAAATGTAGAAGCTGAAGAAATGTGTGTTTTTGCAAACTGGGTGGATGTTTTTATTCTGATCAGTTCTGATGTGGGTAAAATAAAGTACTATAACCAGAATATTACCCGACAGTAACAGTTTCACCATCAGTGGATAAAGGAAAATCATGAACATTATCAGCGGTGCCCAAACTTTTACATACAACTGTGATAATGGGGAAAAGAGCTACAGACCAAAGCCTGTTTCTATTTTATTTTTTGGACCAGCCTGTAAAAATTTTTATTTGTGCTATAACTTTTTTTTTTTTTAATGTGTGTGACTATGAGGAGTGACTCACGTTTGGCCCACCCTCAAGTGGCCATTAAAAGAAGTGCAGGTTTTGGCACTTCCACATTTGCTTCATTTTCCAGCAGTTGGTTAAAACAAACAAACAAAAACAAACCTGCCTGACATCTGGCCTGAACTGCAACAGAACAATTCTGGTGACATTCTGTCTGCAGTTGTTCTGGCAAATATAGACGAGTGTTTCAGTTATTGTTATAAACTCACTATGATGATATGAACTGAAAGCGTTTCAGAGGTCCACAGATTTCCTGTGGTTTGTGAGCGGTGGCATCCAGGCCACTGGGATCAGCACAGCCTCCAGCCCAAGACTCTGCAGTGATGTTGGTCACCATCATCATCACTTGATAGTTTTTCCAAAGAAGCCATTGATCAGCTGCAACCAGGTGAAACGTGGGCGTGTCCACGACCAGGTCAAATGTGGGCGTGTCCTTGACCAGGTGAAACGTTGATGTATTCTGAGGCACCTGCGTGCTGGATCACACACAAAGACTAGTTACACACACGCACACACACACACACACACACACACACACACACACACACACACACACATATATGAGAAAGCCAAAATTCTGTTTTCCTTTGATAAACATGCAGGTTTTTGGTTTATTAACATTTTTGACTGACAGTGCTCGACGTGAAATTAATCTTCAGGGAAAAAACTGCATGCAGAAAGAAAGAAAGAAAGAAGTGAAAACTCACTGAAACACTTAAAGTTCACATGGACTGAAGTTATTGTTCTTTGACTTTTTGATTTTTGCTGATTGGTTTATGCAGCAGTAATAACCAACATAAGTTTGATGAAATTGTCTGATTTGTATTGTTTTTTTAAACCGTGAACTTTACTCCTTCCATCTTCAACCAGCTTGCCTCTGTACGAGTTGCTGGGTGGTTCTTACATTTGGACTCATTGTCATAGAAAAGCCACGCCGCCTCCACGTCTTCCAGCAGAGGACAAACAGTTCTCGTATAAAACCTGTGGACAGAAGGAAAGAAATAAAAAGACAGAAGAAAGATGACTCAGGTTCATTTTAGCTGTCGTCCTCTTCACAGGAAAGATAGTTTTGAGGGTTGGTTTAAAAAATGTATTGTGATATATTTACAAATTACCCACTCACACACACACACACACACGGAGTGAAAAAATTGAGAAAAATGGTAAATGGACTGCATTTATATAGCGCTTTTCCACCTGCATCAGACGCTCAAAGCGCTTTACAATAATGCCTCACATTCATTCTGATGTTAGGGTGCTGCCATACAAAGTGCTCACACTACACACAGGGAGCAACTAGGGGATTAAGGACCTAGCCCAAGGGCTCTTAGTGATTTTCCAGTCAGGCTAGGATTAGAACCAAAGATCTTTTGGTCTCAAGCCCAACCATTATGTACTAGACCATCACCTCCCCTTAATGGTGTCTAGTGTTTAGTTAATAATAATAATAATAATAACAATAAATATAGATGTTTCAGGTTAAAAATTTACAAAGACCTTGAAAGTTGTATAGCAAATTGATTGTATTCTATTATTATCATCTCTTCTGAAGAAGTAATTCCACATACAGTACATTTCTTCTGCCTCTCTTCCTCTGATCAGTCTCCGTAGCATTCTGCTGGTTCTTTGTTTCTGATCATTAAAACAGTTATAGATTTTTTTTTTTTTAACTCTAAAAATCTGTCATCACTTCCATCATCCCTTCAAAGGAAAAACTCTGAGGACATTTTCAGCATTTGGTCATCTGAAAAGTCAGAGTACATCACCAATCTTAGAACATTACAGAAGCGGTGAACATCTCCCTGTGGAGAACCAACCACCCCAAGAGTTAATGTTATGACATCACTACATTATGCAATCGAGCCTGTTTCCTTTATTATTTCAATATCAATCAATCAATCAATCAACTTGTTTCTTATATAGCGCCAAATCACAACAAACAGTTGCCCCAAGGCGCTCCACATTGCAAGGCAAGGCCATACAACAATCATGAAAAACCCCAACGGTCAAAACGACCCCCTATGAGCAAGCACTTGGCCACAGTGGGAAGGAAAAACTCCCTTTTAACAGGAAGAAACCTCCAGCAGAACCAGGCTCAGGGAGGGGCAGTCTTCTGCTGAGACTGGTTGGGGCTGAGGGAAAGAACCAGGAAAAAGAGATCGATCACTAATGATTAAATGCAGAGTGATGCATACGGAGCAAAAAGAGAAAGAAACAGTGCATCATGAGAACCCCCCCACAGTCTACGTCTAAAGCAACATAACCAAGGGATGGTCCAGGGTCACCCGATCCAGCCCTAACTATAAGCCTTAGCGAAAAGGAAAGTTTTAAGCCTAATCTTAAAAGTAGAGAGGGTATCTGTCTCCCTGATCTGAATTGGGAGCTGGTTCCACAGGAGAGGAGCCTGAAAGCTGAAGGCTCTGCCTCCCATTCTACTCTTACAAACCCTAGGAACTACAAGTAAGCCCGCAGTCTGAGAGCGAAGCGCTCTAATGGGGTAATATGGTACTACGAGGTCCCTAAGATAAGATGGGACCTGATTATTCAAAACCTTATAAGTAAGAAGAAGAATTTTAAATTCTATTCTAGCATTAACAGGAAGCCAATGAAGGGAGGCCAACACGGGTGAGATATGCTCTCTCCTGCTAGTCCCCGTCAGTACTCTAGCTGCAGCATTCTGAACCAACTGAAGGCTTTTTAGGGAACTTTTAGGACAACCTGATAATAATGAATTACAATAGTCCAGCCTAGAGGAAATAAATGCATGAATTAGTTTTTCAGCATCACTCTGAGACAAGACCTTTCTGATTTTAGAGATATTGCGTAAATGCAAAAAGGCAGTCCTACATATTTGTTTAATATGCGCTTTGAATGACATATCCTGATCAAAAATAACTCCAAGATTTCTCACAGTATTACCAGAGATCAGGGAAATGCCATCCAGAGTAACGATCTGGTTAGACACCATGCTTCTAAGATTTGTGGGGCCAAGTACAATAACTTCAGTTTTATCTGAGTTTAAAAGCAGGAAATTAGAGGTCATCCATGTCTTTATGTCTGTAAGACAATCCTGCAGTTTAGCTAATTGGTGTGTATCCTGTGGCTTCATGGATAGATAAAGCTGGGTATCATCTGCGTAACAATGAAAATTTAAGCAATACCGTCTAATAATACTGCCCAAGGGAAGCATGTATAAAGTGAATAAAATTGGTCCTAGCACAGAACCTTGTGGAACTCCATAATTAACTTTAGTCTGTGAAGAAGATTCCCCATTTACATGAACAAACTGTAATCTATTAGACAAATATGATTCAAACCACCGCAGTGCAGTGCCTTTAATACCTATGACATGCTCTAATCTCTGTAATAAAATTTTATGGTCAACAGTATCAAAAGCAGCACTGAGGTCCAACAGAACAAGCACAGAGATAAGTCCACTGTCCGAAGCCATAAGAAGATCATTTGTAACCTTCACTAATGCTGTTTCTGTACTGTGATGAATTCTAAAACCTGACTGAAACTCTTCAAATAGACCATTCCTCTGCAGGTGATCAGTTAGCTGTTTTACAACTACCCTTTCAAGAATCTTTGAGAGAAAAGGAAGGTTGGAGATTGGCCTATAATTAGCTAAGATAGCTGGGTCAAGTGATGGCTTTTTAAGTAATGGTTTAATTACTGCCACCTTAAAGGCCTGTGGTACATAACCAACTAACAAAGATAGATTGATCATATTTAAGATTGAAGCATTAAATAATGGTAGGACTTCCTTGAGCAGCCTGGCAGGAATGGGGTCTAATAAGCATGTTGATGGTTTGGATGAAGTAACTAATGAAAATAACTCAGACAGAACAATCGGAGAGAAAGAGTCTAACCAAATACCGGCATCACTGAAAGCAGCCAAAGATAACGATACATCTTTGGGATGGTTATGAGTAATTTTTTCTCTAATAGTCAAAATTTTGTTAGCAAAGAAAGTCATGAAGTCATTACTAGTTAAAGTTAATGGAATACTCAGCTCAATAGAGCTCTGACTCTGTCAGCCTGGCTACAGTGCTGAAAAGAAACCTGGGGTTGTTCTTATTTTCTTCAATTAGTGATGAGTAGAAAGATCTCCAACCTTCCTTTTCTCTCAAAAATTCTTGAAAGGGTAGTTGTAAAACAGCTAACTGATCATCTGCAGAGGAATGGTCTATTTGAAGAGTTTCAGTCAGGTTTTAGAATTTATCATAGTACAGAAACAGCATTAGTGAAGGTTACAAATGATCTTCTTATGGCCTCGGACAGTGGACTCATCTCTGTGCTTGTTCTGTTAGACCTCAGTGCTGCTTTTGATACTGTTGACCATAAAATTTTATTACAGAGATTAGAGCATGCCATAGGTATTAAAGGCACTGCGCTGCGGTGGTTTGAATCATATTTGTCTAATAGATTACAATTTGTTCATGTAAATGGGGAATCTTCTTCACAGACTAAAGTTAATTATGGAGTTCCACAAGGTTCTGTGCTAGGACCAATTTTATTCACTTTATATATGCTTCCCTTAGGCAGTATTATTAGACGGTATTGCTTAAATTTTCATTGTTACGCAGATGATACCCAGCTTTATCTATCCATGAAGCCAGACGACACACACCAATTAGCTAAACTGCAGGATTGTCTTACAGACATAAAGACATGGATGACCTCTAATTTCCTGCTTTTAAACTCAGATAAAGCTGAAGTTATTGTACTTGGCCCCACAAATCTTAGAAACATGGTGTCTAACCAGATCCTTACTCTGGATGGCATTACCCTGACCTCTAGTAATACTGTGAGAAATCTTGGAGTCATTTTTGATCAGGATATGTCATTCAAAGCGCATATTAAACAAATATGTAGGACTGCTTTTTTGCATTTACGCAATATCTCTAAAATCAGAAAGGTCTTGTCTCAGAGTGATGCTGAAAAACTAATTCATGCATTTATTTCCTCTAGGCTGGACTATTGTAATTCATTATTATCAGGTTGTCCTAAAAG
The DNA here is from genome assembly GCF_902500255.1 of Thalassophryne amazonica. NCBI lineage: Eukaryota > Metazoa > Chordata > Actinopteri > Batrachoidiformes > Batrachoididae > Thalassophryne > Thalassophryne amazonica. The sequence goes on along the minus strand of NC_047123.1, from coordinate 38,580,215 downwards.
TTCCCTAAAAAGCCTTCAGTTAATTCAAAATGCTGCAGCTAGAGTGCTGACGGGGACTAGAAGGAGAGAGCATATCTCACCCATATTGGCCTCTCTTCATTGGCTTCCTGTTAATTCTAGAATAGAATTTAAAATTCTTCTTCTTACTTATAAGGTTTTGAATAATCAGGTCCCATCTTATCTTAGGGACCTCGTAGTACCATATCACCCCAATAGAGCGCTTCGCTCTCAGACTGCAGGCTTACTTGTAGTTCCTAGGGTTTGTAAGAGTAGAATGGGAGGCAGAGCCTTCAGCTTTCAGGCTCCTCTCCTGTGGAACCAGCTCCCAATTCAGATCAGGGAGACAGACACCCTCTCTACTTTTAAGATTAGGCTTAAAACTTTCCTTTTTGCTAAAGCTTATAGTTAGGGCTGGATCAGGTGACCCTGAACCATCCCTTAGTTATGCTGCTATAGACGTAGACTGCTGGGGGGTTCCCATGATGCACTGTTTCTTTCTCTTTTTGCTCTGTATGCACCACTCTGCATTTAATCATTAGTGATCGATCTCTGCTCCCCTCCACAGCATGTCTTTTTCCTGGTTCTCTCCCTCAGCCCCAACCAGTCCCAGCAGAAGACTGCCCCTCCCTGAGCCTGGTTCTGCTGGAGGTTTCTTCCTGTTAAAAGGGAGTTTTTCCTTCCCACTGTAGCCAAGTGCTTGCTCACAGGGGGTCGTTTTGACCGTTGGGGTTTTACATCATTATTGTATGGCCTTGCCTTACAATATAAAGCGCCTTGGGGCAACTGTTTGTTGTGATTTGGCGCTATATAAAAAAAAAAATTGATTGATTGAATTGATAGCTTCACGAAGGGCTTTCTTATAGAGCAACAAACTCTTTTTCCAGGCTAAGTGAAGATCTTCTAAATTAGTGAGACGCCATTTCCTCTCCAACTTACGGGTTGGAGAGAAATATGCTTTATTAGCATTATTTTCTATAAAACCACTTCTTTATAAATGCCACATTTGATTTTCAGAAAACATTAAAATAAGTATAAGGGGAGTCGTCTTATAATTCAGCCCAGTCTCACTTTTTTTTTTCGTGCTCCTGTGACAAAATGAGTCAAATTTTCGTGACAGTGTTTTTTTTACACTCACTATTACTAATCCTACTCCTACCCCCCAACCCTAATCTTACTCCTTTCACCCACCCTAACCATAACCCACCATAACCCCCGCTTCAGTTTTAATTTCGTGCAGCCATCACGGAATGAGTTAGAATGAATTCGTGCTGCCGTGACGAAAATGAGGCGCTTTTCGTCACAATATCACAAACCAATAGATTAATGTATGTTTTGTGCTGCTGAATCACGACTTGCTGTGAGACCAGGTTGTATAATCAGAGTCGTCTTATATTCAGAACAACATGATATTTGAACATCTGTTTGACTCACGTGGGAACTGGCTGAGTTCTCAGCATCTGAAACAAACATTTGAAGAATCAGTTTTCAAATTAAGTAACACTATGAAAATTTATCGCCATTTCCAACATAACCACACAACATCATTTACGTTTACATTTTCATACTTACTGTTTTTAGTCATTATTAATAATAAATGCTTTTTAGTGATAAAGATGCTTTCATACAACTCAACATGCAGATTTGATGACATAAAGCACAGTATCATCTGCGTATCGACATGATGTTTTTAGGCTTTACTCACTTTGTGTCTCTTTGGCAGATTTCCAGCATTTGAAGCAAAGAGCCGTGACAACCAACAGTGTCAGAACTTTGACCACTGCACTGATGATGAAGTAGAAGTGAAAGCTGTCAGTTGGTATTATGGTGATATTTGACAGATCTGCAATCAGAAGATGGCAGTAAGCAAACAAAATTAACTTGTCTTCAAAGTAAACAGTCCAACACAATGACTGCAAAGGGAGAAAAAAGTGTGGCTAAGAGATTTGTGCTTTAAGAAACAGACACTGAAGTGAACATTTGGAGCAGTTCACAAGTCATGTGACTGAAATTCTCCTTTGTATTTAGCAAATGTTTTAAGTTGTTAAATCACAAAGGTACATTGTCTGATCTGAAAGCTTGCACATGTATTTTTTGTGAGAAAGTACAAAGGTGTTAATAACAACAACAATAATAATTCATAGATATTTCAGGTTAGAAATTTTCAAAGAGATTGAAAGTTGTATATCAAAATATAATGAATATAAAAATAACCATAACAGACGACCACATTTTCTGAACAATAAGTCACACTATTTTATTTATTTATTTATTTTTACTTGTTTGGCTCGATTTCCAACTTATATCTAAACACACACACACACACACACACACACACACACACACACACACACACACACACACACACACACACACACACACACACACTGCATTATCACAATGGATGAAAGATGTCACCATCTCCACACTTAACAAGATGTTCCGGCAAATTGATGTGAATAAGGTGCTGTCTGACCACACTCCAGAGCAGAAGGTAATGCACCATTAAGCTGGATGCCAGCCATCATAAAATAACAGGACACAGAAAAAGAAGCAGCAGTAGCAGTAGTGCATATCCTAGGTCTTAGAGAACAAGTGAAATTAATAAATCATGCTCTCAAACCGAATGACTAGATTCTTGAATAAAGAGAGGAAATAACCTTCACACACTCTTGGGGGTTAGAATATGGTAAGGGTCATTATACTGTTTTTAAGATACAGAATAAATTAAAGTGTGTACATTTAGTGAGGTCAGTGTGCATGTTTAGCAATGAGAAGACAAGCTTTCACTGCAAACCTAAAGTGTTTGTTTTTGTCGGTTATTTGAAACATTGATTGACAAGCATATCCTTGTTGACCTGAATGCCCCCCCCATGTAAATTAATATTTTCTGTCTGACCTCAGAAGGTCTCCTGGTACCTGTGAAGATGGGTGTGTAGTCGGCTGATATGAGCTAGTTGTTCTTGTCGTCCGTCACCTTACAGGTGTACTTCCTGTTGCGGTCGCTCTGACGCTTCACTTTCAGTAAAGACACACAGTTGGTCCGTCGTAAGAACTCGTATCCATCACCTTTATCCAACAGAACGCGGCCTCCTTCATCCTGCCAGAGGACGGTGTTCTCTGCACAGAGTCTGAGGTCTGTGGATCTGACCAGAGAACACTCCAATACGACCTCATTGTCCCTCACTGGATCAGCATCCGATGGAGACGTCGAGACTGAAAGAAATTAAATCAAATCTCAAACAGGGCTTTTTTTAAATCCTTCACTCTGAGTCGATTTATTATCGTCGGTACCTCCATCCAGGATTTGATTTCTCCTGATCCTGTTTGTCAGCAGGATTACTCTAAAACTAAGAAATCCATTTTCACCAAACACAGATCAAGATCTGATCCCTGATCTGAATCTATGCTGCACCAGTGACAACATGAACCTGAGACAGGAGGCTGGAAAGGTTCTGATGTTTGGGTGGATCTAGAAAAAGGGGCGGGGCCAATGATACGTTGAGGTGTTTTTAAGGACTTTGTTGGAGGTGTGCACTCTAATGAGTGTCCATGTAGCTCCTGATTCAGTCACAGCAGCAGATCCAGTTAAACTCTGTGAGAACAAGTTTTTATCAAAGGGACACTCACTGGTCAGAACGCTGACGTAGACCCGTTTGTCCGAAGAATCTCTGTCTCCAACCCGACATGTGTAGTAGCCAGCGTCCTCATCAGTGATGTTGCTGATGATCAGAGAGCAGTCTTTGTCCACATGGAGCCTGGCTGCTCGCTGTGAGCTCAGTGACACTTTTCCATTCTTTACCTCTTCAAAAGTATGAGTGAAATCTTTGTTGAAAAGCCAGTTTATACCAGAACATGTTGGACCAAAATGTGAAAGCTGAGCACAGACCAGAGTCACATTTTGTCCTGACGAGTGGTACAGAGACACGGAATCATCACCACTGACCCCTGGAAGGGAAAAACAACAACAACAACAACAACAAAAAAAACAGAGCATTTTAAATATACACAAAATGTAAATATTTTAAAATAAGTTCTAAAAGTCATTTAGAATCAACATCGATTATTATGTTTTCTTTCTTTCAAATTTACAAATGACAGATATTCACCTTCCATCAGAATCTGTCATTTGCAAATTTGTTTCGTGACTTCAGAAATCTGTTTCAGGACTTTGTAAATTTGCTTCAGTTTGTAAATTTGTTTCAGGACTTCTTGTAAAAGTGTTCTGCCATTTGTTAAAGTGTTTTTTCACTTCCCAGCCACTGTAGTTTAGGACGAATTGTTCTTACAGGACAAATAGACAAACACTGGTATTAAAATAAAAATCATTATACTTTTATTCTTAAAAAAACAAACACTCATATTTTTGTTAGTTAAACAAAAAACTTTAAATACAGATTTTAGATTTTTTCACACACTGTTAACTAACTACAGTTATACTCAGTTATGCTGCATAACTGACATTTGTTACAAGTTTATTCCAAATTTAGTGATTCTGTTTTAGCAATAACTGTCTGATAACAGTCATATGATATTCATGAAAAGTTCAGTTTAACATAAAAAAGAATATAAAAGAAAACAAAACTGAACTTTACCTTTAAAGTGAAGCACAAAGATCAGGATTAGTTTGAACAGAAACATTCTTCACAGGCAGACAGACGATCTGAGGTTCCAGGAAATGATGATGTTTCTCACAACACATTCTGACAGAACCCCCACCCACAAATAAATATGATGAAATATTATTTAAACTTCCTTAAACAGATGCTTCACTAAGCTCAAACTGTTACACACTGAAGGAACAGTCTCAGGTTTTAAAACTGCATTTAATTAAAAAGTGTCAGCATTCATTATTTTTATTTCATCTTAATTCACAAAAGAAGAAAAAGGTTGAAGAATCTGACAAAATGAAATCAACAAACAAATAATAATGCATACAATCGATCCCTTCTGATTGCAACACAAATAGGTCTTCTTTGTAAAGTCACACACTCTGTCTGACCTTTTCTTGTGTGTGTGGAACAGAATCTGTCTTTCTACATTTACTGTATGAGGTCATATAGAGAAATATGATGAATATATGATAAAGTTGTACAGAAAGTGAGCTAAAAGTTTAAAGTTTTATTGTATGATGTACGAGATTCATACTGGTTGAGTTTTGAATGTTATGTTAAATTAAGATGAACAGGTGAAGAAAGAATAACAGGAAATCAGTGAAAACCTATTTCTACTCCTTCTCAAAGAAGCGCCACAGCAGGTCATCTGTCTCCGTCTCACCCTGTCCTCTGTGTCTTCCTCTGTCTCACCAACCACCTGAATGTCCTCCAACAGCACATCCATAAACCTCCTCTTTGTCCTCCTTCTTCTCCTCCTGCATGGTGGCTCCATCCTCAGCATCCTTCTCCCTATATACCCTGGGTCCCTCCTCTGCACATGTCCAAACCATCTCAGTCTCACCTCTCTAACTTTGTCTCCAAACCGTCCCACCTGAGCTGTCCCTCTGATATGTTCATTCCTAATCTTGTCCATCCTCATCACTCCCAAAGAGAATCACAACATCTTCAGCTCTGCCTCCTGTCTTTTTGTTAGTGCCACTGTCTCTAAGCTGTCCAACATAACTGGTCTCACTACTGTCTTGTAGACTTTATCCGTCACTCTTCCAGGCTGGATTCAGCCTGTTCCCTACTGTCACTACAGGTCATCTGCAAACATCATAGTCCATGGAGACTCCTGTCTGATTTCATCTATTAACAATAGAGAACTCAGAGCTGATCCTTGGTGTAATCTCACCTCCACCTTCACTGAGTCTTTCATTCCTACTGCACATTTCACTGGTCATGCTATCATTGTACATGTCCTGTACTACGCTCACATACACCACTCCAGGCTTCCTCAAACAATACCATAACTCTTCTCTTGGCACCCTGTCATAAGCTTTCTCTCCTCTATATTTCTCCATCAGTATTCTCAGGGCAAACATTGCATCTGTAGTGCTCTTTTTCAGCAGGAAACCATATTGCTGCTCGCAGATCTTCACCTCTTTTCTAAACCTAGCTTCGACTACTCTTTCCCATAACTTCATGCTGTGGCTGATCAACTTTATGCCTCTGTAGTTACTGCACCTCTGCACATCACCCTTGTTCTTAAAAACAGGAACCAGCACCCTTTGTCTCCACTCCTCAGGCATCCTCTCACTTCAATCAATCAATCAATTTTTTTTTATATAGCGCCAAATCACAACAAACAGTTGCCCCAAGGCACCTTATATCGTAAGGCAAGGCCATACAATAATTATGTAAAACCCCAACGGTCAAAACGACCCCCTGTGAGCAAGCACTTGGCTACAGTGGGAAGGAAAAACTCCCTTTTAACAGGAAAAAACCTCCAGCAGAACCAGGCTCAGGGAGGGGCAGTCTTCTGCTGGGACTGGTTGGGGCTGAGGGAGAGAACCAGGAAAAAGACATGCTGTGGAGGGGAGCAGAGATCAATCACTAATGATTAAATGCAGAGTGGTGCATACAGAGCAAAAAGAGAAAGAAACAGTGCATCGTGGGAACCCCCCAGCAGTCTACGTCTATAGCAGCATAACTAAGGGATGGTTCAGGGTCACCTGATCCAGCCCTAACTATAAGCTTTAGCAAAAAGGAAAGTTTTAAGCCTAATCTTAAAAGTAGAGAGGGTGTCTGTCTCCCTGATCTGAATTGGGAGCTGGTTCCACAGGAGAGGAGCCTGAAAGCTGAAGGCTCTGCCTCCCATTCTACGCTTACAAACCCTAGGAACTACAAGTAAGCCTGCAGTCTGAGAGCGAAGCGCTCTATTGGGGTGATATGGTACTACGAGGTCCCTAAGATAAGATGGGACCTGATCACTTTCCAAGACTTTATTAAACAATTTGGTTAGAAACTCCACTGCCATCTCTACTAGACATTTCCATATGCCTCCACTGGAATGTCATCTGGACCAACTGCCTTTCCACTCTTCATCCTCGTCATAGCAGCCCTCACTTCTTCCTTACTAATCTCTTGCACTTCCTGACTTCTCACCACATCATCCAACCTTTTCTCTCATTTTTTTTCATTCATGAGCTCCTCAAAATATTCCCTCCACCTTCTCAACACACACTCCTCACTTGTCAGCACATTACCATGTGTATCTTTTACCACCCTAACCTGCTGTACATCCTTTCCAGCTCTGTCCTTTTGTCTGGCCAATTGGTACAAGTCCTTTTCTCCTTCCTTACTATTCAACTTCTTGTATAGCTCACTAAATGCCTTTTCCTTCACTTTTGTCACTTCTCTTTTTGCTTCACACCGCATCTCTTTGTACTCATGTCAACTTTCTTCATCTCTCCAACTATCCCAATTCTTTTATGCCAACCTCTTCCTCCTTATGCTTTCCTGGACATCTTCCTTCCACTGTCCAGATGTCTCACCCAGTACCTTCCTGTCTGTCTCCCTCACCACATCTGCAGTACTTTTCCAGTTGTCCAAAATGGCTTTCCTTCCACCCAGTGTCTCTCTCACCTGCTCACTGAATGGCCATGAGTGATCATTAAAAATAAATGAAACCTTTAATTTTTCAATTTTGTTATAGTGTTTAAAATGACACAAATGTATCATTTTTTTTTTTATAATGCAGCAAATAAACCCATGGGATTTAAATTAGGATTTATCCTTTATTTATCTGACAATGTTTAATCCATGATGTGGTCCAGGTCCAGTTTCAAACATGTCACCCAACCACAATTTATCATCTCAGACTATATGACAGTGATCAGTTGATTGTTTAAATCAAGGATGGTGTTTCAAATTACACCTTAGTAACATTTCAAACACACACGCTCACGTGTGTGTGCGCACACACACACACACACACACACACACACACACACACACACACACACACACACACACACACTGACAACATATGTGATTGCATGCAGTAATTATTCTGCTTTATGAAGACCTCTTGACTGCAGAATAAGTCACTTCCTCCTCAGTCACCTGTTTGAACACAATGAGACAATGAATTAAAATATAAACAGACTCACATTTGAATTCTTAAACAAACCAAACTGTCTGTCTGTTGGCAAATGTTCCCGTGAGCTGAAAATCATGTGACATCTTCACCGATTCAGAGCAAATATAAAATCACCTGAGACAGTATTTCAAAGTTTTAAGAACTAGCTTCCTGAACAAAGACAAGCAGCTTTTGAATGATAACGAGATGACTGACTTACTGAATGCTCATACCTGAACTTCCTGTCTCACGTCAGCAGACATCTCTCATTTCTAATCAGTACAATAAGCAGGAATTGTACACAAAATGTGTAAAATCATAGCTGCCTCTAACGCCTCGCACACCTGTTGCTACAACTATTTGCGCACACCAGCGACTGAAAGACAGAGTGTGCGCTGTGAGAGCCCATCAAACCCTCTCGTGGCAGGTGTTGACCAGATTCCAGCTGACACACACAAACATCTAACATCGCTCGCATGGCACTTAGAAAATGTGTGGCCATTCATACGATTAGCATGAAAACAGTCAGCAGACGATCACTGTCAAGCTGGATGTGAAATTTGTCTAAGTGCCCCCACGAGTGTGGCGTTGCAAAAAGCCACACACATGTGGTGCATGTGTCTCGCACGTGTTGTGCCCCCCCCACTCCCCCAACACATTTGGAATACCAGGTGGGGGGGGGGGGGGGGGGGCACACTTGCATAAAATGCTTATATGTATGTACAGATCTGATCACATGGGGGCGGACAGCGAGATCTGATCGCACTCAGCAGGGGGAGGGGCCTGTCAGCTGATCGCAGCACACTGACAGCTGGATGACAGCTCAGTGAACACAATTCAAACACAGACACCACCGCCAGGACAGGTACATAAATAATTACAACAATATCTACATACACAATTACATGCCAAATAATGAAAATGAATGACCACATAACACAGAGAGCAACACTCCGCTGAACGGACGTGGCATGTCTACTCATAGCCACGGCTGTAAAGATCTCTGCTCCTAGATGTCCAGCTTGAGAACACGTTCCATGTTTGGAAGAACATGAACTTACAACATTCCTCCATGAGGCGGGCGCGTGTCTCTGCCTGCTGTCGTCACGTGTAAATACAGAAAAAATCTTTCGCCTTTGTGCCAGGCTGCAGTGGCTACACACAGTGCACCTTGTCCATGTCTTTGTTGATTTCAGGCATTTTTCCCCACTGATTACAGGCCAGTGTTGGTAGCACAGAGGTCAAGTTTCCATCTGGTAATCAGAGCTTACAGGTTTGAATCCCATGAGTGACATTTTTTTGTTTTAAAAATGGTTATTTAACTGTGGGGTTCTGTATTGTGTCCCCTTTTATGAATTATTTATAATCAACCCAGTGATATTCACTAATTATACATCTGGTTTTTATTTTATTGTTCTCCATATCAGCAGCGTGATGTGGTGCAGCTGCTCGCACTGTGTTCCTGCTCGAACGACACCACTGCGTACACAATCCGTCGCACCAGGATCGTGCATGCCTGCCCGTTGGCATGATGTTTTCGTGGTTCACATATATTAGCTGTTTCGCTGTGAGTCGCCCTGAGTTGTACTTATTTGTACTATGTGTGAAGGGGCCCTAAAAAAATGATCCATTTACTTGGATGTACAGCTTGTTGCCCTCCAACACAAAATTCAAATAAACACGAGTGTGCACCTCTATGCAGACGATACTCAGCTCTATTTATTAAAGCTGCAGAAGTGACTGAAATCATCAACTCAAATCCTTTTACTTAAACTAACATTTTTAAGTACTTTCAACACCAAAATTACAAAGTGCTGAACAAATCAAAATCATAAAATTACAATAGAGAGAGATTTAAAAACAATGAATTGCCTCTAAATGACACACAGTTCTAACAGTTATAAATTTATTTGCACATTATGAACAAATTTAGCTGTGAACATATTGATGAATCCCAGATTTGAGTGTCAAATGTGCACACACCCAGTTTGGGTGCAGATTTATGTGCACGCACTGTTTGTGAATGAGCTCCAATGACTGTCCAGGTGGAAGACAATCCTCTAAAACATGGACACTGGAATGTCTGGAAAATGTTCAGGGAACATGTAGAGTTTGTCGCAAATAAAACCTGGGGGCAGGTGTGTCGTACTGCACGAGTCCTGCAGATGACATCACTCACCTGAAGGCGAGGAGAAGCTTTTTTATTGTTGTCCGTGTAGGTGATATAAGTCAGACCTTCTTCAGGCTCCTCCTGACTGCAGACAATGTTCTTCATAATGAGGACAGACATTAAACACATGTTCAGACATTCATCACAACCTGCTGAAATGCAACTGTGGCTAAAAAAGTAATAATTAGTAGTAATTATTATTTGTGTGTCAGCCATAAGAGAAAATAATTTAGCAAAAGCAAAATAAAGACCTGTGTTATTCAGTATTTTGTTAAAATTCAAAAACAGAACTCTGTGTTAATAAAGGGGGGTGGGGGGGGGGGATCAACCCTATTATACTGTAACCCACCTGATTAGTCAAAGGACAAAATAAGATACACATGAAAACCTGTTTTACTCACAGGGGAAGGATGCAACTTTTCGGTATCTGGAACAAAAATTAGAAAAATGTGTCAAAATCTACATTATAGCCACAAAATACTTATTTCTGGTTCATATATATACAATTTTGTTTGTTCCCCCCATTTCATGCACTGAACCCAACTCAAGCGGTTTGGCATTAATGTACATTATACATCAATACATCATAAAGAATGTAAAGAATAAAGAATAAATCATAAATTGTAAAGATAGGGCCCATGTGACCCAAAATACGATTATGTTGATCTCACTGACCCAGACACTTCATTAATAGGCAGGTCAGGTTGCCATGGTGATCATGGCCCACACTGGGACTGCCTATGTGCCAACTCTGTTTTGTTTGGTGTCCAAAGCTCTTGGAGACATGGTGACAAAGGTTTGGACACACATATGTACATATGTCCAAACATTTGTTGGGGCAGGCAGGGGACAATCATGGCTCGCGGTAACAAAGACGCTTTGATGTGTCTCTGTGTGAAATGGAAATAATGACATAAAGAAAGATGGAGACCATCATGTTGTTTTGTGTTGTCAGCGCAGTTTGGTGGGCATAGGTTCTGATGCCATAAAACACTGTATCATCAGCAGTGTTGGGGAAAGTAACTTTGGAAAGTTACTTCATTAGTTAATCTATACAGTTATATTTTACAGTTACTTCTTACATTTACTTCATTAGCAGCTGCGGACACCTTGTCGGCAGCTGCTGAATGTAATTAATAAAGTTACTCATAATCTAATTTGGTTATTTTTAAGATTTAGTACTCAGAAAAGTAACTATTAGTTACTTTGCTGATTAGTTACTTTTCTGATTGCTCAATCTTACGAGTAACCAAGTTAGATTACTCGTTACCTTATTAGTTACATTACTTATTAGTTGCAAGTTTTCGGCAGATTCTAATAAAGTAATTGCATAAAGCTGCTAATGAAGTAACTGCATAAAGCACCTGTATAAAGCAACTAAAAAAGTAACTAAAAAAGTAACTTGTCAAAGTTACTTTCCACAACACTGATCATCAGCATATAAATGTAATTTTTTAAAGCTTGCACTAACTTTCTGTCTCTTTGGCTGTCTTCCTGCATTTGAAGAAAATAGCAGTGATGATGATCAGCAGTGCTACCGCGCCAACCACTCCACCGATGATGAAGTGCACGTAGTCTGTCGTGGGATCAGCAGGACCAGCAGGACCTGTGGTCAGAGGAAAGCACACAAAATTCAGTTATCTTCAAAACAAGGACCAGAGCCCAGCTGGAGACAAAGAAAAAAATAAGACATAAAACAGCATCATGGAAACGACATCATGGAAACGACATCATGACCACACGGACCAGGTCATGTCCACACAGGTCATGTCTGCCCCTCCCTGAGCCTGGTTCTGCTGGAGGTTTCTTCCTGTTAAAAGGGAGTTTTTCCTTCCCACTGTAGCCAAGTGCTTGCTCACAGGGGGTCGTTTTGACCGTTGGGGTTTTACATAATTATTGTATGGCTTTGCCTTACAATATAAAGCGCCTTGGGGCAACTGTTTGTTGTGATTTGGCGCTATATAAAAAAATTGATTGATTGATTGATGTGACAAGAATCCCTGATTAATTTGTCATTAAATCAAACTTACTCCGTCTTGTCCTAAAATATATGCAATACTTTTTAAAACAGCAAAAACAGCAACTTGCTGAGTTTATGGAGGAGTTAAATGATTTTCACTGCACGTATCACGTGTTTGTGTGGACCTGAATGCCCCCCCCCCCCCATGTAAATTAATATTTTCTGTCTGACCTCAGAAGGTCTCCTGGTACCTGTGAAGATGGGTGTGTAGTCGGCTGATATGAGCTGGTTGTTCTTGTCGTCCGTCACCTTACAGGTGTACTTCCTGTTGCGGTCGCTCTGACGCTTCACTTTCAGTAAAGACACACAGTTGGTCCGTCGTAAGAACTCGTATCCATCACCTTTATCCAACAGAACGCGGCCTCCTTCATCCTGCCAGAGGACGGTGTTCTCTGCACAGAGTCTGAGGTCTGTGGATCTGACCAGAGAACACTCCAATACGACCTCACTGTCCCTCACTGGATCAGCATCCGATGGAGACGTCGAGACTGAAAGAAATTAAATCAAATCTCAAACAGGGCTTTTTTAAAATCCTTCACTCTGAGTCGATTTATTATCGTCGGTACCTCCATCCAGGATTTGATTTCTCCTGATCCTGTTTGTCAGCAGGATTACTCTAAAACTAAGAAATCCATTTTCACCAAACACAGATCAAGATCTGATCCCTGATCTGAATCTATGCTGCACCAGTGACAACATGAACCTGAGACAGGAGGCTGGAAAGGTTCTGATGTTTGGGTGGATCTACAAAAAGGGGCGGGGCCAATGATACATTGAGGTGTTTTTAAGGACTTTGTTGGAGGTGTGCACTCTAATGAGTGTCCATGTAGTTCCTGATTCAGTCACAGCAGCAGATCCAGTTAAACTCTGTGAGAACAAGTTTTTATCAAAGGGACACTCACTGGTCAGAACGCTGACGTAGACCCGTTTGTCCGAAGAATCTCTGTCTCCAACCCGACATGTGTAGTAGCCAGCGTCCTCATCAGTGATGTTGCTGATGATCAGAGAGCAGTCTTTGTCCACATGGAGCCTGGCTGCTCGCTGTGAGCTCAGTGACACTTTTCCATTCTTTACCTCTTCAAAAGTATGAGTGACATCTTTGTTGAAAAGCCAGTTTATACCAGAACATGTTGGACCAAAATGTGAAAGCTGAGCACAGACCAGAGTCACATTTTGTCCTGACGAGTGGTACAGAGACACGGAATCATCACCACTGACCCCTGGAAGGGAAAAACAACAACAACAAAACTACTCCATCAGTGTTTCTGACACACACACACACACACACACACACACACACACAAAATGGGATGATTTTTTTTTTTTAATGATAAAAGAAATTTAACAATAATCTTATTTTTAATAAGTTTATTTATGTGGCACTTTAGAGAGAGAAAAATTTACAAAGTGCTTAAACTCATAAAACAATTCATATAAAATATAAAGTAGAAATAAAAATTAAAACAGCATATATATAATCCAGACCAACAATAAAACTAATGATAAACCGACGAAAATAAATAAGTTTTAAGATTTGCCTTAAAATATTCAACTGAACTGGACTTTATAATGTCAACAGGCAAACCTTTTTAAAAATGTCATCTGTGTAGAAGGTGTGTTTAAATGTAAGTGTTTAATATTAAACATAAAATTTTTTTACACTGTTCATAAAAAAAATTAAGAGACAGAGGAAAAAAACAAAAAATAATCAATTAGGTTTTCTTCTGGGCTGGCTACTTTTATCATTTTAAAATCATCTCTTCCTCTTTCTGTCCCCGTGCTTTTCTTGTTTTTAGAAATGATTAAACAGCAGGTTTAAAAATAAAGAAATGAATAATGAGCCACATACCATGAACTTTTTTTGTATGAGTCGAGTTATTCAACAAGCGTGGGAGAATAGAGGCTCTTAGAGGCAGATTATTCGGCTAACGAGGCTCATCTCTCAGCGTGGTGCTAATTTTGTGAAGTTCAACATTTAGCAAAAATAGCGCGGGTGATTTGTGTACGAGGTACCACGAGGACAAATGGGGCTACAAACACCGTGCTAGAGGCATGTTTGTGGTGACTACAAGGCAGTTAGAGACCCATTATCTGAGTTACCTCGCGGCTATGTGGACTAGTCTGCTTCACTGTCTCTCGTATCTGCCACGTTCAAGCCTCATATGGGCCACGTACTGCAGCTGGCAATCATATTGCTGGTTATCCTCATAGGCACCACGTACGGGCCACGTTGTTCCACACATGGGTCATGTGGTGCCACATATGGGCCACGTTGGGCCAACCCGACAACCTACTCACTCTCTCACACGTACGGCACGACAAGCATGTTCAGAGGGAAGAAGACAGAAGCAGGAGGCAGGAACATGGCAACCTGGAGGAGGGGTACAGCTTCATCTCCATCTCCTGCTGCATCCCCTGCCCAATCATCTGAACCCCGATCTCCAAGATCTCCAACACCACCACTGGAGGAGGGCACTGAGATAGAGGTGTAGGTCAACTCCCCAAAGACAGACAGGTCAACCCCAGCAGTCGGTCACACAAGATCAAGGGAACACGGGAGAAAGGCAACAAAAGGAGAAAGAGAAGGCAGAACGTGGTGTTACGTGGCACTACGGGATCATACGTGGCTGTATGAGCCAATTGAGGATCAAATGACAGGTCAGTCGTGCCACATTAGAGGCTGATATGTAGCACATGTGAGGTACGTAGAGGCTTCTTCATAGCAGATGCAGATTTACTCAAATAATCACTGAAATTTCTGACAAATCCATACGTGGCTCATTATTCATGGCTTTATTTTTTTGGTCTGACCAGGGCTTAAAGATTAAAAAAAAAAAAAAATCAGCCACTCATCTAATAACAGAAACAAGAAGCAAAACAGCCTTTGATTCTACTGATGATATTAACGTTTACTGCATTACTGCAGTTATACTGTCAAATTAATTGAATTTGAATTGAAGAAGATTTATTTTGAACAAAAGAAAAAATAAAACAACAACAGACAACATAAAATTAAAGTTAGTTCAAAAAGGAGTGAGAAGTTGAAACTTGTCTAAACCCACTCCTTCTCCCTGTATAATGATTTATATATCAATACAGGTTTCCTTAAAAATACTACTATTGACAATCATGATAATAATAATAGCAACAACAATAATACTAATAGTAATAATAATAATGATACAACGATACAATATAATTTTAGAAAAAAGACAGATATAAAGAACCCGATAAAACAAAAGACAGACCCAACTAACGATGAACATAAATAAATCCATAAAACAAATACAGGAATAAATAATCAATAACAGTTTCCCGTGAACACGTAGTGACTCTCACACTTCATCCTTGTATCCTGTGAAAACACATACTTTATATAGTTTTAAACTGTTGAATGTTTGGACGCTGCTTTAACTCCTCATTCATACCGTTCCACAGTCTGACCCCACAGAATGAAATGCAGAATTGTTTCTTGTATGTGTGGATTTTGTTCATTTTAAAGTTGTATTTCCCTCGTAATTGATGTCCCCCCCTCTCGATCCTTGAACAATTTCTGTACGTTTTTGGGTAAAAGGTCATTTTTTGCTTTGTACAAGATCTGTGCTGTTTGGAATTTTACTGTCTGTTAATTATAATAGTTTTGATTTTAATGGTCTTGATAGCCGACATTATGAATTACCCGTATTGCTGTTTTTTGAAGAATAATTAGTGATTTAATTGAACTCATATAGTTATTACCCCAGATCTCTACACAGTAATTGAAATCAGGTAAGACAGTGGAACAGTGTAGGATGCAGAGTGATTTATGATCCAGAACATGTTTTGCTTTGTTTAACACTGAAATGCTTCTTGATACTTTGGTTTGTATATATTTGATGTGTGGTTTCCAACTGATTTTCTCATCTATTATTACACCAAGGAATTTATTTTCATCATCAACCCTTTCAATCTGCACCCCATCTATCTGTATTCGTACTTGCTCATTGGTTCTGCAGTTCCTAAAATAACATTAGTTTTGTTTTATTTAAGTTCTGTGACCATTTGTTTCAGTCAAACCATATTTTCAATTTGTTCATTTCTTCAGTGATTTCCTCTACCATTTATTTCTTTTAAATTCTCCCCAGAACAGAAAATATGTGTCATCACCAGTTCAAGTATCTGTGACACCTTACAAATATCATTAATATACAATATAAATAGTTTGGGCCCCAACACTGACCCACGTGGTACCCCACAAACAATGTCCAAACTGATATCACCGATCTTAAACTGCTGTCTCTGCTGTAAATAGTTTTGAACCCAGTCTGATACAATACCTCTGATGCCATATCTTTCCAGTTTCTAATTAATATTTAATGGTTGATTGTGTCAAAGGCTTTCTTAATATCAATAAATATTCCAACTGTATATTTCTTTTGTTCAAATCAAATAAAATCAATTTCATTTATATAGCGCCAAATCACAACAAACAGTTGCTCCAAGGCGCTTTATATTGTAAGGCAAAAGCCATACAATAATTACAGAAAAACCCCAACGGTCAAAACGACCCCCTGTGAGCAAGCACTTGGCGACAGTGGGAAGGAAAAACTCCCTTTTAACAGGAAGAAACCTCCAGCAGAACCAGGCTCAGGGAGGGGCAGTCTTCTGCTGGGACTGGTTGGGGCTGAGGGAGAGAACCAGGAAAAAGACATGCTGTGGAGGGGAGCAGAGATCGATCACTAATGATTAAATGCAGAGTGGTGCATACAGAGCAAAAAGAGAAAGAAACACTCAGTGCATCATGGGAACCCCCCAGCAGTTTAAGTCTATAGCAGCATAACTAAGGGATGGTTCAGGGTCACCTGATCCAGCCCTAACTATAAGCTTTAGCAAAAAGGAAAGTTTTAAGCCTAATCTTAAAAGTAGAGAGGGTGTCTGTCTCCCTGATCTGAATTGGGAGCTGGTTCCACAGGAGAGGAGCCTGAAAGCTGAAGGCTCTGCCTCCCATTCTACTCTTACAAACCCTAGGAACTACAAGTAAGCCTGCAGTCTGAGAACGAAGCGCTCTATTAGGGTGATATGGTACTACGAGGTCCCTAAGATAAGATGGGACCTGATTATTCAAACTCTTATAAGTAAGAAGAAGAATTTTAAATTCTATTCTAGAATTAACAGGAAGCCAATGAAGAGAGGCCAATATGGGTGAGATATGCTCTCTCCTTCTAGTCCCCGTCAGCACTCTAGCTGCAGCATTTTGAATTAACTGAAGGCTTTTCAGGGAACTTTTAGGACAACCTGATAATAATGAATTACAATAGTCCAGCCTAGAGGAAATAAATGCATGAATTAGTTTTTCAGCATCACTCTGAGACAAGACCTTTCTAATTTTAGAGATAATGCACAAATGCAAAAAAGCAGTCCTACATATTTGTTTAATATGCGCTTTGAATGACATATCCTGATCAAAAATGACTCCAAGATTTCTCACAGTATTACTAGAGGTCAGGGTAATGCCATCCAGAGTAAGGATCTGGTTAGACACCATGTTTCTAAGATTTGTGGGGCCAAGTACAATAACTTCAGTTTTATCTGAGTTTAAAAGCAGGAAATTAGAGGTCATCCATGTCTTTATATCTGTAAGACAATCCTGCAGTTTAGCTAATTGGTGTGTGTCCTCTGGCTTCATGGATAGATAAAGCTGGGTATCATCTGCGTAACAATGAAAATTTAAGCAATGCTGTCTAATAATACTGCCTAAGGGAAGCTTGTATAAAGTGAATAAAATTGGTCCTAGCACAGAACCTTGTGGAACTCCATAATTAACCTTAGTCTGTGAAGAAGATTCCCCATTTACATGAACAAATTGTAATCTATTAGATAAATATGATTCAAACCACCGCAGCGCAGTGCCTTTAATACCTATGGCATGCTCTAATCTCTGTAATAAAATTTTATGGTCAACAGTATCAAAAGCAGCACTGAGGTCTAACAGAACAAGCACAGAGATGAGTCCACTGTCTGAGGCCATAAGAAGATCATTTATAACCTTCACTAATGCTGTTTCTGTACTATGATGAATTCTAAAACCTGACTGAAACTCTTCAAATAGACCATTCCTCTGCAGATGATCAGTTAGCTGTTTTACAACTACCCTTTCAAGAATTTTTGAGAGAAAAGGAAGGTTGGAGATTGGCCTATAATTAGCTAAGATAGCTGGGTCAAGTGATGGCTTTTTAAGTAATGGTTTAATTACTGCCACCTTAAAAGCCTGTGGTACATAGCCAGCTAACAAAGATAGATTGATCATATTTAAGATCGAAGCATTAAATAATGGTAGGGCTTCCTTGAGCAGCCTGGTAGGAATGGGGTCTAATAGACATGTTGATGGTTTGGATGAAGAAAGTAATGAAAATAACTCAGACAGAACAATCTGAGAGAAAGAGTCTAACCAAATACTGGCATCACTGAAAGCAGCCAAAGATAACGATACGTCTTTGGGATGGTTATGAGTAATTTTTTCTCTAATAGTTAAAATTTTGTTAGCAAAGAAAGTCATGAAGTCATTACTAGTTAAAGTTTGTGGAATACTCAGCTCAATAGAGCTCTGACTCTTTGTCAGCCTGGCTACAGTGCTGAAAAGAAACCTGGGGTTGTTCTTATTTTCTTCAATTAGTGATGAGTAGTAAGATGTCCTAGCTTTACGGAGGGCTTTTTTATAGAGCAACAGACTCTTTTTCCAAGCTAAATGAAGATCTTCTAAATTAGTGAGACGCCATTTCCTCTCCAACTTACGGGTTATCTGCTTTAAGCTACAAGTTTGTGAGTTATACCACGGAGTCAGGCACTTCTGATTTAAAGCTCTCTTTTTCAGAGGAGCTACAGCATCCAAAGTTGTCTTCAATGAGGATGTAAAACTATTGACGAGATACTCTATCTCACTTACAGAGTTTAGGTAGCTACTCTGCACTGTGTTGGTATATGGCATTAGAGAACATAAAGAAGGAATCATATCCTTAAACCTAGTTACAGCGCTTTCTGAAAGACTTCTACTGTAATGAAACTTATTCCCCACTGTTGGGTAGTCCATCAGAGTAAATGTAAATGTTATTAAGAAATGATCAGACAGAAGGGAGTTTTCAGGGAATACTGTTAAGTCTTCTATTTCCATACCATAAGTCAGAACAAGATCTAAGATATGATTAAAGTGGTGGGTGGACTCATTTACATTTTGAGCAAAGCCAATAGAGTCTAATAATAGATTAAATGCAGTGTTGAGGCTGTCATTCTCAGCATCTGTGTGGATGTTAAAATCGCCCACTATAATTATCTTATCTGAGCTAAGCACTAAGTCAGATAAAAGGTCTGAAAATTCACAGAGAAACTCACAGTAACGACCAGGTGGACGATAGATAATAAATAAAACTGGTTTTTGGGACTTCCAGTTTGGATGGACAAGACTAAGAGTCAAGCTTTCAAATGAATTAAAGCTCTGTCTGGGTTTTTGATTAATTAATAAGCTGGAATGGAAGATTGCTGCTAATCCTCCTCCTCGGCCCGTGCTTCGAGCATTCTGGCAGTTAGTGTGACTCGGGGGTGTTGACTCATTTAAACTAACATATTCATCCTGCTGTAACCAGGTTTCTGTAAGGCAGAATAAATCAATATGTTGATCAATTATTATATCATTTACCAACAGGGACTTAGAAGAGAGAGACCTAATGTTTAATAGACCACATTTAACTGTTTTAGTCTGTGGTGCAGTTGAAGGTGCTATATTTTTTCTTTTTGAATTTTTATGCTTAAATAGATTTTTACTGGTTATTGGTGGTCTGGGAGCAGGCACCGTCTCTACGGGGATGGGGTAATGAGGGGATGACAGGGGGAGAGAAGCTGCAGAGAGGTGTGTAAGACTACAACTCTGCTTCCTGGTCCCAACCCTGGATAGTCACGGTTTGGAGGATTTAAGAACATTGGCCAGATTTCTAGAAATGAGAGCTGCTCCATCCAAAGTGGGATGGACGCTGTCTCTCCTAACAAGACCACGTTTTCCCCAGAAGCTTTGCCAATTATCTATTATCTATATCAATGGCATTTGTGATTTCTTCAATTGCTTGTACTGTATTATTGCTCATGATGTTGTACTGTTTGATCTAAAACCATATTGGGTATCAGAGAATAATTTGTGCTTTTCAATGAATATATTCAATCTATTATTAAAGAGTTTTTCTAGTATTTGGAAAATTGTGGAAGTAAAGACACAGGTCTGTAGTTGTTGAAATGATGCTTGTTCCTGGTTTTGTACAGTGGAATGACTTTGGCTATTTTCATCTTGTTTGGGAATGACCCGGTTTAAAATGATAAATTACAGATGTTAAAGGTTTTGAGATCCCTTCAATCACCTCTTTTACTGTTGTCATATCAATGTCATTATAATCAGTTAATGTTTTGTTTTTACATTTTTTTAAAAAATATCTAATATTTCTTTCTCCTCCACCACTTTGACAAACGTTGAATTATAATTTTGTTCTGTCAATACATCCATGTTTTTCCCAACTGTCCCAGGATCAGAGATTTTTCCTGCAAGATCAGGTTCCACAGTTACAAAAAATTTCTTTAGATTGTCAGCCACATTATTTTTTGTTACAAATGACATTAACCTCATCAATAAAATACTCAGGATATTGTAACTGTTTAGAACTACTTATAATGCTGTTAGTACACCCCACATTCCCTGTATATTATGTTTGATATTAATAATGTCCTATAATAATCTTTTTTGTTAGACCTTATGATATTTGTTAACTTATTTCTATATAGTTTATATTTATTTTCTGCCTCTTTAGTTCTCAGTCTTATAAAATCTCTGTATAGCATTTTTTCTTCTTGCAGGTGTTTTGTAAACCTTTTGTGATCCATGGACAGTTGACATACTTCAGTTTTCTTGTGTATTCTTTAATTGGACAGCTTTTGTCATATAATTGCTTAAATGCCTTCAGAAATATTTCATATGCATTGTCCACATTGTTTTCTTGGTATACTGTTTCCAGTTTTGTGCCAATAATTCATTCCTGAATGCGTTTATTGATTCCCCTGATCTCACTCTCTGATATTCTTTTTGATTATTTTCCTTTCTCTTGGTGTGGTTGTAATCATAGATGATAAAGACTGGTAGTTGATCACTGATGTCATTAATTAGAATACCACTTATTGTTTTATCATCAAGTTTATTAGTGTATATGTTGTCAATCAAGGTGGCACAACTGAGGGTGATTCTGGTTGGTCTGGTGATTTTTCGAAATAGACTCAGACTATACACTGCACTGATAAAATCATCTGTTGTACTATACTTGTATGGATTTAATATATCAATGTTGAAATCACCACATATGAAAACTACTTTAGTGCCTTGCTTTGCAAATGTGCCCTCGATCCATTCCCTGACAGTATCAGTATTTGTACCTGGTGTCCTGTATATGCGGCTAACTCTAATATTTCCTCTGCAAGAAAGTCGAGTGACCTTTTAATGTGGTTGGTGTTGGGGGGGGGGGGGCTTCCTTTGGTCCCATGGATCCAGATGTTTTTCCTGTCACTGACCTTTACGCAAAACCATGCAAATATAGACCAACTGCGCTGCTTTCGATCTTACTTCATCAAAGTGCCTCCAGTGTACAGTCCCAGCAGAAAAAAAAACAGCAGATTACAATGTTTTATGTTTATATTCCAGCAACACACTTTTCTAACAGGAAGTTTGAGGAAACCGATTTAGTGCTTTAGATTTAACAGAAAACTTTCAGTTCATCTTGATTCTGTTTCACATAATCAGTCAGATTTGACTTTATCACAGTCAACAGTAAGTTTTCTATCAGGAAAACTCAGAACCTACGTAAAAGAATAAAAAAAAAAAAAAAAAGTTAACTTTACCTTCAAGGTGAAGCACAAGGATCAGGATTAGTCCGAGTAAAAACATTCTTTATCAGCAGACAAATGTTCTGAGGCGTCAAAAACAAGACGGTGACGCTTCCTGTTTGCTACTTCAGAGTGAAAAATAAGTTGAGAAACATCATCTGTCACAAAAAGAAGACCTAAAGAAGCCCACAAATAGCTCTGATGAAACTTCTTAAGGGAAAAAACAACTCAGAGGATATTTATAAACTGAAGTGAAGACATCATCACCAGGCGTCAGGCAGGAACTAACTAACAAACTAATGGTTTTATTTTTTAACAGTTTAAGATGTGAGTACATGGATTCACATTTGCTGCAGGTTTTAAACTAAGATGTTTAAAATAACAGTTCACTTTGCCCATATTTAGCCAAAACAGCAAAAAATAACGCGCTTGGACACACATTCAGGTTAAGTTAGTAAAGACAACTTAAAACATGTTTCAACCTCCAGAACACAGAGCAGTACTAAGCTGTGACACACACACACACACACACACCTCACTCATTAAAAACAGAGAGTTGAGTATCATCTGCATATGAGATGATTCCAGCATTCAGACCAGTGCTTCCACAACCCCACTTTTATCATCCACCAGTCGGCACAACTGTCAGCATCTGCACGGTAGTTTCTGGTTACAATCTGGATTAACATCCTTCCTCATTAGTTCTTTAAAAATTAGACAAAGAAAACACTGTTACTCAGATGGACAGGCTTTGATTTTTTTTTATTTTGCCATCAACCGCATACTTTGACAAACTGATGTAAAAAAATAAAAATAAACAGTTTGGCATCCCATTAAATCTGTTTGAATGAGATGAAAAAGCAGTTTGTTGAATATTTTATTGGTACACTGTCTCTGCAGGAATCACTTAAAAAAACTGAAAATCTACCTAAAAGCCACTTAAATCTATTTCACCCAAAAAGATTAATGCTGAAGATTGAGGAAAATAAAACGGTAGACAGATTTTTGTTTTTAGAAGATTCTCAAAGGCTGCACTGTCCAAATTAAATTCCTAGTATTTTACTGAGTAAATCCTGTGCTATTATTCAACTGTTACAGAGTTTAATCAAAACCATTGACTGAACAAGAGAACAAGAAATAGCTGAAAAGTAAATTACTACATGGACACATCTGTGGTCTACATAAATGTGCTTTATAAAAATTAAACAAAAGTAAGTTAGCTTTCATTTGCTAAAAACAGGAAGAAACTGTCTGCACCTTAGACATGAAACATAAAGTACACACCGCTCGAATGTTTGAACAAACAGATAAATAATAAGAATAACATTAAAAACATAAATGCAACAGAACAGTCAGTTAACGTGTTCCTCCAACTCAGAGATTAGCTCAAATAAAGATGTGAAGACATTTTAAAATATGTAAACGCACATGATGACATTCTGTGAGGATCCAGGTTTTACTGTGAAACAGTTTCTGTCACACAAACGTGCACACGCTGGTGTCTGTGTAACGTTCTGTAGCATGACATTAAACCCACACAAAAAAAAAAAGTTTTGACATTTGACAGTAACCTTCAGAGTCCTTCAGAGACATTCACAAAGGGAGTTTGGTGTTTTCAACATCGCTTTTTGGACTAGTTTCCTGCAGCGTTGGTCCACTTTTTAATTTAAGCATTTTGCTGTTGTGAGTTAAAACTTTCAAAAAATGGGAAAAGTAGAAGATCATCATTTAAAGACAATAATCTGTAACAGAATGAGATTTTGTCTTTGATGAAGACATGAGACATCTTAAGCCCCCCTTCACACAGGACGGTGTACTTTGACAGTCCCTTGTGCATCTTAAAATAATGGCCTGGATGTGACTCAGGAGGTGTGAAAACACGTTTCTGTGTAAATATTGCGGCATCCTTTGTTTCTGCGTCCTAAAATATAATTTGAGGTCTTTTTTCTTGCCGTTCTGTGAGCGACCTTTATGTCCTCTGTACAGCCATCTGCAACTTCCTGCTATCTCAGGAAACATTGGTACACAGTGAACATCCCGCCATCAGTCTGAGGTGTTTTAACCTACAGGGGGCGACACTGGACAGAAACGGGTGAATATTACTGTCACATCAACAGTGAGGACAGACTGGAAAAACAAAAACAATCAACAGAACCATCTAATCATTAAAATAATAATAAACCAGATCAGTGATCCTGATCCTGTGACATCAGGAGACTTCACACAGACTTTGGAAGAAGAAGCAGAATCGGAATCTGAGCTCGAACAGAAGTTCAATATGATTGGACAGTTTTTGGAACTTAGAACCTGTTTTTTGTTTTTACCTCCGCCGGCGAAGTTGGAGAACGTTCTGTTTTTGCCCGTTTGTTTGTTGTGAACGGCCTGGAGCCACTCTCAGTGAACAGACTCAGTCTGATCCGCATCTGATCCAGATTGTGGATTTAGTGGATATTTGTTTTTAATATTGAAAAGCCCTTTTGATCTATATTTTCTGTTATATTTTATCTTATGAAAAGTCACTTCTAACAGGACTTTGACCTTGAAAATTGTTTCCAAGGTAAAAATTTGTGGAATTGGAAACTAATGTCAGCGGAGGTTTACGTTCTAGTTTTGCATTTTTTAAAACCACCGACTCCACGCTGGTTGACGTAATTCTAAATTCCAAACATTCAGCACCACGTCTCCCCTACAGCACAAATAAAGTGGAAATGAAGCTGATTTTTTTTTTTGGTTTCTTCCACATTGAAACTGTAGAAGTTCGTGCACCTCAGTCTTCATGATTCTGGATCCTCACATGAAGATCCTCCAATCACAGACATTAATGCTTCATAAAAAGGAAATGGAGTTCACCCTTTGGCCCGTTCACACAAAGTGCACCGTGAACTCCGACCCCTCCACAGCACCTCTGCAGTCGCCCCGATCGTCTTGGCGGCGTCACAGTGAGGTCTCACGGGAAAAGCTGAGTGACGGTTGGAGCCGGACGCCGGTGGAGTTCTTCTCTGAAGGACACAAGGTCAGGAGCTACAAAGAAAGGTAGAGAGAAAGACGGAGGGATGATGAGAGCAGCGGGTTCAGCATCACAGCTCGAGGAGTCCATCAGGCGAGTTATCAGATCTGCTGGACCAACAATCCCTCACCGTCTCTGAAAGTCCAACCACTCCACAAAGGAACTTTATGTTGACTGGTGGAGATGACGATGGACAACAAAAATGAAAACAAAGAAAATGCTGCAATCTGAGTACACAAAAAATATTCTACAGGATATTTTCCTTTTTGTTTTGTCACTGCAGCTGGTGAAGATAAAAATAAATAAATCTGCAATATTCAAGGTGGGAAAGAACCTGAAATCTCAAATTGGTCATTTTATCTTTTTACACTTTTTTTTTTAGGGTGGGGGTGGGGGGGTCCTGCGTTGATACATATTTTGAGATATCACAGGGGACAAATTCTTTCCTCAACTTCAACCTTGTCTGTGACCTCAGACTAAGTGGATGATGTCACAGCGGCTCATTGTTGGGTTTTAATTTGGTTCCTCTGCTTTGATCAGGAACAAAGTCGCAGCTGAATTTCTTATCCCCCAAATTTTTTCAAAGATCAAAGTTACAAATATATATTTATCATTTAGAACTGGGACTGTGAGCACCTGGAGCAGACCCAGGACACGCCCACTGATCACCTGCCTGCAGCAGACAGACCGTTACTTTTAGGAGGTGGGGATGAACCGGTTGTCTTCCCAGGTGGTTGTCATCCAGGACTCCGGGTAGTTCAGTTATGCAGCAGATGCAACCAAATGAGGCACCTGTGCACGATTCCGGATCTGACCTGATCCAAGCGACTCCATGCTTTTGGGTTTTGTCTCGATGTCGTTTGTGGTGTTTTGAGGCGTCGTTGAAACATAATCATGATGACAGATTTTTATTGATCGTTTTCTGTCATTCTGTCTCTCTTATCATTCCATCCTTCAACCTGAACTTGGTGCCATTTAAGGATCCAGAACCAATAACTGAAAACCAGGATGCTCTTGACCAGGAAGGATTGTGGGAAAGTTCTAAAGACACGTTTTTGTTTTTTTTAGTGAGCCGGCTCCTTTGAGATAATGAAGAGGAGACTGAAGAGGATTTCTACAGTTGAGCAGGACCTTCATGGAGTCGTGCCAGAGGAAGAACAAAGAGACTTCAGTTCCACACTGACAGCAGACTAATTAATGGAAGAACATTTAGAGTCTGTCCTGTCTAAAGGTCACGATGTGTCGTCAGGTAGAAGGAATGTAAGAACCAAGACACAATCGGTTTTAAACGCCTGTAAGGAAGAAGAGAAGAAGTTAATCCGCTTTACATCTGTACTGAATGTTTTCCTCTAATATTTATTGTGTTATTGCATTTGGAACACTCCGTGTGGCGCTGTTGTGGACTCACAGTTTGGACAGACCTGTCATAACCAGCCAGAATGAAATAAAAAATGTTGATGTCAAAAAGCAAAATTTCTTCTCATCTGACAACAAACAACACCACCAGCATTTACAGCATCAATACTTCTGCCGGCAACGTCATGTTTTCAGAAAGATTAGTGTGTTAGCAAGTTAGTCTGATAGCGGAATCACCTCCAAGGGACCTGAATGGATTTCGGTAAAACCAAATTCTGTTCTGGATCTGGAATGCAGGAACTCATCCACACGTACATTTACACAAAAGTGGCCAAAAGAATGTGAACGTCTGATGTGACTCGTGTGCGTGAACACAGGTGGGGGCTGATGTGAGCGTGCACGTGGACTTACCGCCTGCACGTGGTTACTTTCTGCTCCAACGTTCACGTTGTGTCTTTTCAGCTCCGACTTAATTAAAGCTGAAAAACAGCACAAAGAAACTTCAAGATTCCAACGTATGGCTTCATACGCACTGATTTTTGGTTGTTTATCGTTTTAACCATTTTGACTTTGATAGTTTCGGATTTAAAGGACGTGGCTAACATCTGGATGCTGATTCTATTCTGGACATTATTTATGTGCGTCATCTCAAAGGTCAGCAGTAAACAAGATGGTTTATTGTGTTTGGGAGGAAATTTGAATGTCAAACTTCGACGTGAATTATTCAACAAACCAAGTACGAGGTCTGTGAGAAAAGAATCCGACCTTTTTATTTTATGCAAAAACTATATGGATTTGATTCATATGTTTTTACGTCAGCCAAGCTTGAACCTTCGTGCGCATGCGTGAGTTTTTCCACGCCTGTTGGTTGTGTCATTCGCCTGTGGGCAGGCTTTGAATAAGCACTGGTCCACCCCTCTCGTCGTTGTTTCATTGCGAGGAAATGGCGGAATAATTTGGGCTTTTTTTCCATCAGAATTTTTTCAGAAACTGTTAGAGACAGGCAGCTGGAAACCATTCGAAAAATTTATCTGGCTTTCGGTGAAAATTTTACGGGCTTCACAGAGAATAAGGAGTGTTACTACAGCTTTAAGGACGGCCCACAATGGCGCTCGGCGCACCGCGCTCCGAGCCGCCATTGAGAGGCAGAAACCACCACATCATTTCTAAACGGATGGCTGTATGGATCCGGGACCGTCGTGTGCAATTTCTCTGGTTATCACAAGAGCTGGACATCAGCCATTTTCCGGCAGATTTCACTTTTAACAAGAGATTTTGTCATGGAAAGCCGCGCGGAGGCTTCGCGCGTCACGACGGATTCGCTGATGGAGCGAGACAAAGGAACACCTCCGTTTCGGAGTGTTAAAGGACAAGTTGGGACAAGCCTATCTCGGCTTTCAGTGCTTACCAGTCGAGTGAGTATAAGAGAAATTGTGGAGAGCTGGGCTTGTCCCTTGGCTCCACACAGCCATCCGTTTAGAAATGATGTGGTGGTTTCTGCCTTTCGATGGCGGCTTGGAGCACGCCGAGCGCCATTGTGGGCCGTCCTTAAAGCTGTAGTAACACTCCTTATTCTCTGTGAAGCCCGTGAAATTTTCACCGAAAGCCAGATAAATTTTTCGAATGGTTTCCAGCTGCCTGTCTCTAACAGTTTCTGAAAAAATTCTGATGGAAAAAAAGCCCAAATCATTCCGCCATTTCCTCGCAATGAAACAACGACGAGAGGGGTGGACCAGTGCTCACTCAAAGCCTGCCCACAGGCGAATGACACAACCGACAGGCGTGGAAAAACTCACGCATGCGCACGAAGGTTCAAGCTTGGCTGACGTAAAAACATATGAATCAAATCCATATAGTTTTTGAAAAAAATAAAAAAGTACGATACTTTTCTAACAGACCTCATAAATCTACTGTTGGACATAAATTATGTGATATTTACTCTGAACATTTGTTCTCAACATTCTAATTTGATTAGCTTCTGAAGCTGATATTCAGTAAAACTACCACATGATAAATCTGGACCCCAACTTGACACTAAAACTAACAGAATTTTTAAAAAGGAACTGGTTTTGGTTCACATAAGTATGTAAACATGACGTTTCCGCCTCATCATGAACATGAACAGTACCGGTGAGAATTATTCCCAGAAACATCCAGGCACAGAGGAAAAGGTTTCCAGCCAGCGGACTGAAGTCTGTCGTCAGTTTGCCCTGAATGAGTGTGAAAATGATCCCAAATATCTGAAAAACAAACGGAAAACAAATGTTAGGGCCCCTTCACACACGGTGCGAATGTGGTTGATTTGGGCATAAAGTGCACATGAAGCAGGAATCGTGTGCAAAACTGCAGCTGCCTCATACAGCTGTTGCTACAACTATTTGTGCACACCAGCGGCTGAAAGCCAGAGTGCGCTGTGCGAACCCATCAAACCCTCTCGTGGCAGGTGCCGGTCAATTTCCAGGTGTCACGCACGCTGGTCACCTGTGTTCATGTTGTCTGATGTCACGTCCTGGGGAATCCCTGCTCGAATGGCTTATTTACATGGATTTGCATATGTAAATGGGGCATGGCTAGAGAGGAGTTTGGTTCCACACTCAATTCCCGGTTCAATGGGATGTACAAGCAGAACATGCGTGGATTCATGCCTACACACACTTTCATACATCTGAATATATTTGTGTTTACGCCAGATTCAGGGTTTTGGTGAAAGACAACTCTTAGTAGAAAGTCCTCGTTAGTCTTTGAAGATGAGGACCCTGATGGTCAACGTGATGTCTTTAATATAACCCTTTTGGGGAATTTATTCCCGCTTTGTGGGCTCATCATCTTCTTCTTCCTCCCAACCTTCAGCTGGATCAGCACCTTGAACAGCGACAGCTGCATGTGTCCCAAATCATGAAGGAACTTTGCTTCTGAAACAATGAACCGCTTCTCATCTGTCTTAAGTTTGTTTCAACACACTCACATCTGTACATTAAATCTGACATCATCTAAAATGACTTAAAGTGACCGACCCATTTTGGTGGGAACTCTACAATAATAGAAGGTCCAGGTCCAACTACAAACCCATGTTGATTCTGACCCTCAGAGTTCAGACCATGTTTAAAGGTACCTGGGCAAAAGCATTGAGGAGTCCAGATGACGTGCCTTCAGACTCCGGGTAGGTGATCTCCACCCCAAACTCAAAGCCCAGAGGAAGGTATCCCGTCATGAAGAACCTGCAAGTCAACCCAGGAAGACCACACCGAGTCTACAACATGATCAGAACCTGCAGTCACAGCAAACAGAAAGGGATGGACAGCCATACCCCAGTGCTCCAGCAGTGAAGAAGACCAGGTAGATGTTGTTGAGGTTCAGCGTGAAGGTGAAGACCACCATGAAGAGGAAGGACAGAACGTACACGATCAGAGTGGTCATCCTGGAAGATTCAGACGTTAGGACATAATCAGTAACACTTATCATGCTGGTCGTGTTGTTTGGACTCTCTCATCTCTCACACGACGCCTAAGAGCTGAGGTGGCGACAAGACCGATCAGACCCGGTGAGGCACATCTCAGAGGATTCTGGTCCAAAACAGTAATATTTCTTTATCCTGTTGTTTAATGTGACACACCTCAAAATAATAAAATAATAATAATAAAGAACGTGAGAGTCCAACACTTTGATGGTAGAAAACTCCAGAAACAGAGTAAAGTCCAGATGTAAAGAGGGACAACCGTCAGGGTGACGTGAGAACAGAGTTGTCATGGTTACCATCCTGCACTTGGGTGGAACTGAGAAGGTGGAACTTGGAAACTATTCCAGAATTGACTTGTCCTGATTTATTCCAGCATTCGAGTGTGGAAGCAGAATGGGATCATCCCCACAGGTTTAAGGCCGACGTATCTAATCTCTACATCGGACGCCGACGTGAACAGGGTAAGGAGGGCGGGACTTCCTGTCACATGGTCATCATGTAAGTAATGGAGCAGTAGCAAGCGGTAATTGAGCAAAAATACCGATGAGAGGACTAATACTTAGTGCGTCGTCCTCTCACCGGCTGAAGGAAACGAAACGTTTGACTCACTTGTACGTCTTTGTGTGATCCAACCAAAAGCCGCAGAGGACGGAGCCGACCATGCCGGCGAGGACCAGAGTCAGACCGATTCTCCCGGCGTTCAGCTCCTCGTTCTGAGGAGGACAGACAGAGCAGGAGGACGAGAGAGGTGACAAGGACAGAGGAAGGAAGGAGAGGAGGGAAAAAGGCGACGAGACACCGAAAACAGCAGAGATAAAAAGGAAGGAATGAAAGGAAAGAGAGGAAGAGGAGAACAAAGACAAAAGTAAAGAGCAAAAAAGAAGAAAAGGGAAGATGAGAACTTAGAACAGGAACAATGTGGAAGTGAGAAAAATCAGGAAGGAGGAGAAGAGAAAGGAGAGAAAAACATTAGGAGGAGAGAAAAGGAAAGGAGAAGAAAGAAAAGGAAAGTAAATAAAGTGAAAGGAGGAAAAAGGAGAAAGGAGGCAAGAAAGAAAGAACAAAATAGAGGAGGGAGGATGAAGAAAAGGAAGCAGATCAGCAGAGGAAAGGACACGAGTAAAAGAGAAAAAAGGTGGAGAATAAATGGGAAAAGAAAAGAGTGATTTACATACATCTCTTCTTCAGAGTCACATGAGCATGGAGGAGAATCAGAAGGTCACATATGTGACCTATGTCACAGAGTGAAATGGCCCCGCCCCCTGACATCACCTAACTCTACCTGAGATTATTAATATACCTTATAGTAGGTCGTGATCATCTGGTTGAGGAGGGTGGAGACGGAGTAGAATGAACCTGTCATGATACCTGGACATGACCAGAAACAAACATTTATATCACGTGAATCCTTGAAGATAAGAAATTAATTTGCTTATTTAAGATGCACTGTGAGCATTTAAAACTATTGGGTTTTTTGTGCTTCAGACTTCTGGATTCAGTCTTTTGTCATTACCCATGATGTAACATGTCGCTATTCAACACTGTGCATGTACACAAAACCATTGGAGGAGTTCCTATTTGAGTTATTGTGCACTTTACTTGAGTGTCACAGCAAAAATGCACAAAGCAGAAGTTACTGTCTGCTGCAGTTCAGCTCGCCGATGGTCCCTGAAGCTTTGGTGATCTTAAAGCTGCCACATCCTGAAAGACCTGAAACATTAGCACTGAAAACGTGACTCCACAGAGAAACCAACACTAACTGGAACTCCAACAATTTCACACGTGTTGTACAGCGACAGCGGTCAGTGTTAAAGTGAGGTCACGTCACGGTGGAGATGCGTGTGTACATGTGTTCTGCTCACACGTGTAACAGTACCGTAGGTGATGAGCAGCAGGACGAAGGCTTTGTTCATCATCAGGTTGGTGATGGACTGTCTGTAGGAGTAGTCATCAGGAGGACAGTCTGGCAGCACCGCCTGCGCCTGACTGGGAGGGAGGAGAGGGCGGTCCTTTATCACTGCGGGGAACATGCCACAAACACGCCGTTGGTTAGCCACAGAACAGCACGGGTATCTATACTGACCCAAAACACCCTCAGGAACAACTCAAAGAGGTACAGACAGCGAGGCCCTGGACAGTCCAGCTGCAAACACACGACAGCGTGTCACCTAGCTGGTGCTGAACGATAAACTCAGGCTGGTCTGAACGCAAAAGCAGGACTTTACTGAGAAACATCAACAGGGGACCTGAACAGGGGTTAGCACTGTGGCCTCAAAGCCAGATGGTCTGTGGTTCAAACCCCCCCATGACCAGTTCCTCTCTGTGTGCACGTGGTCCCTGTGTCTATGTGGGATTCCTCCAGACGCTCCGGTTTCCTGCCACCATCAATCATCAACATCAGCCGTGCTCCTCTCTGCCTTTGACCAAGTCAGTGTGTCCACATCTGGAGTTGGTCCTCGAGTGCTGGACTTGAGATGTCCACTGCCCCTAGTGGTTGGACTGTGCTTAGCTATAATTAGGGAGGGTGACAGGCAGAGGGCCTTTTAATGTAATGTACAATACAAGTACAGCAGGTCACATCAGGAGCTGTAGACCCAGGTTCGATTCCTGGTCATGTTATCAGTGTCCCTGAACAAAACACTGCACCTGCATTGTCCCAGTTCACCCAGCTGTAAGAGGGTCCAGGCCCTGGATGGGACAGCAGCCTGTGATGGACGGGTGTGTCTTCCTGGGCGAGCTGTCGTCATCCACATCAGACTTCAGAATCCAGAGATAAACGCCAGCACAGCCGGGACGTCTTCAGGTCAAGTCCTGATATCTGATCCTGTCCCATTTGACCCAGAACGAGTAAGTTGAAGGTCATGAGATGATCTTAAAGCCCAAACATGTTGTGTCTGCCATTATTTAGTTTTTAGAAATCACATGATGAAGGTCTCTCTCTCTCACACACACACACACACACACACACACACACACACACACACACACACACACACACACACACACACACACACACACACACACACACACACACACACACACACACACACACACACACACACACACACACACACACACACACACAGTCATCTGTCAGCTTACATCCTGTTCAGTAATAATGTTTAAGTATAAAGCTGTCATGAATCAATGATTTGTTGTGACAGAATCAGGATCAGGAGGCAAAGAGTCAGGTTGGAAAACAGCAGCATTTCCAAAAAGCGTACTAGGTCTCAATATGGCAGTCGGTGTGTGTGTGTGTTTGGGTGCATACCGATAACGGTGAGGATGAAGAGGCCGGTGGAAACAGCAGCGGTGCCGTAGAACATAATGCTGATGTTGTGGGCCATCAGTGGAATGTCATCAGGTGTGTTGGGAACCAAAACAGGAGGCAGCAAGAAGCCAACGGCTGTCCCCAACTAGAGACAGACAGACAGACAGAATGATTGTTTTAACTATTATAATTACTGCAGGTCAGGTTCGGAGGTTTGAAAACATCTACTGCTGCTGCTTCCATCACAAACTGCTTTAGGTCACGACTGGTGACCTCACAGGCTGACCTCTGGTAATAACAGCCAGGTGTTATGTGGGCGTGTCCTCTTCCTGATCATGACATACCTGTGTGGGGAGTCACGCCCATAAAACAAAACAAAAGAAAAAAAAACCCATCTCCATAAGTCTGTGACAGTTTTAAAGGCACGTTGGCAAAACGTTCAGGGGCCTCACGCACAAAGTGTGTGTACGCGCAAAAACCTGGCGTGTGTCCGTCTCCACGTCCACATGCAAGTGTATCAATGGTGACGTGAACGTGGAAATGTACGGTGCGTCACACAAACATCCTGGCTGGTGTGCGCACGTTTCTACAGTTACTGTTCCTCTGTGGACACGTAGAGGTGACGCAGGGAACCGTTATAGTGTGAAAACATGAAGTCATCAGAGTGACGTGCACATCAGAGACACACTGATCAACACTAACACACCCATGTGTTTGCATTTATATGGGTGGATATAAAAGCATGTGCACAGTGATGCGTAAAATGGTGCTAACAGTGGCTGTGTTAGCCTTGTTAGAGGACCTTACAAATGGATCAGTCCAACGTGAGCGAGTATTCAGGGAACACGAGGATTTACTTCCAAATGATGATAATTGGCTCATAAACTGACTTTGATTATCAAGGCCTCTGTTGCTGGAGTTGTGCACAGAACTGCGGTCGGCCCAGAGCGCAACACGGCGAGGAGCCAGGGGTCGTCTGTGCTCACACAGGTGATGATCACGCTGGGCTTCCTGGCATCAGGGGCATTCCAGCAGGAGCTCACTGATGCCAGTCAACCTTGAACCGAGCCGCAATCATCCAAATGTCATCCAGGTACATCACATTCCAACATTACAGCACAATTTGCAGCGAGAGCCAGTTTCCCAAATGTAATCAGAACTACTGACTGAACACATGTTGCTATGAAGGCACCGTCACATGATGACATGCCATTTGTTAATTAGGAAACATTTTCATTCCATCAATGTTCAAATCATGAGAGATGCAAAAACGTCAGCCTGGAGGCTGCACGTGCACGGTGTGTGTGTGGGGGGGGGCTGCTTGGTGGTTAAATAATTTATCTGTGTAATTGTTCCTAAGGAAACCCAGCAACTATTTGAATATATTTGCATATTCAGATGGAGGCGTGGCCACGTTTAGTGCGTGTGCACGTGTGCTTGATTCCACGTTCAGTGGAATGTAGAAATCAAACGTGCGTGGATTCATGTCTAGAGTCAGAGTTTTGCTGTATGCCAACTTTTAGTAGAAAGTCCACGTTTAGTCTTTGAACATGAGGTTGTCTGAAAGTTATCTGGGAAATTTCACACCAGAAACACTGATAGACAGTTTATCAATATTTTAGTTTTTAAGTTATCAATTAATGTGTCAGTTACTCTGGTTGGAATCAAATGATTAAATATCTGTCACACATTAGTTAAAACAAGCAGCAGCAGTACAGCCCCCCCCCCCCCCACACACACACAAAAACACAACAGAATCAATTAATTATATTATTGCGCAAATGTAACGTTCTTGTCTGCAGGAAATATTCACGCGATCACGATTTGTATCGTTTTTTTTTTTTCTTAATAAAACAATACTGGTGAACTCGTCAGAGGGCAGTGACGTCACGGAGCCGCACCTGGTTGCCCAGCACGGCCGTGGCGCACGCTGTGGACACCTCGCGGGGTCCGAACCACACCGAGGCCACGCGGGACGGCAGCCCGAGGATGAAGACCTGCGCCACGGAGCAGACGACCTGCGCGGTGACGGTGACGCCGAACAGCTTGGGCCGGACGCTGGCGCACTTCATCCAGGCTCCGGCGCAGTTGAGGCCGGCGCCCAGCAGCGCCGTGAGCCGCAGACCGGTCCGGTCCAGCAGCCAGGTGGCCGGGAAGATGAGCGGCACGTAGACCACCATGTAGACGATGGACAGACAGTCCACCTGGCCGTTAGTGACGTCGTAGAAGCGCTTGAAGACGTGGGCGATGATGCTGTACTGGATCCACTGGAAGGCGTTCACCAGGGAGTACAGGCTGAACACGGTCAGAACCGCGAACCGGCGCCGGTACAGTCGGGTCTCCGGGCGCGTCTCCTCCTGCTCTCCTCCGTTCGGCAGCATCGCCTCTCCTTCTCCCGGCGGCGCCTCCTTCTCCGGGACTCCGTCCTGCTCCACGTCCGCCGGTTCCACGTACCGCTCCTGTTCCCGACTCTTTATTCCCGCCGTCACGTCATCAGGTGCGCCGGTGTCCGCGCGCGGGAGCTCCTGCACGAGCTCACCGGCCACCATCTTTTCTTCTTTTGTCCAATGACGGTTTCAAATCGAGAACCGACTCCGCGGCGCACATTCGGTATTAAACCAGGTCGATCGGAACCAACGCGGGTCACTTTAATCCTCTTCCGCGTCCGCGGCTCTTCTTTGTTCCGACGCGCGACCATCCGTTCGGAAACCGACCAATAGCGTGAGAGCGCGCGCTGCCGCTGTCTGCGCGCCCGCGCGCCCGCTGGGAGGCAGACACGTGACGTCATAACGTGTGTGTACACGAAACATATGTGTCAGGTCTGGACACGTCACTCACCGCTGAAAACCAAACCACGTGGTTCCTCTGAGGACCAGAAAGAAAATAACTTTTTAATCCTCTGCACTTTTTGTTTTGTGTATATTTTATGTTCATCTTTTATTGGCAAATTCCAGTTAAATCAATAAAATGTCATTGTGCAGCTGCGGAAGGACAAAGATAAAAAAAAAATGATATAAAACAAATAATTGATGTTATGTTTTCATATTAGTCAAAACATTTCACAGGTAATTGTAATATCTACTGCTTAGTAGTAGTAGTAGTAGTAGTAGTAGTAGTAGTAGTAGTAGTAGTAGTGTGAAATAGCAGTTTCGTTTTATGTTACTGTGTTTATTTGAGTTGAGATGTGAAAACCACAATGTTGGTGAACGTTTTGTTGAACCTCCAGATGAGATTTGTCTCATTTATGTTTGTAAAAACCACCAAATTTACTCTTGTGGAGAAAATGTCATCTGTCAAAAGACTGATGTGATCAGAAAAGACTGTGGAGCAAACACGTGTTAAACACATTAACTCTGATCAAAGTTGTACTGAAATAACTTTGATCATGATGAATAAAACGTCAGTGCTGCACTTGGTGTGTATTCCAGATTAGTGTCTACATGATGGAATCTTTATCTGCTCTAATCCTAATCATCCTTTGACCCACTGAAGTCTGCAGATAAGAATCCCAGGCAAGATTCAACTGATAATGCCCCCCCCCCCAGCCTCTCATTGTGTGGGTGTGGCATCCAGTCACGTAAAATACCATTAAGTTGCAAAAAAACTACTTCCTTTTGGTGCCCGTTTCGTGTCGCCCTTTGCGTCCTTCACAGTGTTGTGGCGTTAGGCTGCATCAACTCTGCACTAGGCTGCATCAACTCTGCACTAGGCTGCATCAACTCTGCACTAGGTTGCATCAACTTGGCGGCGTCATGACGCTGCATGACGCAACTTGAAGCAGGCTCGGTGTGAAAGGGGCTTAAACCACCGTGCTGCCCTCACCAGAGGCAATCAAACATAAATAAATGTTTATGACGATTAAAAAAAATCAAATCACACCCAGATTACATGTCATTGATATTCCCATTTCAGGACCTCATTTCAACAACAAATCTCCATGTTACTGTGGGACCGGAACCCCTCCACATGCACAAAGGATCTTTGGGTTACGGTGGCTCGGCAGTGCAAAAGCACTTTTACAAGTAGTCCTGAAACAAGTGACAGATTCTGACAGAAGGGGAATGTACCAAATGACAGACATTCCTCTTCTGTCAGAAGATTAACTTCTAAATTTGTTTCAAGACTTATTGTAAAAGTGTTTTTGCACTTCCCAGCCACCATATGGGACCCTTAATTTGAATGTTCAAACACCACCTGTGAGCAGAAAGTCAACAGGCGTTCTCATACCTCAGAACAATCACTCACTTCTTAATGAATCTGAATGTCAATGGTCCAGTCCTGAGTCGTGGTTGAGGCACAAATGGTCAAAGGGAGCCGAGTGTCTGGGTGTCGTGTCCTCATGTCCCAGGTGCACATGACCCAGAGACACAGAACAAATGGCTTGTGGTAATCAACAGAAAGGGTTGAATCCCAAAGAAAGAGGAAAGTGTTTATGGCATCAGGTCAATTCTTATTCTGAGAAGAGAAAAATACAAACTGTGTGAGAGAGACAGGCAGAGAGAATTGTATAAGAATAAAAATGCTGTTTGTAATTTGTGATATATGTTGAAATGTAGGTCAAGAATAGGTGAAATATGTCATTATTTAAGTGTTATATATTGAGACAATGACAGCATTCTCTTATCATTTACTCTCGTTTTTTCATACGTTCAGGATGTGGCCGTCAGAGCAAAGAGGATCCAGATTGCGTGATCACATGTCTGTTCACCGAGTAGTTAAATAAATATGTTAACTGACCTGTACTGAACCATTTGTACCAAGATTTCAGAGACTCTGGTCAACGAGCCCAGAGATTCCATCAGATACTCCCAAATGTCAATGTCACCAGTGATAAATGGACTGCATTTATATAGTGCTGTTCTATCTGCATCAGAAGTTCAAATCACTTTACAATGATGCTTCACATTCACTCATTCACACAGACACACATACCAATGTCAGGGTGCTGCCATGTAAGGTACTCACTACACACTGGGAGCAAGAGATTAAGGATGTTGCCCAACAGCCCTTAGTGATTTTCTGGTCTCACTGGGGTTTGAACCAAGATCCTCTGGGCCGCAGCCCAACACTGAGCCACGAGACCATCACCTCCATGTAATGTGTGACAGAGGGCCTTGTCGATGTCTTCCACCTTTTAGCGTGTACAGATCAGGTAGCACATCTCGATCTTAACGATATAATTCAACAACTCTCAGGCCCCGTCCACATGGAGACGGGTTCAGGCGTATCCACAAAAGTTTTGTATAGTATTGCTGTTTCATCTACACGGAACCAGTGTTTCTGGAATCAGGTGATAACGGCTCGATTCTGTTCCTCAGTGTGTCCTCCACATCGATACATTTGCTTTCTGTCCACCAGCAGACTGCACGTGTCTGAGACGGGGAGCTTAAATAAACACGTACAAATCATACCAGTCGCAAGTTTAATTTGGCTCCACCTCCAGCATCAGGTGACCAGACAGAGCTGTTAATGACAGCTGTCAGTCAGCAGGGCTGACGGGGTGAAGGGGAGCAGGTCGGTCTGTGGACGTTTAGTCTGTGCTGATGATCATCTGCTTCCAGACTGAAACAGTCACAAGTTCCTTAAAGAGGTCGACCCCAGAAAAATGTGAAGAAATTATGATCGATTGATCACGTTTTTACAGACATGATGTAAACTTTGGTGCATATAATAAAAGTTGATCGTGATCACCTACATTTTTTCCTGTTATTTAGGTTGGGGTGGGGTGAGTGGTTTTAAGGGTTCAGTTATTTGGGTTGGGTTGGGGTGAGTGGTTTTAAGGGTTCAGTTATTTGGGGTTGGGTTGGGGTGAGTGGTTTTAAGGGTTCAGTTATTTGGGTTGGGTTGGGGTGAGTGGTTTTAAGGGTTCAGTTATTTGGGTTGGGTTGGGGTGAGTGGTTTTAAGGGTTCAGTTATTTGGGGTTGGGGTGAGTGGTTTTAAGGGTTCAGTTATTTGGGTTGGGGTGAGTGGTTTTAAGGGTTCAGTTATTTGGGTTGGGGTTGGGTGAGTGGTTTTAAGGGTTCAGTTATTTGGGTTGGGGTTGGGGTGAGTGGTTTTAAGGGTTCAGTTATTTGGGTTGGGGTTGGGGTGAGTGGTTTTAAGGGTTCAGTTATTTGGGTTGGGGTTGGGGTGAGTGGTTTTAAGGATTCAGTTATTTGGGTTGGGGTGAGTGGTTTTAAGGATTCAGTTATTTGGGTTGGGGTGAGTGGTTTTAAGGGTTCAGTTATTTGGGTTGGGGTTGGGGTGAGTGGTTTTAAGGATTCAGTTATTTGGGTTGGGGTGAGTGGTTTTAAGGATTCAGTTATTTGGGTTGGGGTGAGTGGTTTTAAGGGTTCAGTTATTTGGGTTGGGGTGAGTGGTTTTAAGGGTTCAGTTATTTGGGTTGGGGTGAGTGGTTTTAAGGGTTCCGTTATTTGGGTTGGGGTGAGTGGTTTTAAGGGTTCAGTTATTTGGGTTGGGGTGGGGTGAGTGGTTTTAAGGGTTCGGTTATTTGGGTTGGGGTGGGGTGAGTGGTTTTAAGGGTTCAGTTATTTGGGTTGGGGTTGGGGTGAGTGGTTTTAAGGATTCAGTTATTTGGGTTGGGGTGGGGTGAGTGGTTTTAAGGGTTCGGTTATTTGGGTTGGGGTGAGTGGTTTTAAGGGTTCAGTTATTTGGGTTGGGGTGGAGTGAGTGGTTTTAAGGATTCAGTTATTTGGGTTGGGGTGGGGTGAGTGGTTTTAAGGGTTCAGTTATTTGGGTTGGGGTGAGTGGTTTTAAGGATTCAGTTATTTGGGTTGGGTTGGGGTGAGTGGTTTTAAGGGTTTGGTTATTTGGGTTGGGGTGAGTGGTTTTAAGGGTTCAGTTATTTGGGTTGCGGTGGAGTGAGTGGTTTTAAGGGTTCAGTTATTTGGGTTGGGGTGGAGTGAGTGGTTTTAAGGGTTCAGTTATTTGGGTTGGGGTGGGGTGAGTGGTTTTAAGGGTTCAGTTATTTGGGTTGGGGTTGGAGTGAGTGGTTTTAAGGGTTCAGTTATTTGGGTTGGGGTGGGGTGAGTGGTTTTAAGGGTTCAGTTATTTGGGTTGGGGTTGGAGTGAGTGGTTTTAAGGGTTCAGTTATTTGGGTTGGGGTGGGGTGAGTGGTTTTAAGGGTTCAGTTATTTGGGTTGGGGTTGGGTGAGTGGTTTTAAGGGTTCAGTTATTTGGGTTGGGGTGGGGTGAGTGGTTTTAAGGGTTCGGTTATTTGGGTTGGGGTGGGGTGAGTGGTTTTAAGGGTTCAGTTATTTTGGTTGGGGTTGGGGTGAGTGGTTTTAAGGATTCAGTTATTTGGGTTGGGGTGGGGTGAGTGGTTTTAAGGGTTCGGTTATTTGGGTTGGGGTGGAGTGAGTGGTTTTAAGGATTCAGTTATTTGGGTTGGGGTGGAGTGAGTGGTTTTAAGGATTCAGTTATTTGGGTTGGGGTGGGGTGAGTGGTTTTAAGGGTTCAGTTATTTGGGTTGGGGTGGAGTGAGTGGTTTTAAGGATTCAGTTATTTGGGTTGGGGTGGGGTGAGTGGTTTTAAGGGTTCGGTTATTTGGGTTGGGGTGAGTGGTTTTAAGGGTTCAGTTATTTGGGTTGGGGTGGAGTGAGTGGTTTTAAGGATTCAGTTATTTGGGTTGGGGTGGGGTGAGTGGTTTTAAGGGTTCAGTTATTTGGGTTGGGGTTGGAGTGAGTGGTTTTAAGGGTTCAGTTATTTGGGTTGGGGTGGGGTGAGTGGTTTTAAGGGTCCGGTTATTTGGGTTGGGGTGGGGTGAGTGGTTTTAAGGGTTCGGTTATTTGGGTTGGGGTGGAGTGAGTGGTTTTAAGGGTTCGGTTATTTGGGTTGGGGTGGGGTGAGTGGTTTTAAGGGTTCAGTTATTTGGGTTGGGGTGGGGTGAGTGGTTTTAAGGGTTTGGTTATTTGGGTTGGGGTGAGTGGTTTTAAGGGTTTGGTTATTTGGGTTGGGGTGGGGTGAGTGGTTTTAAGGGTTCGGTTATTTGGGTTGGGGTTGGGGTGAGTGGTTTTTGTTGGGAAGGTGTCGTAGCACGGACCCACAACGGGGGGCGCAAATGAACGGACAATGAGTAAGCCAAAAGGTAACAATTTAATGTTGTGATAATACACAACGAAATGTGTCGTAATTTTCACAGTCAATAAACACCAGGTGACGTGTGGGCAGGCTCGAAGATAGAAGACGCCCGACGAGAGAGAAGCCGCGTCCCACACGGCCTCCACCACCAACGGTCTGAAGAACACCGGAGCCGCCAAGTCCCGAGTCCCCAGGTGGCCTCTGTCTTCGGCTGTCGACCCTGGTA
Organism: Thalassophryne amazonica; assembly: GCF_902500255.1. Lineage (NCBI taxonomy): Eukaryota > Metazoa > Chordata > Actinopteri > Batrachoidiformes > Batrachoididae > Thalassophryne > Thalassophryne amazonica. The sequence continues at coordinate 38,538,727 of NC_047123.1, read as the reverse complement.
CTGCTGGCAGAAAACAGAAAGATGATGTATGAGTGTGAGTCCGCACACTCAGTAATTTACAGTCCAGACACCGTTAGGAGGGAGCACCTCCAAATCACACACACTCGTGCAGCTCCTGATCAACCACTTATCTGGGAGGGGGTGCGAGGTGAAGCCGTCACTGTCACACCAAACGCCAATCCTCCAGACAAGGCAACACTTCAGGAAAACGGCTGCAATAGAAGTTCAGTTGGTTACACAATGTGTCAGTCAGCAGAGAAATTACCTTGGTACTGGTAGTCGATTTCTCGGCGGGGAGGTGGAGTTGCAGTCCGGCTTATATGGTGGTGTAGATGAGTGACAGCTGGAGTAATGAGTGACAGCTGTCACTTCCTCTGGGTCTGGCGCCCTCTGGTGGTAGTGGGCCAGCAGTACCTCCTCTTCAGCGGCCCACACAACAGTTTTAAGGGTTTAGTTATTTGGGGTTGGGGTGGGGTGAGTGGTTTTAAGGGTTCGGTTATTTGGGTTGGGGTTGGGGTGAGTGGTTTTAAGGGTTCGGTTATTTGGGTTGGGGTTGGGGTGAGTGGTTTTAAGGGTTCGGTTATTTGGGGTTGGGGTGGGGTGAGTGGTTTTAAGGATTCAGTTATTTGGGTTGGGGTTGGGGTGAGTGGTTTTAAGGGTTCGGTTATTTGGGTTGGGGTTGGGGTGAGTGGTTTTAAGGGTTCGGTTATTTGGGGTTGGGGTGGGGTGAGTGGTTTTAAGGATTCAGTTATTTGGGTTGGGGTGGGGTGAGTGGTTTTAAGGGTTCAGTTATTTGGGTTGGGGTGGGGTGAGTGGTTTTAAGGATTCAGTTATTTGGGTTGGGGTGGGGTGAGTGGTTTTAAGGGTTCAGTTATTTGGGTTGGGGTGGGGTGAGTGGTTTTAAGGGTTCGGTTATTTGGGTTGGGGTGAGTGGTTTTAAGGGTTTGGTTATTTGGGGTTGGGGTGGGGTGAGTGGTTTTAAGGGTTCGGTTATTTGGGTTGGGGTGAGAGGTTTTAAGGGTTTGGTGTTTTGCTCTGGAACAAACCAGGGTTCAAATCCACCAGTCTGTGGTTTGTGGATGCAGTAATTTCATTTTAATTCACCTGAATACACTGTGATCCGTGTACACGAGGCCATACAGACGGTTAAACAATACACACCACGGAAATTAAACACAGATGTAAAGATTGAAATTACACAACAAAGTGAAATTTAGACACCAAGCGGAGTGTCAGAGGTCATCACAACAAGCTCTCCTTCCAACAATAACAATGTGGACACTTATAGAACAACATAAAGAAGACAGAGAAGAAGCTGAAATATTGTTTGTTACAGCTTTCTTCTCAGGAAGATCAAATAGCCATCCGGAGGGACAGGTGGAGGGTGTGAGGTCTCACTCTGTACACAAACACCTTCAATACTGCAGCAAAGACATTTTTGATCATTATGAGCCACTTGTCAGAGTGGCTCATTGCTCAATACAGAGACAATCTTTGACTGTGTGTGTGGTCAGGTTTCAGGTCACCGTGGAAACAGTGACATCACAGACTCACTGACACAACGGGAAACCAGTCAGTGACCATGCCGGGCTGTGAGGAGCGGCACCTGGCGGAGCTGAACCTGCACCGGGAGAGTTGGTGTCAGGTGGAGGTGAAACCCCGGCAGTCCTGGGACAGGACCCAGAGGAGACACTTCAGGTCTCACTTACAGACCAGTCCGGTTCTCCTCAGCATGCTGACCTCTGGGCCTCACCACAGGCTGGTGGGCATGAAGCCGCCACCACCGCCGGCCAAACTCCCCGAGAGACGCCACTTTGAAGAAAGCTGTAAGAGACTAAATGTTCCTGTAACGTGTCCTAGATTAATGACCGAATCTTGTAATCAAAAACGTAGAAACATTTTCTTGGTTTTTCAACTTCTGAAATGTGAGGATTTGTTAAATAATTGAGTATCTTTTGGGGTTTTTGTTGTTCAAAACCAAAACTGACATCGATAGACATCATGTTAGAGTCCAGAAACAACATTCAACTGGAATATTCTCTCAGCGTCTGATGGGAACGGTTTCACCCGCCAAAACCATCACCAGGATAACGGATCAGCTCTCAGAGAAATTTGAGAGGCTTTTTCCACATGTGTGTAGAAACGGTTCCTTTGGACTCCACAGCAACAAGCAGCACAAACACTGTAGACCAGAAGTGTCAAACTGCCTCCAGAAAGACCAAGAGGGTGCAGGTGTCCATTCACTGATTAACTCATGAAGGACGGGACATCCGTCTGGAGTCTGGAACCAGTTTGAGACCTCTGTCACAGAACATCAGTTTTCCAGTTTACTGCAACTTCAAGTATAGTAATTTTGCTTCAAAATACTCAATAGTTTACTCATAACAACAGCAACATGTTAAAAATATACTACCACAGCACCGTGACGAACAAACCCTTTCAAACCGTCTGCTCCAGGAAACGGATCAGCACCATTTCTCAGAACCTGCAGAGACCTTAGACCTTACCTGTGTGAAGCGCTTTGAGGCAACTCTTGTGATTTGGCGCTATATAAATGAAAATAAGTTGAAGCTGAAATAAGTTGAAGACCTCGACAAACTACTCCAAAATCTAAAGTTATTCAGATGGATTTTACAACCAGTAACTAGTAATTTATCCCAAAGTCAGCCACTTTAAACCCATTAACCATCACTTTGGACCTGTTTAAAACAAACCCGTAGATGAGCTTCAGAAACTCTTTCAAGCGTCTGAGCTCTTGGATCATCTCCAGATACTGAGACAGAAGTGTGTAAAATTCATCAAACCCAGATGATCTCATATTAAACCCAAAAACCAGAGATCTTTTTTACAAATTTGAGCAGCTTTTTTCTCCATGAATTAATTAAATTACTCATTTGAGCAAATAAAAAAAAAAAATCAGCTCTAATTAATTATCCAAATATGCAGATAAAATTTTTATAAATGTGGTGTTTAAAACAAAGAGTTTGACAGAAAATCAAGAAAACAAAAATCAGCTTTACTGAGTAACTTTTTCATGTCTGACCTCCTCCAGATACGACATGTCTGATTTAGCCGTCAGCCGCTGAACCACCTTCCAGTCCAGACGTCCTCTCCAGCCACCTCCTGCGACACCTGCGGGTCTGGATCTGTTGCAGGTCGTCTCCAAGGCGGTCCTTCTGATCCCAGCATGCAGAAGCATATGGAGAATATACGCACAGTACACTGCATTGATATTATTACTGCAGAATAAATGATTGATCAAATGTTCAAATGTGTTGACCTTTGACCTTGCATTGTGCACCCGTCCAGCATCCTGTGGGCTAGTGACAGAAAAATCTGACACCCCAGAAAAGAGAGGAGGGGTTCATTTGTCCGGACCAATGACTCGTACGGAGCAGAAGATGGCGAGATAAATGGACACGCCGTTAGCCGTGCTAACAGAAGGGCCCGCGGTCTCTGTGGAGAAGCTAATGTCTGACTTGTTTTGTTCTCTGTAAAGAATTCAGCATCACCCTCAGAGTCTCTGCACACTCATTCACATGAAATAAAGGTCAAAGGTGAGGAGACCCTGGGGTGCTGGTGTTTGTTTTAGAGAACTTTAACCACTGTGACCGCGGTGAGAGATGATGGAGACTCTGTTTTTACTTTGGTTATGAGGACCGGCTGAACCGCAGCACCGACGCCACAAACTGTCAGAACCATTCCATGTCATCAGGTGAAGGTTCAGGCGGGCTTGGATGAGCACTGAAAAACGTGTTCAGACCCCTGATCCTTAAAAATAACACTGAGCCTGTTGAATAAACACACACACACACATTCTCTCTCCTCAGCAGCACCAACAGATTGCGGCAGAGTCTAATCCACCGTTACTCGGGTCACATTCTCAGTGAAAAGGTTCACACTGAAAACGGGGCTCTGGTGCTGACCCAGCCCGGGGTCCTGGTCTAACCCACATCAGCTCACGTTCCTGTTTGGAGCTGATGGTCCAGAGTCTCAAACATGTTTACTGAGTGGATTCTTTTACTGTGGACTCAGTTTTCTGCAGTTGACAGAGGAACTCTGAGTTTAACAGCATGAAGAAAATTCCAACATCACCTGGAAGATTTAAGACCACAGTGGCTACATTCAGGGGTGAAGTAGTAGTAATAATCCAAATGACCCAATAATCATAACACCCAAAGTGCTGGGACAACCATACAAAAAGAGTCCAAACAAAATACAAGGCAGAGATCCAACAGGATGTCCAAGGAGCAGACAAAACTAACTATGGCAAGAAACAGTTGGGGAATAATGAAAATGATATACTTACACCAAAAAGTGTCCACAGGAGAAACTAATGGAAACATGGAATAATGGCAAACGACTGGTGAAGAAACAAGCAAACAGGTGTGGCTTAAAGGCAAACAGAACTAATGAACTCAGATGTGAGGAACCAATGAGGGCCAGAAGAACAGGGATACCTGAGGAACTAAAGGAACACAACGTGACACAAGACTAAACAGACATCAAAAGCAACGTGGAAATAAAACCTGATCATGAAAAACTAAACCCAAGACATAAAACCAAAATACAACATACACAGTACACAAAATGCAAAAACAACTGTGGAACTAAAGTGTAACTGAAACAAGGGCAAACTGACATGAAGGACTCGAGATAAACAAGAAGGCCTTCAGAACAAAAAACACAACAACAAGAACTAAACAATAATCAAAAACTAAATCAACGAACACACGTAGTCAGACACATAGAACTCAAACAGGAAACTGAGTGTAGCACATGAACAAAACCTAAGAACACAGAATGAACAAAACACAAAGACAGAATGAACATGAGACAGGAGAAACATAAGGACAGCACAGACAGCAGACTGATCACAAAGACAAAACAAATGGAACAGTCTTAGTGGTTAGCACTGTTGCCTCACAGCGAGAAGGTCATGGGTTTGATTCCCACATGTGGCCTTTTTGTGTGGAGTTTGCGTGTTCTCCCCATGTTTGTGTGGGTTCTGTCCGGGTGCTCCAGCTTCCTCCCCCATCCAAAGACATACAGGTTAGATGGATGGAAACTTTAAATTGTCCGTAGGTATGAATCTGTTTGTTTGTCTGTATGACCCTGCAACAGACTAGCTTCCTGTCCAGGGTGAACCCACCCCACACTGCAAGACTGCTGGGATAGGCTCCAGTCCCCCCGTGACCTTTAAGTAAGCAGGTATAGAAAATGGATATAAATTTATGTTTAATTACCGGTGGCAGTTTGTGAATAAAACATGTGAAAACTGAGAAACTGTCAGTAAATCACAGCTGAAAATCTGATATCAATATTGTCAAGTGTTTCATGATAAATCTGATCAAAAATGGGAACGACTGCTTGCTGTATACTCCTGGTCCACTAGATGACGCTGCAGCCTCGCTATTAATCATAAAAAGATGTGATCTAAAGCTGGCGGCCTCCAAAGTCAGGGTCAAGACCCTCCAAGAGGACAGAAATTAAATCGGAATGATTACAACATTAAAACTGAAACCATTTCGGTTATTCTTGAGAAAAACTGGATCGTTTGACATTTTAAGATGTTTTAATTAATCATCAGGAGGTGAAACAATCTAAAATTGGAAGGGAACAAAATTATTAACTTCAAACTAAGGTGCAAAATGAAAAGAGATTTTTCATTCCTGTGTGGTGTCCCAGTCTGGAACAGTGGCTCAGTAACAGAACTGGAATTAATATAATCTTCACACCGTTTGGAAAATATATCGTTTTACATGTATAAAAGCACAGCGGGGTGTCATGGATGGTCAATGCCCACCGAGGAATTTGTCAGTTCATCTTCCTCCTCCAACAGTAAACTGTGGACCTGCTCTATATATCCTACAGGGGGCGCCAGAGCTTCCCCGTCCAGTCCACAGTGAGTGCTGGAGGTGTCAGAGCTCTGGGACCTCAGTAGGACCATCGACTGTGTCCACGTGCTCTGTAGAAAGTCAAACATGGTTTTATGCCTAGTTACTGGGTCTCTCTGTGGTTTTCATGGGTCCAGTCCAAAGGCGGAGGACGGTGAAGGTCAGAGGTTTAAGGATGGGAGTTGATGTAGTTCTGATGGCTCCTTCTGAAGGAGACATCCAGCACTTGGGGCAGCTTTTGAAGCATTGAGATGATAATTAGCATCTTCAATTTGAGACCACAGTGCCCACTTAAACCTGATGGACCTCCACTTCCCGTCCCGACTAAAGGTCTTCAGGAATCTAAGGGTTTGAAGTAAAACTGGTTTTGGGGGCTGTCAGCAGTCTGAAGTCTTCAAATGATCACTTCACTTGAGTTCCAAACTTGGCTGAAGGTTGGGAACGTTGCTAAGTGACCAAAGGAATAACATTACATGTGGACTCATCTTGATGGACACGATGAGGAACTCTGGAAGAAACTCAAGAGTAGAACCATGGCTCCTTTGGAAAGTCACTTGGGCTGATTTGGGTCTTCCTGGTGTCATGGTTGTAAAGTGGCTCATTGATGGAGAACAGAGTGCAGATCTTCCTTCAGAGTGATCATGTCAGCACGTGATTTCACCGATGACCATTCAAACTGAAATCAGCCACTGTCTGTCTGTGGTTGAACTGAAAATCAGCATCTTCTCGTCACTGTATGGAAGTTTGACACCACTGGTGGACTTATATCTGACCCTGGGAGGAACTGCTGGTTTAAGAATGAAGGGGTTGAAATGGTAAATGGTTAGACGGATCATCATCATGATGATCATCATAACTCGACTGCAGGCCTCCACATCCACCTGAAGACCCAGAAGGAACCAGGACACTCATACTGCACCTCAGGGGTAATAATTTTACCTTCACACGTGACCCACCACGTGTGTTATTACGGAAGCGTGTTTCGTCTTTTCTCGTACTGATCAGCGGTTTATTGGTTTTACGCTTTACACAGCGTGTGTGCACAATCCTCTGTCACATGTACGCGCAGAGCAGGTGGATCCACGCCTGCCTACCCCCCCCCCCCCCCCCCCAAATGGGAACGAACAAGCACGCACGCGCACCCGCCCGCGCTGCTCTTTTAAGTCCACCTGTTCGTGCGTCCCGCGCGCGCCGCCGCTGACAGGTTGCCCGAGGGAGAAAAAGCGGCATTTATTAACGGCTGGTGGCACCATCCTCCTCCTCCTCCTCCTCCTCCTCCTCCTCAGCTCCTCCTCAGCTCCTGGGCCGCCGTGCGTGGATTACCCGCAGACTGCGCTCTGCGCGGCGGCTTTGCGCATAACCTCAGCCACATCTACGCCTCTGTGACTGCGGACTGCGCTGATCGGGACCGTCTGGAAAGGTTTGCCGGGGCACAGTCATGGTTCCGAGCCCGGCACCGTGAGAACTTTGTCCCTGGTTCCGGTTCTGTTTGGGCTCGTGCTGTTTTTTTCAGGAGATTGCCGCCGTTTTTAATGATGTTCACTTTCGCTGCCTTCTGCTACATGCTGTCTCTGGTCCTCTGCGTCTCCCTCATCTTCTTCGCGATATGGCACGTAAGTAATGTGGAGCTGATCCATGTATTTTTTTGGAAACGTGTTCTGTCCCTGCTTAATCAGGGGCGTGCGTGTGCGCGCGCGCACAGGGTCGCAGGTAACGCGTGTGCGTAACGGCGGGATGGAGCCGAGCGCCCTGCGCATTTCACCACCCGAATCTAATGTGGGTTCAAGGTTCGGATCCTGCAGGAGTTTCATTTTCCGTGTTTCAGTGCATCTGACACCTGACAGATGATTCAACGGGACTCACCCAAAACACAACTTCCACATCTGACGTGAATTTAGCTGCAGTGCGTTTCAACTTTATCAAGAAAGATTTTTCCTCGGAGCTTCATTCTGTGATCTCAAAAAATGTCCAGTTCCACCATGAGATTTAGCTTGAAATAGAATGGAATCAAGTTAAATTTGAATCCTGGAAGCAATTTAGAGCATACAGTAACAATAATATATCATAAAATTAAAATTTTAAACTGTCTCTTATGAAATATGAATTTCTTGATGTATCCTGACCTTCAGTATTTTCCCAACATCATAAGAAAAAACAAAAGGCTCAAACAACCCTGCAAAAAGGCAAAAAAAAAAAACAACAAAAAAAAAACACCTTCAGCTGCAATTATTTAATTTGTTAAATAATTTATCTTTCTTTCTTAAAGCCAGAGTAGAAATTGCTAAAGAATTTCTACAAGTTTGTAAACATTGGAGTAGAATTTTTTTTAACATAAAGATGTTTTTTTTCCTAGATTTAAAGTAGAATTCTGACATTTCTACTCAATGTAAAATATTGTAATTTCAGTTTTACCACCATTCAACAACCTGCTCTCAGTGAATTCTTATCATCCTGAGGACCTGTGTGGCAATTTTACAGCAGAACAGTTGGTCTGATTGTGTACAAACAGTCTCCATGTTCTTACACATGCAAGACTCTGGCCTGTAAAATACACATCATTTGACATGGATGCTCATCCCTGAACTGTTCATCAGGTGACACTGGACAAAAAGGAATCAAGACGTCCTGAGAGAGCAAGAAATGGAAAGTGAACGGACTGAGACTCTGTTTATCTCCTTAAAGACTCTGGGTTAATAAGAACAATTACATTTATTATTTTTTATGTAGGAATTATACTCCGTTAAGTCCCTTTACTTTTGTCTGTATGTGGACCTGCGACAGACTGGCGTTCTGTCCAGGGTCAGTGCTGCCACAGTTACTTTGAAAAGTTACTTTATTACTTACTTTTTACATTTACTTTATACAATTACTTCATTAGCAGCTGCAGACAACTTGTCAGCAGCTGCTTAATGTAACTAATAAAGTAGATTTTGCAGAGTAAAATATACTCTGCCAGGATAACATTTGGTCCCAGTCTAAATAGAGTAAGATACACTCTATTATAGAGTGAAATCAGCCCTACCATCCTGTCAAATCAAGAGGGTCTACTCCAATACGAGTTGATTTGACACTGTGATAGAGTTGATTTGACTCTATTTGGGTTGGGACCAAATGTTATCCCAGCAGAGTAAATTTTACTCTGCAGAATTTACTGTGTACTCATCTAACTTGGTTACTGTCTAACTCATTTTTAAGACCGAGTACTCAGAAAAGTAACTATTAATTACTTTGCTAATTACTCAATCTTAAGAGTAACCAAGTTAGATTACTAGTTACCTTTTTAGTTACATTACTTATAAGTTACGAGCTGTCAGCAGTTGCCACACAGTTTGTTTTTATTCCATTTTTTATTTCCCCGTTCTGTATTGTGACGTCTGGGTTTGTTTTCATACCGACTCTGGAACAACGATCGAACCACCGACTGTTTAAAAGATTTCACAATGTTTCGAATCAGTGTGCTGAATTATTGACAAAACAACAAAAGGTTTTTGTACCATCCACAGCCAAGTCTCATTACTTTCCTAAACTCAGAGGATTTTTAAAAGTGAACATAACTGAGAATCCAACACCAGTGTTCTTTTTCTGAACAGCTGCACACTTTCATATCATGGACAGTACTCATACACACGGACTGAATTCCTGCACAGTTGAAGCAGTTTCTTAATTTTTTATGCTACTTTATACACAGTATTTGTGTGCCGAAACAATCTGACGTTACAGAGCATTTCCGTGTGAGCGTCCTGGATCGTTCTTCCGGCACCAATCAGGAACTCTCTCTGTGTTGTTTCCTTCTCAGCTTTCAGCTCTCTGCTCTTTAATCAAAGCTCAGATCTGTTGTTCACCGTCGCCGGTACGACCGACGGCTTTATCATATTAGTAGATATAATTATTTTCTGTTTTATTAACAGTTCCATCATGCAGGGATGTGAGCGAGGACAGATCTGGGTCAGGTCTTCCAGTTTATTGCCCCGGGTCTGCTCTATGGACGGAGGCAGCAACAGACCTGATCCACTTGGGATGACTGATCCTCCGGCAATTATGGCTAATAATCCGTCTGCCTGTCCGTCAAGCAGCGGACCATCTGTCCGCGGCTAACCATCATTATGTCACCTATTTCGTTTGGACTGTTAGCATGATGTGTCAAAAACTAATTAGCAGATTTTCACTAAATATGGTGAAATGTTGGGTCTGAACTAGAAACCAACAAATAGATAACACCAACAAAACCAGTAAGTAGTTACAAATAAATATGTTTTTAAAAAAATCAATAAACACCCAGAAATAGATTAAAAACAGATAAAGACACCAGTAAAAACAAAACATTAGGGCAGTTCCAGATAAGGCAGTGGGTATTGATCATTCCCAACTTGGACTGTTTTGTGGAATTCAGTTCTCTAAAAAATGCCTACATTTAGCCCGAGACCTTTTGTTAAAACATGTCGGTTTGTCGGATCAGCAACGGGTGGCTCCAGGTGGGTGTCCAAAGTGTCCGACCTGGAATTTGATTGAAAAGTTGACCTTGCACCAGCCTGGGTCACGGAGTATAGAACATAATCCTACACTTTGTTGAAGCAACCATCAGATGGTGTCTGTGTTTAAAAATGTGAGCTGACTGAGATGTTCTTCCTCAGGACAACAGTGAAGACAGTTTGCATATTGATCATCATAGTAAAAAAAAATTATAAATGTATAAATTAATAAATGAACAGAAGCTTGACATTTTGTTTGGTAAATTACAAACCTTATCTTGGATTATATGTGTGAAGTAATCAATCAATCAACTTTTTTCTTATATAGCGCCAAATCACAACAAACAGTTGCCCCAAGGCGCTCCATATTGCAAGGCAAGGCCATACAATAATTATGAAAAACCCCAACGGTCAAAACGACCCCCTATGAGCAAGCACTTGGCAACAGTGGGAAGGAAAAACTCCCTTTTAACAGGAAGAAACCTCCAGCAGAACCAGGCTCAGGGAGGGGCAGTCTTCTGCTGGGACTGGTTGGGGCTGAGGGAAAAAACCAGGAAAAAGACATGCTGTGAAGGGGGGCAGAGATCGATCACTAATGATTAAATGCAGAGTGATGCATACGGAGCAAAAAGAGAAAGAAACAGTGCATCATGGGAACCCCCCCACAATCTACGTCTAAAGCAGCATAACCAAGGGATGGTCCAGGGTCACCTGATCCAGCCCTAACTATAAGCCTTACTATAAACTATAAACCGCTTCATCTTGATATTTAACCCTCATTGAAATCAGAAAATTACTTTTCAGGATTAGTATGTTTCCTACTTGGCTTTTGTAGCCCAAACATGTTGGGACCAGTTTGTTATCGAATAGCTGAGCAACGGATTCAGCAAAATCATAAAAAGAGGAGAAAGAGCTGAAAAGTTTAACAACAAAAATTTAAAAATATCTTCATCAAACAGCACCTTTATGATGTCATCAAGTGCACTGATACAAAACAAAGTGTGCAGACAGCACGTGTAGGTGCGTCTGTGACGTGGAACGCTCCACATTATTGTGTAGCTTCAACAATAACCCACACAGCAGCGGGTTCACCTCTGCCCTCTGTCTAAGGAGGCAGAAAGCTCAGTGACGCTGATTCCCGTTCGCACCGACATGCAGACGTGCACCACAATAAGCTGCACTCTGCGAGGAAACATAATTAGGCTGCGAGGTGGGAATATGAGGAAAGTGTGCACGCTGCAGCTGAGCCAAACCTGCACATTAACACCAGCCACCTGCCAAACGCTGGGAGAGTTTGGCCACCAACAGAAAGCAACTCTTTCATTTTTATCAGCCTCTTTATTTGGCTCAGCATCAGTCAGTCACTTTTTAAAAACTTTATTTCAAGAACTCTCGTTTTCAAAGAGCTGCTGAAAATAGTGAATCCAGAGGAAGCCCGATTCAAAGAGTGAAAAAGAAACCGTCACGGTACGACCCGGCAATAGTTCAGAATTAACATTTTCACTGTAAACAATAAACTACAAAATATGTAGTCCTAAGACTTAATATTTGACAGTTAGTGCCAAGTCATAACACTTTGGACTAAGTCATTAATTTCACAGAATTATGACTTTGACCTGATAATTATAACTCAGGATGCTGTCATGATGTCGTACTGTTGCATAATCTTAAGTTATTACCTCGTTATTTTGAAATTCTGCTTTTGCATGTCAGAAATGTTTCTTGGCATCTCATAATTCTGATTTAGTCACACAGAATTACAACTTGCTACTGCATCATTAGGAGTTACTACCTTGCAATTATGGTTTAGAATTTACTTAGTATTTCATAATTACGACAGAATTATCTTGAATTTATAACTTGCTACAGGACAGTGCAGGTAGACAATCAATATGTTGACCTGGGTTTGGATCCCTGTCATGCTACTTGTGTCTTTGTACAATACAGTTTGCCTGCACTGTTCTAGTCCATGGGTGGTGCAGGACTGTGGACACTGGTGGGTGAGCTGTGGTGGTACTACTCTGGGCCCCACTGCAGCTGTAAATGGTTCCTGGCCTTGGTTGGGGTAATAATCTGTGACGGGCCGGTTTTCCATCCAGGGGAATCATAGATGCTTGTCCTCTTAGCGCTGCAGTACTTGGGGATAAGTGCCGGCACCAATGGACCTCAGGGTCGGATCAGACTGACTCACACATGTGAATGGGGTGTGTGTGGGTGGGGCTGAGCTGGGTTTCTGAAACCTGAGTTTAGGGACCTTGAATAAGTGGAATGTGGCATCTGTACCCTTTTTCCAGCCACAGACGCTGAGACCAGGAGAGGCTGGTCTGTCACCCTAAGCAGAGCTTTGGTACAAAGACCAAGTGTGTTGAGCCAAAATACTCAGACTAAAATAAAACCACTAATAAAATGAGACGGTGCAAAGACGGAGAGGCCAGTGAGAAAACATGAGTAATGACCTGCTCTGCGTACGTGTTACCGTTGCTGCCAGCAGGTCGGACGACTGTCTGCTTCACGTAAGACACCAAATGAATAACGACTGCAGGCAGATTGATTTCTGCCACGAACCGTCTGCAGTCAGTCACCAACGTGTAAGTGCTTCATCTCCAACCCGACTCATGTTCATGCGCTTCCCCACAGGTCACCCTACAGGAGGAGATCTGAAGAAGATCTGAACACTCAAGATGAACAAAGTGTAGCTGATTAATTTATCTCAGGTTAGTTTAGCCCAGCAGAGTTCATTTTACACTTGGGTCTGTGAGAGCAGAACTTTGGAGATGTTGATTCCAGTGTGTATTGAATCATCATGTACAAATAGGAGACTGGATGTCTTGGTACCAGGTCTCTGGAGGATCTTTGGGTACCGCTGGAATGACTGTGTCGAGCAAGTGGTTCCTTCAGGAGACTCCGATGAGGAGTTTGCATGGACTTCTTAGTGGAAAAAAGTGGGAAAAGATGGAGATAAAAAGATGTATTAGGTGCACAATTACACTAGTGTGCGTGTGTGTGTGTGGGGGGGGGGTTCACGTTCAGGAGACTCGGTCTGTTTACTGCATGGCACACCTCACCACGGGGCACAAGCGTTATCATTACAAAGCCGTTTTAATGAGAGTACAAGGTGACCTCTGACCTCCCCGCTCTGAGCGTCAGTGATGCAGCCGCTTGAGTGATTCTCCTTGTGCATAACCAGAGTCTGTAACGTGGCTGAAATGCATCATCAGGGCTGGGAGCGGGCCAAACGGTCCCTCTGATAGATGGGGAAAGACGCGGACATGATGGAGAGGCCGCCTCGGCGCTGCAGATGAGGCCGCGGTGTCAAGACTTTTACTCTGCGGGTTTGGGGTTCCCTCTCCAGAGTCACCTTGAGAGTTTGATCGGCTCCTCGTTTCCAAACCAGCAGCATCACGGTTCTGCCTGCCAGATCTGGACAAATCGTTTGATTCGGATCGTGTCATGGCGGTTGGTTAACATTAGTATCACCAGAAACTGTAAGAAAACATGCCTTCTCTCTGGTACAGACGGCGGGTTGATTGATGCTCTTTGCATTTTTCATAAACAAATACATTAATAAATCAATCGGTGATAAAGCAGTGTGTATGGAGGACGGCACGTCGTGTGTTTCAGACTGTGTGTCTGTCAGATGAAGACAAACTGTTTACATAATTTCCTCTTTTTTATAGTTTATCATATTGAAGAAAACAGTCACACAAAACAGTTGGAGGTTCTCCTGGGGGTCAAAGTCCATCTGTCATTTGTCCCAGTGACTTAAGTTTTTCATTCGCTTGAACTAATATCATTTATGACCCAGTTAGCGGCTCAGACAGGCGGTAAGACTAACTGATCTAGAGGAGTTAACCACAGTAAGGTTGGAAAGGATTTGGACCATCGTTACTTCAGCTGATGTTTCATTATTTTCCTTCTCCTTTATTTGCTCTAAATGTGAGATTGCTACTTCTTCTTCATGGACATCATAAATGTTATCATGTCTTATGTCGTCCACTTCAAATGTATTAAAAAAATTTCAACAAAAGTCCAATTATCTCCCCTGGGACACACATGTTGACATGATGTGCTGCCACCGTCTGAGGTTTGAGTGAAATCCATAAACCAGTTCAATAGGAGCCAAGCAAACTACACTCAGGGCCAGATGGTGATTGTTCCCCCCAAAGTTTCCACCTCAGTCAGTTTGAAGTTGGTCTAGTTTGCAGACAGCTTCATCATCCCACTTCCTGCTGTCGGTTGGTGTATTGTGAGCTCTGTGCTTCACGGTGTTGGTATTTCAGGCTGAAAGTTTAAAGCTAAATGTGTTCGTCTTTACTTATTGAGGTTGTTTTGTGTTAAGTTGTGGTGACTCATGAAATCAACGTGCTGTTAATTCCACGTGTCAGACTTCAATAACGTGACGGTGACGCTGCACAGCGCGGATTAATAGAATCTACTCACTTCCACTTTGCATCACGTGGAGATTTTTGACAAGCAGGGGGTGTTAGCGGCTCCAGCAGAGGTGTCATGTGACTAAACGTTTGAAGTCCTCCTCCGTATGCTGCTGGTCACATGTGGAAACAAAACAAGCTGATTTTTAGGTTTGCAAATGCTGGAAAGATAACGCCAAAGAGGCTGGAGTCTGAGGAACAGCTTCGGGAGGCGGAAAGAAACGCTACCTTCCTGAGATAAGGAGAAGAGGATTAGATTTTAGAATGGGAATAGCTTTAGAGACAGATGTGGAAATGCTGAGAGCGATATTCAGCCAAACACGGTTTGTGCTACTTTCCTTCAGTGGCTCGGCTCAGCATCGATCTGCGTGTTCATTAACCCCACCGGCTCCTCGTCCATCATTCTGACTCCTGTGTTTCACTGCAGGATTAGCGGGCCGATCCCTCGCCGTCTCATCCTGCCTCCTTTTCTTTTCCACGTCTGTCTTCCTTTTTTTCCTGATGGAATTTGCTCCACAATAGACACATAAACTCTTCCGGTTTGCCTGCATGTTCGAGATGTTTTTTTGACGCTGCAGATTTTCCACATTAACCTCGTCAGTGATGAAGCTGTCAGGGTCTGATGTTAATTCAGCTCTGACAACATTTTCGGTGCTATAAAACCGGGTTTGATCAGATATGATCAGCTTCCATTAACTGCACATTTGGCTTCAGCTCGGGTTCTTTTTTCAGGGTGAATTTGTTTTGTATATTTTCCGCCGGTCAAATGTTTACGATAGAAAAGCTGGTGATTTAGAATCAAAGGGATTTGCATTGATTTTATTTCCTTCTGTATAAACATTCACAGAAAATCCCCAACAGTTTGACACGTGCAGCCGTGGATTAGAATCAGTCCACGTGCACATATAGACGAGTCATGTTCAGCTCGTCGGATCTTTAGTTATTGATCCGTTCAGATATCGTCAATGTTCATGCGAGACATCGGACTTGGGAGGTTGGACGAAGTTGGATGACAATCAAACGAAACGCTGACAGTACGGGAACTACACAAACGATGAAGAACCGTCAAGACAGAAAGCGAAATGGAATACGGAGGAATTGAAGTCGTCGGGATTCATTCACATTTTTCAACAGTTTGAAAATTCTGACAAAGCGCCAGCTGCAGGAACGAAGCTGGACAACGGTTAAACGATGTCTCCGAAAGTCAACGCAAGTCCAGATTTCTTGTTTTGTTTTGGCTTCAGTGTCCTTCGTTAGTGCCGTGTGACTGCGGCTTTAGACGAGTGGCTGAGGTCCAACATGACGCATGTGCAGTGGAGGCAGGGCGGACCAATTTTTAGGGGCGTTCGGTCTGCGACACCAGCTGTCTGTCTGAGTGGTTGCCATCCAGGCCCCAGGGTGGTTCTATCATGTGGTAGAAGTGGCTCGACTTTATGATGTCAGAAAGACCTACAGATGCGTGCAGGAGGTGGTGTAAGATCAGGCGCGGCTCGTCTCAGCCAACAGGGACTCGTTCTGGTTCCAGGTGTGAAAATCTGCTCTTATTGTCCAACACATTAATCCAGCAGCAGTAATTCACAGCACTCACTGAAGTTCTGTTCCCGTAGTTCACCAACGAGGCATTACAAGATGAAAATTTAATGCTCCTCGTGGGGAACTCTGGCGGCCACGTTAGAACTTCAATCCTATTGGTTCACGGCAGCACAGTCAGTCGTCACTTGGCTGTTGTAGGCTGAGTGTTTAGCAGCAGCTTCACTGGGTTCTTAATCGGTGGCCAGAGGTTGGTGATAAACAGCTGAGCAGAAAATTAACCTGTTTAGAGCCAGTTTAAAATTTCACTGAATAATGGAGGCAATGCTGAATAATTAAAGGCGACCTTGTCGTCTTTCACATTAGGACCGACGTTCCTCCAATTGCTTCTTTTTAATGATCTTATTTCCATGTGAATTCTTTGCAGCAGTTAATGTTTTTCTGTGGCTGATCCGAAGAAAAAAAGTTGCGTTTGGAGAAAGTTACCACACTAACTAACTCCGCCCACTCATTAAACACGGCCATTTATTGATGACTATTATTATTATTTGACACAGAACATTATTTAGATCCACCAAGAATATAATGTTTTCAGCATCAATAAAGCAATTATAGTCAGGTCCATAAATATTTGGACAGACAGTTTTTGTCATTTCTCATCTGTAACGGAGTCAAAGTGAAACAATTTGTCAACTTTTAGCTGAAAGGGGCTCAACAAAAATATTACATTAACCATCTAGGAATTATACCCATGGTCATACATGTTCAGAACCCACAAGTAACTGGACAAACTAAATATAAGGACTGTTTTTGGGACAAATCAACATTTTTACAGTCAGTTTTCTTGAGACCAGTCGGGATGAAAATATTGATGTCTTGGACAAACATTAAGGAATACAGACACTGTGTTCAATCTGTCTGGAGGAGGCCGTCCTCAGAAACTGTGCAAGAAGGAGACAAGTGAGGGAAAACACCAAGACAACTTGGTAGGAGTTATAGGCTTGTGTGACTGTGACTGGAGAAACTGAATTGTGCAACTTTTGTGTTGCATCACGGTTCACAGCTTCAGGTTGGAGTGGATCAGGTTGATGAGATGCTTGACAGAAACCGCTCGGTGTTTGAGTGACAGAATGACACACAGCTAACAATCGGCGCGGCGGTTTATTGCGTCGTTTTTTTCAGAGCAGGGTGGTGTCATCAGTCTCCTCAGACTCCAGCCTGAAACACAGTCTGGAAACAAGAGCAACTTCACTGACGCATGTTATGGAAGGATCCCTCAATGCCCCACAGACACAAACACAGAATTCGGTGTTGGTCCTCTGGCGGTCGCAGCACTCTGAGCAGTGCAGGCAATGTCGGTGTGTTCACCATCACAGACTTTAAAGCCAAAGTGAACATCCACAGAAAAACAGATTTCTCGTCCCTGCCAGCAGATCAGACTGAGCTCGTCACAGATACGCATTTTTGTCCTTTAGTCTCCAGCTCGAGGAGAAACGCTGCTTCTGATCACAGCAGTCGACAACCACAGGGAACTGGTTCTGTTTTTCTTTCTTCTTGGAATTCTCCAGCGTTTGGCCCGTGTCGTGTTCAAAGGAGAGGTGCTTCCATGCCACTCTGGGCGCTGTGTTGGCGTGCACAGTGCACGTGGTGATGATGACTGTGTGTTTGTGGGGAAGGAGGAGAGGCAGCGAGCCATGTTGGGATCTACTGGGAAATAACATGTAAAGAGTTGGCTGCCAGCGCCGCGCTGAGCCCGGGGAAATAACGGCGTGCTGGCTGCTGATCATCTCACATGTACATTTCCCTGTTTGCACAGAAAACACACCGTGCGTGGGGAACATTCCACAAACACGAGAGGTTCTTTATGTGTCTTCATACGTATCGTCAGTCACATGACCGTCACCTTCACCAGCATCACAGCCAAAGCACATTAAGCCGTACCCACCCACATGGGACTAGTTCCTCCATACAGGAGGCATCTTGAAGCTTCACTATTAATAAGAGCTTTTGCAAGAAGTATTAAATAAATTTCAGTAAGCATGTTCAATACTTTTTTCCTGTGTCACTTCACATTATTACACATAACTTAATTTCTGTACTTATTTGCTTTGGTTTAGATAGATAGCTTTTATTGTCATTGTCATTACAACAACGAAATTTCTGCACTCACATTCCACATACAAACAGCAATTAATCTACAATTATTACTTGTTTACTGTAATAGTGGCACACGTCAGAATTAGGACAACACATATACATTTGACATTGTTTATGTGCACTAAATTTGAAACAGTCCGTTTTCCAATTGAGGCGATGTGAGTGTGTTGGTAGCCACTGAAACTGTCAAGTCACACCACCTGCCAGCTTGGGAAAAATGGGGGCCTGCCGCAGGGGGGGAGGGGCAGGAAGAGAGGTAAAAGGAGAAACTGGAGCATGCTTCAGTCCATGTGTAAGTCAGTTATTGTCTTTGTGGGTTGAGATAATAATGGAGCCGAATAATCTCACCAAGGTCTGAACAAATTCCTCTGGAGGTAAACAGTGGGCAATTGACCTTGAGGCTAGGGAGACTGTAGTGTTGCAGCTGAGCAGTGAAAAACACTTTTTAACAGTTCCACTTGAACAGCCAAATCCCAATTATGAATTAAGAATATTCCCAATTATGAATTAAGAATATTCACCGGCCTCCGAAACCTTCAGCTTCAACTGCAAGGCACGCATCAGCTCCAAGATGTCATCCAATTTGCGTCTGAGTTCATCTGAGTGTCTTTGTATGTGTGGATTATTTGGATCAATAGCACCTTTAGAAATATATTTACTGAGAAAAATGATAGTGTGTTCAATACTTATTTTACCAGCTGTGTGTATGTATGTATGTATATATCAAATCTTTGACCTTGCCCCTCAAACATTTATGTCAGCTGGTTAGCAGCTGTGACGTAACACTTGTTTTGCACTGATGGTGTATTTGATTTTTACTGGTCATCTTTTCCTTTTCTCTCTCAGATTACAGCTTTTGACGAGCTTCAGGCTGACTTCAAGGTGCCCATCGATCAGGGAAATCCACTCCACGCGGTAGGTTGTGTTTACTGTGAGAGAAAAAAACCACACTCAGTTGCTACACAAGGCCACACCAGAGTCTACATGTCACATGGTCCTCTGGCAACACTAAAGATAAAATCATCCAGCAAATCTCAAAGAGTCAAAAGGCTTCATTCCAATGGAAAATGTAAAGTGGGTGTGGCCAACAAAGACTAGCCAAGCTTGGTGCTTAAGCATGTTGCTAAATCAAACGTTATCTTGGTCTCATTTGTGGACATTGATGTAAAACTTTAAAGGACGTGTCACATGTTGCTTAAGGTGACGTTCAACAACACAACATCAAAGTAACAGTGACTGTGAGTCCGTCTACGCATACGCGGTCACGATCAGTGGTCACTGACGTACTTTATTGCCAATTAAAGCTCTCGCTCGGAGAGTTTATGGAAAACATTTTACTCAGCATTTCTGGGCAGGTGACATCAGTCTGAGCAAATGCAGAAAACAGCACAATCGCAAACAGACAAAGTGAAACGAATGTTGCAACATCAGATCATGAAACTACTGACCGGACATATGAAAGTGATGCTCAACGTTCCTTCAGACGGACCTGTGAGTAGACACTTGGAAAAAGTCATGAATATGTCACGGAAGTGCACGAGCGTTGCGCGCTGCCCGGATCAGTGCTCCGTACGGAGAGGAGACGACACACGTCACCCCAAAACTCTTAATTTTTTTTTTTTAACCACAACATCATTGAAATGAGCCGTTTGTTTTGTCTGGCGTAGGCACACAGACTGTTCACAGCAGAGATCATCACGTGACCTCTGACACTGTTCTGTGTGACCTGTCCTTTAAACATGTCCTGATACACGTATGTGGTCGAGTCCTCTTCATTAGTCCACCTGATTCAGAGATTAACCAGTTCATGTTCTGATAAAAATCAACAAGTGTTAGCATGAAGAACGGCGCATCGCTGTACCAAGAAAAACACAACGTTCACATTAGTCTTCTTTAAATCAGAAACAGTTCATGTTAAATATTTACAGGAAAATATTACATTATATTATATATTCATTCAAGTTTCACTGATCAGCCATTTATTTCACTTCATCATTACTTTAGCTAACGAAGCATAAACACTTCCCACAGATTGTTGGAGTTGAACCAGTGGGTATCAGTGGGTTTCTCTTTCATCACGGCCTTAAACTTGAACTTTTCCGCCACTTCTAGCTCCACAGTGCTCCCTCTGCCTCAGTTTGCGTGTTAACTAAATCCTGTTGGATATTTGTGCATAATGACAAAAATCGTCACACGGACAACTTACGGATAAACACAGACATCAGTTCCTCCATCTGTCCGCATGCTTACGTCAAACAAAACCCTCTGAGTCACTTTACAAACGTGTCTTAGCTCCTCCCGCCGTCAGACACTCACAGCGAGCTAACAGCTAAACGCTTCACTGCTCTTTAAAAACGCCACGGCAGCACCTGGCGGAAGTTGTGAACAACCTGCACATTAAGTTTGATTGGGCGGGTGAAGTTGTTTTAAGGACGACTCCAGGCCGCTAAAATCCTGCTCCCCCGGGTTCTTCTGGGCTTTTATCGACACGGCCCGCTCTTAATAATGCACTCTGCCGCAGACGTGCCGTTCCTTTGCAGGCGACTTTGTCTTATTATTATTAAAAGCTCTGGATGCCACACGCGTCTCTGTGGATAAGAGGAACCACGAGGGAGAGACAGACTGAAAAAAAGGCGTGCGCTGATAACGGGATGAGGAAGCTGCAAATGAAAAGATTTGTGGCTTGAAAAGCATTTTCAAGAGTGTGAAAACGGTGCATTAGACCAGATTTCTCCGCTCAGAATCACTTTGATATTTTGTCATATTTGCATATCGTTATGCAACACAGAGTGCATCAAAGAATCCAGCAGGGGACATTTATTACAAAAGGTTCCATCTCGTTGTCTCTTCCATGTTCTGCTGCTCATCGTTTCCTAGATCTGCTCGGTTTATTTCCACGTGTAACACATCGTAGCTGCTCATTTCCGGAGTGACCTCGGATCTGATACATACGGTCACACTCAGAGCGCCTCAGCGGTGTAACCGTCACATCGAGGGAATAAAGTACACACGTGATAGTACCACAGTTACACAGAAAAGTACTACAGTAAAGATACAACCAGACTTCGCCTGTCCTGCACACTTCCTGTTTAATCTACACACGGCCACCACAGCTGCTGGGACAGAAAAACTAATGTGGTTATAGCAACTGTGAAGAGTTTTTACATGTCTGGTTACCAACACTGCAGGTTCATCGGCCATCATATGTGACGAGCGCCAGGAAGTTTCATGCCAAGCGCTATTTAAACAGGAAATGTAGTTGCGCCGACGGCTGTGTGGGTGTTTTGCTATCGTGAGGCAGAAGAAAGCGACTGCACCCTGAAAGCCTGAAGTCGAGCGCAGAGGTTTTCTATTATTTATATGACATAATATTCAGATACAGTTTACACAAGAGGGTTCATGGTGCACGTGATGAACATCAGTGCGCAAACTAAATATAAAATTAAATGAAAAATAGATCTAATGCAGTGCTAAAATACCCTTGGCCATATGAGCATAAAAATAGGAAACAGAATGTGACCTTTTGACCTCTTAAAATAGGTCAAGGTTAATCATCTTTGAACTTGTCCAAAGTCTGTGTCCCAAGAATGTTCCCTGTGAATTTGTAGACTGTGGCAGTAACAGGACTGGACTTATACTGAGCACAGACAGACGGACGGACGGACGGAAGCAAAGCCTTCATAATACCCGACGGTCATATTTTGGCCTCGGGTAAAAGCAAAAACAAAACTATAAAAACCACCACATTTTCACGCTGCTTTTCTTGCTGTTCAGTTTCACAGACAAGGGGCGGGCCACAGGGAGGTGGGCGGAGCCTACTGCAGTTTGACAGAAACCCTTAAATCTGCCTCCAAGACCTGGATTAAGATTACAATTTAACAAAAACTGCATCTTGATAAGATCGACGGTTCAGACACGGAGGCCGTCTAAAAACACGTTCAGCATAGTGACACCTGTCAGACAAACCGCAGAGATCACATGACCTCCTTCATGAAGCCGAACGTGAACGACACACTTGGCGACGGCACACAGTCACTTCTTTCGGCTCTCTGTTTCTCTTCAGTGTTCACAAAACACTTTAGTAAATTTACTTGTTTTTCTGATTCCGTCTGCCTGCTTAAATCAAGGTCAATTTGAAGCCGGCCCCCCTGTGCGTCACCCCGCCTCCTCCACGTCTTCAGCCCGCCTCCTTTGTCTCACTCTGCTCTTGTTTATACTTCGGCGCCGCTCTCGCTTGTCAAGCAAATTCTCGCTGAGCACCATTTCAAAGAGGCATCAGCCTAATTGTCTGCTAATGAGAAGGCAGCTGTTTGTTTGTGTGTGTGTGTGTGTGTGTGTGTGTGTGTGTCAGTGAGCAGAAGAGAAGAATTGATTGTGTCACGCAGCAGTGAAGCGGTTCAGATCCTGAAGAGGTTCATGACCTTGTCCACAAATAAAGGAGAGATAATCACACGTCACATGAGCCTTTCACGGTTTGTGTCATTTGTTGTTTCTAATGTTAAACTGTCAGACCGTCCGTGACCTATGTGACGTGTGCACGCATGCGGATACATCTTCAGACTTGATGCTAGTGTTGCTATGAGGTTAACTGTTCATTATGCAACTTTATGACAAAAAATAAAACAACTCTTTATGTCAGTCAAGCAGTGCTGCAAATACCGCTAGCCTGTGGTCACATTAGCTACAAGTGACAGTGGCACGAGACAACGACCGCTCACCGCCAGCTAGGTGGGGCCAAAATAGACCTGAAGTCTATTTTATGCAAACGCCGAGCGACGCGACACAGCGACCGCCAATCAGAGTGAATAATCAGCGTGACGTCAGCTAGCTGCTTGCTCAAACTAAATAATCCAAGATGGTGGAACACGCCCTGAAACCGTTGTTTCTCATTGAATTCGTGAATGTTAGAGAGAAAAAAACTCTAAATCTAAAAAGGTTGTTTTTTACAACCAGACATTTTACAGATGTTAGTGTGCACACCCCGGGAACGCCCATCAAGACACAAAGTCAACTGTCATTTAGATAGCTAGATAGATAGATTTTATTATCATTGTCATTACAACAACGAGATTTCCGCACTCACATTCCACATACAAACAGCAATTAATCCACAATTATTAGTTGTTTACCGTAATAATGGCACACATCAGAATTAGGACAACACATATATATTTGACATTGTTTATGTGCACTAAACTTGAAACAGTCCATTTTCCAATTGAGGTGATGTAAGTGTGTTGGTAGCCGCTACAGCTGGAGTCGCGCCGCCTGCCAGCTTGGGAAGAACGGGGGCCTGTCGCGGGGGGGGGGGGGGGGGCATGAAGGGAGGTAAAGGAGAAACTGTGGGTTGAGATAAGAATGGAGCCAAATAATCTCACCAAGGCCTGAATAAATTCCTCTGGAGGTAAACAGTGCGCAATTTGTCCTTGAGGCTTGATAAGCCTGAAGTGTTGTAGCTGAGCAGTGAAAACACTTTTTAACAGTTCCACTTGAACAACCAAATCCCAATTATGAATTAAGAATATTCCCAATTATGAATTAAGAATATTCACCGGCCTCCGAAACCTTCAGCTTCAACTGCAAGGCCCACATCAGCTCCAAGGTGTCATCCAATTTGCGTCTGAGTTCAAGAGTCAACGCAGTCTTAGAATGCACTGCCTTGCCAACCTCGTTAATCATGATGGACAAGCGAGGGCCCGTGGTTCTTGATGCCACCGTCTTGCCAATTTTCCGGTAGATCAGGGCAGCACATAAGCCAAAAAGTACCAGCCCTGCTGCCATGAGACCAAAAATGAATCAATCCTTGACATCCTCAATGGAGAAAGGCGCCAAGCATGCAACACGCCAAGACCCCCAGGAGTCGAGGACATAGCCTGCAGGATATGTTCCATCTGGGCAGGTAGGATCCCCCGGTCCTGATCTTCTTGTAGAAAAAATGGTGTCGATAGGGTTCAGAGACCAGCTGATCAATTCCATGGTTAATCCAATAGTAGTCCAATAGATCCAGTATCCAATATAGTTTTGAGGAATTCACAGTGATGTGACCGCAGGATTAGCAAATAGCATCAGCGGTGGTGGTTTGTGTCATGCGACGCAGTGTTTACAACTTTTAACATCTACGAGGACTGATATTTACCTGTCGACGGTCAGAGCACCTTCTACAGCCCACATTTCAGGCTGCAGCTCACCAGCTGCTGCAGAACAGGTGTAACGCTGAGCGCCCCCTACTGTCTGATTCCCAGACAGGCTGACTTCAGCAGACTTCATGTTTGCATAATTTCAAACATTAAAAATCTCATGGATGAACTGACACGACGCTCAGACTTTAACTGTGCGCGGTGCAGTTTGCACACTCCATCGGTGGCTTTTCGGATATGAAAAAGAAAAAAAACAAACATCACAATTAAGTGTTGTGAAAAATCGTTAACACTCAGAGAAGCCGTGTTCACACACATGACAAGCTGCATTTTCACGCTGATGACTTCAGTGCATTTTCAAACCCTTTAATCCTGTTTTTCTGACTAAATATCAGCTCAGCTTCAGATGACATGCCTTTGATCTTCTGCTTAAGCTACAGTTTTTTTACTTTGATACGCTTCAGCAGAGATAAAGTCAAACCGAGTGTCCACGAGCACCAGCAGATCAATGCATGATTCATACGCAGGCACGGTTCTGCATCAGCCCCAGTGGAGCCCAGTCAGACCTGCCACTCAGAACCAGATCCAGTCTCTATAAGAATGACTTAATATTTGATGGTCACGTTAAAAGCTTTGGTGGCCGTTAAGAGTCAGCGTTCTCCTCGCTGCTGATTTGAGCCTTTTACAGCTCAGTGTTCGAGCTGAGGAGTCTCTTTGTGACACGTTAACCGTTTCCAGCCGCTGGAATTTAATCATTCTGTGATTCTCCGTCTGATTGTGTCACAAAACTTTGTTTTCCTTTAGATTCAACCTGTCAAGAAGAACTGGTTTGGTTTTGCTGCTTATCAGGATCCAGATATGGGTTCAGTGTTTTTATCTCTAACATTTTGATGAACCACTTATAAAAACTAACTGAGTGATCTTTGATGAAGTCTGTCACTCGTACAGTCAACAAGTGTAAGATCCAACCAACACCTTGTTTCAGTGCATTCATGAAATAATACTAAACACTTCAGGGGCTGTCGGCCACACGGAGCGTGTGCTGGTGCCAGGATAAGACTTTTATATCATTATTTATGTTGCCAAAAGTTGTATTTTTACGTTTGGCCACCGAAAGGCCACTGTCATTATCAATATGTTATCAATCAATGTGAGTCGTCTTAAATGCGGCATTAGTATGACACTTAAAGTAGTGAAGTTTTTAGCGAAGCCTGGGAGTCACAGCTTCAACACCAAACAGTGTAATGTCATCATGTCCGATGCCACTATGACTTCTTTCTTTGGCCAGCTTTCATTTTTATTCCCAATGACAATGTAGCGTTGTGGCTAACTGTCTTGGTCTCCACTGTATGTCCCAGTGAAGTGCTACAAAGCGTTGGTTCATGACACAGCCAGAGTCGGTGAATGGAAGTTTCAAACATTTCAGGTCGATGCTAGATGTGGTGAGGTTTGATGTTTAACCGCAGACTGGACATATTTACTGAAACCACAAATGTTATAGTCTGAATGCAGGCGGCAGAACGGTCAGGAAGGTGCTACAAGCTACATCTCCAAGCAGATCAGAATTGGTCTTTTAGGTGCTTCTGTGGTTTTGAGGTTTCATATGGTCTGAAATGCACAATACACGTTTGTTTCTGAAGGTGCTGGAATGCCCTGCCCGAGTGCCCGACCGTTCCGGTCCACTTTAACCCCCAAATGCAAACAGTAGAAACAAACACGATAGCGTTCACATTGATAACTCATTGTTGTGCATTATTGTTCCCAAAGTCAAGCCTGTGTTTGATCTGTTCTAGGGCAGACATACAATATTTATTTCACACGCCTGCATCCAAAACTGTCGGAGTCATCAAAGGACAAAGCTCTCTGAGAAACATTAACCTCTGTCCTCGTTTGTCCTCTTACAGAGGGAGAGACTACGAAACATCGAGAGGATCTGCAACCTGCTGAGGAAGGTAAGAAAAATAACAAACTAATGAATTTTGACAAAATTAATGTTTGTGTGATGCACGTGTCCTTATTGACGATGGAATGTGTCTTCATGTCTTCCATGTGGGAGTGAGGTGGAAATCAAGTTGTTCTGATCACGATACGCCGTCATCAGAAATAATCTTACTGATATCACAAATGAGGCTTCATGTTCATGATCTGATTCATTTAAAGAGTTAACTGAAACATGTTTTAAAACATGCTGTGAACCGATGAATCTCTGAGAGATGTGAGTGTTGGAGATGAACTTATTCCAGAGTGTGGTGATGCTGTTCTGCTGGTGTAGTTCTGTGACTTTTACTAGTAAATCCTGGTGTTCCTCAGAGATGTGTTGTGGTTCCTGTTATGTTCAGTGCTTGCCATGGACTGGCTGCTGGGCAACATTGTGGAATCCGTTGACTTTGCTGTTTTTGTCCTGACAGAAGGTTGACTGACATCGACTTTGCAGATGATGCTATGATTTTCATGGAATCCATGGATGCCCTGATTGGGGTATTTGAGAAGAGCTTCTGTAGTCATGAGGTCACTGATCGGAGGTGTTTGGTGATGCTTATATCTTTCTAGGGGAGCAAAGGGCCAAGTCTTTAGGGTCTTGGTGTGTCCTGTTGGACTGTCTGGTTGTCAGACTTCATCTCTTTAGAAGATTGTTGGTCAACAACTGAACAGTTACGTAGGAAGACTCAGAGGAGGACTTCCACTTACATTGTGTGTGTCTTTCCAAATCATGTCCAATCAACTGAATTGACCCCAGGTGGACTCCAATTAAGCTGCAGAAACATCTCAAGGATGATCAGTGGAAACAGAAGCCACCTGGCTCAGTTTGATCTTCATGGCAAAGACTGTGAATACTTATGTACATATGATTTACTAACTCGTATTAGTTCTTTAATATATATATATATATATATATATATATATATATATATACATACACACACACACACACACATACATACATATATATGTATGTATGTATGTATGTATAAAAATGAGCAAAAATCTAAAAAAAAAAGTTTTTCACATCGTCCTTCACTGCGCATGTGTCATATGAGGTCACATATGACACTTTGACTCCAGACAGATTTCCCGCACAGCACCACCATGACTATTTCTTAAAAAAAAAAAAAAAAAAACTTATCACTTTTTTCAGCAACAGACAAAACACATTATTTTCAAAAGTGCAACCACAATTACAGTGAAATCAAATATGTGCTGCAACCTGAACATTCATGAACATCTCATCCCAATATACTAACCATCAGCTCTACGAAATAATAATAAATATACAGAAAAAAACACACATGACAATCAGTTCAATCAGGTCCAAAAGATTTTAACAACCCAAGATAATTGATACAAGGTTGCCACATTTTTAGAAACCCATCAGCATTGTGAGTCTTAAATTGATTTTTTCAAGTTAAAAAACAAACAAAAAACCAAAAATATGAGACCTTTTAACCATAAAGAAAAGGATGGGGGACATGGAGCTTTCCAGGATCATAATATTCTGCAATGTGTTATCAATGAGGTAAATGCAATTACACAGTGTGGACTCCAGGAACTCCAAACACAGAGATCAGCAGACAAGGCTCCAGCCTGACACCAAGAACGTGAGAGATAATATCAAAGTCCAATATGACTGAAGTTTGGGGCAAAGAAATAACATATGACTTAAATGACAGGGAGAGGAGTTACATCTATCACACAGATCACAGACACTGGGATAAATTTTCAATAATTTGGACTTTGATAAGTGTAGCCTGTGTACTACTTTAAATTGAATTAGGGGAAGTCTCACACAAGATGATGACATACAAATTCCCAGAAACTTTCCCCAAACTCCAGACCCAACTCTTGTTCCCAATTACAGATAGTTTTTATTGAATGAATGATTGTCCATTGAAAGAACAAGATTATACATCCACGATATAAGGGCTTTCTTATGGGGCATAAGTTCAAAGAGGTCCTCCCAAGGATGTTTAGGGGGCTGCGAGGGGAACTCCAGAAAAATAGTAGCTGCACAATGTCTAATTTAAAAAAAAGAAAAAAAAAAAGAAGAAATTTAATGCCCTTCTTGCCAAATAAATGAAATGTAGCATCTAAGAAGGAAGGAGGAAAGAGGTGATTATTACATAAAGGTCCAAAAGGAGAAGCAGAAACACATCTGAAGTGAAGTTGAAAATGATGCCACATTTTAAGAGAGGCAAGTACAACAGGATTATCTGTGTACCGAGACAGGGACACGGGGAGTGATGAAAAAAATGAGGCAGGGAGAGAGATAGACAAACACGACTGAGCTTCTGACACCAAGTTGTATTAGGATCTTGTAACCAGTAAATGTATTTTGTTCACTGCCCAGTAATCAAACACCAAATTGGGTAAAGACAGACCTCCACTGAGCCAACATTTTTGTTGTAATGATTTATGATCCCTGGGAGTTTTACCTCCCCATATAAATGAGGAAATTATTTGATTGACAGATTTAAAAAAGGTTTGGGGTAAGAACAGAGGAATACACTGAAAAGGTATAAAAACATTCATTTTCACTATATTAGTCCTGCCTAAAAGAGATACTAGTAAATTAGCCCATCTTTGAAAAGCTGACCTTATATTGGACAATAAAAGAGTCAAATTTACAGCCCGTAGAGCCCGAGGTGAACCAGTTACACTCACGCTCAAAGACTGTATTTCTTTTTGATTGATGTAAATAAAGTCTAAGACGTAGTCTGTAAACTAGGCCTGGACCAGGTTTACGTCTGCAGGTTAGGTAGCGAACTCAGTTAGCACCCCCCTGTGAGATGTAAAAGAGACACTGTGAGACGTGTGCACCGTTTTTTAAAGAAGTATGAGTTTTCACTGTAAGAACCTATTTAAAAAATACTCGTTACCTTTACCAGTGTACTTTGGTACTATAGCTTTATGAATTGGACATTTTCAATGACTGAAGCTTCACACGTACTGAAAGAAACTGGATAAAAAAAGCATTTTTCAGTGTGTGTTATATATATCGTTATGCAGCATGCTGGCCACTAATTTAAGGCGCTGGTAGCCCACAGGACAGTGTTTAAAAATCTCAGCATCTATCCTAGTAATGTTTGTTGTAATTAATCATAAAAAGAACTTGTACAGCTGGAAAAAAAATTCATTTGGAACTCATATACTTTTTTGCAAAGTTGTGATTTCAGTGTTTTATTACGTCTTTGACCTCTAACCCTCCAGCCGGGGCATGTCAGCTTTTTTTTTTTTTTTTTTATATATATATATATGTTAAATACACAGAATGAGTGGATTAAAGCTGTTTTTCCTCCTCATTTCACCTCAGCTTTTTGTTTTTTTTAGTGTTTTGTTCTTTGAGCTAACTCCTGAGCTGGTTCCAGCTGGCCTGGCGGTGGCACAGTTGCTGTGATTGATGTGGTTAAACGTGCTGGCGGCGGTTCTTTACCTGGCAGGCAGGCGTGTGGATCTGTGCTATGTTTGTTCCGGGTGCAGTGCTGTGAGGACTTGCAGACGGAGCTGATGCACTCTGTGTGTGTGTGTGTGTGTGTGTGTGTGTGCAGCCTTCAGGCTTGAAGCGATGAGCTGCAGCGTTGTCACAGCAACTGAGTGAACCTGAGTCTGCTCATTAGTGCTCTCCCTTTCTTTATTTTGGGCCTGTTGTCCTTCTTCTTCTTGCTTTCAACATCATTTTTCTCTCTGTTGTTCCATCTGCTCCTTATCTGTGCACAGCTGTTTGTCAGATGGGCCTCGTGGGCTGGATGTGGCCCATGAACCAGTATTTTGGTGCTCTGAGGAGAAATTTTGTTCTTCTCATGAATATCATTCTTCACATATTTCAATTTGACATTCTTATTTCTCTCTCCATTCTGTTTTACGTCACGCACAGAACAAGTGTGGCAGTTAAGACCTCGCTCTTCTTCACCACCAGCATGTTCTGGTTCTCATGTCCTCCTGGACTGACAAACCTGAAAACCCTCTGATAAGCATCTTGGGGCGTCTGAATAAGATGACTGCACATGAGTCGACATGCAGGAGCAGCAGAGGTTCTCCTTGGAGCTCCTGCTGCTCTGTCAAACTGGGAACAGGTTCCTTGATAGGTCCAGAACCCGCTGGAAGAACCTCGAGGAGGTGCTGGAGGACGTGGCTGTGATAGCTTCAGCACTTTTGTGTGTATTTTAAGGACAGTAGAGGGTGTGGTTCTGTCCACGGTGTGGACGCCCTGGGAGTGGTGCTGATAATATTTAAATATTTTTCTCAAAATCTAAATTCCCTGCATCCCTGAAGTAGTAAATAAATCCGACAGGCTCTGAGGTCCACTGGGGGCAGACTCCTCCTGGATGAGACAGCAGTCCCTCACAGGTTACTTCTCCAGGTAAGACCTGATTCTTGATGCGTGCACTCTGATGGTGCAAACTGTGTTTTATCCAGGAAACACACTTCGGGTCGAACCCTGGTCTACGTACCCCGACCCCTCACGTCCACTTACTCTGCTGGACGAACGTCCTGGATCTTCCTTCGTCGTCTGTTCCTTTCTGCCACGTGTCTGTTTTCTCGAGCAGTGCCAGTCTGTGTGTTCTGTCAGAACCTGTGTTTGAGTGCTTTGTATTCTTGTGTATTATTTTGTTATGTTGTGTTATTTATCGTGCTCTGAGAGTTTCCGCTCATTGTCTGGTTTTTGACCTCACCTGCTTTAATCAAGTTTGTTGTTGAGACTCAGACTTGGCTCAGTGTGTCCAACGTGCTCAGGTTTAGAACTCACTTAGACCTTTCTTTTTCCGTTCTGACTCCTGTCCCTGGTTTGTTACTAAAGTGTCTTTTTTTTTGTAATCGTGGTGCACTTCATCGCCCTCTGTGTTCTGGACTGACCCATGCGTCCACTGATTTAGTCGTACACTGAACTCTTCCTTATCTTGTGCCGCCTCACCTGGTTTAATACGTTTCCACCTGTAAATGTGATGATGGAGCTTCTGTTTGGTTCTTTGCATTTTTATGTTCCTGTGCTGCTGGAAAAATCCCTATCCCTTAATACTGAGAGAATTTTCAAAAATACATAACTAACATTTTGTAGGATGGTTTCCTTCATCAAGTGACAAAGTTTGATCTGGATTGTGGATTTTATGGAATTTGACTTTAATATTGAAAAGCCCATTTGATGTGCATTTTGCATTATATCTCAATCAAAAGTGCCTCAATCACTCTCTTTTGTGACAGTGAGGTGCAAACTGGTGCTCTCAATGAATCAACTAAGTTTGATCCACATCTGATCCGTATTGTGGATTTAACGGACATTTGAATTTAATATCGAAAAGCCCTTTTGATCTATATTTTGTATTATATTTTAGCTTATGAAAAGCCACTTCTAGCAAGACTTTGACCTTGAACATTTTTTCCAAGGTAAAAATTTGTGGAACTGGAAACTAGTGTTGGTGGAGGTTTGGACTGTACCAGCAGTGCTCTAGTATTACATATTACATCTGTGAAATGCCCCCTGCTGGTGATTGCATGAAGTAACGTACATAATCATGGAATTGTACATAATCCGTACGATAATGTGAATGTTATGATGCTCCGTTTGTTGGCCTGTGATGGACGACGTGAAGGTTTTTCACCTTTCCTACCTACAACGTACCACATGTCTGATTCTTTCCAAAATATGGCCATCAGGGGTTGTGAAGACTTTGCATCCATCTGTCCATCTGTCTGTGCTCAGTATAGGTCCAGTCCAATGACTGCCAGGATCTTCAAATTCACAGGGACCATTCTTGGGACACAGATGTTGGACAAGTTCAAAGACGGCTAACCTTGACCTATTCTAAGGGGTCAATAGATGACATTCTTTCAACACACGCTTTCATTGATTACACACTCATACAGCTGAGGGGACTTTAGTATTGTGTTCTATATTCATATACAAGATGGTGTGAATGAAGATCTCGTAGGGGTGCTGTTTTGTTACATTTAGGATTTTTGGTCATAATCAGAGCCTTGGAAGAGGAAAGGTACCTGAACCAGTTACATTTTGGAATCCAACAAAAAAGTCACAAAGTATCAAAGGAGTGAATGAGTTAAGCAGATGCAGTTTAAAACCTGTTGGAGAGTCAGACATGATATTTGGGATTTCTCCACAGGTTTGGTTTGGGAATACCTGCGAATTCTCTCAGGGAATCAGAGAGGGAACTTTTCCTGCAGCTGGGTGATTTGATGTGGAGTGACCGGACTGCACAAACGAGGCAAAATTCACACAAGCACATGGAGGAAAGATGGAGAACCTGCCGCTGCTGCAGAAACACATTTATGAATAATATTTCAGGTTTTATGAACACTGAAGGAACTCTGTGTCCCCGTTATTTGGGTCTACAGGCTTTTTAGACTCATCACAAATCCGGCTGACCACCGGAGTCAGTACGTGAGATAGAGTCTGTAATCAGCCTGCAAGCTGCTGCATGTTAGAGGTCAAACAAACACAAACAAATGCATCAGAATGAAAAAAGGAAAACTATGCACCTGCCAAAGACTAAAACAAAGCAGATGTAACGTGTGTTGCTGCTTGGACTGATTTCTGCAGTGATCCTCGCTCAGGAACAGCGGAACACCGTCACTCAGAATAATGAGCTTAAATGCAAATTTCAGTGCTGCCATGTTCTTGCACACAGTCACCAGGAAGAGCAGCTGAGAGGTGGATGATGGAAAAAAAGAGAGAATCAGGAGAGGAGGATCAGAAGAAAGAAGTGTGGAAGAGGTGGAAGCTGAAGAACCATAAGTGTGGAGCATAAATATTAATCGAGCTGCACAGAAAAAGTTTCAGACGAGAACTCGCCGGCAGAGTCTGGAGATGATTGGTTTCCAGTCAAGGTTGGAGAGAAAAATACAATGCAGAAGTCAGCAGAATCAATAATCATCAGTTATATTGATTATCTATAGATTAAAAGACAACTGGCCTCTGTGTGTGTGTGTGTGTGTGTGTGTGTGTGTGTGTGTGTGTGTGTGTGTGTGTGTGTGGCTTTGATCACAGAGAAACTGGGGAGAGCTGACATTTGCTATTTGGTATGTTTATGTATTTTAAGTCAAGGATGAATGCTGCAAAACCTAATGTTGATAAGACTAAAATCTTTTGGAGAAATTACAGATATTACATAATAACAGTGAACAATATATGTTGATAATTACATTCTGGACTCACACACCATTCCAGATCATGATAGAAACTTTGCATAATTTATTACCACCCTTGAAAAATGTCAGCTACCTATTTTATAAACATGACCCAATTTAGAGGCCGTGGATCCCCACGGACAACACGCTAGTATCATTTAAATTCAAACTGTCCTGGTGCAGCTTCTCTTCTTCCTGCAGCTGTAGTTTTATTGGTAAACTGCCTTTTTATGGAATCATCAAGTCAAAATTCATTCATTTTCTGCCAGTTATCTATTGTCTCTGGATCTCTGTCGCCATAGCAGCAGACCAAACTGCTCAACCCACACTTCCCTATTGTCAGCCAAACCCCTCTAACTCATCCTGGATGATCCAGAGGAAAATATTCATTCATTCCATATAACAGCCTTTAGGTGGACTGCAGTCATTTTGACACTGAGGTTTTCTAATGCCTTTAATTATTATGAATTATGCTGAATTGTTACCATTAACCAAATAATTAGCATTTCCTAATTGTGCAGCTGAGCTTTACTTCATGTCTCCCCACCATAGAAAAATGCTCTGTTAGCACATCTCTTACACTTGTTCCCGTAATAAGTTTCATTCATACTTTTTTCATTCATACTTTTTCATTCATTTCTGCCACGCATCTGGGTCCAGGTCGCCGTGGCAGCAGACGAAGCAGCTCATCCCATAATTCTAAAATAACCTGAACAAAATAAATCACATTTTCACCATCCTGAACTCTGCGCCGGAAATGTGTGTAACTGGCACAAGTTTAAATATAAGCAGGACAGATTTCACCAAAACGCTCTTTGGACTGCCCATTTCACTCACACACACACAGACACACACACACACACAACACACACACACAGAACAATCAGTTCACTAGGATTTTGTCTCCATAAATTTTAAACCTTCCAACTTTAAATTTTGAAAGCAGAAGACACGATATTCTATCGAGCCAAACCTCAGTCAGTCATGTGATTCTGCCCATAACACAGATAGTTGTTTTATTTTTAAATACACCATCAGAAGACAAAAGACTCTCTTTAACTCATCTACCAAAATGATCTTGTTCATTAAATGCTGTGGTACAAATTAGTGACGCTTCTTGTTGGACACAGAAAATGTCAAACTGTTATTATTTTTTCAGAATTTGCCCTTTAACTCACATGTCTTCAAACTAGACAAGTCCTAAGTGTGGGATGGAGTTAATTCAGGGTCGTGAAGTGTGTTGGGCACGTAAAACAGATAGTTTTTAATGGAGGAAAAGTGGGTAAAGTTTGACAAATTCAAGTCAGAAAAAGGTCCATTTAAAACTAACCAAAAACACCACATTTGCAACTGGACTAACACTCATTCATGAAAAGATTATCGAGGCCCTGGAGCCCAGAATCCCTCCATCATCTGACAAATATCACATATAAATAAAATAAAATGAAATCCGTGAATTACAATACTGCTAAACATGCTGAGGGCCTGTCAAGTGGGTTTGTTAAGTTGCTTTTACATTTTTGGCTTTTCAGAGTTAAGCAATATTCCACTTTAATTGTGCCAATTAAAAAAAAACTAATTTAATTGACTTAGCTCCTCTGCAAACACACCTATGTTGAGGTCAGCAGTGTGACGTTCCCAACGTAACAGACGCGTTCTCATTATGATTTTGTTTCATCTGAATTCTATTTGAAGAGCCAAATGAACGGTGTGGGTCCCCGTGCCGCGGCATCTCAGAGGACTGTGAATCATTTAAAGGTACTAAAATATGTCAATTATTTGCCCAGCTTAATTACAGCCGTGCGTTCTGAAGCGGTTTGAGCCGGTAACTGGTGGCCGGTGTTCTGAGTGTGTTTACATAAAAACAGCTGAGCTGGATACAGACAGGAAACGAACAACTGCTGCAAGAAAAACAAACATCTAAACCTCCAAAGTACAAATGATGCATGAGGAACGTGAACATGAATGTCAGCAATTTAAGATGTGGATGATAAACGTAGACTAGTTTATTATTATTTTTTATCTTCACTACATCTTTCTGCGCTCTGAAGTTGTGTATTTCTGTGAAGGTTTTTCAGTGGAAGTACGAGTTCTTCTGTGTGGACACATGAGGGGGCAGTAAACTGAGTTTGATTTGTGGTCGAGTAAAGCCTGTGATGATCATAATATCACCAACAACACTGATATGTGTTATGATGCTTCCACAGGACGTGTGAGTTGTGTTAGTTTGTGACTGATATTGTGGTGTGACGGCCCACGAATCAGTCCAACAGAACAATGAGTCTGAAGCAGAGCTGTCCGTGGTGCTGAACACAGTGAATGTGAGGACGTCACTCGTTCTAAGTATGTGGAGCTTTGTACTAGAAAGAGCAGGAGAAACCAGTGAGGTCCACACTGACATTATAACATCAAAGGAATTCTGGGATGTGTTTTTAAAAATGTGTGTGTGTAGTTTAACACTGTGTGGATGTCATGTGGCCTAAGTGGCTCTACTCTACTCTTTTCTACTCTTCTATTTTACTCTTTTTAGATAATTAGATATACCTTAGTATACTGGCATAGTTCCACCTTAAAATTGGAATATAATATATAAGATATACCTTACTGAATTTTCATGTATCAATAGATTCACACTGTGTGACCGTGTCATTAAGTCACCTGCTCATCCACTTTCTGAAGCCCCCAGTAGTTACTTGCCTGTATTATATATTATATTGGTGGTAGTAAATATTTTGTGATGAAATACCCTGAATCAACCTCTATTTCATTAATAAATGGGTGATTCTTAGACTACGGGCACTTATTATGTCCTTTGATCATATTGTATGAAAAACAGAAAAAAGGGGAAATTTCACACTTTTATAGTTATCTTTACAATGAAAGTGTGTTAAGAAATTTGTTCTAGTAGTCTATGATGACTTTTTCACCTTTTTTCAGCATCATTATATGCAAATATTGCCGTTTTGTGCTTGTCCCACACCCAGACTTTTGATCTTCAATGATAAAATGAATGGTAAAGAAACGTTTTTTCTAATGTTTTAAAATATCTCTGAATCAAATATCAGTAAAATAATCAAAACATAATTGGGGTATTCAATGTCATACAACTGTTGTGATTTTTTTTTAAACAAAATGTAGTTGTCCAACACTATTGCCGTAATTTCCACCACATTGTAATGTCCCTTTAAACAGTTTGTATGAAAGATTGTTTGGGTAGTTTCTATGATAAACAGTGACATCAGAGCACATGTATATAGCGCCAAATCACAACAAACAGTTGCCCCAAGGCGCTTTATATTGTAAGGCAATGGTGTGGTGGAAATTACATTTACAAGGCCAATAGTGCCCGTAGTTAAAGAATCACCCAAATATGATGTACTAAAAACAATAACAACAAAAGTTGGATTATCTTCCCTTGAAGATGTTAAACAGGAATTATTTTCCTTCATGTGCGCTACCATAATGTGACTTTTCATTGATTATAAGAAGTTGTTGGTTATAATAATCATGGGTGATTCAGAAATGGTAAATGGGCTGCATTTATATAGCGCTTTTCAATCTGCATCAGACGATCAAAGCGCTTTACAATAATGCCTCACATTTACCCTGATGTCAGGGTGCTGCCATGCAAGGCGCTCACTACACACCGGGAGCAACTAGAGGATTAAGGACCTTGCCCAAGGGCCCTTAGTGATTTTCTGGTCAGGCTGGGATATAACACCTCCCAACACCCCATCTCATTGTTGGGGTCACATGACCCCAACAATGAGACAGATGTTAGGACACTTGATCAGCAGTCGGGACTGAACCTACCAACTCTTCAAACGGCTGTAGGTACAGTCGGCCCTACACATCCTGTTGGTTCTCATTACGATGTGACTCCATCAAATTAAAAAGTTCTGAATCTCCTCCTTTCATTACATAATGTGACTCCATAAGCTTTTGTAAAAGGTAAAATAATTGTAGAATATCCAATGCACCGTGTAGTCTGAGTGAACACATGGGACTCGGTGGAGGAGGTCGTTCGTGGTCACAGTGAAACTGATCATCAAGTACAGTCGATGCAGTAATACTCAAACTACTGTTCAGGTCTGTCAATAAGGGAAAGGTCAAGAATCCAGCTGAAGCACCATGTTGGCTGCAGCAGTGAGGAATTAATAAAGTTAACCCCAAACATAAGTGTTTAACTAATCGCCGTCTGCAGAGTCGAGCCGTAGTCAACACTTGATCTTGTAAATGTTGAGCTTCTCTCTCAACCAATAATTTTGATGAGGAAATCCTAATGCTATTAAATAATACAGTATCAAATGAATGTTCATCTCATTGAAACGTGAGGCTTTAACGACTAATCAGTGTTGGACTGAATCGCGGTTGTGCGACATGCATCGTGGTTTTGTTGCTGCTTCCATTTCAAGCTGGCTGCTGGAGAAGCCGCATTTGAAAAGCTCTCCAGCGTCATATGAGCTGTAACTGAACACACTTCATGGCGGGTGACCTCTCTAATTGGAGCTGGAGAGGTTGAGTCCAAGTTGGGTCAGGTTCTACTTCAGCTTTGAGGAGAGCGTGGGTGGCTCAGCATGGCTCAGAATGGCCTCAGCACAGGAGTGATGAGAGGAAATAAGGAGCAAAATCTGTAACATTTTACTGGCTGGACTAATTCCAGTTGGGTGAAAATGCAGATTTATTTGAAACAAGTGTTAAGAGGAGAAAAAACCCAAAGGAAAAGGTCAAACATTTCAGAGATATTCAGGTAAACCTTTCTCCACTTGTTCGAAACATGAAAAAAAAAATCTGTTTTTTAATTAATCAATGACTGAAGGCAGGAAGCAACAAGCAATTTTGTTTCCATTTGGGAAGCAGGTATGAGCCTAACAGACCGGAAGGAAAGGAGACGTCTGAGTGCACACATCAGTTTTACACTGTGCAGAAGACACGCTGCGATTTCAGACACAGCTTCCTGTATGAATGAAGCCTCATCAGTGCGGCTCGGCTCAGATGGGTGTCATGGTGATTCCCCCGAGGCTTCACAGCCGGGGACATGATTCTCCACTTCCAACACGATCCCAGATGGGTCCTTCTGTCAGCGTGCACACACACACACACACACACACACACACACACACACACACACACACACACACACACACACACACACACACAGGGGGAAGTGTGGACACACCAACTCACACAAATGAGACAAATTCACTGAATGGAGTCCGATCGGAGGGTTAATTCATTATTCTGTGTTGACACACTGATGTGATCAGGTGACTGGACCAGACCTGATGGTTTGGTGATGGTACAGTCACAGTAAAATATTTGTCAACCACCTGCTTCTTTACTCTGTAGTTTCATATTTACATCTGATCCGTGACTACATAACCCCAGTCTGGTCTGATCAGGCTCTGCTGGCTCACAGCTCGTGACTGGATTAAAGACGGAGGAGGAACTTTATCTTAAAATAATACAGAACATTCACTGACCGACTGAAGCTTCCAAATCATAAAGATGTGATGCATGTTTTTCCTTGAAAAGCTGCAGCAGGAGTTACCTGATCCCAAAGCATGAGGTCATAACAGGTCAAAGAACCAACCGAGACAAACGACGTGAGGAATTTAAGAAAATCTAAAACATAGCCAGAAGAACCAGCTGTGTAAAATAAGATGAACTCACCATCAGTAAATAACCACTGCAGCGGAAAAAACAATCGAACCCTGCTGTCCCGAGAGTCCGAGTCAGTTAAGTTTTCTTTAAGGAGGGCAACTGAGGACACGCGTGAAACTTTGCAGCACAGCTGACGTGAACAGAACAAGTTGACATCATCTGTAATTTGGGTTTTAAATGTGAGGAATGAAGCTCTGTGGGGTGTTTTCATCACCGTGTGTGTGTGTGTGTTCAGGTTTGGATGGATCTACTGATGTTATTATGTCTTAAGGACGGTTTCCTGGTGTCTTGCTGTTGTGGAGCTGATCGGTGACGTTGTGTTTCTCTGCAGTCTGTTTATGGCGGTGCGCGCTGGTTACGGTGTTTGGGAATAAGGCCGTAATGCGTCATCCTGTACGGTGTTAAATATAGCCTGTGTGAGTACAGTGAGGAGGATATTCACTGAAACACTGCAGCTTTCTTACATTATTTTTGTGGTCAATTTAACGGAACAGATCAGACTGAAAAGAGGCGGCGGCTGAGGGTCAGAGGTCAGTCAGCTCGGGAACACCGACATCTAAACCCTGCTGTTATTGATGCACGGAGACTCCGCCTCTGGATTAGTGTACTTGGGTTAATAGCTGGTTGACCACTGCAGCCGGGTAATTACTGAATGATGCTGAAATGGAACTTATTAAAGTTATGTTTTATCTTCCCAAAAAGACTTGATTGATTTTTCACAAAAGTTAGTCAATCGAAATAACAACCTAGAATTACTTGAAGAAAATCTCCAGTCTCCAACTGACTACAAAATCTGTTTTTAATGTTTTTTTAAAAATTATTATTATTAAATAGGTTTGTGTAAATGGACTGCATTTATATAGCGCTTTTCCATCTGCATCAGACGCTCAAAGCGCTTTACAATTATGCCTCACATTCACCCCGATGTCAGGGTGCTGCCATACAAGGCGCTCACTACACACCGGGAGCAATAGGGGATTAAAGGCCTTGCCCAAGGGCCCTTAGTGATTTTCCAGTCAGGCGGGGTTTTGAACCCATGATCTTCTGGACTCAAGCCCAACACCTTAACCACTAGACCATCACCTTGTGTGTTTTGTGCTAGCTACCTCTGTTTCGGACGCTTACGTCATGTGTAATATAAATACACACTGTGACTGCTGAAGCTCCTGGATGGCGTTTTAAGGTGGTGATGATTTAATGTGTTCTGACGTTCGTTTGCTTTCAATCCGTAATAATCGGGATTATTTTCACCTCCCTCTCTTCTTCCTGCGTCCGTCTGTCCTGTTGGAAGTTGGTGCTGCCAGAGTACTCCATCCATGGACTCTTCTGCGTCATGTTCCTGTGTGCCCAGGAGTGGCTAACCGTTGGCCTCAACATCCCCCTGCTCTTCTACAACACATGGAGGTAACTATACGACCCCTCCCAGGTTTATGCTTGGATTTCTAACTTTGTTTGTTCCTAAGACTTAGTCCTCCCCAAGTGTGTCTAGAAGACATAATTGGACGGGTTATTTAAGCACACAGCTCCAGGTTAGAAACATTGCACCAGCTGCACCGCCAGATTAATGGACACATTTCTGACACTGCTAGAAGTTGGTTGGCGTTTTGGATTATCTGAGTGTTCTGTAGCAGTGTGTGAAAACTGTTGCTCAGCTTCAACTGTGGACTCAAGAATTTACATTGACATCCAATTTGCAAACTGTCCAGCTGTTGCTGAGCATGTGGTCATGGAAGAAAAACGTGCACAGTGATGGAGGGTGTCATATTAACTAGCTATGTGAGAAAATAAAGGTTTTATGACTCTGGTGGTTCGTAGACTAGCCCTTCACACTCTCTTGTTAAACTTGGGAGTAAATATTTTATCCTGCTAATGGTTTCACCTGTTCACGATTTAAGGATGGAGTCTTCCAGTTGTGATGTTTTTTGTAATTTATGGACGAGGTTTCGATCAGCACGGTAGCACTGTGGCAGATCCTGCAAGAAGTCACCACTTCACCCTGAAGCCCGCCCATCCTATTCAGTTTGATGGTCGAGATTAAATTGCGTTGCCGGTCCCTAAGTGGCAGCGGCACAGTCCGTAACGCCTGTGGAGAAGCTAATGGACAGGTGGAGAGACAGAGGGCTCGTTCCTAACCTCCGCACAGCCCTCAAAGCTGGATAACATCTACGCATGCACATAAATCTGTTTCTGCACTCAGCAGCTTTATGGAGAAGCAGTGAAGGGATTTGTTTTTCTTTTTGTGGTGACGGGTTTGATGTGAAGTCACGGTGGGCTGGAATGCCGCGGCATCATTGCATGAGCTCTGCTGTTTGAAGTTCCAGATGGACACGAGAGGAGAACCGAGGAGAGAAAAACATCTTTGCTGTCTCATTAATTGGAGCCTGTGCCCAATGCCCACCGGCTACAGATGCTGCTTCTTCCACAGCTGAGATGAGACGACAAGGAAAGGCAGAGGAGTGCTGTGGAGGGAGTGATGCTGAGAGCGAGGCAGAGAGGGAGGGGGGGGCTGTAATGTTGACAAGGTGATTCAGAGGAGAGACGGGGGACTGATAAGGTGTTCAGGGATAGAACGTGATGCCCTGCAGAGTTTACATCCTGCCGAGGGCGATTAAAGAAACCAGATTTACAAATCAAAGGACAAAGGACAGCCAGCATAATTCTGACTTTTATCTCCGAATTTTGTGATGTCATAAGGCCAGAATGATACAGAAAGAGATGAAAGGAAAAGTTGTACAGTGTTTCTCAAAAGAGATAATCAGGGAAATGTGTCAACCCACCACATCCTGAGGTCATTCCATAACCTCCATCATCCTTGTCAAGTAGCAGAGGTTGGCTATTGATTCATGTACAAACAATCAATCGTCCTGAGTTGAGACCAGATTAAAGGCCTGGTCTAATTCCTGACATAAAAAGTCAGTGAAATCTGTTTGTATCTTTTTGAAACCATCTGTCACATCAGTCAAATGTTCAGTCCTGGTCAGACTCATCAGTATCACTGAACTGTTCAGAAATTCAAGAAAATAAACAAACTTTGTGTTATTATCTAATAAAGATGTTACTGGGGGGGGGGGGGGGGACCACATTGGTTTAGATAAAATACTGGCGTTGGTGCATCCCAGTGAAATATATTTGAATATTCATTCAAATATTTGCTCATCCTTGGATTATCTTGGCAGGACCTTGAGTGCACCAGAAGATAATTCAAACCAGTCACTCCTTACGGGGTTCTTAATGTCGCACCACGTCTGCTGCATGATACTGTCCACGTAACTCATCCTGCCATCTTTTTCCGTACCATCTCCTTCCCTGTGCCCCCCCTCCCCATCACCTCCTTCATCCTTCCCCCACTCCCTCGGGTGTGGAACGGGTCAACTACCCGCTGTGTGGTCTTTGCCCTTTGCGGTAGGTACTTCCACAGCCCAACAGACACCAAGGAGCTGTTGTACGACCCGGCATCCGTGATGAACGGAGACACACTCAAGTTCTGCCTGAAGGAGGCCTGGTGCAAGCTGTCCTTCTTCGTCCTCTCCTTCTTCTACTATTTGTACTGGTGAGTACTGGGAGGGCCGGGTCCACGCAGGCCGGGGTTTCACTGGTTTTAGACTTGAAAACAAATCTTTAATTGATCTCAAAAGTTATCAGTCGGTGCTTCTCGACCTACTTTGTTCTTTTTCTCCTCCAACCTCCAAAGAACATTTACAGCTGATGGGCCAGTTTGATGACTTAATCTAAACTGTCCTGTAAAATTTCTAATGACCTCCATTAGGAAGGTGTGTTTTTGTTAGTTTGTTTTTTGGACTATATCTGTTTTTTTTTTTTTTTTGGGATTGTTAGTAGGATTATTTCAAACTCATGAATCAAGTTTAATTTACGTTGGTCAGAAAATTGGCTTGGACCTGGGAAAGAAACTATTTCAGGTAAAGAGCCGCCATCAGGGCATTTTAAAACACAAAAGTCATCCCTTTTATTCATTGACTCTGTCCTGGACCGGTAATGTTAAATTTTGGTGTGAGGAATCAGGACATTCTATTAAAGATGTTTTTAATATGCAAATGAAGTATTTTTGGCAGTATGCACTCAATCGTAACCCTTCTACAGTAGTTTTCAATTTCAATTTAATTTCAGTTTATTTTCATTTATATAGTGCCAAATCACAACCTTACCAACCCCCAGAGCAACAGTGGTAAGGAAAAACTCCCTCTGAGGAAGAAACCTCAAGCAGACCAGACTCAAAGGGGTGAGCCTCTGCTTGGGCCATGATACAGACATAAATTACAGAAACAATTCACAAAACGAATATACAAGAAATGCTATTGGCGCACAGTACAGGAGGATAGTTACACAGAGACATGCATCATGATGGTGATATATTCCTATACAGTGTGGAAACCTCATTCTTTATTTTTAAAATGTTTTTACAAATTTTTAAAATTTAAATAACTTCCATTTTTCTTTATTTTGGGCAGTGTTTGTTGAATTTCTTTTTCTTGGGGTTTTCATTTGTCTTTCAGCTTTCTTGATGCCGCTGTGAAATTAAGAAGCTAAAATTCCAACACTGTGGTTTTTTTTTTTAAGTGTAAATAAAGAGAAAACGTTCTTAAAAACTGGTTCTTATGCTGTTTAAACTATAAGTAGTGCAGTGATGTTGGATATTTCTGTGATGATGATCTGACATACTGTTTTAACAGTTAATTCTCTTGCTGTCAGGATTTTGAATGATTTGATAGAAACAGGATGTTTTCAGTCTGTTTGGTGCTACGTGACAATAACT
This sequence comes from Thalassophryne amazonica, assembly GCF_902500255.1. Lineage (NCBI taxonomy): Eukaryota > Metazoa > Chordata > Actinopteri > Batrachoidiformes > Batrachoididae > Thalassophryne > Thalassophryne amazonica. The sequence continues at coordinate 38,494,537 of NC_047123.1, read as the reverse complement.
GACTAACTGTTCTTTGTCCATGTCCAATACTGCCATTTTAACGGATCTGGATTCTTCTTCCATGTGTCATGTGGTTGCTGCAGTGTGTGGAACCTGGAAATATCCCTCTAATAGCTCTTATCAATGGAAACACTTTAAAAGGTACAATACTTATATTTTTCAACTTTTTAACTCTGTATTTAGTAGATGGACATATTATGGTATTTATCATTTATTGTTGCAGCCACAGTCTGTAACAAATACCAGTACCATTAGTGGGCAGTCACGCTTGGGATTATGCAGATTTTATCTATGTGGCCTGGCAATATGGGCATGGCTGCAAACATGGTGATGATGTGACTTCTTGTGGGACCTACAGTGGCCAATGTATCACCTCAAACACACACACACACACACACACACACACACACACACACACACACACACACACACACACACACACACACACACAAAATAACTGTGAAATCACCAAATGGTAAAAGAAGATCTGATGAATTATCGGAATAAATAACACAGCTGCTTCCAAAGAGCTCAACATACGAGTGGGTGTGGAAGGAGATGTCAATGGGTACGCTGGTGAAGGAAACAGAGGTGAGGAAGACATGATGATGAGGTACAGTGCTAAGGAGAAGAATGTGGACATACAGGTGGCAGTGGATTTTACAAAAAGGATCGAAATGGCTGTGGTGAATACCATATTTTAAGCAGAAGAAGGTACACACAGATAGACTGTATCCTATGCAGGAGATGCAACCTGAAAAGAGACTAAGTTGGCATCAGTAGAGGGTGAAGATTGACAGTATCGAATGATGAAGTGAAGACAGCTATGACAGGGTGAAGACTGGAAAGGCAGTTGGTCCAGATGGCATGCCAGTGGAAGTATGCAAATGTTTAGGAGAGATGGCAGTGGATTTTTGAACCCAAGTGAAAGGGGTGCCTGTGGAGTGGAGAAGAAACGTCCTGGTTCTGAGGCATAAAGCTGATCAGCCACAGCAAGAAGTTATGGAAAAGAGTAGTGGAAGATAGGCTTAGAAGAGAGGTGATGAAGAGCATGATAGAGTGTTTGTTCTCAGACTGCTAATGGAGAAGTATAGATGAAGTGAGAAGGTGTGAAGGTTGTGTGTTTGTTGAAAGCTTGTGATATGGTGCCAAGAGAAGAGTTGTGGTATTATGGTATTATATGAGGAAGTTGGGAGTGGCAGAGAAGTATGAGGATGATGCAGGATATGTATGCGTGTGTGACAGTGCTGAGACAGGTGGTAGCAATGACGGATGGGTTCAATGTGGAGGTGGAATCGCATGAAGGATCAGCTCTGAGCCTGTTCTTGGTTGTACTGGTGATGGACCAGTTGATAGATGAGCTCAGACAAGAGTCTGCTGGGATTATGATGTTGGCGGATCACATTATGACCTACAGTGCAAGTAGGAAGCAGGATGAAGTGAGACTACACAGGTGGGGTAGGCACTGGAGAGAAAGGGAATGAAAGTCAGTTGGAGCATAACAGAGCAGATGTGCATGAATGAGGGGAATCGCAGTGAATATTGAGGTTACAAGTAGTTGAGGTGGCAAAGAGGGACACTGGGGTCAACTGTTTAAAGAAACAGAGACTGTGGTAGAGAGATGAAAACGAGCGGGCAGGCAGGGTGGAGTGGGTGGCAGGACTGATTTATGACAGATGAGCACCTGTAAACGTGGGAGGGGTGGATTGATGACTCTAAATGATCAAGATCATTGACAAATACCAATTTATCACAAAAACACTGCAGGGTTATTTTTTCTCAGCAGTATACAGTATAAAAAACACAGTATCACAGCTATAAACACAGTGTTTACTGTATGACAAGTGTGAATGTGGTGATTAATTAATTGAGCATTTAAAAATTCTTTTCACAAAAAAAGTTTCAAATGAGTGGGTGTTATGAAATATTTCACCATTTTACAGTCCTATGTCATTATTTGTTTTTAAAATGTCTGTGTTGAGTGTTGCTAAACATTAACACTCGACTAAAATCTGTAGTTAGGAGGTATCATTTGACACTTCAAAATAAAGACGTTTTATGATTTTTTTTTTTTTTTTTTACCTGGATTTAAACATAACATGAAACTCTGAGGGAGAAGTCTAGAAGACAACATTTACGGTGCATCTGGAAAGTATTCACAGCTCTTCACTTCTTCCAATTTTTTATGTTACAGCCTTATTCCAAAATGGATGAAATTCATTTTTTTCCTCAAAATTCTACACACAACACTCCATAATGACAACATGAAAAAGGTTATTTGGAAATTTTTGCAAATTTATTAAAAAAAAAAAAAAAAAAAGAGATCACATGTCCATAAGTATTCACAGCCTTTGCTCAATACTTTGTTGATGCACATTTGGCAGCAATTCCAGCCTCAAGTCTTCTTTAATATGATGTCACAAGCTTGGTGCACCTATCTTTGGGCAGTTTGGTCCATTTCTCTTTGCAGCACCTCTCAAGCTCCATCAGGTTGGATGGGGAGCAATCCTGACTAGTCTCTCAGTTCCTGCTGCTGAAAAACATCCCCACAGCATGATGCTGCCACCACCATGCTTCACTGTAGAGATGGTGCCTGGTTTCCTCCAAACATGACACCAAAGAGTTCAATCTTTGTCTCATCAGACCAGAGAATTTTGTTTCTCCTGGTCTGAGAGTCCTTCAGGTGCCTTTTGTCAAACTCCAGGTGGGCTGCCATGTGCCTTTTACTAAGGAGTGGCTTCTGTCTGGACACTCTACCATACAGGCCTGATTGGTGGATTGCTGCTGAGATGGTTGTCCTTCTGGAAGGTTCTCCTCTCTCCACAGAGGAATGCTGGAGCTCTGACAGAGTGACCATCAGGTTCTTGGTCACCTCCCTGACTAAGGTCCTTCTCCCCCGATCGCTCAGTTTAGACGAGCGGCCAGCTCTAGGAAGAGTCCTGGTGGATCTGAACTTATTCCATTAATAGATTATGGAAGCCACTGTGCTCATTGGGACCTTCAAAGCATCAGAAATGTTTCTGTACCCTTCCCCAGATTTGTGCCTCATTGTCTCGGAGGTCTACAGACAGTTCCTTTGACTTCATGCTTGGTTTGTGCTCTGACTGTCAACTCTGTCAACATTATATGTAGACAGGTGTGTGTCTTTCCAAATGAATTTACCCCAGGTGGACTCCAATTAAGCTGTAGAAACATCTTTTTTCACATTATTATTATGGGGTATTGCGTGTAGAAAAAAAGGAAAAGGAAAAAAAAAAAAAAAAAATATATATATATATGCATACGTGTGTGTGTATGTGTATACAATCTCTGGCAATAATTATGGAATCACCGGCCTCGGAGGATGTTCATTCAGTTGTTTAATTTTGTAGAAAAAAAGCAGATCACAGACATGACACTAAACTAAAGTCATTTCAAATGGCAACTTTCTGGCTTTAAGAAACACTATAAGAAATCAGGAAAAATAATTGTGGCAGTTAGTAACGGTTACTTTTTTAGACCAAGCAGAGGGAAAAAAATATGGACTCACTCAATTCTGAGGAATAAATTATGGAATCACCCTGTAAAATTTTCATCCCCAAAACTAACACCTGCATCAAATCAGATCTGCTCATTAGTCTGCATCTAAGAAGGAGTGATCACACCTTGGAGAGCTGTTGCACCAAGTGGACTGACATGAATCATGGCTCCAACACGAGAGATGTCAGTTGAAACAAAGGAGAGGATTATCAAACTCTTAAAAGAGAGTAAATCATCACGCAATGTTGCAAAAGATGTTGGTTGTTCACAGTCAGCTGTGTCTAAACTCTGCACCAAATACAAACAACATGGGAAGGTTGTTAAAGGCAAACATACTGGTAGACCAAGGAAGACATCAAAGCGTCAAGACAGAAAACTTAAAGCAATATGTCTCAAAAATCGAAAATGCACAACAAAACAAATGAGGAACGAATGCGAGGAAACTGGAGTCAACGTCTGTGACCGAACTGTAAGAAACCGCCTAAAGGAAATGGGATTTACATACAGAAAAGCTAAACGAAAGCCATCATTAACACCTAAACAGAAAAAAAACAAGGTTACAATGGGCTAAGGAAAAGCAATCGTGGACTGTGGATGACTGGATGAAAGTCATATTCAGTGATGAATCTCGAATCTGCATTAGGCAAGGTGACGATGCTGGAACTTCTGTTTGGTGCCGTTCCAATGAGATTTATAAAGATGACTGCCTGAAGAGAACATGTAAATTTCCACAGTCATTGATGATATGGGGCTGCATGTCAGGTAAAGGGGCTGTCATTACATCATCAATAAATGCACAAGTTTACGTTGATATTTTGGACACTTTTCTTATCCCATCAATTGAAAGGATGTTTGGGGATGATGAAATCATTTTTCAAGATGATAATGCATCTTGCCATAGAGCAAAAACTGTGAAAACATTCCTTGCAAAAAGACACATAGGGTCAATGTCATGGCCTGCAAATAGTCCGGATCTTAATCCAATTGAAAATCTTTGGTGGAAGTTGAAGAAAATGGTCCATGACAAGACTCCAACCTGCAAAGCTGATCTGGCAACAGCAATCAGAGAAAGTTGGAGCCAGATTGATGAAGAGTACTGTTTGTCACTCATTAAGTCCATGCCTCAGAGACTGCAAGCTGTTAGAAAAGCCAGAGGTGGTGCAGCAAAATACTAGTGATGTGTTGGAGTGTTCTTTTGTTTTTCATGATTCCATCATTTTTTCTACGGGAATTGAGTGATTCAGAAAGTTGCCATTTGAAATGACTTTAGTTTTGTGTCATGTCCATGATCTGCTTTTTTTCCTACAAAATTAAACAACTGAATGAACATCCTCCGAGGCCGGTGATTCCATCATTTTTGCCAGGGGTTGTGTGTGTGTATATACACATATATATATATATATATACACATATATATATATATATATACACACATATATATATATACACACATATATATATATATATATATATATATATATATATATATATATATGTGTGTGTGTGTGTGTGTCTGGGTGTATCAATGAATCTAACTAGTAGTGAGTGTATTTATTGAATTCATGGAACAAGGGGTGGGTCTTGATAAGTTATGCTTCTACCCACCCCCTTTCGGTCACATGGGTTTTGATTTTGGTCAGTTCTGGAATGTTGTATTTTGTTTTCTGTTTAGCTGTATTGTTGTTTTGTTTTGTGTTTGTAAATATTGTATTTATTTATTTTTTTTAATTCAACCATGTGTCTCGAAATAAATAAATTCAATTCAATGGAAAAAACTAATTTCATCCATTTTGGAATAAGGCTGTAACATTAAAAGAAAGTGGAAAAAGTGAAGTGCTTTGAATACTTTCCAGATGCAGCGTAACGTACGTTTCTCAAACTACATGATCACATGTTCCCTCCTGACATGGCTTAGTGGCTGACATTCTGCGTGAAGGCAAAAAATGAATGAATGAATTATTTTTGCTTGTATTTCATCCATTTTCATACCAGTGCTGCTGATATGTCACTGTGGAACAAATCTTATGCTTAATAGGTGCAAGAAAGTTGTGATCAGTGCGATCATGTCACTCCTACAGCATCAGCATAAACACACACACACACAGACAAAACGAGAGAATGAGTCTGTTCATTAACTCCTCAGAAACTAAACAAGGCAGTTAAGAGTCAAACCGTGTCACTGTGGTGTATTGTTGGCCACTTCTGGAATTTGGATGTCTTTTTGGTCTAAACCTGATGCTGAATTTCAGTCATTCTGCTTCTCCATCTCAGTTCATCTTGTTTTGCTGTAGCTCATGTTGGACTAATGTGCTGTTTCAGACACCACCAGTGGTGGCAGCAGCGAGCTAATGTGCACGGTGCAGGGTGATGGTATGTTCACTTCAAATCCAGTTCAAATTGAGGGTGACACAAAGATGAAGTGTGTGTATATATACACACACACGTTAAACTATGTTAGACTAGAGCTCTTGGTGAAATTGTGTTGTACTCACATTAATGGTAAATGTCCACCAGGTGGAGATATTGCTCCATTTCAAGAACCTTTGGGACATGATGACAACCAACTTGTGGCTTATAATAATGCATATGATAATGTAAATCTTAATGTAGCTGATTATTTCTAGTTACTCATAAGTTTAAAAGTAATCCTGGGGGGCAACGTTAAGCTTTATCATAAAATTGAAAATCAAAAATATTATTTTTTAAATATCCACAGTCCACTAGGGGGTCCCGGCCCACACTGTGAATCGCTGCTCTCCAACATAATCTAAATAAAAACTAAATAAATAAAAAAACATGGAGTTGGATCAGCAGACACGGGATTTTCCTTCTCTGGGAAATAACTCTGTGCCTGGATGGCTCCAACGGTCAGACAACCATTTTACATTACAGTTGAACACATCTTAATAATTTATATAAAAGTCTGATGGTCTTTGTGCCAAAACCAGGTGTTATAATTCTGATCTTTCACACTTCACCAAGCCAGTTTTGAAAAGAATTAACAGGAAATTTCTCTGCCCTTCATCTTTTGAAGTCGCACATCTGTACCTTACAAAATACCAGTTTGCCTCAGTGGTTCCTGTTCTGGTTCATGTGCCTCCAGAAAATGCAGAACTCCACATATGCAGTGACCTCTGACCTCGAGTGTGAACAGCTTGAACTGAAAGTGAACAGACCTGAAACCTGCTCTGCAGCGCTTATGACACTTCAATCACCTCCACTCGTCTGTCACCCACACACACACAACTACCCACGTGCATGTGAGACAGGCCCCGCCCTCACTACTGATCCCTCACCTCCACAATCGGCTTTCTACTGCCTTTGTTTCTGTGCAAACTTCAGCTTTTAGCTGTTATGTACAAATATGACTTTTATGAGATAATTTAAATGTATTAGATTATTAATGTGGGCGACGGCTCTGCTCAGCCAAATACAAATCATATCCATCAGCAGCTCAAACAGGGATGCTTTTATTGTGGAAATACTGTTTTTCAGCATTTTTTTTTTTTTTACCTGAAATTTCACATTATTGGATGTTTGTTTCATTTTTGTGGCTTATTCAGGACATAAGAAAAAAAAAACCTCCACATATTATTAAAAGTCTAAACCAAATAGGCTAAATACAATTTTTTGTTACACGTCAATATGTTTTACAGTTTGATATCATGGAGGCAGATGACAACAAATCCAACAACACTACACTTTGGTGAGCTTGAATGAAAACTGTCCTATTTGCAAGAATCAGTTAAGAATCCTGGACCTGTATCCATGAAGCATCCAAAGGCTAAAAGTGACGCTAGTGACGTCATTCTAAGAAAACCATTTCTTAGAATTTTCCCTTGATAAGATAAATGTCATTCACAAAGCATCTTAGGCCTTAAGAGAACTTCTAAGGTGCCAAACTGCCAAGAGGACATAGGAGGACTTTTAAGAAGCCTAAGAGTGTCTTAAACAGACAAGACAGCAGAAGGACAGAGAGGAACGAGAGAGGTTCTCCGTGTGTTGAATGGAAGTGATTCAGTAACATGCTACCGGCTTGATGGTGCAGGATAATGTTCGTGGTTGATCTCATCAGGAATGAACTGACTTTTCCCACCCAGCGTAGTAACATAACACCTGAGCTGAAGGTCTTCACAACACTGTGACATCTGGCTACAGGAAAAATGTCCATTGCATGTAAATTCTACAGCATTCATATAATTATCAATATCAAAGTCAGTGATGTCAGCAGCCAGAGTCTAAACTCACCTGTTTGAGAAGAACTTGGTTTGTGTGCTGCAATCTCTGCTCTCGCTTTGGATTGCAGCACGTCCCAGCGCTTCTCACAGCGCAGAGCGTAAACATAACAATAAGCTAATCAATATAATAATCGGCATGTGATTGAGGTACGTCCAAACATTTTGAAGCCGTGTATCAATTCATTTAATTTTGCTGAGTTTCATCATCATGACATTAAATTATTTTCGCGATGACACATTTTCTAATACAGTTCAGGTTATATGATCTGTTGATTTTACTGTCCATTCATAACTAGGAGCGCAGAGCGCATTTGTTTTTTAGTCTTTCCCTTTTTGTGACAACCAATCACAGCTCTTAGAGGACTGTGTCACACCTAGCAACGAGGTCAATCCCCCTCCTCACAAAGATAAAAGTTTCTGTCCCCTCCTTGCTCAGTCTTGCTCTCAGACATTTCCTGGATCACCCTTAGCCAAGAGATTCCTAGCAAGGAATCTCTTGGCTAAGTTGGGAGCTCTCTGAGATGACTGTGATTTTTTTTGTGAATATGGGCCCAGGTTTGTTTTGAACAAAAGAGATGATTGGATGTGTTGGGTTTTGTTTTGGTGCACGACCTCAATTTGAGTCCAAGTTACAGCCTGGAAACTAACATTCAGCTGCTTTTAAAAGGTCAAAACAAAATATATGTAAATATCATTTGTATTTGTGTGCAGGACAGTGAGCAACTGTGTTTCAGTTGTTGGGGGTTCATAGAATTATAAAGTAAATAAACAAATGAATCACAATTGTGTTATTTTTGCAGGTCGTCAGTAGGACACTTTGTGACCTTATTATGTACACACACACACACACACCCCCCCCCCCCCCCCCCCCCCCCCCCGTAATGTGCATTACTATTTTAAGAGCAATATTTAGTCATCTGAAAGTGCACTAATATTTTTCTGTGCATCATTTAATTTTTTTTCATGCAATCTTGCAGTTCTGAGCCTCATCATTTATCTTTTCTTCTGAGTCACATGTAACAAATATGAGGTTGTGTTTGAGTGTAATTGGGCTGCAGAAGTGAAGGAGCTGCACTTTAAAGATCTACCCGTCGGCGTACTAATGATGAAGTCAGAGTCTCCTGAGGAAAAACCATCACATTGCTCTTCTATCGGAGTTTTTGATTTTCTTGCCTGTTAAGTTGCGTTGCGTCGTCCCTCCAGCAGAGGTTAATGAAGGTGTTGACAACTTGGAGGTGCGTCAGCGATGAACACAGACATTTGTATTTGTTAGTTTAGTGTCAGTGAGGATCTGATCCGTTCTCGGCAGGTCACGCCTCACAGACAGAAACATGAAATAACTCCCAGTCTGCTGTTTATTCCCCCAGATTGTTCTTACATTCAAATCTTTTTCAGGTCACTTTTTCAGTATTTTGACTCGATCCAGGAGACAGTGTGGGAAAAAAAACAGGTTTACGAATGAAATCAAGTGTTTTTCTCCTCCATCGCTGCTGAAATCACTGAGTTGAACACTTGTGGGCAGAGCCGCGTTTTACAGCGTGTTTTCTGCATTCTCATTGCATGTCACAATGCTCATCAGCTTTTGCTTTTTGTGTCGCTTTGTCACAGCTTTGCAGACTTTCACCGAGTGAGAAAAACAGCACAAACATGCCAGGAAGGACTTGTGTTATTACATTTTTAAGCCCTGGTAATAGCTTACAAATGTAAAACTAACATATGGAATTTAAAAAGACAACGAAGAACATATTTTTCATGACTCTAAATGTCTGTCATAATGTCCAGTTTTGCTTTTTTAATGATGTTATTTGGCAGATAAATATTATTATTCTTCGGAGTGATTCAGGTTGTGTGTGGGACCATCACATTGATGTCTTTTCACTAATGAGGCTGCTGAAGGCACATTCAGTGTCCGTGAGCCATTTAAAGATGTTAAACATCATGATTAAATCCTGACATTACACACACAGGTTTGCAGATTTGTGGAGGACAGTAGAGACGACCAGCAGCTCTGTGTGCGTTTGTCTCATGTCTCCTGCTGTCCCCGCGGTACTGTGAAGGGCCACTCAACGAGGTGCTGTGACGTTCACACTTTTCCAAAAAAACACAGCGGTAATATTACAGACATCATCATCCAAGCGTTCGGCTGAGTTTGGCTTTCCAACATTCATCATCTCCATGGAAACGTTCTGTTCAAATATATGTGGATCTTTACAGAAAAAGGTGAGATGTTGATGTTTGAAGAGAGCTGCAAAAAATGTGTCTGTAGGAACCAAAATGTCCTCAGGTACAGAATCACATGAACGTTTGCTGAGGTTGCAGATGAGCAAGTGAGTGAGTTAGTTTATGACAGCTTGTGCGAACAGTGACTCAAAAACAATAAGTGTTATGATCATGTAACTCAGCAGATTAAGGGTCCGTTCACACTATGACATGAAGTGGCTGATGGAGCAGCTTCATAAAAATATCTGTGAAACTCCTGCGAAGGATTGAGGGGTTAAAATTCCCCATTTCCACCGCAGGTCGACATAGCTCAGCAGAGGGCGCTGTTGTACTCGTGGAACTCAATGTTCAGCGACAGTCCACAGTTTAACTTCCACCATTGAAGAATGTGCACACTTGTAGCGCACTCCTCGGAGCAGTAGTGTAGCTTGGCGGAGCTCATTGTCAAGTCAACACTTGAGCCGATATAAACTCAACGACACACTGCGCTTGTGTCCCTGTGGAGTCTGGTGGATCTCAGCATTCATCAACATTAAACAAATTTTCGCTCTCCATCGGTAAATGCCGGGTTGATCATCAGAGTGTGAATGGGCCATAAAAGAGGACATAATGAGGATGAAATGATTCACTTACGGTGAACTTTGATGCATCAGATTCACAACGTTAGCATGTCCACTGCAGTGGACACACATGTCAAAATTCTTGACAGGTAGTGTATCATCAGTCATCAGGCACCAACACATAACTGTAAAAGTTTTGCCATAAAAACCACTGAAGCACAGCAGCTCTGAGAATAAGTGGGACGTGACGAGCAGCGGGTCTCCAAAGCTGCTCCCAACATATCAAATTAAAGGGACACTTTGACGGTCTTACGGGGACATCACAGTGAACGATATCACCGCTGGAGCAAAGTCCACTTTTGAATTTACACAGCAGTTAAATCCTGAAGATGTGGCAGAGATGAGAAGATTAATAAAAGGTGTGAAGACAAACGCACACAGAATACTGCATCCAACAGGCAGTTAGCTGATTTAAATAAGTTTGTGTCTCTTGATTTGTCTCCTGCTGCAGACTCACGTCAGGCTGCTTTTCTTCTTCTTGTGTTTCAGTATGATCTACTCCCTGGTTACCTCATAACAACTGATTTTATCAGCAGCTGAGGAGGGAACAAAATGCCTCTGGACACCGACGCTGTCTCAGTGTCTGGATGTAGATTACACACATCAAGACTTTTTTTTTTTAAAGCTCTAAAGCCAAACAACAGAAGGTTTTTGGGGCGAGTGATGTTTGGAAAACAGAGAAGGGCTGTGCCTTCAAACCCTTCTGACTCTACATTCAAACTGAAAATGATGTTTACACTTTGAGGGACCGATGTCGATCACTGCCTGGCTAACGGCTAACAGTTTGTATCACGTGCGCCTCACGGTGAGTGGCGCTGTACTTACAGTAAACTCTGTGCAGCAGCGGCATCGTTGTCCAGAGGCTGAAGAGCACAGTCATCACGTTTGCACAGTTTGTCTCAGGCACAGCACGATGAAGCACTGCTCGCTAATCCGCCGTCGCTCCTCCGCCGCGCCTCACCGACCGTAGCTTCAACGGTGAGCCAGACAGGAGGGCCGAGTGGACAAACGGATGGACAGATCCCACTGTACAAAAAAGAAAATCCTTTTTGTAGTTGTTTTCTTTGATCTTGTCCCCGGACAGCACACTGAGTCTGCGGGGTTTTTCGTGAATGGCTTCTGTGATGTGTGCATTTTGCTGTATTTCTCAACACAACGGCATTCCTAATTGAATCCAGCAAACGCCTTCTTAATGTCGTCCTGGTGTCGTTATACTGTGGAAATCTTTTCTAAAACTGAAACTACGGTAGTGCTAATGAGCTATGGTAGAGGAGCACATGTCGTTTGCACAGCGCCACCAATCTCGCACAATATTTGGCAACATTACAAATAATCTACAACACTCAGCCACACGGGTGAAGGTCTTCCAACATTTAAAGAATTTTCCAGACCCGTTTGGAGCCCATAGAACAATTTCCATCTCGTAGATGAATTTACATGACGGGCCATAATGTACGAGCTTATCTTTCTGGTGGTTAATTTGATTTGTGGGTTTTTTTGGTGTTTTTTCTTTGCTTGCCTCTAAAACAACAACAACACAAAATTCAGTGTCACCACATTCATCTCTCAACCTACTTGCTCACACGAGCGTGAACACTAAGCTGAACCACACAATGACGTGAAATGGGCGGGACTGGAAGCAAATCATCATAAATGTAGCCAACCACTGAGTTTATAATGTTTCCTAAAAAAAAAAAAAAAAAATCACTAACCTAGTAGCAGCATCGAGGAAAACAGGACAAAACGAGGACAAATACTAACAGAAAACATGTCGTCGCAGGCGAGGTGAGCTAGCATTTTTTCAAGCTTGCTAGAAAACATTGATCCAACCTAGCTGGCTGGACCAAGCTAAGCATGCTAGCTCAGTTGCTACACAGACAACGACATCATAATTGCTTGAAGTGAATCGACTTCGTCACTACGTTCTCTGTAAGAGCGCGACGTCTTAAAACCAAACATGACTAAGCTAGTCAACGTCACAGATGCTAACATTTTGGATGGGACTTCAGGTTTGAATTCTCATTATTTAAGTAAGTTACACAGTCAGCAGGTTGGGGGCGCCATCGTGCCGACTGTGATGCCAGCGATCACATGACCTCGTTCGTAGATGTTAGCTTCTCCGTATGGTTGGAAAACCTCGTTTCCGTCAGCCACTTTAAAGATGATCAGTTCTATTCACACAAAATGACAGCAAATAGCAGTTAATAAAACCGACAAATCAAAATCTTCAGCATTAAAATTCCAGTGTGATCGAGTCCCAAAATCAGCTGCAAATTAAACAAAACCTCACACAGTTATAATTTATTTCTTCATGTCGATGCAATTCATTTTTCTGTTTTTATGCTCCACATAATCTGCAACTAACAGTATTTTTACATTAACAAAGGTCAGAGGTCAAGCTCGTCTGCAGCGTAGCATCCCTTTACCCGAAATCAACGCAGCGTGAAGCTGTCGGATAATTCTGCATACTTACAGATATGTAGGGATTTGAACCTGCAACCTCCACGTGTAGCACAGTATCAAAGTATCAGGACACTGATTTAGCATCATGCAAACTGGAGGTCCGGAGACGAACATCCAATCTTCACCTTTTCTCTTCTAACGGATTTTATATTCTCAATGTGTATGTGACCCCCCCCCCCCCCCCCAAAAAAAGAATTTAGATACTGTTTATGAAATAAAGTATTTTAAAAAGATTTGATGGGTTTTTTTTGCTTCCACTTTCAAAGTATTTTGACATTCTTTTTGTTTTATATCAGAAATATGTTAAGTGGAAAATATGATTTTTACATTTTAAGGATCAATCTCCATTTATAAAAACCAAACTTTAACACAAAGAATTCTTCTACTTTTGCAACAGAGATTTTTTTTTTCCTGAACATCACTTGAAAAACACAGAGCTTCATCACAGATCTGACAGTGGGGTCAAAATCACCCGTCGACATTCAGATTTCAGTCGAACACAGACAGACTCTTAAAGTTAGTCTGCTGACTGTGGTGGGAGTCGAGCTGCCTGATGAGTCTAAACTGTGCAAAACCACTTGAAAGTCACAACTAAATTCAAATCGTCATCAAAATTCAATATGTTCTTCTTGCTGATGAGGTACTCAGTTCACAGAGTCTCACCAGCTGCTAACAGACGGTGAAACAAATGATCTGATTCCAGCCTCCATCCACCTCAACCTGATCAACACCATGGTCCAAGTGGTAAATCATTATTGAGATCAAAGGTTTACAGGATCAAAGGTCAATGTTTGTTGTCTATAAACTGTTGTGCACCCACTTTGAAAATGGTGACTTCACAGCAAAGACTGGACCCAACATCATGTCACAAATGAAGCCAAACCACTGAGATCTACCTCCAGACAGACAAACACCAAAGTCTGTGGTCCAGTCAACCATGATCCAGATTCCACAGCAGCTCCAAAAGACATCGAGTTCTCCCTGTTGGTGAGAACAGTTAGACCATGTTTTCTGGAGAAAGACTGAAAATGGTTCCAGAATCAGAAACGCCAACAAAATGCCCCGTCACGCTGATCCAGAATCAAAGCAACACAACAGAACTTAGTGGATGGAGGAAGAGGAACCAAACAACAGATCCAGATCAGCACCAAAACAAACACCCGGACAGGGACTGACTCCCAACTCCAATGTGTGAAGGTCACATTTCAGATGGTGACAGCCGGTCTTCCCACAATGTACCTGGGTGCTATCCACATCAAGACATCTTGGCCCTTTGTGGTTTTGTGCACGCTGACAGGAGATAGCGCCTCTGGCAGACAAATCCTTCTCTATTCTCCTTCCCAAATCCTTCCCAGCATGCAGCTCTGCTCTTAAAGCTGTGAAATGACATTTGGCAGCCTGACGTTTGTAACTTTCTGCAGCAGCAGTCCCAGATTTTATGTCACTCTGAGTGAAGTTCTGCATTTATTTACTTATTTCCCCCATGAAAGTTGAGAAGAAAACGTCTGTAGGTCAGGACGCAGCCTTCAAATCAAATTACTGACAGAACTGTGGTGTTGGATTTCTAGAATGAAGTTAACTTTAGCAGAACAAGGAAGAATACACCCGATTTTCTGGAGTACAAGTCGCACCTGTTAAAAAAAAAGCCTCTTTAAGAGGAAAACCCATATAGAAGTCACAGCTTTTTTCTGTATTGTGGGCTCTTTAATTTTGTATTTTTGTGCATTATTGTAATGAACTCTTTATTGACATTTATTCAAGAGATTTCCAATTTGGAATTCCAAAATTCCAAGATCTTGCTTGGATGTTGCTGGGAAGAGTTGATGAACAGCCTGAGGAGAGTTTCCAGGTTTTTAAAGCAGCTGTCACACGGACCGACTGAGGCAACGTTTGAGTAACAAACTACATTTTGATATCCGCTTGTGTGCTTTTCTCAAACGTTAAACGCGTTCCTTGTCAGTGAGGCCGGAAGGAGAGCTTCCCGAGTGGCTTCACATTTGTTTACTGTTTCGTCTTCTGTTTGTGTCCCGAAGCGCATTCGTTTGTTTTCCACACATTCCATCAGATGCCCAAATCCACCGCAGACCAACAGATTAGCCCATTTTTGCCACCAGAAATTATTTCGATCTGTTCTAATCAGTTTACTCCATTGGTCACTGTGTGACTCCACCTTCAGCCTTTATGATGTTGGTGCTTGTAGAGGTGTACGCTCCCCCAGCTTAGTTCCAAACTGGAGGCCATGTGATCCATCTTATCTGCGTTTGTGAGGCCTAAAACTCAGGAAGTGGTCGAAAGATCTTAATAAAGTTAATGATCTTAATGAAAGATCTTTTTCACTTTTTCCACACTCACTCTATGACATCACAAAGACTGGCATCATCTAATAGTTGGTTATTATCCAGGCACACTGTTTTGTTTTTTTTGACAGTACCTCCAATAAATATGTGAATGAATGACTTTTAAAAGCTGTGTATTTTTCCCCAGTAAAGACATGAAGGCAAACTGTGAATTGTAGGAAAAAAAGTGTTCAAACGCTGGCGTCCTCAGGGAAAAGACATGAAATAAGTGTAATAAGCTGAGGGCCCTGTGAGTGTCGTCAGAGTAAAACGTGCGGCTCTCTGTGGGAGAGCTAATTAGAGAAGATATGTTCCTGTTCTGACCTTCCACACTGCTGCATGAACAGGCTGAGCCCACTCACTCCGCTGCCCACAGACACTGTTACGCTGCTTGGCGACGGCTTCTAAACAGTTTCTGAGATAAAGTACTTCATCTCAGTCTGTTTCCAGCTCAAAGAAGGAACACACAAGAAGGAAACAAACTGCCTCACCGGTCCAAAGAGGACTAATAAGGCGGCTGAATGCTACGTGACATCAACAGCTTCTGTAGCTCAGCGAGCAAACGAGAGAAAAACAAAAAGGCCCTCACGCTGACCAAGACATCACGGACACCTGAGGGTGGATCCTTCAGGTCTTTGTAGAAGGTTGTTCTGTTTGAGGGCACATGGACCTGCCAGATGTCTTCTGTTTTCTCAAAGAGCACATGGGCTTCAAACTGTGGACTCCAGGTTCATGTTTGACCTGGATTACAGACCGTTTGTCCTCAGTGCGTCTCGCCGTGGCTGCAGACTCTGGAAGTAGGTGGGAAAGTTGTGAGGTTGTGTTTACTCATTACAGAAAGAGTCCTGAGGCTCAGGCTGACTGTGGGACTCCTAAAATAGACCCTCGTCCCGACTCCAGCTCTCTCTCTCTCTGTGTGTGTGTGTGTGTGTGTGTGTGTGTGTGTGTGTGTGTGTGTGTGTGTGTGTGTGTGTGTGTGTGTGTGTGTGTGTGTGTGGTGGGGAGGATAAGGAGAGGTGGACTGATGAGGTCCCTGAGTGGGTGAAAAAACCCAGTAGGGAAAGTAACTGAGAAGCTACCTGCTCCCCCCACTGTCCTCGACAAATTCAACCTTTGGCTGCTCACATCACTGCTGCATGTAGCCACAAGGGGGCGCAGGAAAAACGCATCGACATTTCAAATTTTGCATCCTCAGATTAATATAAATTAATTATAATCAACCTCAGTCTAATTTGCAGAAGTTTATAATTTGACAATAGCGCTTTAAACTGTTGTGCTTCTGGTCACAATAAATACATCTTTGAAATTTTTTTTTTTTTTTTTAATGACATCAAACTGACTCAGAATAATGATCTTTTTCAAACTGCACTAATTACCCAGTGGGTCCTGATAAATCAATCAACCAGCTAATTAAGCTCCAGTTATACCAGTAATATGATCCACAGATCAATAAAGATGTAGCCACATTGTTTAGGATGGAATTTTCTGGAAAACAACATAATTCAGTGACTGAAGACTCGATGACCTTGAATTCAATTCAGTTTATTGCTATAACGCCAAATCACAGCATAAGTCACCCCAAAGAGGCCTTACAACGGTACGGCCCGACTCCACCAATACCCTTGAGCAAGCACACTGGATCCAAACACCCGAATCCTTGACATACGACTGAACCTGCCAGGACATTTCCAGAATCCACCAACAGGTATGCACCAAGCTTGGTCCAAATCAGACTGAAAATGACCTCAGTGACCTTGACCTTTGCCCAAATGAACACAACGCCATGTTTGACCTTCGTCCACATACCAAGATTGATGGAAACCATCCAATGGGCCTTGGAAGAGTCACCCCCAAAAACCCAATGATTAACCTTTCAATTTAAGTAAATTTTATTTATCCCACTAGGGGCAGGGCTGTTTTGCTAAAACCAAACCTTTAAGGTCAATTCTAAGGTCAATTTGATGGAAGTCAGCCAAAAGACCTCGTGGAGGAAGACACCAAACGAGCGCACAAATGTTGCGCACATCATCCTGAGCCTTCAGCACCTCCACACCAGTTAGTAATTTTACTCCGTTTATTCTTTATTTATTTATTTGACAGGGACAACGCAATCAAACATAGTCACAAAATAAAACTATATAATGTGATGCACACAGATTATAGCTACTGCTAATTTCAACTCCTGCCCCTGGTTGAGCTTTTCTACACACGACATCATCTAAAATACTAATTTATTTACATGAGAACATTTCATCTATAAATAACAGTGTAGTTCAAAGGTTCATCACTCACCCATCTCATTCATTCACACTCTCACACATGGGTGCACTTTTGGTTTATTTTAAGCCAAGATTTAAGTTTATATGAGAAAAATTTAAACTTAATATTAAAAACACAGTTTGTTTTTTTTTAAACTGCAGTGCCCACAGTTCTAGCCCCGCCCACTTCAGGAGACCAGTGCCATGATTCAAATACTGAAAATAACAAAAGCATGTTGCAGAAAACTGGAAGCAAACAGGAGAAAATGTAATGGTTTTGGGTTAGTGTTTGTCCCTGCAAATGCTAATTTAATACATTATTTCACTGAAATCACTCTGCAAGTCTAATTCAAATATGCAGCAGCATGAATGAAACTGCTAAAAAAAAAAAAAAAAATCTAATGAATTAAATCGGTTCACTGTCCCTCTTCAGTGTTTCTAGTTAACTGTGTGCAGGAGAACGAGGCTCAAATTAGACATCCAGGCTGTAATTCAGGGAGAATAACAATCTGAAGTCCACCTTCAGTGCAGGACTTCGTGTGGACGCCATGTTCACTGTGTGACACATGAAGGCAGCGTGTTCGTGTGGAGGCCGTGTGTTTGTACGGATGAGTTCAGGGGAAACAAGATTAGCCCTGTGCATGTTTCTGTGCTGGGGGTGAGGCTGAGTGTGCACGCCGCCTCGGGGAAGGCTAAAATAACACTGGGTTGTGTGCAGGATCTGCACACACACACACACACACACACAACTGGGGAACAAAATGAGGTGAGCAGCTCCTCCACAGATAAACGCTTCCTCCACACTGTCTCAGTCTCCCAACACCGAGTCAGCGTGCACGTCCAGGTTTGACAAACGGCATTAAGTAACACTCAAGAAGCACAATTACAGCAGGAAAATGTCACTATCTGCTCACAAAGTTAATTATCAGAATGTGAAGATTTGAAAAATTGTGCTGATTACAATTTTGACAGTATGATCCTGCACACAGGCTCCTCCCTGTTGAGGACCACAGCAGCTGGAAAACACCACGGACACGCCCACATTTCACCTGCTAGACGGCTCCTTTCAGGATGAACTGGTCATCTGCCTGGGCGGTTGTCACCCAGAAGCCAGAGTGGTTCTGTGGTGTGGTACTAGTGCTGGTCTCAGACCTGAACAGGTTTTCTCTCCAATATTATTAACTATTTTATCAGAATTATCTCAGGGAATTTGTTCCAGTTCCAGAAGGTTTTCAGTTTTATTTGAACAGATAAATTTCTTTAAAATGTGAGAGAAGTTTTATTTTTCTGCAGGAAAAAGCTGAAAATGACATATAGTTCTCAATGTTACTGTTACCATTGTGCTTCAAAATTAAATGCAGCTCCGGCATATAATTTACTTTTTATCCAAGTTTTAATTGCTCTTCAGTGAAATTAAAGAAAACAAAAAAACAATGTTTATATATCAGCTCCGGCTATCGAGCCGTGAGATAAAAGCACAACAAGTAGTGTTTTTACAAATTAGTCTGCCCACACCAAACCCAAACCACCCCGTGGTCCAGGATTTAGACCGATCCCCGTCCAGGCTAGAAACAGCTCCAGTGAAGCCTGGAGCCCAACATACAGCCCGAAAATGCTTTTGAGTCACACAGTCACCGACACGCTTTCAGTTAAGTGTTGATACTTTAACACTGTTAAACAACACCCACCCAGAGTGTCAATGTGAGCTTGATCTTTGACATGACAAAGTCATATTGCAGACATGTCACAATAAATTTTATTTTGTGCAAATGTTCCCATTTTTGAAGGTCAAGGATTTTATATATGACAAACACATCAGTGTTGTATGTTTTATGGAAGGTGGACAAACGAATGGGTGAAGTTCAACTTGTGAACTGTGTCACTCCAAAACTGAATCATTACTGGTGTTATGCTGAAAGAGTTTAAAGTTATTAAACACAAAAGAATTCTTCAGTTTCACCAAATAATGTCACAGGTGTGGCCGTTCACACGTTTACCTCAGGAGAAGCTGAAGGTCATGACCTGGTGCAGCGAGGAGCAAAACCCACTGACGAAGCAAAAAAATGGGAATTTATCTCATGTCTTGCTGATTTCACCACAGACCTTCATAAGTAGAAAAGGTTCAGTCAAAAATGAGCACTTCTGCTGTGTTGGGACTCCAGATCAAGTATTTTCTTCTTTTTGTAGATGCTTGTTCTGCTTCCATGACTATGGTCCACCTACAGTTTATGTGGAGTATTGCAGCTCATTTCTGCACACCTACTTTTGCACAAAGAACACTTCAACTGAACACAAGACGTGTGCAACATCTGGACATCTCCACCAATGATACATCTTCTCTGGAATCCAGTAGAACACCATTCACTCATCAACCTGGATACTGTAGGCCTGCCAGGGGTACCGAAAAGGGGAGAATAAGGAGTCCATGATTGACAGGGGCCCAGAGAAGCCCCTAATACAATTACAATACTGACAAAATAATATGAGGGGATGGCTCATGAAGATGTCTTTTCATGGGCCCCAAAATCCCTGTCGGCACCCCAACGCCTGCATAATTTAATCACATACAAGTGGTGTGAAAGTAATTATTGAAACCAGCTCCAGGTCATCTGCAGACGACAGTGAGTAACGGGTCTCATGGGTTAAACAGGAAGCCCCAAATGCAGACGGGCACTCAGCCTGTATTTTGAGTTTTA
Organism: Thalassophryne amazonica; assembly: GCF_902500255.1. Taxonomy (NCBI): domain Eukaryota; kingdom Metazoa; phylum Chordata; class Actinopteri; order Batrachoidiformes; family Batrachoididae; genus Thalassophryne; species Thalassophryne amazonica. Next base: position 38,474,187 of record NC_047123.1, on the reverse strand, counting down.
CCAACACAAACACCCTGCTGAGGACTCGTGGAGACATGCAGTACATCAGACGGTGAGGCTACCACACGGTTAGCTCACACCGTGCTCACGTTCAGTCTATAATGAAAAACTTCCAATTAACTGACTGAGAGGAACCAGGAGGAACCCTCCTAGAAACTTCCCCCCCACCACCACCACCACCCCAACTCAGGTTCAAACCCACAATCTTCGTGCTTACAGGGTGATGTGTCTCTTCTCAGCCTTTAGAATCTCTCCAGATCACCTCCCTCAATCACACATCTCTAGCTATGGTTTTCTCTTCACTCTCCTCTTTAGTACTCAGCCTTCACACTCATTTAAGGAAGCCAGGAACAATGGGTTTCCTGAGAGAGCTGCAGATCCATTTTCCCGCCACTGAACGGTGTCGTGGCGTCGGGGTAATGCATCACAGTCACAGAGCCAGCGCTTGGCTGGAAGCTATCGCACCGTCCAGCTCTCTGCAATCCTTCACCGACTGCTCCGTCCTCTGACACGCCGACGTGTTCAATTAAACATGCCATTGTTGCTTTGGTGGAATTACTCTTTAATCATGAGATAAAGATTTGAGCTGTAAGGAGGTGAGATATCGTAAGAGCTCCATTAATAACGTGGCTGGACAGCGTGGACGACTGATGCTCCGCCGCTCCTCAACAACCCCAAGTACCCTTAAGGCGGCGGCACAGTTCAAGTTTGTATGAGCACGGTGGAACCAGGCCAGAAGAATCAGACTGACCTTACAGGACGGGTAAAACTCCACGAGGAGACTGGTGAACAGGATCAAACAGGATCCTGCAACACCGAGCTCCTCTCACAGTCATAAATGTACATACAGAGGTACGTCAACGCTGTTCAACTCTTCTTTTTCTGTGGCAGACTTTTACAGATGTAGAACATCTTTAATAGACAGTTAAGTCCTGTTTCAGGCCTGATGCCCGGTGGTGCCCTGGTGCTGGTGGGTCTCCCCAGATTCCAACATGTGGAGCAGATGAGTCTACATCTCCCCCTGGATGTGACACCAGTCCATCACAGGTTACTTCCCCCAAGCCAAAGCTGGTATAACTGACAGGTTGGTGGACTGAGACCACACAGATGAAGTGTGTGGTCCAAGGACACAGATGGGTAGCGTGACCAGGAATTTATCAAGCCAGTCTGACGTCACCATGGACTGAAGCTCCTGCTCCTTCAAGTTAGGGTTGCAAAGTAAATTTAAAGGGTTAAGATTAAAAAAAAAAAAAAACTTTACAAAACACATTTGGTAGATTCTGACACACAGAGCAAGATATATTAAGATTTCTTTCTTTATTTTTCTTTTTCAGTGAGACTTTCATGAATAGCGCTGAGCAACAAACAGATTACTGATTCCAGTCGTGTTCAGACCCTCTCCGCCTGCTGTATTTTGCTTTTGGATGTCCCAATACGTTACATGCAGGTGTTGTTACACCTTAAAAAAATTGTTTTATTGAAGATTTACACCACATATTTGATATGTCTGACAGAAGCCTGTTATGGTGAATGAGCTGGTAAATAAGACGGAAAGGTTACTGCTCCAATATCTCCACATGGCATAATTGAGCTGTTGTCGCCTTCCACCCACTGAGATCACACAGTGTGTGTGCAGTGCATGTTTGTGTGTGTGCTGGTGTGCAGTTTGTGCCTCAGCAGGATCTTCATTTTGCTCCCAGTGTGCATCTCCGGTGTTGGAGGAAGACCTTTAGAGTGGCTTAAACCACCACATGGTTCCAGACTGTAAATATTAACAACCCCAGCGGGTCACAGTGCCACGTGAACACGCCACGTGCACACGCTTTAGGAACACATCCAAGGTTGTGCATAAATAGAACCTGACGCTTATCGTGTCATCACCCTTAAATTGAATTCTTCATCTACACAATTCAGATTCATTCCTGGAGCGGTGACCATTCAAGGTGTTTTGATAACACTGCTGATGTATTCACATTCTGCTGCCGCGTCGTTATCTTACGCCGCTCGAGATGGTCTCCAGGGGAACATCACCGATAAAAGATCATTTAAAATGCAGCAGATACAAGGTTAAAGTAGTTATGTTCCCAACTACACAGTAAGCTGAGAGAGAACGAAGACATGTCTGCTTCAGCGACATTCATACGGAATCTTTTCTGCAGGGTCGTGTGGACTTATGAACACTGAGTTTTAGAATGCATCCAGTTTTAAGCAATCAGAAAGTAACCGTTTATTTCCGCAGCTCCCCGTATTCCATCCTCAAGCTAGCTTCCCCTAACCATCCAGCAGGTGGCAGACATCTACAGGAAGCTGCAGCAGCAAAATAAAGCTGCCTTTTGAACAGATCTGATGCCAGATTTTAACTAGTGATGAGATTGAGATCACAAAAGCCCCCCCCCCACGCGCTTGCATCAGAGACAGAAAATCTTTTGTAGTGAAGCACTTGGATGAACAAACTGGTCAACCTCTGGACTGGCTGTGTAGAAGGACATTATTTTTACAGTTTATGTGGAAAAAAGAGAAGGAGTGGATTCATCTCCATGCATTGGTCTACATCAGGGGTCACGAACGTTTTGAATTGTGCCCGTAGATATGAATTCTTATCACATTTGGATGTGTAAAAGAGTTATGAGGCTTCATGGAGGAGCTTTCTCTTCACTGATATGATTAATAAGCAAAAGATGAGAACAATCTTAATGTCAGATTGACATTTTGAGGTAAGCACGATTAGCTTGTGAGAGCAGAGACACTAACATGGAATAAAAGCCGATTTTCACCTGCTTCAACACCAACTAATGAGAGCGTGTGTAAGAACACTGCATTGGTTTTCCTTTCTGTGCTCTTTGAACACTCACAGGAGCTAAATTTATTCTTCTCTCTGTTTGGCTGAGAGACAATCATTTGTTCTCACTTCGTTAGTGCCCGTCACAGGGGACGGGATTTCCTGGACATTTGGAATTGATTACAGGTCTGGCCGGTTCAGGAGATTTTAACCACAAGGCTGATGGGGAACTGGAAATGCCGTCATTAAGAGTTGATAACTCCACCAAGATCCAAAAGGACTTAAATATAATGAACTCGTTTTGATGAAACTTTGTGAAAATGTTGGCTGCAGCATTGCAGACATGGTGTCTCATTGTTATGTAGATGCACAGAAAGGAATCTATAAGTTGCACCTTTTGTTGTAAGTGTAACTCACTGTAGCACATGCGCACATCACAGCCTATGCTGCTACTTAACATAAGGACTTTTAAATTCCAAAAAATAAGCAAGAGGGGCAAATAAACATGCACTGGACAACATATTGGATGTTATTTGAAACTGTTTATTTACTTAGAGGAGCACTGCTCATGACACCTTAGTAATATATGGGTGATTCTTAGACTACAGGCACTTATGTCCTTTGATCATATTGTATGAAAAACAAAAAAGGGGAAATTTCACTTTTATAGTTATCTTTACAATGAAAGTGTTAAGAAATTTGTTCTAGTAGTCTGTGATGACTTTCACCTTTTTTCAGCATCATTATATGCAAATATTGCCATTTTGTGCTTCACCCACACCCAGACTTTTGATCTTCAATGATAAAAATGAATGGTAAAGAAACGTTTTTTTCTAATGTTTTAAAATATCTCAATAAAATATTAGTAAAATAATCAAAACATAATTGGGGTATTCAATGTCCTACAACTGTTGTGATTTTTTTTAAACAAAATGTAGTTGTCCCACACTATTGCCGTAATTTCCACCACAACACTGTAATGTCCCTTTAAACAGTAAGTATGAAAGATTGTTTGGGTAGTTTCTATGGAGATAAACAGTGACATCAGAGCACATGTATATAGCGCCAAATCACAATAAACAGTTGCCCCAAGGCGCTTTATATTGTAAGGCAATGGTGTGGTGGAAATTACATTTACCAGGCCAATAGTGCCCGTAGTTAAAGAATCACCCATTTACGTTTCCTGTGTTATGTCACGGACCTCCTCACCCATTAACATAATTGATCAGGAGATCAGGTGCCTGCGAGCGTCACAGTGATAGTCAGTGGAAGTTTTTCTAGGTGCGATTCCTACAGAATACTTCATCTTTCTTTTTCTTGCCACTGGTAATCAATTCTGCTTCCCCACCAGATTATTCATTATCACCAACTCAAGGTCCTTTTGTCCAATAAGGGTTTGCTGTCACTCGGAGAGTGACCGTTCAACCCTCGGACAGTCTCCTCACTCTGCGGTTACTTTTGTTGACTGCAAGTTCGCTGAAGGACTTTGTAACTGAAAAGATTCGAGCTTCATCTGCATCACTGCTCAGGAAAAGTTACCGTTTGTATGCGACCGTATTTACGCCCTCCGTGAAGGTCGGACAGAGTGAGTCATGTGAGCAGATGACTCAGCGAAGAGGCACACTGTGTACATTATAATTTCAGTCCTGATCAGAAGCTTTAATAATATGGAGTAAAGAGGAGACAGCAAGAAAAGTTAATGAGAGGGAATTAGCATTGCGTTAACGTGATGGCTGCCTACTGCCTGAACAACTCCTCTCAGTCTGAAAAGGTTATTTTTCACAAAGTTTAAATTCCAGCAGTGACTGCGAGACGAGTGAGAGTAGCAAGATTTACAGACTCCAGATGAATGCATCATCATCGAGGATGATTGACAAGAGGGAGGGACGGAAATACGATCTGAAGGCAGGATGAAAGAGATCTGATTATGAAAGAGAAGTGAAAGGATTAATTTACCCTAATTACAACTAAATGAGGTCATTTGCAAATGAAACGATGTAGAAAAAAAATCAACCCACTGTGTGTTCTGAGCTGGTGAATGTCTTTTGATTTCCAATTTATTACCTTTTCCCCAGAAGAATAACAGGCGTACAAACAGTTCTGAAAATACGGCAGCAGAATCAATAGGTACATTTATTTTAGGGACGTCCAAACTAGTAACAGGGACCAGTATCTGGCCCTATCAAGGCCTAGAGTCTCACATTAATCAATCAGTGTTTGCCCCCAACGGAGATATCAGCCACCGCCGATTACCGATTCCTGCCAGCTCAGCCATGGCACGCATTTTAAAATCAAATTTCTGCTTTATTTTTGACCAAGAAGACCAACATATTAAGCTGAATGAGTCATTTCATTCAAAAGGGGAAGTTGTGCTCGTCAGGAGAAATTCCATCCTTCTGTACATCCTGCTGGCAAACTTTCATATCTTAAAACTCAAGAACTGTAAAACTCTCAAAATCAAAATTTTTATATATTAATACTGAGAGGTCAAAGCTCTGCATGCCAAAACAAAAACAACAAAAACACACACACACACACACACACATTTGACATTTTTAAATCATTTTTAATTAATTTTGTGTTTCAAGTAGGAAACGTACCAGAAGCCCTGAAATACTCACATCACCCACTAGATGGTGACAAAAGCTGCTCAAATGTGTGGCAAGATCTCAACTGTTTATTCATTTGAGAAGTTAACTTTTGCTGAAAATAAGACGCGCTGACAGACAAAAAAATCAATTAACAGATAAATAAGACGCGCTGACAGACAAAAAAATCAATTAACAGATGTGCTCTTTGACCTTATGGACAACATACGTGTTTACAAATAATTAGCTGGATTGGTAGTGAAGTGTTAAGTACCAGGAACTTGAGTGATTAATCAAATGATAACCAGTGTTAGTTCACGGATGTGTTCCGACAGATTCTGTAAGTGTCAAAATATAATAATTAAGATATCCTTCATAAAGTTGCTAAAGTAAAAGATTCATCACATCAAAGACAAATAACATCAAACGTCAACATGAAATTGTTCCCATATTGTGATCTCAATATGAATCAAATGCAAACTAAAATTCAAGTTGGGTATTTAAAATTGAGCAATCAGGTTTCTCAAGTCCAAACGCTAAAAAAAAGAAAAAAGTTTAAAAAAAAAACATGCCTTTAACTGGAAAACAAGCACCTTCCTGTTGCCGTGACACTGTCGGCTAACATCAGTGTCAGCAATCAGCATCTATTTCACATCGCAGAGGAGCCGCTTCACTTCTGTGTGTTCTGACATTTACTCCACGGCCACGAGCACCGAGCCACGGCCACAAACTACGAGCCACAGCCACAAGCAACAAGCCACAAACTACGAGCACCGAGCCACGGCCACAAACTACGAGCACCGAGCCACGGCCACAAACTACGAGCACCAAGCCACGGCCACAGGCACCGAGCCACGGCCACAAACTACAAGCCACAGCCACGAGCACCGAGCCACGGCCACAAACTACGAGCCACAGCCACAAACTATGAGCTACAGCCACAAGCATCAAGCCACAAGCAACAAGCCACAAACTACGAGCACCGGGCCACGGCCACAAACTACGAGCTACAGCCACAAGCATCAAGCCACAAGCAACAAGCCACAAACTACGAGCACCGGGCCACGGCCACAAACTACAAGCCACGGCCACGAGCACCAAGCCACGGCCACGAGCACCGAGCCACAGCCACAAACTACGAGCCACGGCCACGAGCACCGAGCCACGGCCACGAGCACCAAGCCACGAGCACTGAGCCACGGCCACAAACTACAAGCCACAGCCACAAACTATGAGCTACAGCCACGAGCATCAAGCCACAAGCAACAAGCCACAAACTACGAGCACTGAGCCACGGCCACAAACTACAAGCCACGGCCATGAGCACCGAGCCACGGCCACAAACTATGAGCCACAGCCACAAACTACGAGCAACGGCCACGAGCACCGAACCACGGCCACAAACTATGAGCACCGTGCCACGGCCACCGAGCCACGGCCACGATCACCGAGCCACAGCCACAAGCACCGAGCCACGAGCAACAGGCCACAGCCACAAACTACAAGCACCGAGCCACGGCCACGAGCACTGAGCCACGGCCACAAACTACAAGCCACAGCCACGAGCACCGAGCCACAGCCACAAACTATGAGCTACAGCCACGAGGATCAAGCCACAAGCAACAAGCCACAAACTACGAGCACCGAGCCACGGCCACGAGTACCGAGCCACGGCCACAAACTACAAGCCATGGCCACGAGTACCGAGCCACAGCCACAAACTACGAGCCACGGCCACGAGTACCGAGCCACAGCCACAAACTACGAGCCACGGCCACGAGTACCGAGCCACAGCCACAAACTACGAGCCACGGCCACGAGTACCGAACCACGGCCACAAACTACGAGCACTGTGCCACGGCCACCGAGCCACGGCCACGGCCACAAACTACAAGCACCGAGCCACGGCCACAAGCACTGAGCCATGAGCAACAAGCCACAGCCACAAACTACGAGCATTGAGCCACAAGCTACAGCCACAAACTACGAGCATCGAGCCACAAGCTACAGCCACAAACTACGAGCATCGAGCCACGGCCACAGACTACAAGCACCGAGCCACAAGCTACAGCCACAAACTACGAGCATCGAGCCACAAACTATGAGCACTGAGTCACGGCCACGAATTTTATCATTCTTTTATATTCCACTATTTTGACTTTGTATTTTGATGTAATTTGTGTCATTTTTTTCAGATTTGTTTTAACTGCACTTACATGACAATTTTAGAAATTGTACGACTAAGAAATCTGTATTCTTTTAAAAATTTTGAAGTCATAAGAAAACTGAAATGCGTAAACGTGGCCGTGCACCCAAACGCTGGCATGGCGCCGCTTATTCACCAGATCACGAGACGCTGTCATCTGCGATTCTTCTTCAGTGCATTTATTCACATCTGTTGTATCTCCGTTATCATAACAGGTACATGTGAGTTAAATCCCGTTTAAATTATGAGGTCATAATCTATCAACCAGTTTTAATCAGATTGGAGTTTTTTTTTTTTTGATAGTCATTTCATGAGTTATTTCACAAACTTCATCTTCCATCTGCTGGATGACAAAGCACTTGTTTTGTTTTTTCCAGCTCTCGCTCGTTTCTCCGGCCCTTACTCCTCTGGTTTATGTCGCCTGTCTCGTGGGCCGTGGAGTCTAATAACTCGTGTTCTCGGCTGTGTGGGTTCAAAGGACCCAAGAGGAGCGTGTCAGTGAGGCTGAAAATATCAATAAGGTTTTATTGGTCCACAAGGACACGATAAGAAAAACAAGCCTGGGAGTGCAGAAGACAACACGGAGCCACTGTCTGTTTAAAACAACATCTAAATAATTACAGCAGCACTGACGGCCTGAGATATAATCACACTAACAACCTTAAACCAGGCTGATGGACTTTATTCTCCGTCTACACGCTCCCATGTGAAATTCCTAATTATTCTGACAAAAGCAACTTTTTGCCCCCAGGGTTCTTATTAAGGTACCGTGACCTGCGTCAGCGCCGCACGGCGCAGCGAGCGTGTTCAGCTCAACAGTCCGACTCTTCATCACAGCCTGCTCAGATTCTGAGCTGCTGTAATCCGACTCTACAGAATGTCCTTCTGTCCGTCCTGAGAAAATAAACAGTCGACAAATCTGTCCAACGCCAACGTCAGAGCAATCAGGAGGTCCAGACCTTCTCCCATGCTCAGCAGATCTCTGCTTCCAAACACAAAACACGTGAGAGTGGATGCACAGCGAGTTCCATACGGACCTGAACGTTGAGCAGAACACGTGGAAAATACCTGCCTGGGCACACCTGGACAAATGATGTAATAAAGTGACTGCATTTCTACAGCGTTTTTAAATCTGAAGCAGACGCTCAAAGCACTTTACAGTTATAATAATAATAATAATATTCATAATAATAATAACACACACACACACACACACACCAGTGCCAACGTGCTGCCATGCAAGGCACTCAACTGCTACCTGGGACCAAGTTTGGGATTAAGGACCTCGCCCAAGGGCCCTTGGTAATTTTCCAGTCCAACAGTAATTTGAAGAGGATCCTCTGGTCTCTAGTCCCCCACTTTAACCTTCAGACCATCACCTCCCCAATGACACTGAATGCTGTTTGACCTTCAGTGGCTCCCAGTAATTCAAGGTTGCCACAGAAGATCCAGCACAGGTCCAAATTGGGATTTGGCACACTTTTTATGCACGTTTTTGCAGAGCACATGTTGATTACATTTCGATCATGGATCAAATAGAAAAAAAGTAGAGGAATGTTTGGCAGAAAAGTCTGCAAATATGACCAACTTTACAACATGCAGTCGAAAACTACAGACACGCTCAAATGACACGCAATTCATGGAAGGAAATTGCACATCCCGTACCACTGGCTTGGAGGGTGATGATTGTTTAAAGAAGTGAAGCTCGTTGAGGGACAAATTGATCCAGAAAAAGCAGCTGTTCCTGCAGTAAACTGCATTAAGACGCCCACCAACTCGATGAAGAACATTAAAAGTGTCACACGGACATCAATGTCATTGCGTGGCCATGGAGTTACAGAGTTGTAGAAGCATAAATCAGGCTTTAGGATTTTAAGGTATCACTCCACAGAGCACTTATAAAAAAAAGAGTGACTCGACCAAATGTAATATTTTTAATGCACATAATGTTCGGCGCTTATTGAAATCAGGAGTTTAATTTTTTCCAGACTAACTTTTGACCCGGTCATTTAATGAGACAGGTCCCGATTCAAGGTCAAGCATTTAATCAAGGAAATGCGGAAGCCTAATTGGAGCTTTGGATTCCCCGTAGATCGTTCAGTGCCTCCTGATTGTAACTAACCTGTTACATATGTGTAACGGATTTTGTCTATTTTATACATATAGCGGATTTCAATTATAACAGACAAAATTTGTTGGTCCACCTGAATCCATTATATGCAAGTTTTACTGTCATAATAATTTTGATGTTCTACCACTGGAACTAGTCGTCTATGTGATGCAGCCAGGTGACAGGGGATGAAGCTCAGGACCACACGGATGCACTGTCACAGCTAACATTCACAGTGCACACAGTACATGTCCTCCAAGTGTCCTTCATTAATCACTCATATGACACAAAGTTAAACGAGCAGCACCAAAAGATTCTGCAGAGACTTGGTACCAAAGACATCCATCACCCTGGTCTCTGGTTGGAGCCCAAGTCTCAGAACTGTTCAGTAAGACTGGACTGACCAGGACAGCCAAATGACCTTTGGTGAATAAAAAATATAGCACAAAGTGGAACTATTGTACTCCTTCAGTAAACTTTGGACTTCTGTGTGGGAACTAAACAGACCATCCTCAATGAGGAACAGGGAAAAACCGGGTCAAAAAGTCACCATCTATCAGTTTATACCAACGTTTTTGTAAATTCTATCTCAATTAGGAGATGATTTAAGGATTAAAAAAAGAAATCTGCCATTTAGGACAAATTTGACCTCAGAAGAAAGTTGCTCAATAGAAACTGCTCATAGAAGACCTATGATGGAATTTTAGTTATTTAATTACTTTTACTTTCACCCTTGTATTAAATGGGAAACTAGAAGCACTCAGAGAGTACAAACCTCCACCAAGGCCATGGGGTCACTGACACCATAACATCTACACGCCGTGGAATGATTGAACCTAAAAAAGTCTAACAATGATGTTTGCTCAGTAGTAAAAAAGTTTCATCTGCTGTGACTGGATAGCATGTATCCTTAGCGCTTGGCATCACAGTTTATTGCAACTTGCACCTTTCCCAGAAGCTACTGTCATCTGAGCACTGATATTGATATTGCATGTGCTTATAGACAAAAACAAATAAGAGACAAAATTCAATTTATTATTCAACTAAACTGCAAATATATGATTTTTTTAACATTCATGAAACACTTCTCTAAACAAGGCCATAGGGTCACTGACCCTAAAGAGATTCCCTCCTTGGCACAGTGATCTATTTCTTTTTGTCTCTTTCTCTAAAATTGTATATAATAATAATTAGATTATTAATATATAAACAAAAATTTAAGAAATATTACAATTTGAAAACAAATGCACGAACGTGATGACAGCTGCAACTGCTCAATGCTAACTTTTAACATTGAAAATGCCATAGACATGCTAACACGTTAGCATCGGGATCCGGATCGTGATCCGGATCACCACTAAAATTTAATCACTTGTTCCTCTTGTCATTTCCAACCACTCCACAAAATTTCATCAAAATCCGTTCAAAACTTTTTGAGTTATCCTGCTGACAAACAGACAAACAAACAAACGCGACCGAAAACAAAACCTCCTTGGCGAAGGTAATTAAAGGTCAAAACAAACAACCAAAAAAAGTTTTATATATTTGGTTCCGTGTTGGCATTGTTTATAGTTTTGGAAATAGTGGATGAATAAAGAACAAACAGACAATCTGAACAGTTCAGAACAGTAAAAACACATTAAATGACATCAAATACTGCAAACGCATTAAGGTTCTTTTGCATGTAGTGGACAGAAATGTGGGTTTTCAAACTTACATGTGTGCACCCAAAGGTTAGGTGAGCTAGTTTTCAAAGCCAAAGTCAAACAGGCCTTTGGACATCAACAACTCTTTTTGTTCCTTTTCACTTTTTTTTTTTTTAAACTGTGATGTTTTCAGTGAAACACGTCACAGGAGTTAATGGAACCCAGCAGTGAGACTGTGGTGTGACACATCACCAGTGACACGGCGATAGCGTGTGACAATTATTATCCCCACCAGACGTGACTCGGCACAAAGTAAGCAACGCTTTTCTATTAGTCATTTTCGCCAAAACGTTGTGAACACCCACTGATGCAATTCCACTGCGTGTCAAACGCCAGCCAGCCGAAGCCGCCTCCGTGAGTGACATTCAATTACTGCCGGCCCTTTGGCGTTGTTCTCAGAGTTTCTTCTTTGGATGAAAGAATTCTCATTTCCATGTACAATTATCCCATCATTCAATGTGCAGGTTTTTATGTTTTATTTTTTAGTTTCAAACAGGCTGAGCTCGAGTCCAGAGAAAAAGTTCAGGCAGCTGCTGGAGCTTGAAGAGCATTTCAAACTTCACCCTGAAGAATATAAACACCGGTGGCACTCTGCATTCTGCAGATAACATTTGAACAGAAAAAGGCAGCAGACGATCCCCCAAATCGAGACAAGCTAGTTTGTTGAGACGGGAAAGGATTAACGCTTGATGGCCAGAAGTCAGCAGCCATCTGGAAAGACAAAAAAAAAAAAAAAAACAGGTTGGACGACTGTCGGGTTCCCGTCTGTACAGCAGGCCGAGTGCTGCATGAAGACTTCTGCATATTTTCTACATGTGCATTCACATGGAATCACAGAACGTCTCAGGCTGGAAGCTTGGCCACTCCAAGCAAACGTGTTGTTAGCTGCAACGTTTCAAAACCTCTTCTTTCTTCAAGCATTTTTAAGTGTTTTTAACCATCTATTTATCCATCTATCTATATGTGGCTGTTTTTTCTTGTCACATACACAGTGCACATGCACAAAGAAATTCCAATTACGCTCAGATCACAACGCGTGCAACTGAGCTCCGCTCTAATTATTTGTTGGCAACGAGAGCACAGTGAGAGGCTAATGAACTAATCTAATGATGCTTGTTTCACTCCTGGACTCAGCAACTTAATGGGACAATCTGCCAAGAAGAATATATTTTATTCCCAGTGCTTACTGTACACAAATCATGTTTTTTTTTTTTTTCCTTTTTCTTGTTATAAACGGTGAATCAGTCTTTAAATCAGTGCAGACACACTGCAACCAGCACATGACTCTGCTGTGTTTCACTGATTTTTCTGTTATAACTGATTTTTTTTTTTTGGTGTAAAATTTTTTATATACAAACATTTATGAATGATAGTCGTTTTTATTAAACAGCACTGCAGAATTAGTCCATTTAAAAAGTTATTGATTAGCAGAGCATTTTCACAGAGTGGTAAAGAGAGAACTTCTTCACTGATGTTAAAGTGACCTTCAGCAGACCAAAGAAAGGTCAACGTGGCATTTTAGAAGATGAGATCAGTGAGTGTTCCTTTAAAATATAAAACACTGGACCAGGGACACAAACACAGAAAATGACCTCACAAGCCAGTCATGCTGGACTTTCCTACATTTAACTGGCCTGAAGGTACCAGTGTTGTATAAAGTACCGGAAAATCACACTTAAGTACATATACCCATTAAAAAAAATTACTTTGGTAGAAGTTCAAGTCACTGACTGAAATGCTACAAGTAAAAGTCTTAAAGTATCTAGTATTTACTGTACTTAAGTATGACAAGTAACGTACAACTAAATGTATTCAAGTATTGAAAGTAAAAGTACAAGTAAATGTTAATAATCAAAAACGGACTGATTTTTTTATATTACAAAGTTTATCTCGGCTTGTAAATGACTGGTAGTATTAGTCAAAATACTGAAAATTGTGCACATCACACAAAAACACTTCAGAAACAAGGTTTCAAAACCTAAACAAGAGTAGGCTACTCACTAGGTGTTCACAGGAAACAGTTATTTATAGTTATTTTCATTGTTACATGGTTTTATCTTTTCTGTTGTGTTTTGTTTCATTAGGTTCTTTTTGTCTCTTTCTCTAAAATTGTATTGTAACATTATTAGTCTATTATTATTGACTATTATTGTCTATTATGTAGGCTATTATTGCTTTTTGCTATTATTATTAATATATGAATAAAATAAATTTTAAAAATGACCATTTGAGTCTTACGACAACAAACGCTGAGCCATTAATTATACAGAAAATAAATCAACACAAACGCGTTGATGCGAACAGCTTAATGCTAACTTTAACATTGAAAACGCCATAGACATGCTAACACGTTAGCATCAGTCCCATTTTTAAGTTATAAAATACATCTATCAACTGTTTCAGAAGACCATAACAGGTCTGTTTAACATAAAATATTAAATATTACTCACAGATATGTGCTCTTCAGGGTTTTAGTGGGGAAAAACAATGACTCCACGAATCGTAGATCGAAGCGCTGCTTTGATCTGCGAATCACTGCTTCGATTGGTTCAAGGCTCAAAGCAAAGCCGCGCTGCAGAAAAGTTGATTACAGACCCGCTGCAGGTCTGTAATCAATGTAGAGAAATGATCATTTTCCTGACAAACACCCCTCAAGTGTGCAACTGCAAAAAAGCCTACCGGACATAACTCATGACAAATCGGCCTGACTTTGTTGCAGTCACTAGTAATCAGTGGTGTGTCTGGGTGAAAACACGACTTTTTTTGCATGTCAACCCCTTTGAGGGTCCACGTGTATAACCAAGTGAGAAAATCCGTAAAATCAATACAAAATCCTTATAACCTCCAGGTCGCACCAAAATCAGTTTTATTGCAGTAAACACAACCGCATAGCGGTATCACATAACTGGGTTTTTGTCCACATATTATGAGTTGCCACAATGACATTAAAGTCAGGATCATTAGTTTTTCCTCCACAGTTGAATTTCAAACAATAGAGATCTAGTATTCATGTGTCAAGCTGAATTTTATAGAACTGAATGTCAATTTTTTTTTTTTTTTTACAGAAACAAGAACTGTGTGTCACTAATGGAAATACATTAATAAAATCATGAAAAATAAATCGAATATAATGAAGAAAATAAAACATACCTCAGAACTTCATCAAGTGTATCGAAAATTGCCTTGCCAGTGCCGATGTTGCAGACTGGCATGTCGATGATCCTCGACCTCGCCGCTGTGTTTATTAGGGATGGGTATCGATAAGATTTTATCGATAGATACCATTATCGATTCCGCTTATCGTTCCGATTCCTTATCAATTCCCTTATCTATACGTCTTGTGATTGTTTTTGTGTACTAAAAATAGGCTTTACAGGTTTTCTATGTCAGCAGGTCAAAGAGCTTTTTCTTATCGTGCACCCCCTCTGTGGAACGGTCTTCCTGCAACCGTGAGGCAGTTGGAGTCTGTGGACATTTTTAAGTCAAGCCTTAAAGCCCATTTTTATTCTCTTTCTTATGACTAGTTTTTTTTTTATCTGTTTTAATCTTTTACTTCTGTTTTTAATTATGTATTTGAATTTCTTTTTTTTTTTTTTTTTTTTTTAATTTTTTATGTTGAACTGTTCTATGTGAGGCGCCTTGAGACGGCTTTTGTTGTGATTTTGCGTTAAGCCCATTGAATTGAACATTTTATTGAGTCTTAAAGTAAATAAATATGAAATTGGACACTGGATCCTTAAACTTTGGACATAAACTCTACATGGTGGATCCTTGATCGCTGGACATAAATAGGAATAAACAAAATCTGTAGTTTTTGTCAAAAGCATTTCCTTTCAGACATTATTGGCATGAATGTCTTTCCATACATCTGAGCTGAGCTCTTGCAGCTGCTGTGCTGTACGTCAGCATCAGTTTAATTCATAAAGAACACAGGACATCTCATTTTGGGAAGAAAAAAAAAAATTTTAGTCGATTGTAGTTTATTTTCTGTATTACAGCCTTTGGAAAGAGGTGTCATTTTATTTAAAGCGGAAATTTGAAGTTATTAATTCCGACTAGACTCTGTCTCAGCAAACGCGCGGAACAGAGGACGATCCTCATTTCTTGACTGCAACAAGA
The DNA here is from genome assembly GCF_902500255.1 of Thalassophryne amazonica. NCBI lineage: Eukaryota > Metazoa > Chordata > Actinopteri > Batrachoidiformes > Batrachoididae > Thalassophryne > Thalassophryne amazonica. The sequence goes on along the minus strand of NC_047123.1, from coordinate 38,458,679 downwards.
TGAGTCCCAGTTAGTGACTTTAATACACACAAAAGCGACTCACGATATTTTAATGGCTTTGAGAGGAGTTAAGAAGTGGACTTGCCGTTTCTGAAGCCGTTTCAGCGAATCAAAGAACCAACGAGCCAGTGGTTCGAAGCATGGCTTCAATGACTCACGCGTCAAAGTGGAGTCGCGCTGCAGAAACGGTTGATTACAGACCCGCTGCAGACCAAACCCTGATAATCCGTAAGACTTTATTTATACGTCCGTATGACTCAACTAGGAAAAATCCGTATAATTTATGGACAATCCGTATAGGTTGACATGTATGTTTTCGTGTGTTTTTTTTTTTGTAATGAGTAACAGCATGGCGCATACAAAATGTATCAGAGTAGAAGTATGCAATTAAGGTCAGAAATGTAGTGAAGTAAAAGTGAAAGTAAGCTGAATTTAAAAAACAAGTAAAGTACAAAGTCTCCCAAAACGTATTTAAGTACAGTAATGAAGCATTTTTACTTAGTTACTATACAACACTGGAAGGTACGGAGTGAATTTTCTCAGAAATCCTGAAAAACTAAACTCTGGACTTGTTGGCATGTCTTGAATTATCATATGTTAAAACTGACCCCTTACAGATCCGTGAGATCGACGGCTACACAGACAGTTTGTGTCTCCTAAACTGTTCAGCGTTTGCATGGGCGGGGCGTCGGCTCAGGTTATGGGAACCGGTGGCTTGGCTACGGTTTACAGACATCCACTGCACAGGTAAAGCTGTGATGACATGCTGACTGCAGCACTTGAGAAGCTGAGTGAGGAACAGAGTGCCTCATTAGCAAGTGTCCTGGACAAGACGAAAACTAAAATCCAGGATTAGGGTGCTGGTGCTTCCTGTCTCACTGACTGGTTGTGAGACTTGGACAATAATCAGTAGTGTTGGGACTACACACTTGTCTCCCAAAACACCACAAATCACAAGATGCAGATGAGATATGCATCGTGATGCTTAAGAAATGTGATTCTACAAAGACTGTAATTTCACATTATGATACGTCACATTTGTTTGCTTTTTGTGACACTATACAACTGGAAAAACCTTAATATTCAAGAGATTACAATCGTGTCACAGTTATTAAATAAATTAATAAAATGCACATCTAATTTGTTTGTTTTTCCTTGGAGTTTTGTGTGCTGCACAAGTCATGTCAAGTCTGGGGGCGTGCGCTGCTACTGTGCGTTGCTGCACGCACACCACCATGAAACCACCCCAGGTCCTTGGTGACAACCACCCAGGCAGACAACCAGTCCATTCCCACATTTCTAAAATAACCATCTATCTGCTGTAGCCAGGTGGAACGTGGATGTCCCCTTGGACTTCTCCTCCCACTGGGGTCCTCAACACTCAGGCACCTCCATGCTGCACAGAGAAATGTACATTTGGTAGTTAAATTTAAAAAATGGGTTTTGAAGTACAGTGCTACATGTCCAGTGTCTCTTTCACAACACTGGACATGGCTGCATAAAAACTAGTTTGAATTAAGGTTGGCTGATTTCTACTTAACTGGCATATTACGTCTGCCACAGCGCACCAGGCAGAAAAACTCCTCTTGATATCTCACATTAACTTTTTCCTGTGGTCACTGTAAAAAATCCAGACTCCACACAGAGAAACACTGAGGCAAGCAGCAGAATTAATTCCCCACATGAGAGCTCAGCTGGTAGTCAGAAACGGAGTTTCATATCATAAAAAATATTGTAATAATATCCTAAATATTGACCCCTTAACTCTATTAACTAGTGACCTCTTGTGACAACTGGATCTTATGACCAGGTCAGAAGGTTATTGGACCCAGTCACTCACTCGCTGGGTTTTAATCCAACACTTGTCCTGAAAATCCCAGAGAAAATCTATTGTTTGGGAAAAATAAACTACTGCACATAATTATTATTACTACCTAGGCTGTCCAGTGGTTCCTGTCCAACATCGGGGCGGGTGCAGAATAAGGACAATGACTCGTAGAAGCTTTGAAGCTCCACTGCTGTCAGGAGGAAGCAGCGTTAGGGTGATTCTTAGACTACGGGCACTTATGTCCTTTGATTATATTGTATGAAAAACAGAAAAAAGGGGAAATTTCACACTTTTATAGTTATCTTTACAATGAAAGTGTTAAGAAATTTGTTCTAGTAGTCTATGATGACTTTTTCACCTTTTTTCAGCATCATCATATGCAAATATTGCCGTTTTGTGCTTGTCCCACACCCAGACTTTTGATCTTCAATGATAAAAATGAATGGTAAAGAAACATTTTTTTCTAATGTTTTAAAATATCTCTGAATAAAATATCAGTAAAATAATCAAAACATAATTGGGGTATTCAATGTCATACAACTGTTGTGATTTTTTTTAAACAAAATGTAGTTGTCCCACACTATTACCGTAATTTCCACCACAACACTTTAATGTCCCTTTAAACAGTTTGTATGAAAGATTGTTTGGGTAGTTTCTATGGAGATAAACAGTGACATCAGAGCACATGTATATAGCGCCAAATCACAACAAACAGTTGCCCCAAGGCGCTTTATTGTGTAAGGCAATGGTGTGGTGGAAATTACATTTACCAGGCCAATAGTGCCCGTAGTTAAAGAACCACCCGTTAGCGATGGTTGAAAGAATTAACCCGCAGAAACAAAAGATGGCGACCTGAGACGGGCATCTGGAAGACATGAGTGGACGTGTGAGACAGACAACAAAACACAAAGCCAGAGAGGGACAGACACACGGCTCCGTTCAGTGAGAGCCTCCCACAGTCTGTGCGGCACGTGTGTTCTCACAGCTGGCAGCAGCAAACACAGACCGAGATTAGGAAGGACGGCACAACACCAAAGACCTGAAAGAGATACAGACAGCAGGAGAAAACCATGTGCTGCGAAACGCCCTCCTGCACATCGGATTCACTGTGCATGCCGGGATCGCTGCACTCTGACCCTTGACACTGTGCACATGTGACAACCCTGGAAAGTTTTTGTTTTGATCCAAATCTTTTGCTCTGCAAAACCTTTTAGTTGTTGATGTCAAACGATACGCGCTCTTTTTGTTGTTATTTATTTATTTACAGTGGTTTTGACACGTTTTATGCCAGCTGGTCTTCCTGACATGAGTCCAGCTGTACAAGGAGAGTGGCAGAAATGTAGAAAAGGCCCAATGTTGTTTCATTAACGGGAGATAAGATCAGAAGTCACATCACAATCTCAAAGCTAAAGAACAACGGTTTCATTCTGAAGGACGTCAGTCAGTCAGAGGACCACTTATGGACAAACAGTCACACCTATGGACAATTTAAAGTTTCCAGTCCATCTAACCTGCAGGTCTTTGGATGTGGGAGGAAGCCGGAGCAGCCGGAGGAAACCCACACAAACACGGGGAGAACACGCAAACTCCACACAGAAAGGACATAGGTGGAAATCAATCCCATGACCTTTCTGTGAGGTAACAGTCCTACCCACTAATCCACCATGTTGCCCCAGAACAGTATAAAAACTCAAGAATGGAACAAATCACGCAGCAGCCTGTAAAAACTTTATGTAAAATAAACAGGAGTTTAGACACTTTATTAATCCTTTGTAATGCAGAACTGTTTTATCTGCAATGTGGGCGTGTTCGAGGGTGTAGGAGTTGAGTTTGCAGGACTCATGGACGGACAGACTGAGTGATTCCTACCCCCCCAAAGAGCCTGTTTCTATAAAAACGCCTCTGAAAGTCAATGACAGATGACACTCTGATTGGTTAATTTCACATTACGCCCAGAAGAACACAACCATGAGACTAAATTCAACCCATTTGCACCCTCAACGTTATTATGTGCTCAGATTCTGCGCCACAGAAATGGTAACATGAAGTTGGACACGCCCCTAATGCACTCCGACTATATGCGCCACAGATTCTCTGACTTACTGTTGTGTGTACAGAATAAATTCGACATTCAGTCATTGCTAACAGTTACATTTGATTGTTCGATGGGATCGTTCTGTTCCATCTGGGTGGAACGGCCACAGCAGATGGTCACCCTGCTGGATCTGGTCTGCTCCAGGTTTCATCTTGTAAAACAGTGAATGATTTGGGAGTTTTTCTTGTGTGTTTGCTCCTGGGGTGGGGCAGGTCAAGACCTCACTCATGCACTGTGATTCGGTGCTGCTGAAGTGACGGACCTGCAGGATGGATATAATGACGGTTTGTGGGATAAAGAGGTTGCCGGCTGTCACCTCAGCAATCTCTGCTCTACCATCTAAAACCAACTCAGTGTGCCATGTCTTTGTCCTCTGTGACTGTCGTTTCCCTTTCAGCGCACGATGACGACTGCTACAAACTCACCAAAATAGAAATAGTTGTCAGGACGGGAAATCCCGCACAGAACAGTTCCTTTCTCTGCTCTAATCTGTTTACTTCTTTGATGTTTGCTGTGCGCCATCTAAAAATAAACTCAATCACTGGTATTTGTTTTCATGATAAACAACGGTTTGAGTCACTGTACGCTGCAAACCGAGTCACCTCCCATTCTCGCCTCTGCTGGATTTGTCTGGTCACTTGCACAGTCAGGTCCAATAAGACCTGGGTTTGAGTCCCCGTCAAGCTACCCAACAGTGTCCTTGAACAAGAAACTTCATCTGCATCGCCTCAGTCCACCCACCCAGAAACAGGTACTGGCCTTGGCTGAGGAAGTAACCTGCGATGGACTGCTGTCCCGTCCCATAAGAGCTGCAGACTCTAATCCGCTTCTCTACTACATTCCTTTCCAGCAAACCAGTGACAATCCTCTCAGCTGTCCCTCAAAAAAGGTGTGTACGTTGGCCGTTAAGAGCTCCCACGAACAGAAACTGACTGTCTCAGCTCTTCCTTCACCACGCCGGTCTGGCACAGCGTCCACAGGGCCTCAGATGCCGCCCCAATCTGTCTGTCCGTCTCACACTCCATCTGACCCCTCGCTCGTGAACGCCTTCACTTGGTTCAATAACCCAAACCCAGAACTGAAGTTTTTTCCTGCTGGTGATGTTCTCTGTCTCTGCGTTTGACAGACTGTACTGTGGTGTTTTTGTTACGGATGCTGAGGGCTACATTCCTTCATGAGACAGTCTCATTTTCAGCTAATGTTGGATACTGACTCTCCAAAACGCAGCTGGAGGAAAATTCATGTCCAATTATGTCATTTGCAGTTTCAGTTTCTCACGACTTTGTGTTTCTCTGCTTCATTTCACTCGCCTTCCATGTTCTCACATCAACACAACACCTCCGTTCTCTGGTTGTGGAATAAAACAGCCGAACAGCAGCATTTCACTTCCTTTACATTCGTCTCTGCTACTTTAAGCGTCTGATCCTGAAATCACCGCGAGGCATGTTTACGAAATGGAACTGTGGGACAACAACCCTCCTGCTCCTGACATGATGACGTGTTTGATAGCATCGACTTTCTGGTAACAGCTTGCTGGAGGAAATGGAGGGAATACTTGTCAGGAGAAAATGTGACATTTTGTGCAGTGTAAGTGGTGATAAAATTATTTATCCATCTGGCAAACGGCAGCCAGGCTCCAGATGAGACGCTGGACTCTGGTCTGGTTTTCTGGAGGCTTACAAAATGTTTTAGAGTTATGGTGTTAACAATAAGGAGGATCTATCACTATCATTCACTCACTGCGTTTTACAGTGTGTATGCTGCGGCTTTTCTGAGGTTCTAGGAACATCAACCATTCAACCAGTTTTTAATCGCTGTTGGCCAAAAAATTGACTATCATGTAAACAACCCCACTGCATGAAAAGTGTTTGTTTTTTTTATTTAGTGGCAATTTTATCAAAAGGAACACCTACAAGCTTTTTTAAAAAAAATGCAATTTCCACTCGTGCATGTGCATGTCAAAAATTCCAAACCTGGAATTTTTCTCCTTACAGCAAATGGCCGACTGCATGTCCATCTGTTGTTGTGTTGTTGCTGGGAAAATATCTAAGGAGAACTCAAAGACAAACAGCTTCTGGCGTGTCAGAACGAGGTTAATCAGGGAAGTTGGCAAATCAGATCTGTAACTTCGGGATAAGAACAGGCTCTCAAGGCTCGATGGGTTGGGCTGAGGTGAGGAGTGAGGCAGTCACTCTGCCTTCCTCACCAGGTCTGGTGTCAGTGACTCTGGATGTACAATTGACCTTCTTGACGATCTCTGCAGGCACTACAGTTCGCACTGGAATCCCCATGTCAACATGAGAGGAAGCGCATATTCAGACATTTGGTGTATGTGGTTGCTGAGGAGTCAAAGGTGCGACGCTACCATCTGTAGGAATACTGGTCTAGATATTTTTCCAATTCTTTGAGTCTTGTTATCATAATTAAACTGTGCAATTAATTCCTGTATTTTCTTTAAAAACATGTTTTGAGGTTGTGGGTATTTATTTTTTTTTAATGGATGCTGATTTTGGTGCATGGTGGTTTAATTACGCTGTTGTTTCTCTTCAGTAAAGTTCTTCATGTAACCTTAGAAGGTTGTTTAGCTCCTTTATCTGCCGCCTAGCTCCTCCTCTGTGGATAACCACATCATGTTAATTACTTCAGCATTGCTCCAGAAAAACAAGTCAGAGATGAAGACCAGAAAGTGCTGACACAGCCCAATACGGTAAACGGTTAGCTTTGAGAGCCTCCTGACCTCATTATCATCCCCGTACAGAGTTCCTTTAAAACCACATTTGTTAAAATTAAATAATCATACAGATGCATTTGACCACCCAGGGCAGAAATGACACCGAGTCCAGCTGTTGTGTTGGAAGAACGTTGACTGTTGACATGGTGGGAGAGTTTGCTGGTTATGATCTACAACGTCCTGCGAAGAAAATCCACCCAAAGGTCTTATCAAGTTGAGACAGGCACAGTGAGTTGGGATATGACTTCTCATCCTGAGACCTGAATGGGACTCGATGACTTTCTTTCCTTCCATCCAAACCCTCCAGCTTTTCTTCCAGTCTTGGGTCAGATCTGATACCTTGTCCTCCAGTATGTTCTTGGTTTACCCAGTGGTCTCCTCCCAGAGTACTGTCCATTACCAAATGTATCGCTGGTTGAATTTACGTGATAGTGCGAGAGCTGAGCAGGACTTTGTTACCATAGAAGGTATCAAAAGAACACTTAACAACCCCAAACCAAAATATCTGATAACCTTCCTTGAGTAGGCAGGTAGCAACCAATTGATTTAAAAGATTACAGGCCTGGAAGCATCCACCACACCGCCTCGAGTCCCAGATGACAACCGCCTCGAGTCCCAGATGGCAGCCACCCAGAGTCCCGGATGGCAACCACCCAGAGTCCCGGATGGCAACCACCCAGGCAGACAACTAGTCCATCCACACCTGTTTAAGTAACCATCCATCCTGTCACAGCCAGGTGGGAAGTGGGCGTGTCCTTGACCTTCTCCAGCTACTGGAGTCCTCAACTTCAGAAATGCACCACATGGTCAAAATGATGCAACTGACGTTCCCTCACACTGTTCATGATACTCATCTGGAGTCAGAGGCACAATATATTCAGCTTTCTGAATAAGAACATTTCATCAAATCTTTTCCTGCCTGAAAGTGTGTTAGTTTTCAGATGGTGAGAAAACTGCTTCCTGGTGTGACCAGTGTAGATTTCCTGACACTAGCGGCTGTGACGTTCCCATGTGAGCAAACACGGACTGTTTGTTCCACATGAAGGTCTCACGGTGCTGCAGGTTTCCTGCACGCGTCCACATCAGCTGCTCTCCAGATTACAACCTTTATTTTCAGTGTTAGAGTCTGAAATTCAGTTCAATCTACAGCATCTTGTTAGAGTCAGAATCCTGCAGTACGGGTTAAAAACCTGCTGAGGAAAGTTCTCAACCACAAATACAGAAAACCAATAAAATAAACAAGACCTGGACAGCAAACTAAATAAAGGTTTGTTTACTTCCCCAACTCCTCCTCTTGGTCCGATTTCAAACCATCTGAATCAGATGTGGAATGTGGATAAAGGTCAAATCCAGAACTGCCCTTAAACGGTTTATTTGGGAAATGTCAAGGTTATTGAGGGCCAAAATTTAGATCCCCCCAATACAGGTGTCCCCAAACTTGGCACACAAACACAGGTGGATTCTGGAATTGGCCAATTCAGACCAAATTTAAGAAAGGTTGATTATTGGCGCTAAAACCATTCAGGTCAAAATTATCAATACTTTTCCTTTTTTTTCCCTTTTCCTCTGATTTGCACCAAACTTGGCACACATATGGCAAGGTCAAATCTGCCAAAGGGCCATCACTGGGGTCAAGGTCATGTCTGGTTGTGTGCTTGTTGGTCTACTCCTCCCAGGACCTGTTACTGATTTCTACCAAAATTCAATGAAAGTTGACCCCAAAACGGCCCTGAAAGAAGTGAAGCAAAAGTCAAGGAATTTTATTTCCACCCTGATGTGGAACAGAAGTGGTGACACACGGGCAAAGTCAGCTAGAGGTCAATCGTTTGGTCACTGGACTGAAATGTCAGATTGTTGTGATTGTTGTAGCTTTTACAGTCCTGATGGCCACAGATACAATCTCACACACACAGAAGTGCAAAGTTAATTAAGCCCAGCTGTATTTAGACTTAAACATTCACTCTGCAGCAGCTGCTTCCTGCTGCATCTCCACACTTCAAATGGAAAATTAGCGCCCATCCAGAAATGTTTCTATATTTGTGAAATGACATTTTGCAACAAATAAACCCACCTGAAGAAACCGAAGCAGTAGGCGACTCTGCTGTATAATATGCCACAGACGCTGCGTCTCAGAACAAAGCCAAGTTGTTTTATTGGTCTTTGACGTTCAGCTTTAACGCAGGTGGAAATTATGGCTGTTATCAGCTGTGCACGGGCAGGAGATGCTGTGTGAGGAGGATGGCAGCGGTCGATGTGTTACAGAAAGCTTAGAGCCGGATATCACACTCTGCTGCCTCTGGTGTGACCTTTAACCTTCACACCACCACTTCTCTCCTTCCATCTGTAAACAGGATCAGAACATCACTGTCACGTAGAGGAGCAGTGAGCAGTTCCATCATGGCAACCGCCATGAGGATCTTTATGGGGTTTACTGTCACGGCACAGCGACAAAATCAGTTCTTAAAGTTACAAGTCCTAAAGACAAAAATGTAGGTCTCATAAACTAAAGCCACAAATGTCCACACAACTCACAGGACCTGCATCGGGGGGGTGGGGGGGGGTATCTAACCACAGAAAGATCTACCAAGAAGAAAATGGGACAACAACAAAACAAAGTAAAAATAGCTTCTCATCACTATAAAAAAATATCAAAATCCACCTCAGCCTTAAACCGTCCGACAGGAGCTGAAGAGGACAAACATTCCTCTGTAATCACAGACGCCAAAAACTACACACAAGTGTGAGATAAGATCCTGAAGCACGTTTGTGTTTTCAAAACAAAAAAAACGATCCATTTATTATAAACAAGGGTTTTGTCTCTATTTTTTGGGGCGGGGCCTGAGGACTGACCTCAGGTCTGACTGGGACACAAAGCAGTTCCAGATGGTTGGCATGGCAACATTTAGGACATGTCCTGCTCACAGCGCAGGTTTTAACCACATGAAAATAAATTTCACACATGACGTTAACTTTATTTATGGAGAATTTCTTTGCAGTAAAGTTCAATAATATTGAGATGGTATTAACTTATAGAGTATTATGACCTTTTTGTGTTAACATTTAAATGTAAGATGTTAGAAATTTGTGCAAAAATGCTTTGGATAATACGTAATGTCTTGGATCAGAGTTCAGAGTCCGGATGACCGTGGTTGCAGTCTGACCATGTTATCGTCTTGCTGGCGTTTGGCACTAGGCGGCACACAGCAGCTTCTCGGTTTGCAGGTTGATGAGTTTCTTGTTTCGGAGCTCATGGGGGCTCTCACACCTCAGGGCCTCCCGGGATGACAGGTTGCATTTGGTCCGTTTCAGCCACTGCACCATGGAGCGGATGTTACAGTCACACAGCCAGGGGTTGTTGTGGAGGAACAGTTTCTTCATGTCTGAGCAGGACCACACATTAATTAGTCTGAGTGGAATTTGTTCTTCTGAAAGTGGGACAGAGAGAAAAGAAAGAGTGCCCGGCGGTCTCACCAGGTGTGCGGCTGAACACGTTCCCATCGACTGTCTGCAGGTGGTTCCCACTGAGGGCCAGCTGAGAAAGCTCCGGCGTGTTCCTGAACACATCAGGGGGCAGGTGCGCCAGCTGGTTGTTCCTCAGGTGGAGTTCCTGGTTCATTATGAAGACATTTGTGCAAGCTGTAGACAGCGTCATCAACAGTGCAGACAGACTGAAGGACTATAAAAATTAAATTTTTGGGAGGAAGATCTGATTGTCTGACTTTGAGGGTGTACTGTGTTACCTGTAATCGGGACAGGCCTTCCAAAGCTGACGGGCTTAACGTGGACAGAAGGTTGTTGTCAAGAACCAACATTTCCAGAGACCTCAGAGGCTTCAAGGATCCTGCAGGAACCATCTTCAGGCTGTTTGAGGACCAGAATCTTCTCAAACACACTGTACAAGTCTTCCAATTTTATCTTGAATTTGTAGTGGAACTTAAATGCTCAGTAGAAGAGACGTGGAGACACATTAATGTAGAAAACAGCAGAAAACTGAAGTGCTGCTATGAAAAAAATTAGCAAACCTGTTTCCTTCTGCTTTAATTAGAGAAGTTCATTTATTCAAACTAATCAATCATTTGTAAAAAGTTTGAACAAGTCTCAATGTTCCATGATTTTCACCATAAATTAAATATTTGACTGTTTCAACAACAAAAAAAAAAATCGACCTGCGTTGATTAAAACCCGTTTGTTTTTTGTGTGGCTGTATGTACTGTATTTTCCAACAACACTCTCCAGAGGTCACCGTCACCTGTTGTTGTCCATGTTGAGGAACATGAGCTGCTGGAGTCCATTGAAGGCCTTTGGTGAGAACCTCTGCAAGCGATTCAGGGAGAGGTCCAATACTTTGAGCGCAATTAGTGGTCTGAAGGCGTTAGGTGGGAGCATCGTCAGCGCGTTCAGCGAGAGATCCAAATCTGACAAGTTTCTCATCCCGACAAACATCTCTGGTTTCACAAGGAAAATCTCATTCTGTCCCAGCATGAGGACGCGAAGATTCAAAAGGTCCTACAAACAAAAGTAGAAAAACTATTCAGGAGCCAGTCAAGCTAGCATTTTAGAAGTTAACATCTGTGAGTCCTACTGTATTTCAATATCTGATCATGCTGGATCATGCCCAGAGAAACAAGGCGCACGGCCAAAACGTTGTACTGGATCACGACTGGGCTGAAACCAACCGTATTTACCTGAAAGCCCCTCTGTGGAAGGTTGGTGATGCGGTTGCCATAAAGGTTGAGGAGCATCAGTTGCGTTGCTCCAGAGAAGGCCTGCGGGTGAAAGGACTTGATAGAGTTTTGTTCCAGGTTGATGTTCTCAATCTTGGGAGCTGCTTTCAAAGTGTTGGCCTTCAGGTGCGTGATGTCATTCTCGCCTGTTAGAGGAGTCATTAGTTACTCATGAAGTTACACCCTACAATGGTTTCTTCCAAAAATGGCACACTGGGGTTTGCCCCGCAAATCCTTTAGCCACACTGTAACCGTGTTAGCAGTTACCAATGGATTGAATTTTTGTACCGTCTCATCTCTACTTCAAATTGACTGGAAACTACATCTATTCGTTTTGGAATAGTTTATACTCCAATATTTAGAGCAGACTTTTATCAAACTGAATCACATGGTTCATCTCACAAGGAAGGTCTGAAGGTCACGCTAGTTATATGCTATTGGTAAAAATGTCTCATCAACTGAAGCAGCAGGACCTTCGTGGCCGGGACGACGGTGGGGATTGAACCCACGCGGCTCACACAAAAGACCGTTCCTCTACCAGGTCAGCCAAAGGGGAACTCCCCGTTAGCCAAGCTAGCGGGAACGTCTTTTTCAATTGGGACCCGGGACTTTCATCCCGCTACACATCTCCCCACCATTTTTGACTTCGTCCCAAAGTCACAGGTGCATGTTATCATACTCTGTGACCCACATCCTATTCGTGACGCCAGATTGAAGCAGCAGGACCTTCGTGGCCGGGACGACGGTGGGGATCGAACCCACGCGGCTCGCACAAAAGACCATTCCTCTACCAGGTCAGCCAAAGGGGAACTCCCTGTTAGCCAAGCTAGCGGGAACATCTTTTTCAATTGGGACCTGGGACTTTCATCCCGCTACACAACATTCACAAATATTTAAGTTGGTGAAATATTGTTGAACTACAGTAATTTTTGCCTCTTACTTCTTCAGGCAAATCCAAAGGAATCTCTGATTCACGGCGAAATAAACAAAAACAAGAAAATTAGGCTGCAGATCAACTTAACGTCTGTCTCGAGTCTTGGTTTGATTAAAAAGAGATTTCTTTCCCGTCTTTGTCAAGCAGCTACGTACCGAGTCTGATGATCCATGTGTCAGAGGGCAGTTTGGCGGGAAAAGCACGAAGCCCTCTCTTGTGACAGTTGACTTCTGACCTCCTTGGACCAGATTTTCTGGAACATTTACAGGCATTAGGACACGCTTGCACCACCCAGGCTGTCACCAACATCAACCAGATGAAGTAAGCCATCTCCCCTACGGAGCAGACGGTAGTGTTGGTATCAGGATGCTGACGGATCAGTAGAATTTGGATGAAACTCTCAGATAACACTGATCTACTTTCTATATCACCATTTTGGCTGAAGGACTACTTGCACAAAATGAAAAGAGCTATTTGTTGGTAGGAGGTGGAGCATGTCACCTTGACTACCTTCAATCCCCCAGCGTCCATCCAAAGGACGGCGAACTGAATCCCAGTTACTCTAGTGTTTTTGAGTTGTTTTTGAGTGTTTCACATCGTTGTGTCCTGAACATGATGTAAAATCTGCACCTGGGTCAGCCAGGGTAGGTGGTGGGATTAGAACTTTAGCCACTAGAGAAACAATCCCTGGACTCAGGACCATGAGGACGGTGACCGGTGTGCTGTTGATGTGTCATCTCAGAGATGTGTCAACACACGATCTCGTCTTGACATTTTTGAAGCTGACAAACACAATCCCACATGAATCTCACAAAATCAAGACCATCACGTTTCCACTTAACGATACATCTTTGACCATGGCAGAGGTGACAGCAAGTGTGTGGACTGCTCGTCTCCCAGTGCAAAGTGATGGACACAACGCTTAACGCTAGGTTTGGAAAGACAAACTCCATCAGCTTCAGAAAGCTTCTCTTCTGCACTGATGTGATGGGTGCAGTCCGATGTGGAGGACAGTGAAGACCGCCTGAAACAGGTCATCTTCAAGGTTTTCTCTCCATCTCCACAATTCTGTTGGACACCTTTAATATGAAGCAGTGTTGCCTGCTAACACACAAACTTTCATCTTTTTCTTTCTATCAAATTAAAAAAAATGTGTCCAATAATAATAAGACAGTCATGTAAATTTTCATTGATCTTTCATCAGTCTTTCAAAGTTTTACTCAAAATTTCTGATCCAAACCTCATTAAAGAAAAAGCTTTTGTGTAGTATTTACTAAACTCTGAACCACAGCGACTGCAGCCACACTAAACACAGAAAATCTCAAAACTGATGTTAATCTCTTTTCCTGATTAGACGGAGCTTTGAAGCAAAGCAACAAATTAAGTTTCCCCACTGAGTGAAAGAAAAAAAAAAAAAAAACAAGTTAAAAATAAAAGCATTTAAGCTTAATTTCCTTTTACTCTGAGTTTCTCCCAGTAGAGTTAAGATGATCAACAGAAGAAGCAGTTTGTTTTTTGGTTTTCTGAGTTGTCCCCCTGCTGGGGGTCACTTACCTGAAACGCTGCTGTTCAGGTTTTCCTTTCGTCTTTTCAGAGAAACTTCCAAAAAACACTCGACAGTTTATAAAACACTTTCTGAGAGGCGGCGTCAAAATAAGAGCTGTAAAGTGGGCGTGAAACGCCCAGAGCCGCCGGGCCCACAGTGTCTCAGGGGCCAGTGATATGTGGCACCCACGGGTGATGTGGCGCTGATCCATGGTACAGTCCAGGATCCACTCCGTATGTTTACACTCTGCAGGGCCGTGTGATTTTAGGAACGTGATGCTCAAAGCTTTGATGTGAACCGGCTTCACAGCTTCCAGAGGTGAGGTCAGCGAGCAATGAATTTTACCCTGAAAACAAATAAATAATTTAGAGATCATAACCAGTTCTCATTCTAAAGAAGTCTGTATGAGACAGACAGGATGACCGGACACACTTATTCACATATCAATAGAACGCTGGATTTATTCATGTGCTGACAACCTCAGCAGAAAGTTATTAAAAAGTTCCATTCATCAATATGCAAATGAGTGACAATTCTCTATGATTCATGTAAATGGTAATTGAAATATTTTTAATAACTGCAGCCAAAAGCCTCCTCTCAGGGTTCAATCTCAGCAGTAAAGGTCACACATCATATGCAAATATTCAATAATTAGTTTTTGGCTTTTCCAATCAGCTTGCTGGTGATAAGAACATCCATCCACTTACGTACATGTATTAATTCCTCTGTATGAATAACGCTGCTGCCACTCTGACCAGTTACATTTTTCACATTCTGGAATTTACATCATTAAAGCTGCTGTAAGAGGTTTTTATTCTTCAGTAAAAAAGTCAAAACAGATTTCAAGGCATGTTGTTATAAGCAAAGCAGACATGACAACTATCTTATAATCTTATAGTTCATCAGCTTGTCCTTCACACCCACCAGGCCAGAAATATTTATTAAATGACAGCAGCAAAAAAAAAAAAAAAAAAAAATCACGCAAATGAAATAAGGAAAAATAAAGCCACATATGCATTTGTTTGAAAATCAAGACATTCTGTCATGGTTCTGGTCAGCATCAGTTATAATGATCAAAGCCGGAGACGGGGAGTGAGAATGTCAATTTCACAAGAAGACATAATGGTCATGGAAATGGTTAAGATGTGATTCTGTTGTGTGACACAGTGGGGTTTTCGTGCTGTGCACGCACTCAGCAAAACACAACCAGAGATTTTTTTTTTTTAATGAAACTGTAAAAATATTTAATTCATAAAGTTTTTTCATCCAGATTCTAACTATGAACTAGATTTGCAAATGAAACTAGTCGAGGTTAATAAGGTCAGTATTAAAGGGGTCATAGTGCAAAACAAATACTGTTGCCATACAAAATGTGAAAAATACTGTGATACAATTTTTGTGTCCCCCAGTACTAACCTGGTAAAACTCAGCCGTTTAGTGTTACTCTGTGATGACGTGTTGACGTAGATTCATGGGTTTGGCAGCCTGCAGCTCGTTCCACAGCCGTGGGGATGTGGAAGTGGGTCAGGACAGTAATTCCTTATGAGAGGTCAGAGACTGCCCAAGTGTCACAGTCAGTTACACAGCAACGTAACGGCGGACTCCAAACAGAACAAAAAGCGAGCATCAGGACGGACCGAGACACAGCGAGAGCAATAACGTGTCCAAGCACAGCAAAGGAGAATAAACGGAGCAACTGCTGCCCGGGCTGGACCCGAGCTGAGCAGCACCACCTCTGGATCCATCCAGACGTGGCAGAAAACTGTGCTGACGAGGCCGATTGTTTTGTCACAGGAAGATGAACGACACCCTTCAAACCTGGCCGGCGCCACGATGCTGAAGCAGCAGGCCGGCCATCTGGAAGAGCGGCACTAACCAGACATACAGAGACCAGCTCTGTACGTCTGGGTGAGGCAGGCAGCTGGATGGGCCAAACACTACCAGGTCTGCTTGTGGTCAGGACGCAGTCTTTCAGTCCAGTTTTAATGTGGAAATCCAAGGAAAGGATTCTTCTCGTATGGCGCCTGTGTTTAAAAGCTCCTGTGGTCATCTGTTCAGAACCTGAAAAAAAAAAAAAAACCTCTTGTTTTATAAAAAGCCCAAAGCATTATTGTGAGTTTCAAATGGTTGGATTTTACATGGTACAACAGAAAATATTGTTTTCTTTGTTGTATGTCTTCATCTACTCTCTTCATCACATCTACTTTTGTTTTTTAAAATCAGTGATGAAAGTTTTGTTCATCTGTATTAAAGAAAACATTAACTGTAGTTTGCATTAGGTTTTGTGCTGACTCTAACATTAGCATTAACCTCTGTTAGCATTAGTATATTCAGTCCAACTAACAGCATTTAGCATTTTTTATTTTTTGATGCAGGCCATCAGGAGTCAAACATCACATCAACGCAACAATGACTTTTGTACAAATAGTGGTGCACTAACAGAAATCCAGTAATTCTTGGAAAATTCTTTACAAAATATTTGGCTTATTCTGTCTTTTTATATTTCATGATGTTAGCTCTTACACAGAGCCCTGAAAGTATCATGGGAAAAAAAAGGAGGAAAGGAAAACAACCAACCAACCAACCATGTCTCACACCAGCAAGTAAACTGATGAGACAAAGCTGAGATGAACAATGGCAACAGCCATTAATTAAAACAATCAAATTCAACTCTGCTGCATCTCTCTGAATGGATCACTTCATCTTTCACTTCATGAAATATTCTTTCCATTGCACGAACAAAAAAACATTCATTATTTGGTTTATATAACACCTAAAATAGATGCTTGTCATTTGATATTTTATTAATTTATAACCAAGAGAAAAGGCACTTACATTTTGGTGTCGCTGGTCCTTTGAGGTCAAGAGGTTCCAAAGGGTCCAACATGAACTTAAACAGCAGTCCAATCCACTCCAAAACTGTTCTCAGTAAACTTGCAAAAACAGTCAGATCAAAAGCAATCCTGACGAGGTCGTCCGTACCTGATGACGTGCACTGACTGCTTGGTGTACAGACCGCCGTCTGCTTTCCTAGTGAATACTGCAAATGCCTCCAGATGCCTTACGGCATACTGGATCATCAATAAGCTTGTTTAAATTGTCATCTGTCACCAAACCAAACCCCACCATGTTTGTTTTTAAGCTAAGCACCGTCACCACTAGTGTGAGCGTGCGGTGCTCACGGCGTGCAATAGCACAAAACATATAGAACCAAAATTGCACATTAAATGGAACAAAATGTCAAATGGTACAAAATATCCACATCATGTGACATACAAGCCACCAATTAAATAACAAGGATCCATTTAGGCGTTATATAATATGAAATATTACGAGCACCAAATTCCATCAACAAATATACACTCTCAGTGTACAACTGTACATTTTTGCTGTTGTCTGTAGAAGAAACATCCCAAAGACAGTTGCACTGCTGTGAGATGCAAACAACAGTACAAAAGTATCACATGTACTGCCGAGCGAAGTGTGGAGACACTAAAAATAAATGACTGAAATTAAACTAAAAACCTGCAGGTGTCTGATTCAGACAATGTAGCGGAATATTCCCGATATCCAAATAGTTTTCCTGCTTGTCCGGCATAAGTAGAGAGATGCTGATATTTAACACTGATACATGTCTTATTTTAATGTGTTTTATATATATTTATGTTCTATAAAGCGGTTTGAATCTCTGCATTTGCCATCTGCTCATTTAGAGAATTTACCACGCTAAAATATTATATATATGTAAAAGATTATCACAGAGTGCAACTTAGATAATTTGTGTACAGTTATTCTCAGTCATCAAATCCCAGAATGGAGCCAAGCAATAAAAATAGAAAACTATGAAAAGCTGGAGGAGAGACAAAGATGATATAAAAGAGGTGGAGAGGCTGGCAGAGAGGAGCAAACAGAGCTGACAAACGGTTGGCCTCTCCACGCCACCATCTGAAGCTGTTTACAGCCACTCTACCCACAGCAGATGGCCATTCACGTCGGATGGCGAGCTTCCAATCGAAGCATTTTTTAACAACGGCCCGATGCCATCACATCAAAGCTAACAGTGATCAGATGGTGTTTTTAATGGAGGAACCCATCATTTACAGCTTGACTGTCAATAAACAGCTGCTGTACAAGGGATGGAGGCACAGAGTTCTTATTGATGAAAAGACTCCAGTCGACAGGAAGTCAATCGAGTCAGTAGTGAAGGTGCAGGGGGGGCGCTCTCCTCAGCATCAGCGAAGAACTGCACTCACTTATATGACACTCAGGCAGCACTGGTGAACATGACATCATCTTCTTTGTGACCACAATGTCCACTTTGTTATTATCAATGTCTACCCAAACAGTTCATTTGTCTCCCTTCTGGAGGTGGCAAAACAATAAATTACAGCCTGTTTGTGCAAATCTATTTTACTTTTAAAAACAGGCAGAGAAGCAACGTGTGTTCAGGCGCAGCAGCAAGGTCAGTGCTCAGAGAGACAGATAACGTCAGGGATGGTCAGCACTCCAAGACTCACACTTCTTTTATCTTTTGTTTGTTTTTTCTTTTTTAGGGCACCTTGTTGCCAACAGACACAAAACACAGACATATCATGACGTAAAATACTGTGAGATTATGGAGTCCACCCCCCTTGAAGTTTAACACAACTTCTCAAAAACAGTAAGTGCCACCATCATCTCATGAGTCTCCAGATTCAAACAGAATATAATAAAGAAAAAGCCCTCAAAATTTGGTCAGCTTTGATGGAGCAGATCAATAGGAAAAGCAAGACTGATTATTTCTTTGTTAATATACAGTTTACTCGTGTGAACACAGCACACGTCTGGGACTGTTGTGGGTAATAATCTCATCACACCTGTTAACGTATGTGCGGTTCTGAAGTCACGTTTGTCAGGTTGTGTCATTCCTAAAGCCTCGGTCTGATGGACACTGAGGTCAGCAACACTCATCAGCAGGAGGTGATTTTGGATGGGAACCATTGAGAGGAATGTGTCAAAAGAAAAACAGAAGTGAATTTAAGTGTTTACTGAAACACACAGTAATTATTTGTGCTTCAGCTCCAGTCGCCCCTCAGCAGCGCTCGGAGCTACAGAGGGCGTCTGGAAACCAAAGGCATGCAGGGTGAGTGTCCTTGAACAAGGCAGTGTAATGACAATGTGTGCCCTTGGAGCACTTTGTCCACACAAGCCTCTATAAGCATGGAAAAAGATGCAGAAGAAGAATAAAGTGTCATACAATTCACAGTACATTTCCCCTTTGAATACTGTATAGCTGAAATCACAAGGTCATTTAAAATGGGATTACTCAGGCTCAGTAAAGCACAGTGAAGCTCACAGCATGCTGCACATGAATATATGTTTTTTGGGTTGTGTTTTTTCAGCAGGATCACGTCATCCAGCTGCAGCCACACTTAAAAGCCCTCAAGGTTTCACAGCCTGCTCCATTATGAGTCGCTTTGGGTGGAACAACAAGCACTGTGGGTCGGTTTGTGTCAGACAGATGTTGACTGTAATGATGCTCATGTGAGCGTGGCCGCCCCAGCACCTACTGTCCACGCATCGGTTCAGCCGGTGCAGTCAGATACACCACCGTCTATTTACAGGCGGGTTTCTGTTGCTCCCTGCAGGCTAATGGCTCATTCCACAACAGACCCCCGCGCTCCGGCTCCTCCTCGGTTAACTACTCCGCCTGCAGGAGCATCTTTACACCATAATGAGCATACACCGTCACCATGGTGACGGGAAGCTGTGTTTTCAGCATGGCTCACTAGCACCGCCTGCCGACTGACGGTGTGCAGCAGGTGTCACGGCGCAGACAGAAATCAAACAAACCAGTTACAGTTCAAAAAAAAAAAAAAAAAGAAGAAGAATTCAGAACATAAATCTGATAATCAGCTACAGATGTTTGACTTGTACCTCAAAAATGATTTCATGCCAACCTTAAAATGATAAGAACTGTAATAACTCAGAGAAACATAAGCTTTACAAGACAATTTAAGAAACAGCAAAGCTGTAATACAAGTCCTCTTGACCTTTAACCTATTAAAATCAAGAGCAGCTGTGTCATCTTCAGCATTAACAGTATGCAAATTTATGCAAAGATGCTGAAACATAATTAATCTGAAAAGCATAGTAAATCCTTATTGGCCCTGAGGCCCAGCGGGTTGGTGCTAATCTGTGGTTTCTGTGGCGTGAAGCAGACAAGAGTCCACGACTCCCTCTGGATGGGACTCCAGTCCAACGCAGATTACTTCCCAACCAAAGCCAGTCCACATTTTACAGCTGGGTGGACTGAGACAATGCAGAATAAGTATCTTATCCAAGGAACACGGGGGGGAATCAGACCCAGGTCTACATGTTGGCAGGCCAGTCCTTATCCTTAGAGGTAACATATTTCCTTTGACAGAATAAAACAGGTTAAAACCTTGTGTGACCTTGCATGTCAGCAATATGAAACTCGTTTCTTTGTTCTTAAACAGAATGATGAAGTTG
Source organism: Thalassophryne amazonica (assembly GCF_902500255.1). Classification (NCBI taxonomy): domain Eukaryota; kingdom Metazoa; phylum Chordata; class Actinopteri; order Batrachoidiformes; family Batrachoididae; genus Thalassophryne; species Thalassophryne amazonica. The sequence continues at coordinate 38,438,329 of NC_047123.1, read as the reverse complement.
ACAGACGGATGCTGCAGAGAAACAAATAATGAACAGATTCCTGTTTTTCTGAAGGGAGGTCTGACAGATCCCCACTGAACTGAGCTGCCACAGGATTAATCATTTAATCTTACAAATGTTTATGTGCACAAATAACTGCAACTGGATGCAGCTGACCTATGACCTCTGTGAAGCCAGAATGACTTCACCAAGAATTTATTAATCGCACATTTATGTTGCAATTGTTGGAAAATATTTGCAAGTGTTTTTCTGGGCTTATGAAGCTGTTCATTGATATCTTTACAGCAAAATATATATAAATAAATAAAATAAATCAGGCCTCAGCGAGTCTGCTTGTTATGTAAGAAACATGTCCATCACACACCTCATTATAGAGGGATTCTTTCCCAGCAGTACTCCGTGAAATGATGCAGTGCTGACACCTCAGATATCAGCCTTCAAATGTGACGAGCCGGCTCACTGTGCCATCTGCTGCGTGTGAATGTTAGTACTTTAGTCAGAGTGCGATTGTGCACAGTCTGCCTTATCTGCAATAAACCTGGGGAGGCCACAGAGTATCTCCTCAAAGCCGTTTGCTTGCAAGATGCATCCTGTATCACGCTGCCTCACTCATTTGACTGTTAACTGTAAATTGCCGTCTTTGATTGACTTGCCGCTTTGACACCTCTTTGGTCAATTTTGTAATATAACCTAAATTTGTTTCAACCTACAGATTCCTCCAGGGGGCAATAAAAAGCAGGAAGTGCAGCACAGATAAAAAGGTTTGGAGATAAAGTGAAAGAGGTGAGGTGAAGACAGTGTAGGCATATGTAGAAGCAAGATGATTGGTATATAAGGAGAAGGATGCTGAGGATGGAGCCACCAAGCAGGTGCAGATGAAGGAGGCCAAAGAGGAGGTTTACAGATGAGCTGAAGGAGGACATGCAGGTGGTTGCTGTGAGAAAAGGATGCACAGGTCAGGCTGAGATGGAGATGGATGATCTGCTGTGGCGCCCCCTAAAGGGAGCAGATGAAAGAAGAACAACAACAAGGACATCCTAGTGGGCTCTCCCCCCCCCCCCCCCCCCCCCCCACACACACACACAGTGTTATCCAGAACACCTTCATGAACCACATTTCATTAAGTGCTTTTCCCTTTGATGCTTATTTAAAGTCGCTGCTTCATGAAACCTGCGCTGACCTAGAAGGGATATTAGCTTCATCAATGAATGAGCAATCATCTGCCTCTGTGTTTGTGTAGTTTCTTCTCTGCCTACAAAAAGATATGGATGTGTGTTGCCATGGTAACAGATTGCCACGATACCCAGGGGCAGCTCCCTTGTCCACAGAAACTAATGTGGTAAGATTTCATCTTATTTGCATAAATATCTGTTTAAATGGCCTGTCATTAATGCATATAATTATATTTGGGTAAACTGTGAAGAACAAAGCTTTTTCCAACTGCATTAATCCTATATTGCTAGAATTCTTTGAGAGAGAGAGAGAGAGAGAGATGTTCTAATAAATTTTCTTGTGCCAGAGGACATTGTTGTTTAAAAGTAAACATCGCCCTCTGGTGGTGATGAATTATGACGTGCCATAATAGAAATTGCAGAGAAAAATAAGAGCTCATCTGTTCTATTTCTTGCAGGTTGTTCTTGATCTAGTTAACCATCGTGAAGGGGTTTTCTTTAACATACAAACAATTCTGTATTACACCAGTTTTTTCTCTTCATGGCCTTCCTGAGGTCACAGCAAAAATATTTTTTGAAGAAAGTGGCAGATAGATTTGTTGGCAGCTCGTTTCTGCGACCTCTCTGATGGTTTGTCTGGTTTTTAGCTGTGCCCCCCCCCCGCCCCGCTCTCAGGCGTCGGTCTTCATGTTGACAGTTAACAGCAACAGACGTCTAAATATAACATTTGAAATGACTGACTTCTTCCATCTGTTGGCCTTTAAATGAAAGAACTGTGGGAAAACACACATAAATGAACATGAGTGAGTTTCTGCTCCCTGAACGTGGACAAGCAGATATAATACATGCTGTAAATCTGAGCCGTCGACCTGATTTGGAGGAAGTTATTAGATTTCAGCTCCAGTGAGCTGCACAAAAAGAGTCGAAGTTGTCAGACTTTCACTTCAGCTGCAACATTCAAACTGAGACTTCAGAAGCTTCAGCTCGGTCAGGGTTCTGCACTGTGAGGTGGTGGTGGGGGGTTATTTAACGCAGAGGAGGGGAGCCGGCCGGGGGTCACGCCTCAGGCCTAAAAAGGCAAAGCAGAACAGCTGCTCTAAGAATAACTCAGAGCGCCTCAGAAACAACACACGGTGTTTCTGAGGCGCTCTGAGTTACTTGTCAGACGAGAACAACTCAAAAAGTTTACAACAAAAACACAAGAAATAAAAAATAATAATAACTGACAGTGAGAAAATACTGACCACACTAGAATCATGCGACTCCAGAGGCTGCTGGGACAGTGTCACAGTAAACCTCTCTCTCTCTCTCTCTCCATGTCACTCGTCCCTCCAGTATCCGTCACTCCCCGCGGCTAATTCTGTCAGAGCCGGAGGGGGTTGGGGGTCAACATTCAGGCTCCTCCAGCAACAACCCTCAGCCCCAATCAGGCAGACCGTCTGTCCTCCCACAGCCTCATCCACTGGGACCGGACGCAGCTCTCTGGACTACCGCACAATGTTTTGGACTCCTTCCTGTGTCAAGAATCTGTGACTTCTACAAAGTGGGATCCCCAGAACCGACCAAACCCATGTCACTGCTCCATGAGAATTCAACACTGGGATTAAATTCTGCAAAGAATCTGAAGGATTAACTCTGGGATTAAAACTTCTATTTCCAAGCAATGACTGAAACAGCTGAAGGTAGCGCATCATCACGTTACAGTGGACAAGCTTTATTAAACTGATTATTGTTATGGTATTCTAGCTGTGACAGCATGCTGGATGTCACATCACATATCTGAAATTTTTCATGTGCAAGGATGGTTACGACCAAGTCAGGTGAACCGCGTAGGAAAATGATAACACTTTTCCATGGGCCCCCCGTTTTAAGGGAACAAAACTATGTAATTGTACATTTGACTGCAGATCTGTGTTATGTTCACACATCAATTGGCAGATAAAACGGGTCAAGTTGGTTTTGAGTGCAACATTTGGAACACGTCACTGTTAACTGTCAACATGGAGTCTAAAGAACTGTCACCGGCAGTGACCCCCCCCCCCCCCCCCACACACACACACACATATAAAAAAAATCATTATCAGGTGCTCAGGAACACAAAAAGGTTTTAAGAAGAACAAGTATAGAAAACCCTCTCCACAACATCTGGCCAGATCAATAACACCCTCCAAGAGGAAAGTGTTTCTGTGTCAAAGTTGGGGGACTCGACAAGACTTCAGCAGAGTAAATAGAGAGGGCAGGAATAAAAATTCCAAACAGTTCCCTGCATGACTACGTTCACATTGTTTAATGGTTGAACTTTTGCATGAGGAAAATACATGGTAGCTGGCATCAGAATACTGTCTGCTCCATCGATCCCTCGCATTGGGGCCATTTCGCACTAAGACAAACATGGAGCCACAAGGTATTCTCATGCCTGAGAAGTTTACAAGACGTAAACCAATGGTTAAAAACAGGAAGTCTAGATCAGAGTTTACAAATTCACCTAAAAACTCCAAGACATTCATGGAATAACTCACTGAAAGTCAAGCACCCTGAAAACTAACAGGAAGTGGAGACCACAGCAGCACACTGTAAAAGATTTGAAACCAACTGTTAAAAAATGACCACTGACAAACATTATTGATCTGACAAAAACAAAAACAAAAAAAAGAGGGGAGGGGGAGTCACAGAAACCAATTTTCAATCATCCTCTGTCATTCAGTCAAACTAAAACTTACAGCATACACTTCATCATCGTGTGGTCCACGTCCTGTGATCACTGCAGTCTATTTATCGCTGACTGATGCACTGATGGCAGCTCTCACTTTGTTTTGAACTCAGATCAGTCATCTGCTGTGCAGAAGACTTTAAGAAATCCCAAAATACGACACTATAATGTATGAGGAGGCTCTATACACTGTAAACACTGTCGGTAGTTGTTAGGACGCCATTTTTACACTCCGTACGGATTACACAAACGTAACAGAGTGAGAAAACAAAACTGAACTCCCTGCATCCTGCAAATAAAGATTTTTTTTTTTTTTGATAGACTAAACATTCAGAATAAAAAAAAAAAAAAAAAAAAAAAACCTCAATTGCTCCCATGTTTGTTGGCTGCATCATAAACAACCTGTAACTTTTTATTATTATTTAAGAAGAGAAAATATTCATGTCATCATCGTGTTAGCAGTACGTTGGAAGTCTGTCCTCTTGAAGACAAACAAACAATAACGGTGTCCTAGATTTGGACACGACGGTCCGATGACTGACATGTGGCTAAAATGATGAAATAATACTTCTGTCATATCAGTCTGACAAAATACAAATGAGCAGCATGATGATGATGATTTCTTTTGGCTGCTCCTGTTTTTTTTTTTTTTGCTGGGGGTTGCCACAGTGAATCTGGATCCTGATGAGAAACTGTATTTGCCCTTTGGTCCAGAGTGGGCTGGTTTCCCTAAAACTATTACTTAGCATCACCGTAAGCTACAGTAGAAGGTCTGGATGGACACGGTTTGCTGTGAAAGGAACCATCTGCGTGTTCCTCATGGGTCTTGTGTGCGACTCCACTGATACTCGACTTTCACCTGTAGTGTGGACGTCAGTGAGTTCTAATCCCACCTCTGAGCCCGTGCTGAGATTTTTTGCAGGCTTCAGACCAGGATGCAGATTTAGGCCTAATCCCAATAGTCTCACACTCTGTGCAAAATGCAGGACGATGTGAGAGTGTTGGGATTGAACCTAATCATATCCAGGATGGGCGGCAGTTAATAATAATTTAATGTTTTAAAACAGTCTTTTCTGTATTTCTTAGTTAATCAATTCTTTCTTTTTAAATTACTGTGTTTCATATGTTGGGTGTTTTTATTGTCTTTTCTAGCATTTTATTTTGTGAAGTATTTTGTATGTTTGGTTCAAACCTGCAATAATTAGCAGTAGCAGCAGCAGTAGTATTAGTGGTACAACCATCAAATTGAGTTTTCCAAGATACCTATTCCCATATTTCTGGAATAATTTCTTTATTATCAGTTCATTAATTTGGGATTTTTTTTGTCCATTGTTTAAGTGTACTTTTTATTAATGCCATTTGTTCTGTTATATTTGGAGTCTATTTTGTTGAGTGCTTTGATTCCTCTAGAAGTCCTACATAAATAGTTACCATAATTGTTATTATTATGAATAACAAATGCATAATTTCTTGGTATGTAAGTTGCACCAAAGTATAAGATGCAGGGCCTCCTAAACTAGTAAAACAAAGCACGACTTATACTCTGGAAAATACGGTAATATCTTATGTACGTTACTGACATTATGAAATCGACTAGAAAGAATAAACCCAAACAACCCAGAACACCATCTCTGACTTACATGTCAGGGATTAACTTAATTTATGAAGCAAAAAAAAAACAAAAAAAACAAAACATAATTTGTACAAACAAGTGTACATGCTACGTTCTATTATATTTAGCAAGCCTTAACGCTTGACGTCTGCTGCACTAAGCCAAAGACGAACTCTTAATATCTGCTGTGGCGTGAGCTGCCATGAATACCCGGTGAGAGTAACAACAGAAATGTCAGCCTCAGTGTGCCGACAAGTCCGCCATAAAAGGAGGACGAGTACACAGACGGACGGTCAAACCATGTAAGGGTCAAAAAGCAGAGCTTAACAGTGGTGGAGCTCCTGGTTTTCCTTCTATATCTCATGCACAAAGAAAAACAATGAGAGCTCTACAAAAAAATAAATACAGTTTTACGTTCCTGCCGCACCACAAGAAAGCTCAAAGGGTCAGCAGAGAAGAGACGTAGAGGCGTGCTGGTGCTGCGAAGCTGTTTGAGTCAGCAGGAACAGAGTAACGGAGCATGTGCTGCCAACAGCAGACTGAAGACATTCAACAGGTGGCCTGAGCACCGCCGAAGACCTCGCAGTGACTTCCACAAGCGCACTGTACAGGACACTACCATGCTTCAAAGGAAGTGCAAGTTTCTCAGCGACAGCTGCAGGGATTCAAACTTCCTGTTTGTAAGGTTTAAAGCACAGAATCAACACTAAAGTACGAGACTCCCAGGACAAAAACAGTCTCACGCTCCATGAGCTGCTCACAGCAGGGTCATGGAACTCGCTGCAGCTGAGGAAAAACTAGGGATGTTTTCATGTCCAAAACAATACCCATGCTGGATCCTTCAGTTTCAGGCAATACTGAAGCAGCTTATCTGTTTATATCTACATTTTTCTGGATCTGCTTTGCAAATCCAGTCATCTAACAAAACACCTCAAACTGTCAAACAAGTATTCTACTCCTCCAAAGGAAAACCAGCACAGGCCACAACATGACCCAGATGTGCAACAGAAGATTTTTGTTTGTTTGTTTGTTTTGGTGTGTGTGTGTGTCTGTGTGTGTGTATGGGGGGGGGGGGGGGGGTGTCTAATGTCTCACCCACTAATTTTAGCTAATATCAGACCGAAAACCAAACAGTATCAGCAAAACATTTGCTGATGGCACCAAGACTGGCAAACTACCCTGTTGCAATCATTTGATTTGATTTTTGATTTCTGACACATCAGCAAAATGTAATCAAGATTCTGCAGTTTCTCCAGATGAAGGTGTGAATCTGTGATTTGAAATCACTTTCATAATACTGGATATTAAGACCATTTTACTTATGAACTGATTCTTAACATGCTGTCAAAGTTAGTGTGGCCTACACTCACATCTGTTCCATTTTTTGGGGGAATCCCTCCCCACAAAGAAAATGCTGTGCATTTATCTTGCACAAATGTTTTTTCTGATCGGGTGCATGACCTGGAATTATAACACTAGAATTTTGAAAACAGGTCCAGAGAATTTAAAAACACTTAGATAATACTTATACTAGCTATTCTGGTGACTAGCAGAGGAGTGCATGCTATATTGAAACATTCTCATTCATACATTTGTTGGTCATGCTTTTGCCTCAGCGCGGCTATCTACAACCACGACCATGGTAATTGACAAAAATGTTGATGCTGGCTCAACGCCTGTGCGAACGCCAAAGAGAACTTTCACCGATGACCTCTACTCTACGTTCAGCTCCCCACTGGCCTGGATCTTGGTTTTGGCACTCATCATTACATGGTCCTGCGTTTTCGTCATCATCTTTGACCTGACGGCCTACAAAAGCATTTCGGGTAAGAACCGACGTTTGTGTTTCATTGATAGAAGTCAACATGAATATCTGTCAAGAGAGACTCTTTAGCCATCCACACTTCAGATACCACTCACGTTTTGAAATCTGGCAGGGCACAAAGATTAGGATTTTTAAAAACCAACAAAGGCAGCGTTCTTCTAGAAGAGCACCAGATGACAAATCCTTGAAATTTTAAAAATCTAAAATCTTAAGATGCATACAGTTTATTGATAAATGATCCATGGTGACAAAATATAAATTCTAAAACTTATTTTAAAAAATCTTGATTCCAAGTCTGAATGAAAAGCAGAATTATCCCTGAGACGCCTTAACTTTCATCCTAAGAAGACTCTCAGTATTTCCAGAGATTTCCAAAATATTTGTCGATGATAAAGAACTCTGGATCTGGAATAACAACCCTGGTCCAAATGAAACCTGAGGAGGCTCCAGTCATGGTGACACAATGTATCCTCTATGATTTTCAGCTCAGGTGCCAACATAGAACAAAAACTAGAAGACAGGATGTTGAAACTGTCCTCTGTTTCAGTGGTAAACCATTCCTAGTGGGAAGTCCAGAATCTCTTTTGACCTCAGTCTGGCTGATCTTGGAGAACTGACCACAACACCTTATCTTTAACAACAGCTTTTCAGTGACACAAGCAGATGTTCACACAGGACTGAAACCTTCTTCCTACCTTCACGTTGAAGACTTGCTGAACATATTGTGTAACATTACCTTCTCCTCTTTTTGCTCACTGTGTTTCTCATCCAACCAGGTCGCCCTCTTCCTGCCATCAGGAAAGTTTTAAAGGAATCAGGGCAGAGAGGCAAGACCCATGATCTGCTACTAATGGCTTCATGCTGTTTTTAATAATGAAGGCCGGTCACACTAACTTTTTGGCTGCTAAATTTCAATCAGAATTTCAACGTCATTTCTCACAAACCACAGTCACAAGCCATCATATTACGACTGACCCTTGAGGCACAAAAAGTAAACAGTGTTCACAATCGCTGGGACTATTACGGTATGTTAGCTAGACATGTCCCAGAAAACGGTTAGTGAAATTAAGCTGTACCAAATCCTGTTAAGTAAAAACAGTCTCAAAAACACGTTGATATTTTTGCTGTTAGCTGTAAGAACAGACTGGATTGTACAAGTAACTTCTTGTGTAATAACTATAAGCTAGCTAGCCTGGCTTGGCACACTAGCTAAGTTGGCTCGTCAGCATGTAGCTCTCTACATCTTTTTTAGGCAAGCTGCTACACAGTGATTCACTGTAAAGAATTTAACACTGTATTTAGATATTTGTCGATGACGATTAGCGCCGCAGTGTACAACTTGTAAGATCATAGTCCCGCCTATTTCATCACACCTTAAAGGTTTGTGACGCCAATCACTAGTGTGACCGCCCACATGATGACGGTAGCTTGTGGATCTTTAGACCAAATCTACAGTATGATATTGTTAGCATGCATATTAGCATGTTTATCTGTGTCACTTTATCCTGAAGAAAAAAAATTTACACTTTTCTTCCTCTAATTTGATCAGAATGACGAAAAAAATGGTTTGCAATTTTTGAATCATTTCAGATGAGTATGATTTATTTCAATGCAAAGTCATGTGGGGGGAAAATGAGATAAATCATTCTGATCTGAAATCTCTGCCTGCTGTTATCGATGCATTTTACAGCTTTTCAGTTTCTCAGAGTAAACAGTTTTACGTGTTTGCTTTCCATGTAGAGTCCAGTGGATTCAATAAACATTGTAGGATATTCAAAACTATTTGCCACGCACAGCATCATTTACAATACATGATGACATTGCTTAAAACACCAACCCTGAGTTAATTAACTGATTAGTTAGTTGGCAAAAATTTCATTCTCCTAACATAAATGTCACAAGAAAGGCCAAATTGTAATGTGGGTTTTCATGTGTGTTTTATTATTATTTTATATTAAAGTATTTCATTAGCCACACATAAATCATGATGAAAATACTTTAAATCACTATTTATTTCTAATGATAGAACCATTTGGAACAATTTAAAACCACTTTGTATTTAACTGCACTACATTCAGTTCAGTTTAAAACAAATTTTCTCACTGGTCTAGATCCACTTAAAGCCAGTCAAATACAATAAGAGTATTTTAAACTGTTTTTATTGGGTCTACAACAGATAAAATCAAGTCAGTCCAAATTACTTGAAAATGGTGCGTTGTAAAATTAGTTTCAAACAATGCATTTAGTTTTCTCAGAGACACTTTTCCTGTTGTAAGTTCTTGTATTTTCTGTCTTTGTTTTGTGCTGACTTAATAAAACAGCTGTAGCAGATGGAGATATAGTCTATAGTTTGTATTATTGGGACACTCTCTAAGGATCATGTTATTTGAAAAAAAAATTATGAATTTAACCAGATTAACCGTATTTAAATCAGTTTAAATTTGTTTGCACAATTTAAATGTCTCTAATGTGATGGCAAACAGGTATAAAGGGATTTAAACTGGCTAATTTTTATCAAATGTTATGCCTGATGAACTAAATAACTGTTTTGTCCTACGGGTTGGTTAAAAATTAAACAAGCAACTGATTTACAGTAATAACACAGGTTACTCAAACTAGAAGAGGAACAAAATGTAAAACCAACATCATACACGTCTGACACTGACTAATGTATGTGATAATATACAACTGTGTGCATTTCACATACCTATTTATTATTATTATTATCTACAATTATCTGTCCAATACATTTGTTTGTGATCCTGTTCAACTGATCTCTGGCTCGGTGTTTCAATCATGTCTTCACGGAGAACATCAGCCCTCATTATCAAACCATGTTAGACATGTGCAGCGACCAGGCCTTCCCACGTGATGGAATTATTGATTACTGATCACACAGCCCATACAGCCTGTTTTTTTTAAATGGAATAATTTTCTGCTCCAATTTGCACCCTTCCACATGTACATTTTAAACAAAGTCACTACGACGTAGTTAAAATTAAATCAGACTACACCCTTCATGGCTTGACAAACGAGTGTTAGTGTTTTTTGTTGTTTTTTCGGCTTGGTGCACATTGTAGCATTATACTATAAATGCTGGTTAAACTGACAGGTGGGTGTGTCTGATACAAAATCATTCACTGTGTGCAAAGTCCAGGTATGGACTCCTGTTGCACCCCCTCAGATTAACCTTCATCTGTTTGGTTTGTTTCTTGTGCTTTTCCTGAATGCAGGTGAAAAGTAAAGGAACAAAACAGCTCTTTTAAAACAGAAGAGAAGTTACTGAGTGCATACCTCAGCCAAGGCCCTAAACGCATTTTGCTGTGATTAAAAACAGATTTCCAAATCTCATAGTTCAATTCCACATTGATAAATATCGTAAAAAATGTAAAATGGCTGAGTTGATCTCATCAGCCTGACTCCGCCCATTTGTCAAGATCCTCCCCAAATTTCTGAGTAATGTTTTGCAGAATAGACCAAAAGTTTCATATAGTCGAATAAAAAAAAAAAAAAAAAAATCAAATATAGAAACATACTCTATTTCACAATTTAAAAAAAAAAAAAAAAGCCTGTTTTGGAGTAAACAGCTGACAAACGACCTCCTTGACAGACGTAACATCCAGAATAAAAGTCAACAATTCCACAGTAACTGGATCCAATTCCAATTCGGGCGGTCTGGAGACTAACACGATTATGAGTGAGTATAATGTTCGGTTATGTGCGACTTTTTCCAGGAAGTCTGAGTAAAATCAGCTCAGACCCCATGAAGGCGGTGAACGATGTCGTGGATGAGTCAACAAGCGTGTTGGGCGCCATGTTTAGATTCGCTGTCAACATTATCGCTCCTGATGAAGATGAAGGTACACGCACATGCACGTGTGACCATTACTTCAGAACTGTTTGTGGTTTAAATACTAAGTCACCTTCTGTTCTTCTCAGGAAATCTGTACGCAGTGAGAAAAAAAGGTTTGTGCTCACGCAACTGTTCAGACTTTTCTTCCTGCTTTCATTACAACACCGTTATCAGTAAAAGAAAGGCGACGCCCACCCCAACCTGCATCCCTGAGAACCTCAATCTGTTCTTAAACAAGCAAACTTTATAATGATGCATCACCTTCACCCTTCAAACACACTGATGTCACTCTGCTGTCATGTACGGCACTCCACTGCACACCGGGAGCAACTGGGCGAGGAAGAACGTCGCCCAAAGGGCCTTTAGTGGTTCAGAACTGAACAGAGGATCCTCTGATCACACTAACTCAGGAGTATGATTTTAGTGACATTTCTAAGTTGATTAAAATTTAATGAGATAAGTTTTGAAACATGTTTCTTACAAACTGCAGTGCTCTCAAATGAAATGGTCAGATTCTTGGCAACCGGCGTGAAAAGTGGAGGCAGGTCACTAGTAGACGGTCGTATTTAATTTGGGATGTGTTGGGAGACTTGGCTCACAGTTGATTGTAGCTGTAAAGAAGATTGGTAAACTAAATTTTCACATCAGCTAATAAAGGTGTGTGCAGAACTCGGTGTGCCGACATCTCTCGTCACGTATAACCTGCATAAAAATGACCGTACACCGTTTGTGTCCAAGTGACCGTACGACGGACCAAACACCAACAGGCAGATCATTCCAGTGCACTTGTGTACTTTTGTCATTAAATACTTGCACAATTTAAACTGTTTTCCTGTTGGCGTCACTTTGACAGCTGAACTTGTATTTTACCGACACTGAACGCTGATCCTTCTGTGTTCTAGGAGAATTCCTGCCATCTCGAAGTAAAGGTATGTCTCACTCTGTAATATCTGCTCTCATGAGTGTTCAGAGACCACACCCACACAGGAAAATACCTCGTCAGCACAGTAGCTGCACTAATATCTTTGTGGATAGAAAATACTGTTAACTACAATTTCTACCCACAGATTTTTAGGCTATGACTCTGCTGCAAGATTAACCTGCACAGATAACTACATAAACTGCTGATGTGTTCATTTTATCATGACAGCATTCTCACAATTTGTCCTGCAAACTGGAATAACCCATTACATTTGGTGGTAAAGCAGGAAAAGTGAACAAATTCAGTAAAATGTTAGCATTCGACTCAACTAGCCTGACGATATTAAAGTGTAGGAGGATTAAGCTGTGGCTCAGGATTCTTATTCCTCTTTTTCGGACGCATTTGTCTTTTTTCATCACGTCTAAACCACCTAAAGTTTTCAGTACTTTCTCATACTTTTCTTCTAGTCTTCTTGTTCCTCTGATCTTCTGACTTTTTACTCTGTTCAGCGTTTTAACTCCACAGATCCACCTTGTTCTCTTGCACTCCCTTCACTGCCTGTGTCTCAGTCTCTTACACCACTGCAGATCTTACCTTGCTTTATTTCTTAGGTCAAAAAACACCCCTGACACCCTCTTTCAGTTTTTCCCTCCAAACTTCAGTCGGTTTATTTCTGCTACAAATGTTTGTTTTTTTTCATTCTGCAAACACTGAACCTCATTAAACTGCAGATTATTTTATCTATTCATCATAAATTCATCTTGCAAAGTCCATCTATATTCTTCCAGGTTTTCTTCACTCCCTGATGTTTGGTCAATCATAACAATGGCATCTCTAAGAAGCGTGCACCGGTGGACCGCTCTTCTCTTTACGAGAATAGTTTTCGGTTTTCTTTCAAGTTCAACAATGTTTTAATTATTCTCAGTCAAACGAGAGCAGGAACCCGTGTCTACATCAGCTCATACACACGTTTCTTATAGTTATAGGGATGCAAGCTGAGAAGCAAGCAGTGGTTCCAACAAAGGAGCACGAGGAGGAAGGAGATGAAGTGGAGGCTGCTGAAGAAGAGGAGGAAGAATACTATACAGAAGAAGAAGAAGAGTATGAAGAGGAGGAGGAAGGATTAGAAGAAGAGGAAGAACTGGAAGGGGAGGAGGAAGAAGAGTATGAAGGTGAAGATCTGGAGGAGGAAGAAGAAAAGGAGGAAGAGATGGGAGATGAAGATGAGCCTGACACAAAGTACCCTGATGCAGCTCCTCCTGAAAGCGATGAAGATGATGAACATGACGTGAAAGAAGAGGCAGGAGATGAAAAAGATGTCCCCGAGTATAAGCAGGAGAAAGAGGAGGAAGATGATGTGGAGGAATCTTCAGAAGAACCTGCAGCTGCTGAGGATGAAGTTCAAGTTTCTCCTGAAGCTGTTTCTACCTCTGAAGAAGAGGAGACAGAGGTGTCTTCAGAATCATACGTTGCTCTTGATGAAGACAGCAGTGATGATGCATTCAGTGACATTTCAGACGTCAGTGAGTCAACACCTCTGTCTACTGAGGAAGACGAGACTGACACTGGTGATGACGAAGACGATGTTAAATTAACTGACAGCTTTCCACTGTCTGATGCTGATGATATAGATGTTTCTCCTGCTTATGATGATGGTGATGATCACCTTCCTCCTCTTCCTGTAGAAGACACTGAAGATGATGATCGTGTGGACCAATCAGACAAGGACATCTCTGTTGGGTCCTCTGATCAATTTGCAGACGATGAAGACGAGGAGGAGGACATTGATGTCAAAAATGACTTTGAAAGAGATGTCCATGTTGAAAAAAGCAGTGAAAGCACTGCTCTGGACAAACTCGAAGATGTCACCAAAGAAGACATCCATGATGAAGATGAAGAAGAGGATGGTGACATTCTTCACTTTGAGAGTCTGGACAGTGGTGTGCTGGGTGATGAGGACGAAGATGACGACTTTGTCTCCAGCACTGATGTGTCTGATGATACGACCAGTGAAGAAGATGAAGATGTTGACACCAGCTCACTGGAATTCACCTTCGACCAAGAACATCCAGAGATGAAAGAATCCCTCACTGACGTAGATGAAGGAGATGAGATCACATCAGAGTCCTTCACAGATGAAGATGATGATGAAGAAGACACATTGCTAAAAGGTAGACTTTACCTTATTTCCTTCTGGCATATTAAGGTTTTCTAGAAAAAAAAACTGTGCGTGGAGGGTAATACTGATGGCGAGGGAGTAAAACGGGGGTTGTATTTTATGTTATTTTCATTTTAAATTAAAAGGTAGGTCGTTTCTCCCAAATTATTATGTCTGTAAATGCAAAGTAATACAGTGTACATGCTGCATGACTGATTACGACCAAATTCAATGTGATTTAAGTCAGGACTACGTCCAGATCGTCTGTGATGTCAGAGGTGTGCACTCTGGAGGGAGCCAACATACCTCCGACACGTAGACCAGAATATCCTGACGTGCACACTGACTGTATGCATTAACAGTGCTGTTTATTTCCAGCAGCCCCTGCAGCAGCTTTTACTGTCCAGCAGGAGGCAGCAAAGCCTGAGGCAGAGACAGAGGAGGAAGACGATGACGTCACACAGGTGGATGACGATGAGACTGAGGAGACGGATGCAGAGATATTTGGTGAATATATGAGTCAGTCAGTCTTAGTTTCTGTACACACACGTGGTCGAACATTAAGGCTGAGACACGGCTCCAGTTTAACTTAAGAACAAAACTCACTACTTCCTTTCAAACACTTCTCAGAAGAAAGGTGGGAAATTTTAAAAGGTTCTTTCACTATAATTACACATCAGGGTGTTTGATTACAGAACAAAAGTTCATGCAAATATTTGCTCTGACAGAACAAACCGTAAAATGTTGTGGTCGATACCCATAAAATAGCAACAAGAAGGTTAGAAGTTGCACAGAAACTTCTAACCTGCTGGCAGGTTAGAACATATTTTCTTACAAAAAGTAACCAAATATAAACGTAAAATAATTATTTTATTCTATGCCATTCCACCAAATGTAAGTCTTCTGCATGATCAGATCATGTTAAAAAAATAAAACATTCTGCACTCTTCAGTGCGACTGAAGCCTTGTACGAGTCGACCGAGACCAACTGTCACGTGACAAAAATTCTGCAATTCTTTGACTGAACTGCAGATAGGAGAGACAAGAGCAGAAAGAAACATACTTATACTGTACGTACAGCATGTGGAGCCCAGCCTTCTCCACAGCAGAACACGTGTGGGCACTACACACAATATAGATTCCAATTTTTTCAATTCTTTCAAAATAAATCAAAGAAATTTAAATAATACCTCTTCTGTGATAATATAATTGTTATACTGCATAAAAACATCTTGAATTTCTACATACTTCAAGCCATGACTGGGTTGTTTTGTTATAGGTGGAGAACTTGCACATGCACACACCTGGAGACCAGATTAAACTGGATAAATGCTTTACATTTCTGGAATACTACAAATGTGTCTTTCATTTTGTTTGCATTTGCAAGTGTTACGTTCTAATGAATGTGCTTCTAGTTAGCGAGTCAATCCCACTGGTCAAAGGTGGAAAAATGCTTCATTTAGACTTCAGGAACTACATTAAAACTTACCTGTTGGATCAGTTACAGGTCAACGTGTTGCTCCTGTGGACGAGGATGAGCAGGAAGATGAAGAGGAGCCGTTGACCGCGCCACCAAAACCCGAAGCTGATGATGAAAAAGAGGAGTATGACGAAGATAGCGATGAGGAAAAGGCAACAGTGGATGTGATGAAACCGTTGCCTGAACCTGAGGAAGACACAGCAAAGTCTGTCCCCACAGGTCAGGAAGGACGAGAGCAGGGAGCTAGTTCATGTTCTCCTTCAGTGTGGTCTTACCGTTGTCTTTGTGGTTCCAGTGTGTCCCTGCTTGCATTCTGCCAAACAGCCAGTCACCAAGGCTGCAACCAAAAGAGGTTTGTGTGTGTGAGAAGCTGCTGGGCTGTCGGTGGTGATGTTGAGACGTCTCAGTCACGTTTGCTGTGTTTCAGAAGCAGAAGCTCCCAGGAGAGTTTCAGCTGTGAGAAGAAAAAAAGGTAACAACATCAACAAAGGACCATGTTGCTCATTCTCAACACACCCACACTCTTATCAAACAATTCAAATCATTTTATTGAAGATTTAAGAGTTTAAGTTTAGTGTCTTTCACAAAGAAAATTTAAAGCCATTCCTCAAATGATCAAATGCATCCTTTTCAGAACATCACACTGAATCCTGAGACGAAAAGTAATTTAAAATACTTTTTAAATGTACACTACCAGTAAAAAGTTAAGATACACTTTCCCTAGTCAGTTTTGGGTGGTTTGAACGTGTATTTCCTTTGTAAATGTTGAAACTTCAGATGGAACCCAAGGCTTTGAACTGGTTCATGGAACGAAAACAAACCAGAAACTTTTGGTATTTTGCTCGGAACAAAAATGAAACCAGAAACTTTATATTTTTTATGTTCCAGAACAGAATCATTTATTTAAAATAATGGTAACTGGTTGATACCATTATTTTTTTCATTCTTGAAATGAATTCTGCTTACAATGACTCAGCAAGGATGTTAGACTCCATTAACGCTCCACACCCAAACAGTTGATGGTGGTATGCACGTCAGTTTGCAAACCACCATTAAACTCAATAGAAGAAGACGACGAATCAGTGAAGTTCTCTTTCACCTATCATTTATTCTGGATGCTGTTGGCGGAGACAAAGCGCTGCCATCCTGAGTTTCACGCTGAGAAACATACCCGGAGCAGACAAACATCGAGGGACTTCTTTAAAAACACTGCATTTATTTGGATCATTATTAGTTTTTTTTTGTGTGTGTGTGTGTCTTGGTGGATCAAATGGGATTTATTTTTGGCGCAAGCAAAATGCTGAAGATACGTCAAAGCTGGCAGTTATATATTTCAACTTTTAAAATAACTTATTTTGGATGTTGTTGGCGGAGATGACATGCTGCCGTCCCGTGTTTCAGGCTGAGAAACATACCCAGAGCAGACAAACACTGAGGGACTTCTTTAAAAACGCTGCATTTCTTTAAGTAATGTCTACAATAAGGAATTTCCCAGATGTCATCTTCCAAAACAAGAATGTCTTCTTGCCAGGTTGTTATGATGAATCCGACTGAAACGACACAGCAGGTCAGATTAATATTTACTCAGTGTGTGAATGGCTTTAGGAAGTGGCTATTTGTGCGTAGCCGTATTAATAACATTCATATGTAGTGCTGCCTTGTTGTGGTTATGGGTTATTGTTGGAGTCATGTGAGGACTGTAGCTTTAGCTGCAGAGCCAATCAGTGGGCAGCAGTGGGTTTGCTCAGGCTTTTCTGCAAAGCTGACAACAACACAATGATGTCTTTTAAAAATACAAGAAATGCACTGCTTCACTTTAAATACACAATAGGACTATTTCAGGTGGTCAGACCCTCTTTCTCTTGAAAGGCTTTATTTTACTCAGTGTCCTGTTTTGAAAAGTTGAAGCTTCTGCTGCCTGCTACAGAACGCGGTATTGTCCTGTTTTTTTATGGGAGCATTACTGCACTACATACCGGTCTGGCATATACAGAAGTGCCCCGCAGCTGACATGGAATGTTATTAACTGGTTCGGGAAGGTTGGGAAATGTTAAAATACCATTTTTGTTCAGAAAAAAAAAAAAAAAAAAACAGTTAAGACAAAAACAAACAAAAAAAACCCCTCTGGTTAAAAGCCCTGGATGGAACACAGATAGCTCAAATCCTCATTCTCAGCCATATTTTACTCAAATAAGCAAATGAGATGGAGCTGAAAACTGCTTTCAGGTCAGTTTACTGGCTGGAATATTAAAAGGCACATCTGTTAATGTGTTAATAAATTAACTGCACAAATGTGCTTTGATACATGTTTGTTTGTGGACACAACTCACCATCTTTAATGATGAAGGGTTTTTACAGTATTAAATTTTTTTGGACCAGTAGATATTGTAAGTTGATTCTGAGGATAATGTGGGTTTGGATACAGGTCTTGTTTTCCCTTTGTCTTTCATTCATTTTTTAAACAGTTAAGGTTTTCTTGTATATATGTATTTAATTATCTGTAAGCATAAAGGGAACCATTTGAGTGGTGAAACAGGTCGGGAGAACCCGAACCATCATCTCGTCACACTAAACTATTTCAACCTGTGTTTTCTGTTTCATTTATTTTAAGACCAACACATTACCAAGATGGGGGAAAAGCCAAAAAGAAAAGGTAATGCTCTCCTGTCTTTAAAAACTCAAATAGATTTTTATTTGTTTTGTCATTCTTGTTGTGGCCTAATAAATTGTTTTGTGTATTTCACGTTTCAAACAGTTCTTCCCAGAATTGCAATTTTGGAACCGAAGGTCAAGAGGATCAGAAGTCTGCCTGGTCTTCTAAAAGGTGCTCTGACATTTTATAAGCTTACAAACATCTTAATACTGCAAGAAAAAAAATCATTTAATTTCATTCCATGTTTCTTTGTCAATTTCCTTACAAAAGCCACGAGAGAGACGAAGGCCAAGATTTCTAAAACAGGTAACATTTTCAGTCAATAACCTAGAGATATTTTAGGGCACTGACAAAATCCATTAAAAAGGAAGACTGTTCTTTTTTCTTTTTTTCTTTTTTTTTACACTGTACTTCATGTAATCAAATCATCAAATAAATATATTTAAAGTAACAGAGACTGAAATATTTGGATATGTGCTACTTTCCTTAAAATATACAATATACCTTAAAATACTTAATGACATTATTCAATAAAAATTTTACATTTGGAAAAACAAAAACTGGGACAGTAGTTGCCTCACAAAATGAACAGTGAAAAAGTACATTTTATTTAATAATAATAAAAACCATCATGGCTTATATCATTTAAAAATTATTTTTCTTATTTCTTGGATATCTGAATAAAAGGTACTTCTTTGTCCTTTACTCTCACTAAATATGTTCATTTTTCATTGACAGGAACTCAAAAACAAGCTGAGGATACAGAATCTGGGCAGGAAGGTATCGGACTTGTGTCCTCATGGTTTTTTCTGTGTTTGGGGAGATAACACATACTTTCAAATAACAGAGTTATTCTCTGGTATAGTTGGTCCGTGCCGGCCTGCACCTGTCTACTGTCCGTCTCCACCAGGCTGGTACGGTAAGTGATAAAAAAACAAACGTTTGTAGGAATTATCATGAAGAAAAAACACATAACTGAAGGTGATGACCTGCTTTTAATATTTACAACTGTTAAATTTACCTACAAATGTAATCCTGCTGAAATTAACCCTGTCTCTTCCAGTTCATCACATAGTCACAGACAATCCGTACCCCCCACAGACGATCTCAGGTACGCGTCACTGAGCAACTCACAGCTGGATACATAAAGATTTTGACAGTAACTATTACATAGGAAGACGAGTCATTTTTACACACGGTCCCTCAATTTCCAGAGAAATTAAGTAGTAATTGGACAGTTGACTGATGACCCGTTCATGACCAGGTGTGACCGGTTGCCTCGTTATGGAAAATTAAGATGATAAAAGATCTGGAATAGATTCAAAGTGTTAGATTTGTATTTGGTGGCTGTTTGTTCAAACTCTCAATATAATGTCAAAGACATGATGATGCAAATAGAGAGAATCAGACAGACTGAAGGAATATACAACAGTACACTTCTTCTTGATTGATGATGTCACTGCTAATGGAAGCAGGACAAAGCATTTCTTGCTTTCTAGTAGTTTTTAGTCATTCCATCATTCATGATGTGGAATAACATAAAATCACTTTCAAAACCAGAAAGTTAACAAATCCTCTCATTTGAGGAGTTTAAATTACTTCAAATCTGACACATAGCATATCATCAAAAGGTTTTGTTGATGGACTAACTGAGTCATTGCTGAATTGTTGTTGGTCTTATTTACACCTTTGTGATCGTACATGTTTGTCAGGTATTACTTGAAACAAACATTTTTTTCAGCGCCCTCAGCTCCGATTGTGACCACCCATCCTGCCGCTCCACAAATGCAGCCTCAATACCAACAACCACTGCCTTATGTCCAGTATCAGCCATATCTACAACCAGTGCAACCACCAGTCCAGCCGCCACCAGAACCAATCCAACCAGTGCACCCTGCTGCCACCGATCAGGCACCTCCTGTGCAGCCTGAGATCCAGGCTCCACCTGCTGAAGCTCCGGCTGCAGCTTCAATCCACGGTGAGACAAAGAGGACAGATGTAATCAAGTCACAACGGTTACATTAATAATGACAGTAAAATTCATTCGGCGCCACAGAACAAAATGCCAAACTTCACAAATAACATGCCTGTCCTCAATCCACCACAATGTGCAATTAGCCCCCCCCAAAGAAATGTATCAAAGCTTATATCAAATCTTCACTACAAGTTTTGTTATTTTACACAATGATTGTTGGAATCAACTCACATCAGAAGAAATGCATAAAAATAAGAAAGCACTGAATCACTGGCTACTAAACAATATTATTGTAAAATAGAATCATTACACACAAGGCACAAAATGCAACTAAAAGATGTTTTAAACAGTAGTTAAATCATTCAATGTCTTTACACATTGTTACAATAACAAATAGAATGCATTAAAATATCGTGTTACTAATACAGATCATTATAAAAACATAACCATTTTCCATTAAAGAACCAGAGACGGATGATGAAGATCTGAAAGCTGCTTCAACAGAGAAAGGTAATTTAAATAATGTGCTTAATTGTTATTGAAGTTACTAGCGTGAACAGTTCTAAATGTATTTTTATTTGTAGCTGCAAAGAAGAAAACAACAGTGGCTTCTCCAAAGAAAGGTACTCTGCTGTTTCTCCATCATGTGGTATGGCTGTATATTGTTACAGTGCATCCAGAAAGTATTCACAGCACTTTACTTTTTCTACATTTTGTTATGTTACAGCCTGATACCAAATTGGATGAAATGCATTAGTTCCCTCAAAATTCTCCTCACAACACCCCATAATGAGAACATGAAAAAAAACATTTTTTTGAAAATTTTCCAAATTTATTAAAAAAAAAATCTAAGAAATCACATGTACGTAAGTATTCACAGCCTTTACTCAATACTTTGTTGATGCACTTTTGGCAGCAATTACAGCCTCAAGTGTTCTTGAATATGATGCCACAAGCTTGGTGCACTTATCTTTAGGCATTTTGGTCCATTCCTCTTTGCAGCACCTCTCAAGCTCCATCAGGTTGGATGGGGAGCGTCGGTGCACAGCCATTTTCAGATCTCTCCAGAGATGTTCAATTTAGAGCTTCATGGAAATACTTGTGAATACTTATGTACATGTTATTTCTTGTTTTTTTTATTATTAGTATTAATAAATTTGCACAAAATCTCATAAAACCTTTTTTCACACTGGCATTTTGGGGTATTTTGTGTAGAATTTTGAGGAAAAAAGTAATTTAATCCATTTTGGAATAAGCCTGTAACATAATAAAATGTGGAGAAAGTGAAGTGCTGTGAATACTTCCCAGATGCACTGTACACGCTACATTAAAATTAATGTATCCAATGTAACAAAGGAGAGACATAATAATGATGCAAAAGTGATTACGGACACTTCATTCATTTCAGTTTTTAATCCAATAGAATCGACAGCAGTGAAAGAAAAAACAAAGACTGGTAATTCATTTTTCACCTTCAAGAACATTTGACATTTTTAATGTCATACAACTGAGTAACAGTGTGAGCATGACTTTGCTTTATCATCTGTATATTTCCAAACTCTGACATATTACACGACAAAAAAAAAAAATCTAATTGTAGATGATGCAGTCTCAAAAACCACTGCTGCAAAGAAACGTAAGTTAGCACCTTCACGCTGTGAAATACTGTCAATCAAATACGCTAATATTTCAAATGAACAGATTTTGTGTTTGTTTGTTCTTAGAGTCAACATCAACAAAAGAGAAAACCACAAGTGCAACACATGTAAAGAAAGGTAATATATATTTTTAAATTCCAGGCAAAGTGTATATGGAGAAATATATATATATACATATATATATATATATATATATATATATATATATATATATATATATATATATATATATATATACATATATATACACACACACACACACACACAACCCCTGGCAAAAATTATGGAATCACCGGCCTCGGAGGATGTTCATTCAGTTGTTTAATTTTGTAGAAAAAAAGCAGATCACAGACATGACACAAAACTAAAGTCATTTCAAATGGCAACTTTCTGGCTTTAAGAAACACTATAAGAAATCAAGAAAAAAAATTGTGGCAGTCAGTAACGGTTACTTTTTTAGACCAAGCAGAGGGGAAAAAATATGGACTCACTCAATTCTGAGGAATAAATTATGGAATCACCCTGTAAATTTTCATCCCCAAAACTAACACCTGCATCAAATCAGATCTGCTCGTTAGTCTGCATCTATAAAGGAGTGATCACACCTTGGAGAGCTGTTGCACCAAGTGGACTGACATGAATCATGGCTCCAACATGAGAGATGTCAATTGAAAAAAAGGAGAGGATTATCAAACTCTTACAAGAGGGTAAATCATCACGCAATGTTGCAAAAGATGTTGGTTGTTCACAGTCAGCTGTGTCTAAACTCTGGACCAAATACAAACAACATGGGAAGGTTGTTAAAGGCAAACATACTGGTAGACCAAGAAGACATCAAAGCGTCAAGACAGAAAACTTAAAGCAATATGTCTCAAAAATCAAAAATGCACAACAAAACACATGAGGAACGAATGGGAGGAAACTGGAGTCAACGTCTGTGACCGAACTGTAAGAAACCGCCTAAAGGAAATGGGATTTACATACAGAAAAGCGAAACAAAAGCTATCATTAACACCTAAACAGAAACAAACAAGGTTACAATGGGCTAAGGAAAAGCAATCATGGACTGTAGATGACTGGATGAAAGTCATATTCAGTGATGAATCTCAAATCTGCATTGGGCAAGGTGATGATGCTGGAACTTTTGTTTGGTGCTGTTCCAATGAGATTTATAAAGATGACTGCCTGAAGAGAACATGTAAATTTCCACAGTCATTGATGATATGGGGCTGCATGTCAGGTAAAGGCACTGGGGAGATGGCTGTCATTACATCATCAATAAATGCACAAGTTTACGTTGATATTTTGGACACTTTTCTTATCCCATCAATTGAAAGGATGTTTGGGGATGATGAAATCATTTTTCAAGATGATAATGCATCTTGCCATAGAGCAAAAACTGTGAAAACATTCCTTGCAAAAAGACACATAGGGTCAATGTCATGGCCTGCAAATAGTCCGGATCTTAATCCAATTGAAAATCTTTGGTGGACGTTGAAGAAAATGGTCCATGACAAGGCTCCAACCTGCAACACTGATCTGGCAACAGCAATCAGAGAAAGTTGGAGCCAGATTGATGAAGAGTACTGTTTGTCACTCATTAAGTCCATGCCTCAGAGACTGCAAGCTGTTATAAAAGCCAGAGGTGGTGCAACAAAATACTAGTGATGTGTTGGCGCGTTCTTTTGTTTTTCATGATTCCATAATTTTTTCCTCAGAATTGAGTGATTCCATATTTTTTTCCTCTGCTTGGTCTAAAAAAGTAACCGTTACTGACTGCCACAATTTTTTTTCCTGATTTCTTACAGTGTTTCTTAAAGCCAGAAAGTTGCCATTTGAAATGACTTTAGTTTTGTGTCATGTCTGTGATCTGCTTTTTTCTACAAAATTAAACAACTGAATGAACATCCTCCGAGGCCGGTGATTCCATCATTTTTGCCAGGGGTTGTGTGTATATATATATATATATATATATATATATATATATATATATATATATATATATATATATATATATATACACACACACACACACACACGTGTGTTCTACAAATTATTATGGACAGTTCAATTCAGTTTTTCATTTATTAGAGTTGTTCATATCTGGGTTTTAATTTCATTTATTAAAACCCAGATATGAACAACATATTTAAACAAATCTAATTGCAGAAGCAGCCGTTTTGAAAACTGGTGCCACAAAGAAAGGTGAGTTAGCACCGTCGCTCTGTAACCATATTGTCAAATACTCCAATAATTTATATGAATAGATTTTCTGAATCAAACAATTATTTGTTCTTAGAGTCAGCAGCAACAAAACACAAATCCAAACATGCAGCACATGTGATGAAAGGTAAGTGTGTGTGCTGTTCACGGAGAAGCAGCCTTGTGGTGTTGGGGCAATTTAGGACATTTAAAATTAGTTTGGGTTTTTTTTAACAACTCGTGCCAAGTAAACGGTCACTGCATTTGTGGCTGAATTAATAGTATTCAAAAACTGAAGAAATGCAAGTTAGTTTAAGCAATCTGTTAAACAGAATGAAAATAACTCATCTTAAAGATTTTTTTACACTATTTTACAGCAACAGCTGTCTTAAAAGAGAAAGGCAAAGCCGTTGTTGGTGCTAAGAAAGGTAAAACATTCTTGCAGCAAGGTTCAAAGTTTTATCATTTATGAATGATGCATAAATGCCCTTCAGGAGAGGGACCAATGGTGTTAAAAAAAAATTCTTGTTCCTACTTTCAGTATTGGCCCACAAATAAATAAATAAACACACACATATCTTTTGGGCTCGGCCTCTAATGAGAACTTGTCCCTTTTGCTGTTATCCCCCGCAGATGTACAACAGAAAAGGAAATCAGCCCCTGAGAAGACAGGTAGCAATGTGCTAACATTTTGCTAATCTGCATAAAATCACTGACGTGAAATACAACTGAAAACTGTTTTGTTTTTAGAACTATGTTCTGTCAGAAGCAAAGCCAAGGCATCTACAGCCAAGAAAGGTAAAATATGTCCGAATTCAAAATGAATTTGGGTCAAGGTTTAGTTTCAATAAGCTCATGTGGCACCAAGTGAAATCTATTTTTTTCCCGCATCTGAAGCCTAATTTTGGCTCAAGCAACAGACTTCAGTCAGTGTTGACCTTTAACTGAACTATACCTACCTCTCTCATGTTCCAGATCCACAGCCAATCAGACTGAGGCCCAGATTAGAAGCTGTAAAAAGGATGAATGAAACAATTCAGCGTGAAGAGGAGAAACCTGCCCGATCTCCATCTGAACCCGGTAAACCTGAAAGTGGATTTTTTAATGAGGAATTTGACAGCCAAAAACAATTACATGCACTTTTTTTTTTTTTTTTGTCTGAAATGTTGCTGCTCTTGGCATTTGAATTGCCCCTTGGGGACAAAAAGTTTTTTGAATTGAATTACTGCTTCTACGTCACTGACCTAGAATTCAGAGCCTGTGTGATTATTTGATCAATTAGATTTTTTTTTCTATTGGAATGGTACAGTATCTTAAATTTAGTTATTCAGTGTCACGTTTTAAAAAATGCTCATTGGATTCAACCAATCAAATCCCAAAACACTGAGTGAAGAGTCACATTTAGACAAAGCTACAAAATTCTCCCTTAAAATGTTTGAATGTCTACTTTTAAATTACTTCATGATTTGTCAAAGAAGGTTCTTCATCATCAAGATGAAGATGTAGAACCAACTGGCACCTGACACCTGTACATGTGATAAAGTCTTTGAACTGTTTGTGAAGCAGCATTTTAATTCTGCACGGTGTCTCTTTAGACAATCAGACACAGTTGGAGATTGTTGATTAATATTCTGTATGTTAACCAATCAAATAATCATTGCAGCATTATCGTAAAACCTCACAGTAATTTATTTGCATTTTTCAGCTAAAACAAGACCAAAAGTACTGGGAGAAAAGAAAAGTAAGTAACTGTTTCTACCAAACCCATAATATGTATATGTATCAATATCTCTATTTAGACCAGGGGTGGCCAAGTTCGGTCCTCGAGAGCCACATTCCTGACACTCTTAGTTGTCTCCCTGCTCCAACACACCTGAATCCAATGAAAGGCTCATTTTAAAGTCTGCTAACGAGTCTTTCATTGGATTCAGGTGTGTTGAAGCAGGGAGACAACTAAGAGTGTCAGGAATGTGGCTCTCGAGGACCAAACTTGGCCACCCCGATTTAGACTAGAATCATCACTGTTGAACATCACACTTCAGTTATCTGTGACAAATTTGCAAAAAAAAACCTGTGGTGCATCACACTAGGTAAAAATTTATTTTATCCAACCTAGTAATTTAAAGATTCACCAAAAGTGTATAAATAATTTAATGCAGCATCTGCTTTTCACTTTGATCCAGTTTGTTGGTTTTCCAGTTTTTTCAGTACCGAGTAGTATTTATGACTTCAAGAATATATAGAGAATTCATAAAACTAAAGACTAAAGAGGCAGAAAATAGATATAAGAAATACAAAAATAGATTAACTAATATTATACGGGTATGTAGGAAGGAATATTATAGTAACATATTATATAATAACAAAAACAATATTAAAGGAATATGGGATATATTAAATAGCATTATCAAAAATGGTAATAAAAAACAGAGTTACCCTCAGTATTTCATTGATAATAATGTCAAGAAGGAAAATAAGGATGAGGTAGTCAACGGTTTTAATAATTTTTTTGTAAATATTGGACCAAGCTTGGCAGAAAAAATTCCCGATTCCCAACCTGAGGATTGGGATAATAATCTCATAGAAAGAAATCCCTGTTCAATGTTCCTCACAGCAGTGGATGGAAATGAAATTATAGACATTGTGAATAATTGTAAATATAAAACATCTACCGATTTAAATGAAATTGATATGGTGGTGGTAAAACAGGTCATTGAATGGATTGTAGAACCATTAACATACATCTGTAATTTATCATTTCAAACCAGTAAATTTCCCAATCAAATGAAAATAGCTAAGGTTGTGCCGCTGTATAAGACTGGGGATAGACACCACTTCACAAATTATAGACCTGTTTCTTTGCTTCCACAATTTTCCAAATTATTAGAAAAGTTATTCAATAATAGATTAGACAAATTCATAAATAAACATAAATTACTTACTGATAGTCAATATGGATTCAGAGCACATAGTTCAACATCACTTGCATTAATAGAATCAGTTGAGGAGATTACAAACGCCATAGACCACAAATTACATTCAGTTGGAATATTTATAGACCTTAAAAAGGCTTTTGATACAATCAATCATGACATATTAATCAGTAAACTTGAACAGTATGGGATTAGGGGGTTGGTGTTGCACTGGGTGAGAAGCTACTTAAGTAACAGAAAACAGTTTGTGAAGTTGGGGGAATATACATCATCATGCTTGGACAATGCTTGTGGCGTCCCACAGGGGTCAGTATTGGGTCCAAAACTGTTTCTAATTTATATAAATGATATTGTCAATGTTTCCAAAATATTAAAATTAGTATTATTTGCAGATGACAAGCATTTTTTGTTCAGGGGGGGATTTGCAGGAGTTACTGAGGAGGATCAGTATAGAAATGGGAAAATTGAAAATATGGTTTGACAGAAATAAATTATCATTAAACTTAAGTAAAACAAAATACATGTTATTTGGCTATTGTAATACAGACATACAGGTTCAGTTACAAGTCGAGGGGGTAGATATTGAAAGGGTACATGAAAATAAGTTTCTGGGGGTGATAATAGATGATAAGATAAACTGGAAGACTCATATAAAACATATACAAAGTAAACTGTCAAGAAGCATTTCAGTTCTAAACAAAGCGAAACATATTCTGGACCACAACTCACTCCGCATTCTTTACTGCTCACTGGTTTTACCATATTTACAGTACTGTGCAGAGGTATGGGGTAATACTTATAAAGGTACAACACAATCACCATCAGTAATGCAGAAAAGAGCTATAAGAATTATTCATAATACTGGCTATAGAGATCATACAAATCCACTATTTTTACAATCCAAATTATTAAAATTCACAGACTTGGTTCATTTTCAAACAGTACAAATTGTGTATAAAGCAATAAACAATTTACTTCCAGCAAATATTAAAAATATGTTTTTTAACAGATCAGGGGATTACAGTCTGAGGGGGAAATTTAATTTAAAGCATCAGTGGGCACGAACAACATTAAAAGGTTTCTGTATTTCTGTCTGTGGGGTGAGGATGTGGAACAGATTGGGAGTGGGGCTCAAGCAATGTCCAAGCATGAACCAGTTCAAACAGCAGTACAAAAATATGGTTTTTTCTGGGTATAGGGAGGAGGAAGGGTAATGAGGGTTAGGGTGTTTTTGTTGTTTGCTTCGGCTTGTAAATATATAGTATTTTGTATGTAAGTAGGTATGTGTAGGTGTATATTTATGTTTGTGTATATATACGTGTATATATGTATATGTGTATATATGTGTATGTTGATGTGTATATGTATGTGTGTGTATATATATGTATATATATATATATTGATATCGGTTTAGGTGTGTAGGAATTTATGTGTATATGTGGCAAAGGGTATTACTGGTTGTGGGGAAGAAGGGGTAGGGATAAATAAGCTGATGCTTCACCCTACCCCTTTTCGGACATGTTGGGTACACAGTAGGAACTTTTTTGTTGTTGTCTTTACTGATCTATCTTGTAATTGTTGTTGTATCAAATGTTCGAAATAAACAGTTTTCATTCATTCATCAATATAGACTGGGGCAGGAAATATCTGTATTTACTGGTTAGCAAGAAGACATTACTTTTTATAAAATTCATTTAGGTGACACTTTTATCCAAAGTGACTTTGAAGTGAGGAATCTCAATCAAGCTACAACCAACCCTGAGACATAATGCAGGTATACACAGTACCCTGTACAGAACAGAGTAGTGTACAATGCATACACACTTTACAATATATCGTGTACACTACACACATAACATAGATAAATCTAGTGTATAAGTACAATACAACATATAGACATTGTGCAACAGAGAATTCTATACTGTATTATAGATGTGCACGTGCCAAATGAGTAAGAACATATCGCATATATACAGTGCTGAGCTATAACACTGTTTCTCTGTGGCAGGCAAAGCTGATCATAAATCTGTTGAGGATGCTCACAGTAAAAGATAAACCAAACATACAAAGAGCAGTCAACAAGCTTTTCACACTTTACTGATCTCTTTCTGTCTATTCCATCTCTCATATCCTAGACAAAGAGAAACATCCACCACAGCCAAGTAAGTCTGACAACATAAACATAATGTACATAGTCTGAAGAAAATCCAAAACATAAAATTCCACCGAACTTGTATTTCAGTGATGATTAGTTGGTGTAACTGATTTCTCATCAAGATGTTTTTATTCAAAAGATTTGGTGTTGATAACTTTTGTTGTTTTACACGAGCTGAGACCAAGTTGTGGAGCCAATAACCTACAATAAACAAAAACAATTAAATGGCATTTGTTTTTCCAGGTTTGGTTTCTGTGATTGTCTCCTTTTGTAGAGAAAACAACATTTTTCCCCACACCTACTAACACATGCGTTTGTTTGTTTAATGAAGCACGTTCTGTGACTGACTGAGGCATTTAAAGTGCTCGAATTATTGTCTGTGAAAGTGTTAATAATAAAACAAAGGGAACAATCCTAGCTGGATTATAGCAGAGTTATTTTGAGTCAGATTGTTATTCATCATCACTAATGAATGGATGACTGGAGAAACAAAAAGCAACATGATTTGAATGCCTGAGAGAGTTTGTAGAGAATGAGAACTTGGTTTGTAGAGAATGAGAACAGAGCTCCGTATAACACGTAAAGTACAGAGTTAATTCCCACCGTCTTTCCACTGGCTGACTCAGTGTGAAAAAACAATCATCATCATGACATAAGTGATTAGAATTAATGAGATGAGCTGATTGGGAGTGAGATCATGAGAGTAAATTTTAAAGAATATTTTGTTGAAATGATGAAATCCATGAGGCACAAAGTAATAAATTTGGGATGTCCTGTTCTTGTCAGTCACGTCACATCACTCCTGCCTCACTATCATGAACAAACTTTATATCAATGACGGTTTCTCAGCATAATCACACACTTTGATTTCAACTTTTTAATTTTACTGCATTTTTCTTTCAAATTTGCTTCATTTAATTGAAAAAAACAAAAATAATAAGAACCCCAAGTAAGCCAGACTGTGAAGATACTGTTGCTTTTTGTTTGCTCCCACAAAATGTATTTAGATGTTCAAATAAGGACTATGAATTTTTTTTTTTATTTAATTACCATACATCCTTCCTTCAGTTGAAGACAAAAAATACACAACTTGGAATTATTAACATCATTAAACTTGAGTAGACTGAACACAAAGGAAAACTATTTCAAATTAAATCATTTTTATTTCAGCTGTAACAAATGACATGCAAATGAATTCGAGTGTCAACAGTGACGAAAGAAGCGTCTCAAAAACCTTAACAAATATGACAAATGTAGGAGAAAAGACAAGAGAAACTTACCTCAGAGTCAAAGGAGTGATTCCTCTTTCTGTTTTAGTATAACTCTTGAGTTGATCAGAAACATTAACAAAGCGTGTTTTAATCTCATTAGCTATGCTAACTGGGCTAGCCGCTAACGACGCCCTGAAGACGCACTTCAATCGAACCTCTTTTGCTTTGATTGACAGCTAGCAGACGAATCATCAGCCTGTACTGAAAGGGGCGGGACTTCTTTACAAATCTGCGCTGAAAAGCTGAAACTATGGTGCATTTACGGACCGTCGTAATTATTATCATTATTATTTTGCACTTTGTATTTTTGAAGCTTTAACGGGCTAATAAAGTCATGGCGGGAAGGTACTGATACAATCTAAAGAACTAATTAATTTTCTCTCTTTAAATGTCTGAGTTGTAATGCGAAACAAATAAACCACAGAAAAATAATTGTCTGAGCCATCAAACACACAGAGGCTTGTAAGACTTTTTATGCAACTCCAGTATAAATGGAGGGATACTATACTTTTGG
Organism: Thalassophryne amazonica; assembly: GCF_902500255.1. Taxonomy (NCBI): domain Eukaryota; kingdom Metazoa; phylum Chordata; class Actinopteri; order Batrachoidiformes; family Batrachoididae; genus Thalassophryne; species Thalassophryne amazonica. Next base: position 38,407,236 of record NC_047123.1, on the reverse strand, counting down.
ACAACAAAGCTTTAAGATAACAATGACAACCCTCTAAGAAAAAAAATAAGAAATATATATATATATATATATATATATATATATATATATATATATATATATATATATATAACAAACAACTGTGACCTCCAACACCCTGCAATTAGAAACAAGGCTTCAGACGTAGTTCAATAGGCCAACTGACTTTATTTGATGGTAATTTCTGCAAGTTAAAGCTGCCAACATGGCCCAAAAGAGGAGGTTCACTGATGGTCACCTGCATCTGTATGTAAGAACCTAAAATTTGCATGTACTAAGTACTAACTTATTAACATTTTGGCGACCTGCTTGCTGATTCAGCGACTGACTCCAGTAGTTTGCTTGCTCTGTTAATCACAGGGAGAACCTGTGGTAGTAAACAGATACTGAAGTCTGCATTTCACAGCAGCATGAGCTACAGTAGAACCATTCAAAGATGTTCTGCATAATATCAGAAAGAGGATATTTGGTTTTGTGCTTCAAAAACTGCCCACCACTTCCAAGAGGGCACTGCATACTTCTGAAATTGGAACAAGGCCCTAAGTTGACTCATCTGCCCAACAACCTGGCAAATTGTTTTCTCTTAAACTTAGTCAGTTCTGATATTGCATGGAACATGTACACTTTGTGACTTTAATAAGGCCTGATTTGTTTTTATTATTTCCTTTTTTTTTTGCAAGTTAGCTCATGGTAACTGTCTGCTGAGAGATGATGGAGGCAGGGACGTAATAAAAGTGTCCTTTATATTATTAATCAGAACAAAGAGAGGAGAGAAATGCAAACCACAGTAATATGAGCTCATAAGTCATTAACCTTTAAAAGAATGAATGAATGAATAAAAACCAGTGTTTTTGAAATTCTTTTATTTTCAAGGCCAACTTTCCTGTTCCTCCCCCATAGTTTTGCTATTGTCGTCCGTCTTCCCGCACCCTGATCAGTTTATTCCCATTTCTTACAGAAGAGACTCAGACTGAAGAGAACATCACAGAAAAGAAGAAACCAGGTTGGAGTTGTAGAAATGTGGCCTGATGAAACGGCGGTATCTCTTATTTTTACATCGTGTTCTTGCACGCAAATTGTTCAAACCTCCAGACCTGATGGTGGCGCTGTGATACATTTACTACACGGTGTTCCTCAGGTGTTTACGTCAGTCTTTGAAAGTTAGATTTTAATAATAAAGCTGGTCAGAGTCTGCTGACCTCCACCACAGAGATTAAGAATATGAACCATTCATCATAATTCAACGTTATTAACATGAATAGTTCAGTTTAATGCCAACAAATGTGAGAAAGAAGTGTAACTTTCACAGTGACCATTATTAACCCATCTGTCTGTCCTGTTTACTGTCTTTGTTAACCGTCTTCACAGGCCAAAGGTACTTTCAGTGCGTTTATGTCCCTGGCAAAACCGCACAGTACCCTTTGCGACCTTTCACCCCAGCTATGTCCCCCGCCACGATGTCACCTGCGTTCCGGTCCATGTTGGATCAGCAAAGAGCAGCCCGGTCATCGGGACAGTAGGAAAGTCCAACCTGTCTCACCTCATGTATGATAGAACTGCATCCTCCAGCCCAGCAGGGGGAGATGTGACACTCTGTGGATTCCTTAAATTCCGAGGACGACCACAAGCAGAAACATGAGGGTCGTAAGTGGACGTAATTAATTTGTCTGTAACTTTATGTTTTCTCTACGTGGTTGAGCTCCGGGATTTGCTGCACTTTTGATTTTCTTCCACATGTCGTATATATTCTGGAGAATTTGTGACTATTTGACTTGTCGTAGTGCGCTGAGTGTTGAGAGAAACCATGCACAGCAAGAAGTCAAGTCAAATTTCTCAGAGTTGATTTTAACTCCAAGTCTTATTTTGACAGTGAAAGTTGTAGATTATAGTTTTGACTCAACTCTCTGAAGGTGTAATTTTAACCCCGGCTATGTTGCGAGTTTTCAGTGGTGGTGTTACGACGGTGCCCTTCGCCTCACAACTAGAAGGCTCTTGATTTAAACCCAAACTGAGGTATTTATTATTAATAACACACAAATAATTGCACTTTGAAATCTGAATAGTGTTAACTCTCTACAGTGTTGAAAACACTTTCATATGTCATGAAGTACACTTTGCTTGTGAGGCGTCACTAGCGATACATGCTACAACGATGAAAGTAAAACGGAGAGTGTCAGAACATTATCTCAATGGGTTCATATGACTTGAACTTGGGACTGCTGAGGATTACATAAAGTCAGGAATAGTGTTGATTTTAACACAGAGTTGAATGAACACTGATGACATTGTTTGGGTTTGACATTTTGCTCTTTACAAATTACTGCAAGTCTAATTTATAAGCAGCAATAAAAGTTTAAGCCACAATAAGAGTCGAGTTTTCAGCCTATTTAAATGTGTTATTTATGCTGCCACATTACATTTGGAATTAGGAAAAAAATAAAAAAAATTTGTACATTAAGTGGCATTTCTTAAAATTAGTCACTTTTTAATAAAAAAAAATATAGTGCTGAGTTTGAAACATATTAAATCTACTTGAACTGACAACATTCTCTTTTTTTAAATCATAAATAGATTATTCTATTTGAGGCATGCTGTGTACACCCTGAATTGTATGTGTAGAGTCTAGAAGTTATACCTTAATTGATTATTTAAATCACCATCATGTACTGTGTCTGTATCCGCAAAAGGCATAAAAAAGTGAAATGTTTTCAGGTCAAATCCCCGGAGCTCCTACAGTTGACCCCAACAGCTTCCCGTCGCTGTGTGTCGTTTGCTGCTACAAACGGACTAACATATTCCATGTTACATTGATGCGCACGTGTGTCCAGATCATAATTTCATTTAATGTCTGTAGGATTAGCGTGTATATTTCATAATTACTCGGCCTGCATCTGTGTTTCAGGCCTGTTGTTCTGTTTACAACTGATAATACACAAACATGAGCTGCATCACTTTTAACCAAAGGCATAAAAAAACCACCAGCACAAGGTCAAAGGCTGAGCCAATTCTACCTGTAGTGACTAAACTTTGTACTTTCTTGTATTTCCAGGACCAGTATATTTAGAAACCTTTTAGTTTTCAGGTTTTTCAGCCATTATACTTAAACATAGATACTTTGAATCTAATCATATAGCCATAATATATAATTACATCTGTATGAATGTAGCTTTAAAAACATGCACAAGGAGTAAACAAGCTGCACAAGAAATAGGGAGTTTCAAGTACAGAGAAGTGCCTTATTATATTTATTTATTTATAGTGATGCTGACATGAAATCTAAAATAGAAAAAGCAAAATTAAAAATACAAATGGGAAGCAAACTACTAAAACATTTTTAATAAAGTTCAATTAATATCAGTTAATTATCACTAAATGTGGTAAATACACCATTTATTAATCTCCTTGTCAATATAATAGTATTTGGGTACTGGACACAGCACATACATTCAGAGACGGGAAGTCTGAACCTTTGATGCGACCAACCTCTAAGACGTGATGTCGGCTGTGACGGACAAAGAACATGTAACTCAGTTACATGCATGTCAGATAGCTTGATGTTTTAAAGAGAAATGATCCTTTAAAGTTACTTTGATCCATCATCGCTCAGGTTATGACCCTGAGCAACAGGCCAGCCTCATTATTCCAACAGCATTATTGCTGAATATCACTAGAATTTTACAGTTACTGTCTTACTAAAAAATAAAAGTAAAATATATTAAGAAGAAGCCAATGCATTCTGTCACTGTGATTAAAACTGGATTCGGACCCGAGGCTTCCTGCTATCAGCTTTATGTGAATGTTCGTTGACATTTTTGAAGTAATAATCAACAGTGAGGTGGTGATGCAAAACCAAGATGATGTAAATAATCAATGTACAATACACTGTCCTGATAAAAGCTAACAGACCGTGCAACAGGTTGCCATTGTTTTGAGTGACAATGTGCACAGAGACATCCTATTATTATTAACAGATAATGCACGTGTGGTTGTGATAATGCTTAATGCATATCATGTGCATGATAATGATGTCCTCATGAAGTCAGTGTGCAAGATAAATGTCAAAAAGTACAACACCAACAGACAAGGTGTGATTGGAAGCAGTGACAGTGACATGTCCTGAGCAGGTGACATCAGGGTGTAATGGCATGATAATTGAGCCATAATGCAGCTTGAAGTGTTGATATATTTAATCACTGTCAGAATCCAGAAGACGGTTGTTGAATGTGTTAAAACATGGAGGTGAACCTCGAGGTGGAGCGAGCCTCTGGGCTCCTGTCACCCTGCAAAGAAGAAATGCAAAGTGTGAAAAGCTGTTGTATTTAATAATCAGGCAATATGTTAACTAGTGTTGCTCAAAAAGTCAGTATGTGATTTTTTTTTCTTTCAGATATTTCACAAAAAATGACTGAAGTCACACCTTGATACTTTTATATTTTCTTGTATTTTTACAGCATATGATGTTTTACGTTGTGTGTGAAACATTTAGTTGATAGAAATGTATCTTTTAGTCTTGTAGATGTATTTTAGCAGGCAGAGAGCACAGCAGTTATATTGTGACTTTGTGCTTTTTGTTGTGCAGACATTTGGTGCAACAAACAATATTTACATTGTAAATCTGCATCTGACTGCTGAATTGTGTTTTTACTTATTAGAAAAGTCATTCATTGTAGATAAACTTATGACAGGCCAAGAAAAAAAAAATAATCTGTATGTATATGCTGCTTTGTAACATATGTAACTTGTATATGTCTCTGTACCAAGACAATTATTTTAGTAGAATTTAAGGGGAGCGCCAAGCGCACCCCCCCCCCCCCCCACCCCCGACACAGGACTCACACACAAACACAAAATGTTCTTAATTTTTTTTTTGAAACGTGAACACTTCATACCTCAGACATTCAGACCCTCTTAAGGTGAGCTGTCCGTGGTGCTAAAAGCAGAAGCTCTTTTGAAGTCGATTATTGTATTTAATTGCATAAATTAAATAGCATACAGTATGTTTCAAACAAGACACATTTCATTGTAAAAATAGTTTGAAGATTTATTTTCTGGCTGACATAAGTTTATGAATGTAAACTGAAGATGAAGCATCCAATCAAGTAGCAACAATTCTTACAAACGTCAAAGAAAATACTGTGTTGTGAAATAACTGGAAACATCTGACATTTGAGTTTTTCAAAAACAAAAAACAGTTAAAGTGGAATTTTGTCCAAATACATTGAAAATTTTTTACTTCAAAAGAAGAACATCAGCAGTTACAACTCAAAATGTGTACAGGGAAAAGCTTAGGATGACTTTGCTGCTTTTTAATATGCTTTTAAATGGCAACAAGTATTCAGGATTCACTCTCAAATTTCTGCTGTAATTAATGCTTATTATTTATTAATCACTATTTTTTTCTGATTATGTGGACAATAAAATGTAAGACAGTTGCAGAAAAATGGGCATCTCACTTTCCATGACTGATTTTTTTTTTTTTTTTTTTTAACAGCAGTACAAAACCAATTTAATTTATACTAAAATAGAGCACAGCATCAAATGCACTGAAGAAGGGAAAACTGAATGTGGTTTAATAAAGCAAATGATTCAAATAGTTAATTTATCAGAAGTCAATCAATTAACTAATCAATTGTTCCAGGTTTAGCCATAGTCACTATATATATATATATATATATATATATATATATATATCAAATCAATTTTATTTATATAGCGCCAAATCACAACAAACCGTTGCCCCAAGGCGCTAAGGAAATTGTAAAATGCTAGTAAGCATTTTACAATTTCCTTTAAAATTATATATATATATATATATATACACACACACACACACACACACACACACACACACACACACACACACACACACACACACCTTTAAAGGAAATTGTAAAATGCTAGTAAGCATTTTAAACTTGATATTTAATTCCTGTACCACTTTACACTAGCTTGTTTTTGTGAGTGATTTCGGGGAAATATTTCAAGAATTAATCTCAGTGATGGAATTTTGGGAATATGATTATTATGTTGCAGCCATAACTGCTGAGTAATTGCTTAAGGTAGAAGCTTTAGAATTGGTTTGAAGTTATTTCACCCACATAAATCTGATTTTGGGATATTTGCTTTAGTAGAAGAACTATTTTCTTAATGATTTATGTTTTATGCATGACATTTTGAGTTTTAACCCAGGCCTCTCCAAGCATCACACTGCAGCATGAAATTGGCACATTAAGGCTACCTTTAAACGTAGATTTGTTGTTATAGCGACGAATCATGTTCTTATACGACAGTTTGGTACAAAAGATAAAACCTCAGTTCATGATTACAGAGCAGCACATTTGCTTGAGAGATAAAAGTCAGTGTGAATTTGAAAATAAAAATTATTTGTGATGTCACCTCTGTACATGGAACTGTAACTTGTGCAATAATTTTATGCACTTTTTATGAGATTGTGTTAAATACCTGCAACAATGACAGCAATGGAATGTTTAGTGCACAATTTTAATGTCACAAGTGATATTTCAGGCCATCATGATGACACTTGGACTGTTATAAAAGTCTGTCAGGAAAATGTACAATAAAAAATGTAACCTTTGAGTCATAATTTGAATAAATGCACAAAAATATTTTCAATTGTTTATTTTGTGTGATTTTTGTGATGGGACAGTTCTCCCTAAAACACATTTACTTGATCCATTGCAGTGTAAATGAAGGTTGACCAACTTTGCACTAAATGAGGAAAGTGGCAGATCAATGTAGAACCTGTAAGATGCATGAGGGTGGAATTAATGACATGAACGGATACGGTCACTTATCTTGAGTGGATGTTTAAGGGAGCAGGTTGGACCAGGTCAGAAAAACCACTGTTTTCCAACACCCATGCTCTGGAAGTGGACAATAAAACAGCCTGTCCGTGTGGAAAAATCTGAATGAAACCAGCCAGACATGTTCAGCAGCTTTCTCATGGTTGTGATCCATTTGTCATTTTTGTCCCGTGCATCCATGTAAGAAAAAAAAACAAAAAACAAAAGAAAAAATCAGAATAAAATGAGGACAGTCTGTAGGATTAGAACAAGCTTCTTAGGTTTAAATAAAAACAAGTGAGATACAACTAGTGAGAAAATCTACACGTCCATATTTATTTTTGTTCATTTACATTTCAGCAAATTGTCTTGAGGACATTTATACATTTAACACCTGCTAACCGAACAGCTTTTGCTGCTATAAGATACTGGATTTCCATAAGAACATCACAATTCAGCTCCAGGTTTGGCCTCCGTACAGCTACTGCAAATATACAATCAAAGAATCGTGATATCAAAATTAAACAATCACCAACGCAAAGTGATGCATTCATTTGCAGAAAATGATCAATCATTTAAAATGTCATTCAGTGTGTTTAAAGTACAAACAGTCACAGAAATAATACATTAAGGTTTGAATGGAAGAGGCTTTGGCTGAGAAATCATTGACAAAAAAAACAGGAACAAATAAACCAACAAACAACAAATGATCTGCAGTTTCAAAAACCATTGTGGAAAAGATCTGCTGCTTTGAAACTTCTTCAGTACATCAGTAACTCAAAGAGTCCGTAAAGTTCTCATACAGCAGATATTTGCGAGAGCTGGTGTATGATTCCATTAAATTACACAAACATTACTTTGTCATTAAAATATTAAAGAACACTGACGACGCCGTCATTGATCTTCAGGTTGCATGTTGTTTACAGGAGACGCCTGGTTAGAGGTTGACCTTTGAGCTCAGAGGACATCTCCATCATCAGCCACTCAGAATGACATTTTTCATTTTATAGCAATTTAGTGTGAAACGTATGAAGCACATGAATATGAAGAAAAAAAATAAATCACATCAGACAAACTGAAACTGATGTGAAACTAAACTTAGCTTGCTTCATTTGTTTTATAAAAATGAGTTTTGACTGAATTCAAACTGTAAATCAAAAACAGGCTGACTTAAAGTTTAAAATCCTTAAACACTTTTTTAGAGATTAGACTACTTTGTAAGTCCCTTCGGTTGCTCCCTTGTTTGCACTCGGGGTCGCCACAGCAAATCCAAGGTGGAGCTGCATGTTGAATTGGCACAGGTTTTGCGCCGGATGCCCTTCCTGACGCAACTCCACATTACATGGAGAAATGTGACAGGGGTGGGATTTGAACCCGGAACCTTCTGCACTGAAACCAAGTGCATTAACCACTTGGCCACCACCCCTGCAGAGATTAGACTACTTAAAATCTTTCTGAGCTAACAGCAAACTGATTTAAACTGGATTTAGTATGAGAAAACTCAAGGCAAACTGGATTGAATCTGAAAAACTAAAAATAGTCTGGTTTTAAGATTATTTTAAAATGCTTAAAATTTCTCAAAGAGATTAGAGTATTTTAAACCATTTAGACATTTAAACCAATAGAAAACTGATTTAGTAAACTGGATTTAATATGAAAAAAAAAAAAAAAAAAAAAACTTAATCACAAAGGCCAAATTAGTTCAGATGCCAAACAGAAAATTTTCTCTGTCACCAAGTAGGATTGTGGCGTCGACATCTTACTAAAACCTGGTATTAAACCTTGAAGCTTTGCAGCAGCTTTACAAATGTCCTGATAATTGCTTTTGACACCATTCCGTAGGTCCACTGGGCATAATCAAAAGTTTGGCTTCCAGGAAACCTGTTATTTTGGCCTTCAGCAACATCTAACCAGGGTCAACAGAAAAGACAGAACACAGAGAGAGAGAGAGAGAGAAAAAAAAAAAAAACATTCAAAATGCTGAATTCTTCAAATAAAAGCAATTTCTAGGTTGATACAATTCATTCAACAATGAGGTGTGTAAATAGCAAAGTATATATTAATAAAATACTGACAAAAACGTAAAAAAAAAAATGTTAAATGTGCAATAGCACAAAGCATCACCTAATAAATATTTGTAGTAAAATGTTCTAAAAATTCACCATTTATGTTTACGTTCTTTTGTGTATGATACATTTTACAGCGAAACAATCAACCTCAAATACTTTGCATTTAAATCTCAAAAGGAGAGCATGAAAACACAAACCTGTAGAGCGCTTTGGGTGAGATTCACTTCAGCAGAAGTCAAGTTGTATGCAGACGATTATTTCATGTAAACGTAAAGTGATGACTGGAAGCATTGACAGTGGCTCTGTCATATCTTTGAACATATTAGAACACTGAATGTCACCAGTTACTAAATTAATCATTCTAAGTCTCATAAATATGTTGTTTGGTTTCTCCTTTGACCTTTGTTTGTTACAGCCTTACTGATATTTTGAAAACAGGCAACCAGAATGTGGATACAGCAGCATTCCAGCTAACAGAAATGTTCATCTACATATAAAAGAAGTGGTCTTCTAGAGGTCAAGAAAAACTAACCTGCCCCTCTGAGAACAATTCAAAATCAACAATTCCTAACAAGTTCAAATAAAAGCTACATTATTGGGGGGAATTGTTTTGGAGGACTTTTTAAAATTTCACCTTTGACTTTGAACTGGTACAAAATAGGACATGTTAAATGTAATTTACATTCTAAATAAAGTTGTAAAGCACATACTGCTCGACATTTTGACTTTGTTCAGCTACATAAATTGGGGAATTAGCTACCATTTGGGTTTGCTTTGAGAAGTTCTGTTTGTCCATCAGGACAGGTAAAGCGCTGTGGCGCCCGCCTGACTGCATCGTTAGTGTCGCTGGGAGAGCCCAATGCTTAACCATGACCAAGCATTGGGCTTGAGACTAGAGGATCCTCAGTTCAAATCCCAGCCTGACCAGAAAATCACCAAGGGTCCTTGGGCAAGGTCCTTAATCCCCTAGTTGCTCCCAGTGTGTAGTGAGCGCCTTGTATGGCAGCACCCTCACATCAGGGTGAATGTGAGCCATTACTGTAAAGCACTTTGAGCGTCTGATGCAGATGGAAAAGCGTTATATAAATGCAGTCCAGGCAGAACCACAGGGGGATCTGTGCAGAGCCTGATTCCAAATGGGGTCGGCACATCAAGTCCGCTGGTGTGATGGTTTAGCGTCCCAGCTGAGCACCTCACACTTCCTGCCCGCCGGCCTTTCTCTGCCTTCACTCTGACCCTCACAGCCGAACAGGCCGACTGACTCCTTTACATTCGGATGTCATTTACAGTTCAAACACGATGAGGCTTTTGGATTTGGAAATGCAGTTACTTTGAGGAATAACTGGCAGAGCAGGTGGAAAATGCAACTCGCTCCTTGTTCCAGTTCAGAGTTAATTTCAGAACAATTCTAACAGACAAACTTGCAAAAGTATCACTGAGGTAAAACTGTGCGCTTCCAGAAGTTTAAATATTTTAAAGAAATACTGTTTGAATAACATGTGAAACAACACCTCATTTAAAAAAAAAAAAAAAAACTCTTCAAATTCCTTCCAAGGAAGTGCAGGACAGAATCCTAATACATGAACTCTTCCTGCTTTTTGCACATTTTAACAGCCAGTTTGACTATTGCTTCAGACAGGAAATCTACCATCACAAACCTAGTTTTCTTTCGTTTAACCTGGTGCAGAAACTAGTCTCCCTAGAACGTCTCAGTGGTAACGTTTCTGATCACGACTATATTTGCAAATATCTCCGTGAACTGTGCAAATGAACCAATAATGTTTGCAGATAAATACAAGCTGTAAAGTTAAAAAGCTTTCTGTGTGATTCAAAAAGGGATCAAAAGTATAAAAAGAAATGCCAAATGCTGTAGAACAAAACATGTTTGAACATAATGTTTAAAGGAGAGAAACCGTTTTACAATCCTAATAAATGAAGGTAATTTTAGTATTGCAACATTACCCACCCACCCCTGGGGAAAAAAAAAAAGCCAACTGGCTGCAGTATTTTATACAAGGGGAGGAAGAAGAGACTAAAGGTAAAATCTCATGATTTATAGCTCTCCTTTGACAGAGGTAAAAGGAGTGAGATTGATGGCTTGGATGTTGAATAAGGTTTAAACCCCTCACCTACCGGTTTGGTCAAGGAGGATGAACAACTGCTAATCCTGAGCGGTGCTTCTCGCCTGTATGGGGCAATTTTGTCAATGTCGTCTGTACAAAGAAAAAAAGTTTGATCCTTTTAAGCGCACGGTTTCCGTTTTGTTTTTTACACGCAGAAACCAAAAACTCTACAACTGCAACAAACATGGTTTTCACACATATGTGGCACCATCACAACTTCACCTTGGTGCTGTGTTTGTCCTAAGAGCTAAAACATCCCTGGTTTAATTACAGACAGAAATTTACATGTATTTTTTTGGAATTGGCACTTGACAAATATCTAAATAAATAATATGGAACACCACCAGTAGCTCTCGGGACGCCTTCCTGCCTGAGGAAACATCATCCCGTCTCATTTATGAAGACAGTCTGACTGCTTCTTCTAGTTCAAGAGAAAGATGCGGAATCCACAGCAGCAAGCGAGCTGATGACAGTTTGTAAAGTCAGTCTGTGTGTTTGTGGAACACTTGCTGTTGTTGGTGTTTGTGTGTGAGCACTTTAGTCCAGCGACAGCAGCGGCTGCATGTTGTCTTCTTCACTCTTGACTTTATCTGGCCGTTTCAGAACGCCCGGCTCCACCACTGACTGAGATCTGGAAGCAAACAGCACGACACACTCAGTTTTACACACAGATTTATACATGAAACTACCCACGCAGTCTGGATGAACCTCGGAACGAAGGAGTGAGCCCAGAATTATGAACACTGGATTACATTGAGTTACACTCTTCAGATGACTCAATGGCTTGTTTATATTTGGCCATCGATGAAAGACGGGCTATTAGAGGTCACAAATATTCAATAAAACTGATAAAGCGTCTGTCATGGAGTATCTAAAGGGTTCATTCTCATAGTGAACAATGCTGAGTTTAGTTCACACTTGAGGCGAGGATGTGTGCTCATTTGCAGCCTTGAAACGGTCAAAAACAGACGACAAGTGGGGAAAATTTATTGTACAATAAAAATGTGAGGCCATTGTTTTTTTCTAATTTGGGCATTTGAGCATTATTGTAGCGCACTTTATTGGAGTTTATTCTTTTATTTTTGAGGTTCTTTTCTTTATTGTGTTGATTCCTGGGAAAAGCAGACCTAAATTGTTGTTGTTAATGTAATACTAACAGCAACAAATGCCTAAATTTTGATATAAAGGCTGCACTGGAGTACAAGTGGCAGGAACACTGACACTAATAACAAAAACTGTGACTTATATTCCGCAAATATGGTATGTGATTTTTGTGCATGTGTGTGAACATCAACACAAGTATTCACACACACAGAATACTAAAGCAAAAATGAATTAAAAGCAAAAGACTAAAATACGTAAATAAAGATGATTGCACCTCTTCATGGTTTTTGGGGAAATGTTCTTCTCCAGATCTCTTTCCAGATCTTGGACTGACAGGGTGTAGGACTCTGGAGAGTAGTCAGTCTCCTCGTCGTAGGCGTGGTCCAGCAGAGTTCGTGCCCACGTACCCATATCGTATGGCGGCATCATGCCACCGAGTTCTGATGGCAAGATCTCAGGGTGGATCAGCTGGTGGAGGCTGTTCAGGTTGTTCCCGTGCATGAAGATCTGACAGCAAAAAAAAAAAAGTTACAACACTTCAGATATTTCTAAATGTGCCAAAGAAAACTTCAAATACACTCCGAAAACTGCAGACAGGGTTGGCGTGTTTTCATTAAATTGATTAGTAATTTGGTCAACCATCAGGCTGGTCACCTAACATAGGGACCAGGTCATCCAAGTAGACCCACAGGACAACATCGAGATCAATCTGGTCAACCAGCTGAACCAGTTTAACTGACAAACTTTAAACTGCTGAAACAAACATCTAGCTAAGTTGTTTGTTTGTTTTCCCTAAGTATGAAGGTATTGTCAACAAAATCAAAGCAACTAAATTGCTATTTGCGAAGAGCATGAGAAGGTTAGCTAAAACTAACAGACGTCGCAGCATTACTTTTGGTTTGAGATCAAGCAAAAGTCTTGGTGTTGCGTTTGCACTTTAACTATATTAAAACTGTATTTGAAATTAGTGTACCAGAAAAACAACTTTCATGAACCTGCTAAAATGCAAACTTAAATTAAGAAAGTCAGGACTTTCTGCATTCTTCTTCCAGATCCTGAAGGATGGTTCAATATGGAACCTTATCTTTGAGGAATACTTAGGCTCACAATGATTTTTCTACATATTTTCACTTAAAATCCTTCCAAAAGTTTCCGACCATTTTAATCTTCCTAACTTTGTGCGTTTGGTGTGAAGGGCTGTGGTCTCACCCTCTTCCGGGTCTTGTCTTTGAGGAATGGCCGGATGACGGTATACAGGGCGTGGATGTACCACGGCTGGTTCACAAAGTGGATTCCTCCAAATCTGGCTGGAAAACTGTCCTGTTAGAAACAGAAAAAAAAAAAAAATAAATAAATACAGGCAACATCCTGCCTGATTAAGCCAGTTTTAATTTTCATTTCTTTTTTGAAACAACCAGATTCTCAACACTCATCTTCAATCACTTATCCAGGATTGGATCGAGGGGCAACAGCTCCAGCAGGGGACCCCAGACTTCCCTTTCCCGGGCCACATTGACCAGTGTAGAGATATAGTCTCTCCACCTAGTCCTGGGTCTTCCCCGGGGTTTCCTCCAAGCTGGATGTGCCTGGAATACCTCCCCAGGAGGCATCCTTACCAGATGCCAGAACCACCTCAGACGGCTCCTTTCAACGCGAAGGAGCAGCAGCTCTACTCTGAGCTCCCCACGGACAGTGGTGGGCACAGCTAACTGAAAAGTTAGCTTTGATAACCATTAATCTGCTAACTGAAAAGTTCATTTTTATAACACTAAACCACTAAAAATTAAAGCATGAGTTACCGCTAACTGCTAACTTTTAGTATTGACAGTTGCGGCCACATTGGATTACACTGTCGGCTACTGATAAGACAGTTTCGAGTTTAAGTGCTGCAGGGGCTAAATTCAAAAGGTCAAGTCACATAACCTGCACATTCCCAGGATCACAAACACAAAAACAAACAAGAAATAAAACTCCAAAGACTCATCTTTATCAAAAGCAGTAAACCGTAGTATTAGAAGTCAGTTTATCTCTAGATTATATATTTATAAACCCTTAATGCAGCTACTGCTCACCCGTATTGCCTTTATAAAACACAAAATAAATACATGAAAAATAAATAACTGACTTTTGAGCTGCTTACATACTGTTTTTGTCCACAGGGTAACTTCTTTCAGCTCTATGCTGCAACAACAGCAGTGTCTTACCAGCGCTTGTGTGCTTTGACCTGTGAACCGGAAGTGTTAGCTAGCTCTCTGCACATACGCGCTGATAAACACGAAACTGACTTATCGTTGTCACTCAAGCCGGCGCTACTAAGACCTCACAGACCCGGTGCCCATGTGGGATCGAGTGAATTTAGCTTTGGCTTAATTTTTTTTTGGCTCCAAAACCCTGAAAACAAACCTAGAGAGCTGAAACTTTATTATCTGACAGCAAAGACACACAACTTTCCAAAAAGGTGTAGCATGCCAAGATCATCAAGATGTACATAAATAATTAAATGAACAAATTAAATGAGTTTACATTCAACATACAGTTTATTAAACATAAAGTATTAAGAAATAAAAATACACATGTATTCTGCATTTACTCTGACTTTCCCTCCTGCAGCTCCATCTCATCGAGGTGATGCTTGTTGCCCTGTATGAAGACCAGCCTCTCAAAGCTGGCATCATCTGACAGGGTGGCTCTCCCGGCCCTCAAGATGTTCTTGTCTATAGAAAACAGGTGCCCAACCACAGCACTGGACGGGATGGCTGTGTTGTACTTAATAAACATGTCCACCAACACCTGCTCACCCAAGAAGGCAATGTCAGTCAGGACCTCCTTCGAACTGGCCTCCAGCCAGGTCTTCACCAAGTTCTGCGCCTTGGTCTTCACTGACCTGTGGCTCCTGCACTCCTGGGGCTGTGTGATGCTGCTGAAGAAGTCATCTTCGTCATCCTCATCACTGCTGGTAGCGCCGCTGCCCTCCACAATGATCTCCCTCAGGGCCGTCTCCACAGCAGTCTCCATGGCCTTCTTTACTCTGCTGAACTGGCTGTGATTATGCTTCTCCAGCCAGAACAGGCGAAACCTGGGGTGGAAGGCAGCTGCCAGCTGGCACTCCTCGTCTTCAAAGAGGGGCCCAAACCTTTTCATGATGCCTGCCAGGATTGCGTCTACCAGAGGACTGCAGTACAGGAGGCCTTTGGACTTGACCTCCTTCAACTTCATGATGGTTGCTGCTACAGTTGGCAGAAGGCTCCCGAGATAGGCCTGATCCTCTCCCTGGACCTTATCCAAGGCCTTGGCAACATTGGACATCACCTGGGCATACTCCTTCAGGAAGCAGACCTCAGAATCAGTGAAGTTCTGCAGTTTCAGCTGCGTCATCACTCGGTGGACAGCTCCCCTTTTATTCTGCAGGAGGTTATTGAGGACAACAACAGAGTCATACGTGGAGTTCCATCTGGTATCGTTGGGGACTACCAACCTCCTGTTCAACCCATCTAGAATGCTGTCCGCTGACACGGTGCTGCGGCACTGCTGGTTCCACAGCGCCTGTGCCTTGGACATGGCCTTCCTGTAGGCCAACTTAAATGGAGCGCTGGCAAGTGCCTTTTCAGCATCCACGCTGGCTACCAAGTTGAAGGTGTGGGCTGCACACCTCATGTGCACTGGCAGGTCGTGGCCCAGGCCACTGCACACCTCAAGGGCAGACTCAACAGAGATGTGCTCCACCTCGTTCATCGCCTCAGCCTTGGCATCCATGTCCATATCCACATCCTTGACATCCATGTCAAAATCAGCGGCAGGTTCAGGAATGTCTGGAAAGAGTTCCGCTTCTGTGCTAAACTGTACAAATGCCTTGACGAAGTTGATGCTATTGTCTGTTGTGGTCCTGGTCACCTTGTCCTGCAGGTGGAACTTGTAGTGGATGTCCACCATGGCCTCAACAAGAACATCAAAGGTAGGATGCCCTCTGAGCTGAGAGCAGGCCAGGACTGCGCACTGTCTTGTGCGGGTCTTGGGGTCCAGCCAGTGTGCCGTCATCCCCAGGTAGGACCTGTTGTGAGCCGACCAGCAGTCTGCAGTGGTTGCCACCCAGGGAACATCCTTCAACAATCTGTAATTAAAAAAAAATTATAAAGAGACATAAGCTGTAATGACTATCTTTATTTATTAATTTTAATAATAGAAATAAATTTAGCATTAAACAACATTACAGCAAATAGCAATAATGTTAAGCTGTCAAGCCTGTTAGGATGACTAAAATCATAAAACACACACACACACTATTATACCTTTCTTATGGTTAAGAATTTTAAAAAAAAGATATGAAAATCAACTTAAGTGTAACAAAATTGCGTTTCTAAAGATTTTAATGACAAAGTTACACCAAAATGAGGAAAATTGGAACACAGTGGCAGATTTGGAAAATATGATCATATTTAAAAATAATAATATTTAATACACTTGTATAAATTAAAAATACCTTATAAGATGCTCCTCCAGCTGCTTATGGCTGGCCGAGATCCTCCTGCCCAGGGTGCGGCTCGACATGGAGGTCTTGCTGGGGTCCAGGGTCTTGATCAGGCGGATGAAGCTGGGGGACTCGACCACATGCAACGGCAGCATGTTGCAGACGAACAGGTCCACAATCTTCGCGTCCACCACAGACTGATGGACGCCAGCAGCTGACTGACCAAACGCCTCTCCGATGGTGGGCTGGGAAAGCTGGCACGTGTTCATTGCAAATGGCTGCAGCGAGCTTCCAGGATATTCCCTGCGTTTCCCGCGGGAGGATCCGGCCTTGATCCTCTCTTCGAACCGGGTGATCTGGGCCGAGTGGTTCCTCCTAACGTGGGACTTCAGGTTGTAGAGGCTCGATATGTGTGCCTTGATGGTTGTCTGCTTGGGCTGGCACAGGGCACAGCGGAAAAACATGAGTTTGTTGTTGCTCTTATCCACCGACTTGAAGACAAAGAAGTCCTCCAGGTGGGGCCACGGGTTCCAGGCCCGAACCGCAGCATGAGCCGTTGCAGGCTCCACGACGGGTTTAACGTCCTCAAGCGGAACAAAAACGTCTTCGCTCTTCATTGCAAAAACGTGTAGACTCCGTAAACTGACAGTAATATGTACAATAACGTACCTTGACGTCGTCACCGACACCGCAAACGCGGAAAATGTCCGAAGTGAACGCGATGCAGCGTCGACCGTCGTCATCAACCAGCGACAGCCAGTCTTCTTCTTTGGATTGTATTGGCGGTTTGCAAACCAACACGGTGCATTACCGCCACCGACTGCTTAAGTGGAGCATTACTGGATTCTGATGTAGCTTATGCTAATGAGGAATTGTGAAAATGAGGGAGGGAAGAAAAAAAAACAAAAAACAAAACGGTGAGTGAATTTAGAGACAATCACTGATGTGGATATAACACTGGATCGCTCATTGGTCAGTATTTCTGAAGCAAATCGGCCGCCATATTACCACTCCCATATGGCGCTCCTGATCTTTAATGAGACGCACGTGCAACTTTATTCTTTATGATTTTGCCAAAAAATGCCTTCATGTGCAGCTATAAACTGCGCAAATCTCCAGTTCAAAGGCTGTGGATGAACATTTCACCTGTGAGTATGATTGAAATGGAAAGTAAAGAACAATAATTTCAACAGGCAAAGATAATAATAATAAGTGGCTTGTGTGTAGCCAAATGTTGAGTTTTGTGTTGTTGGACGAACTGTTTTAAGACATTTATTAGTTTTGGAGCTTTAGGCGTTGATGCTACGAGCTTTCAAATCAATTCAGTTTATTCAATTTGTAGAGCCTCAACTCAGACAACACAACACACAAACAATCCAAAAACAAATTAAAAGATTAAAAGCACGATTAAAAGAGTAAAAGAAATAAAAACATAATAATAACAGTATAAAGCACAGTAAGTAAGTACGCTTTATTACTAATATTAGGCTGAAGCTCATAGAGCTGTGTGTGATAAATATTGTCACTGCAGGGAAAACTAACTCGCCTGTAACTAGTTAAGTGGTGTTCTATTTTTTTCAGTGCAACTATTAAAAAAAATCACTTGCTTTATTATCCATCATGACTTTTGTTATCCACCCACTTTTGTTCTTGTTCACTTTTGTTCATGATATGGCACCTATGTATATATACGAGGTCTATTAGAAAAGTATCCGACCTTATTATTTTTTTCAAAAACCATATGGATTTGAATCACGTGTGATTACATCAGACATGCTTGAACCTTCGTGGGCATGCGAGAGTTTTTTCACGCCTGTCGGTTACGTCATTCGCCTGTGGGCAGTCTTTGAGTGAGGAGTCGTCCACCCTCTCGTCGTTTTTTCATTGTTTAGGAATGGCTCAGAGACTGTTGCTTTGTTTGATAAAAATTTTTTCAAAACTGTAAGGCACAACTGAGTGGACACCATTCAATAAATTCAGCTGGTTTTCGGTAAAAATTTTAACGGCTGATGAGAGATTTTGGTCTGGTAGTGTCGCTTTAAGGACGGCCCACGGCACCTGACGGCGATCTGCACTTCGAGGCGGCAGCGTCTCACAGTTTCAAGTTGAAAACTTCCACATTTCAGGCTCTGTTGACCCAGTAAGTCGTCAGAGAACTTTCAGAAGAAGTCGGCATGAGGAGTTTATTCGGACATTCCATTGTTAACAGACATTTTGTAATGAAAGAACGTGCGGGCAGAGTCGCATGTCGGGCTGGACCCGACCGCGGGGGGTCGCGACAGGAAAAACACCTCCATTGGAAACCTTAACGGGCAAGTTGGAACATGCCCAAGCTGTTAAACAATTTCTCAGTTACTCACTTGTTGAAATCCATCAAAAGCTGCCTGAATTTTACAAATGGTTTTCAACACGGAGGTGTTTTTCCTGTCACGGCGCACACAGATTCGCCGAGTCGTCACGGAAACGACTCGGCGAATTTGCGCGCACGTCTTTCATTAAAAAATGTCCTTAAACAGTGGAATGTCCACATAAAGTCCTCATGCCGGCCTCTTCTGAATCTTCTGTTCTCTCACAACATCCTGGATGAATTAAGCCTTAAATTAGGATGTTTTCAGGTCGAAACAGGCCGACGACGGCGCCTGGAAGTGCTGCGTGACGTCCCGCTCCATGGGAAGTCCTTACAGCGACAGAAACACCCCATAATCTCTCATCAGCCATTAAACTTTTCACCGAAAACCAGCTTAATTTCTCGAATAGTGTCCACTCAGATATTCCTCACAGGTCCAGAAAAAATGTTGATAAAGCAATGCGCGCCGTCCGCAGCGGCGATTCAGACAAAGAGATTCCGACGGGCGGGGTGGAGCACTCCTCACTCAAGGCCTGCCCACAGGTGAATGACGTCACCGACGCGTGAAAAAACTCACGCATGCGCACGAGGGTTCAAGCATGTCTGACGTAAAAACATATGAATCAAATCCATTTATTTTTTGAAAAAAATAAAAAGGACCGCTTTTTTCATCACAGACCTCGTGTGTGTATATATATATATATATATATATATATATATATATATATATATATATATATATATATATATACACGTGTGTATATATACGTATATATACGTATATATATATATATGTATATATACGTATATATATATATATATACGTGTATATATATATATATGTGTGTGTATAAGTTTGCTGATGATTGCACAAAATTTGTATAAGCTTTGATTAAAAAAATCATCATTTTTAGAATTTGTCCCAGTGAGATATGAGTAATTGAGAATAGAAGGGAAGAATGTGTCAAAGTACGAAAAGAAAGAAAGGAAATAAATCAAATAGCTAATCATGGCAGACATAGATTAGGAGGGATGAAGGTTACATTATCTGGAGAACAAAAATAAGGAGATGAGAAAATCAGCTCGTGGATAACCTGTGAGTGGTAAGATGGCCGGAGTGTGTGGGCCAATGAGATATCCAGATCAGTGGAGAGAATGCACCGGAAAGAAATAACGTCCAATATCTAATATCTGGAAAGTATGCCTTTATATTAGAACCATTCTCCGTGTATACTGTGGCCTCATACATGCTGATTTTACATAGCCGGTGACCTACCCGTCAAGAGGAACTCCATTGTGCAACTGGTTCCTGTGTTGCCATCTCCAGAGTAAAAAAAAAAAAAAATAGCTATTGGCTGTTCTCTCTTGATCTGGTGCGGCCAACCAAATGTTCCCCTCTAATAATCGGTCCGCCGTGCCTTCACTGCACATGCATCTGAGACTGAAGCTGCCCTGACACTTACACGAGTTTGATCCGTGCACTTGCAAGCATGTTGTCATGATGATCCCTCCCGCTGTGTTCCCGGCTGGACACCGCGCTTTGTTCCACCGGCTGCCATGCGCTGTGTGCTGGACGTTGCGTATATAAAATAAGTATTTCGTATTAGATTAATCATTTTCTCTGCAAGTTGGCTGCTGAACACAGCTCTAATCGCTTCCTGAATCACAGAGGAGTGCTCCAGCCGGAGCCATTCGCGCATGTGTGCTGAACGAGCTGGAGAAAGCCGTTGGAGCCGTTTAAAAAGGTAATTATTTGTCATGTTTACATTGTCATGGCTTGGTAAAACAGTTGCATGTTCTTTCCTTCTTGTGTGCAGCTGTAAAAGTATGTTTATGATAGATTTAACATCTCGTTATAATCCTTCAGATGAGCTGCGCTCTGATGCGGTGTGCTGACGCAATCACTCGCTCTGTTCACTTCCTCTTTACTTGACTTGACAAACTGCACACAGTGGTGGCGAGCAGATCGCGCCACACTGCACGACATTTATGCGTGAAAGATTTTTTGAACATGTCAAAATTCTGTTTGGGCAGTTGCACACGCCGGCGTCCCTCTCACGTTCAGTCTGCACCTGCTAAAGACAAGTTTACTCTCCTGCATGACACAGCACGTGCATCAAATCAAGCGTCAAGGCACCTTGACTCTCAGTCTGAGTCTCTACACCCAAAGCGATAAGGGAATAATGTGATTATTAGCCATCAGATGACAGAGTAAAACCTCTTAAATCATTCTAAAGTCAGTTTTAAGCAGAAACGAGGTGATAATCTGTGAGTCGTTACTGATGGTCCAAAATGACGTCGACACAACAGCACGTCAGAATCAGATGTGCTGCTGTGTCACTCTGATCGCTTCATCTGTCTTTTATGATGAAATAATGCTGAATTTATGTGGAAATGATTGTTGTCCAAAAGCTTCAGATAACTGTTGCTGAGATAGATGATAACTAGAGCCAGTTTGAAGCAGAAAAGAGGTGATAATCCGTGAATCGCTGCTGACATTCAAAAATGACGCATGCACAGTGAAGTAGGGCAGACCGATTTGTAGGGGGGACCGTTCAGTCGGCAACACCGGACATGCAGAGTAGAGCCACTTAGGTGCCTGGTCTTAAGAACCAGGTATGGTAGGTATGTAAATTCTCAGTCAGTCAGACAGTCAGTACCATACCAATGCACATGCACCAAAAGGTGAATAATCTGTGAATGAATAAAAGGTGGCCACCACTTCGAGTTGGACCAATGCAAAAAAACAAAACAAACAAAAAAAAAAACCTTGCACCAATGCAATGTATTCTGGGTCAAATGTACTGATAAATAAATGTGTCCTTATTCTGCAGATTGCAGTGCTTTATGCTACTGCTGTTGTGAACATATTGAAGTTTCTTTGAGCTTGTTAAAATTATGTCCATAGGTACTCATTGTGGAACAATTCAAAACAGTTACGACCATTTAAAGCGGCTGCACAGACCATTAATATTTAAAATCATTTAAATTGTATTTAAAGTCCCTTAAATGGGAAAACCAAAATTTTGTTTAAACTATTTTAACTTTGCTTTCGAACTATTTAAATCAAGTTCACAAGAGGCTCAGGTTTGGTTTTAAAGTAGTTTACAACATATTTGAAGTATTTAAAAAAAATTTATTTTGTTAAAATCTGTTCATAAAAGCTGTTTTCTGACAAACAAAGAACCATTTTCAAATAAGAGGATTATTTTCAGGCGCATTACAGCAAATGAAAAATTACCTCCATGCGTTCTATGCATGTTTTAATTAAATTAGTTTCGTAAGATGGCGCTAATCTGATCGTCCAGAGGAAATGGTCAAGTCCATTTTACAATCAGCAGGTCTGTCACAGAATAATGATGCCTGCTGTGTGTCAGACAGTTTGTCTTTAGTCAGATTATATTCTGACCAAAATAAAGCACAGTTAGTCCAGATTACAGAGAGGCCGAAATGATCAACACTCAGTGGAACTAAAATCACTAACATTTAAGAATTTTAGAAAAACAAAATCTGACCTACTACATAGATCCAAAGGTTTGCAAAAAAGATGCATTTTGCTTCATATGTCTGTTCAGGGACAATAATTCAGAATTATGTTTGGCCATTTGCATTAAAAAACATTACAGTTTATAGTTTATATATAGTTTTATAGTTTCATATATATATATATATATATATATACATACATACATATATACACACAACCCCTGGCAATAATTATGGAATCACCGGCCTCGGAGGATTTTCATTCAGTTGTTTAATTTTGTAGAAAAAAAGAAGATCACAGACATGACACAAAACTAAAGTAATTTCAAATGGCAACTTTCTGGCTTTAAGAAACACTATAAGAAATCAGGAAAAAAAATTGTGGCAGTCAGTAACGGTTACTTTTTTAGACCAAGCAGAGGAAAAAAATATGGAGTCACTCAATTCTGAGGAATAAATTATGGAATCACCCTGTAAATTTTCATCCTCAAAACTAACACCTGCATCAAATCAGATCTGCTCGTTAGTCTGCATCTAAAAAGGAGTGATCACACCTTGGAGAGCTGTTGCACCAAGTGGACTGACATGAATCATGGCTCCAACACGAGAGATGTCAATTGAAACAAAGGAGAGGATTATCAAACTCTAAAAAAGAGGGTAAATCATCACACAATGTTGCAAAAGATGTTGGTTGGTCACAGTCAGCTGTGTCTAATCTCTGGACCAAATACAAACAACATGGGAAGGTTGTTAAAGGCAAACATACTGGTAGACCAAGGAAGACATCAAAGCGTCAAGACAGAAAACTTAAAGCAATATGTCTCAAAAATTGAAAATGCACAACAAAAGAGGAATGAATGGGAGGAAACTGGAGTCAACGTCCGAACCGAACCGTGACCGAACTGTAAGAAACCGCCTAAAGGAAATGGGATTTACATACAGAAAAGCTAAACGAAAGCCATCATTAACACCTAAACAGAAACAAACAAGGTTACAATGGGCTAAGGAAAAGCAATCGTGGACTGTGGATGACTGGATGAAAGTCATATTCAGTGATGAATCTCGAATCTGCATTGGGCAAGGTGATGATGCTGGAACTTTTGTTTGGTGCCGTTCCAATGAGATTTATAAAGATGACTGCCTGAAGAGAACATGTACATTTCCACAGTCATTGATGATATGGGGCTGCATGTCAGGTAAAGGCACTGGGGAGATGGCTGTCATTACATCATCAATAAATGCACAAGTTTACATTGATATTTGGACACTTTTCTTATCCCATCAATTGAAAGGATGTTTGGGGATGATGAAATCATTTTTCAAGATGATAATGCATCTTGCCAAACATTCCTTGCAAAAAGACACATAGGGTCACTGTCATGGCCTGCAAATAGTCCGGATCTTAATCCAATTGAAAATCTTTGGTGGAAGTTGAAGAAAATGGTCCATGACAAGGCTCCAACCTGCAAAGCTGATCTGGCAACAGCAATCAGAGAAAGTTGGAGCCAGATTGATGAAGAGTACTGTTTGTCACTCATTAAGTCCATGCCTCAGAGACTGCAAGCTGTTATAAAAGCCAGAGGTGGTGCAACAAAATACTAGTGATGTGTTGGAGTGTTCTTTTGTTTTTCATGATTCCATAATTTTTTCCTCAGAATTGAGTGAGTCCATATTTTTTTCCCTCTGCTTGGTCTAAAAAAGTAACCGTTACTAACTGCCACAATTTTTTTTCCTGATTTCTTATAGTGTTTCTTAAAGCCAGAAAGTTGCCATTTGAAATGACTTTAGTTTTGTGTCATGTCTGTGATCTGCTTTTTTTCTATAAAATTAAACAACCGAATGAACATCCTCTGAGGCCGGTGATTCCATAATTTTTGATATATATATATATATATATATATATATATATATATATATATAGTTTTTACAATTAAAGACTGAGTTCTTGTTCTTTTGGTTGATCCAGGAGACATGAAGAGCTTTTCTGGCTAAGAAAGAGACGGGGAGGAGAAAATGATCCTCGTCAGCAGCTGCTGATACAAAGGAGGTCAGACTTGGGTCTGGACCATCAGCTGCCCCCTGAAGCACGACCTTTGCCCTGACCTATGCTCTGATGGTGTTTTTCACTTTGATGGAGAAACCTGCTGCATAAAACATGCAACACTAAAAATGGCAGCAGAGGGCTGAACAGGTGGGAATTAGAGTGCACGAGAAGAACAGACTGGAGGGGGAAAGAGTTCAGAATGAGCAGAAAGTCTTCAGACTGGAGGTGAAGACTTGGGGAAAAAAAACAGAAATCAAAGAAGAGGATAGGAAACGAGTGATCTAAGTCATTTAGCAGAAGATCGGGTCCCGTCAGCCCAGGGAACACGGCTTGACCTAAAAACACATAAATATGCACAAAACCATATTCTGCCTGAATTTAAACCAAAAAAAGCACCAAACAGGCAGCATAAAAACATGAAGTCTCAGACGTCAAGCCGTGCGTGCACAGAAATAAACAGATCTGTGTGTGTGACAAAGGTCAAATCATCCCCAAAACACCTTCGACAGACGGGCTACTGACAGTATCCTGAGCAGTTGCTTCGGGAACCGCACCGACTCCCAGCCATCACAAGACGCTGTAACAGGATATCCAGGAACATTGCGCGTGACCCCACACACACTTTCTTCAGCCTCCTACCATCTGCTAAGAGGTACCGAAACATTCAGACCTGCAGAACAACCACAGGTTCTTCCCCCAAGCTATCAGACTTCTGACCATGCAGCGACTGTTCATGGAAAAAAAAACAGCTTTATTTTGTGGAAACTATGTGCACTTTAAAACATGTTTAAATTTGTCCACATAGTTCAAACCCACCTTCTTTACATTCACACCAATTGCATCACTGTAAAACAATGCAAGAAAACTTTTATGTGTCTGCATTTTTAACAACCTCTGAGTCCAGACACAAACGCTGCACACAGCATGTCCTGAGCTAATTAGCCACTCTGATGCTACATACTGATGAGGTCAAAGGTTAACAGGCTGACAATGTAAAAGGTTTTTTTTTTTTAGATTTTGCACATTTATAAAAAAAAAAACCTAATAAATCACATAAATTGAGCTCAGGTGCCTCCTGTTTCCACTGATCATCCTTGATGTTTCTACAGCTTAACTGGAGTCCACCTGGGGTAAATTCAGTTGATTGACATGATTGTGACATTGACATGATTTGGAAAGACACACACCTGTCTACATATAAGGTCCCACAGTTAACAGTCAGAGCACAAACCAAGCATGAAGTCAAAGGAATTGTCTGTAGACCTCTGAGACAGGATTGTCTGGAGGCACAAATCTGGGGAAGGGAACAGAAACATTTCTGCTGCTTTTAAGGTCCCATTGAGCACAGTGACCATCATCTGTAAATGGAAGAAGTTGAGATCCACCAGGACTCCTAGAGCTGGACGCCCGTCTAAACTGAGCGATCGTGGGAGAATGACCTTAGTCAGGGAGGTGACCAAGAATCCAATTCACCAAGCTTGTGGCATCATTTCCAAGGAGACCTGAGACTGTAATTGCTGCCAAAGGTGCATCAACAAAGTACTGAGCAAATACTTATGTACATGTGATTTCTTTGTTTTATTATTCTTAATCAATTTGCAAAAACCTAAAAAAAAAAACTTTTTTCACATTGTCATTATGGGGTGTTGTGTGAAGAATTTTGAGGGAAAAGTGAATTTCATCCATTTTGGAATAAGGCTGTAACATAAAATGTGGAAGTAGTGAAGCGCTGTGAATACTTTCTGGATGCACTGTAATTTATGAAGTGCATTCATACTATGGAGAAAAGTGCAACAAGCAAGTTTCAGTGTACAAAGAGCTTATTTGTGGTTTTTAAGGTCAGCGATAACTCAGATCAGCCTTCAGCCCTAAAAATGATTTAGTTCAGAGAAGCATCAGAAAAATGGAGGAGATATTTGCTCGTCTTCATGTGGATGGAAAGTGACAGAAGATGAACAGAAGAATCTCATGTGCTGCTGAGAGACTGAAAAAAAAAAAAAAAAGAAGTGACCGCGACACACACAGGTGTACACAGAAGACGAGTCTCGTGGAAGTGATGCACCGAATGGTGGACAGTCAAACCATCTGATTAAGTTTAAAACCACAACCTCTGTGATTTAACCAGATTAAAGTCTGTTTTGATGATTTGAGGCAAATATGTTATGATTTGAACCACTTTAAAGCATGTTTGAATTCATTTAAGAGCCTTTATGACACTTTGCTGTGACATGATTATTCCAAGTTATCTTCAAATTTAGGTCACAGAAGATACCTGCCACCAAATGAACATTTTTTTAAACAAAATTTTCATCAGTGACTCTGACACAGGTCACCAAAGGTCATGCTCTGAATGACTGAAATGTGAAATTTGCTGTGACAAAAATATTTGGCAGCTTTCTCTTTTAAATACTCTTAATTTCCAAGATATTTTTTCAATAATCAAATATATGAGGGCAAATCTTTACAATTCTATGATTATAGGTGGCGCTCAAGGTCAGCTCACATCACTTTTTTCCCCCTATGTAAACTAAACATTTGTGATCAGCCCACAGAGACAAACTCAAACAGACCAAAGTGGAAAACTCTGTCTGGCTTCACAAAAGTTCCAACAAAAGAAGCCCATCTGGAGACGAGGACAAATCAGACAGCATGGCAGGCTGATATGTTACCATGGCAACGTAAGGTGGGCAGGATGTGGTGGGAGGGAGTGGACACAGAGGGTGGGAAGAGGGGGCTGGTTGGACAAAGGAGGGGCGGTGGGCGTGAGTGACGACACGGAGTTCAAACACCAAAACAGACTTGATGCTGTTTCTATAGAAACCGCTGATTGTTGTTCACGTTTGAAAATGATTCATGTCCATGGAACCGGTGCTCATGTTATGACTAACTGTCTTCAAGCAAAAGATCTCAGAGAAGCATTGATGCTTTTCAAAAGTTACATCACATAAATGGCGTATCTGCAGAACAATGATGGAGAGACTGAAGAGAGAGAGGGGGGAGAGGTGAAAGGGGGAGGAGCAAGAGAGGAATTAACGGCGCGAAGAGGATGATGGAGTGCAGACATGCTTTCTGTTGTCCTTTAGTAACCTCACAGCCTGCAGAGGACGGTCAGAGTGTTTACGGAGACACGGCGGTGCACATCGGCATGATGGCAGCGATTCTGCCACAGTTGGTGAGCATCTGTTTGGGCACACCAGGAAAGATCTGACACACATCACCAGCCAGAGTGATGCACACATGTCAGCTGGTCACATGGAAAGGAGGAAGTGGGAGTTAATATTTTCAGAAAGCTCCAATATATATTATACACATATGATAGATAAATAGATGATGTGTGTGTGTGTCTTTGTGCTGATCCTCCTGTTGCATTCTGTGTCTGTGGAAATATAGTCTCAAGCTAATAAACAGCTTGTTTAGATTTGCCATAGGGTTGGTGTCCGTCTGTCATTCTGTGACAAAATCTCCTCCCACATGGCTACACATATAAACGTGATGTGGTCAGATATGGATTGAGGGCAGTCCGTTAGTTTTGCACCTCACATTTTATTTTGACATTCAAAGTGACCTTGATTTGAGACACTGACGTGTGAGCTTTTGAGGAGAAGCAGTCATATCTTGTTAACGTGGCTGTTCTAATGCTGCAAAGGACATTAAAGGACAGAAATCATCTGTGGCTTTGCATCTGAACTTTTCTTTGAACCTTGACCCTCAAATGACCTTGATTCAGGATTTCAAAATAGATGTTTATATCTTGAAAAAGACTCAAGATATCAAAGCTGAACCAAAACTAAAATCATTGCCCACGGGGAGGGAACCTTTTGGAATATTTTGATAATGCATACATCTGGACTTTGTATTCAATCAATCAATCAATTTTTTTTTTATATAGCGCCAAATCACAACAAACAGTTGCCCCAAGGCGCTTTATATTGTAAGGCAAGGCCATACAATAATTATGTAAAACCCCAACGGTCAAAACGACCCCCTGTGAGCAAGCACTTGGCGACAGTGGGAAGGAAAAACTCCCTTTTAACAGGAAGAAACCTCCAGCAGAACCAGGCTCAGGGAGGGGCAGTCTTCTGCTGGGACTGGTTGGGGCTGAGGGAGAGAACCAGGAAAAAGACATGCTGTGGAGGGGAGCAGAGATCAATCACTAATGATTAAATGCAGAGTGGTGCATACAGAGCAAAAAGAGAAAGAAACACTCAGTGCATCATGGGAACCCCCCAGCAGTCTACGTCTATAGCAGCATAACTAAGGGATGGTTCAGGGTCACCTGATCCAGCCCTAATTATAAGCTTTAGCAAAAAG
Source organism: Thalassophryne amazonica (assembly GCF_902500255.1). NCBI lineage: Eukaryota > Metazoa > Chordata > Actinopteri > Batrachoidiformes > Batrachoididae > Thalassophryne > Thalassophryne amazonica. Next base: position 38,378,466 of record NC_047123.1, on the reverse strand, counting down.
GAAAGTTTTAAGCCTAATCTTAAAAGTAGAGAGGGTGTCTGTCTCCCTGATCTGAATTGGGAGTTGGTTCCACAGGAGAGGAGCCTGAAAGCTGAAGGCTCTGCCTCCCATTCTACTCTTACAAACCCTAGGAACTACAAGTAAGCCTGCAGTCTGAGAGCGAAGCGCTCTATTGGGGTAATATGGTACTACGAGGTCCCTAAGATAAGATGGGACCTGATTATTCAAAACCTTATAAGTAAGAAGAAGAATTTTAAATTCTATTCTAGAATTAAAAGGAAGCCAATGAAGAGAGGCCAATATGGGTGAGATATGCTCTCTCCTTCTAGTCCCCGTTAGTACTCTAGCTGCAGCATTTTGAATTAACTGAAGGCTTTTTAGGGAACTTTTAGGACAACCTGATAATAATGAATTACAATAGTCCAGCCTAGAGGAAATAAATGCATGAATTAGTTTTTCAGCATCACTCTGAGACAAGACCTTTCTAATTTTAGAGATATTGCATAAATGCAAAAAAGCAGTCCTACATATTTGTTTAATATGCGCTTTGAATGACATATCCTGATCAAAAATGACTCCAAGATTTCTCACAGTATTACTAGAGGTCAGGGTAATGCCATCCAGAGTAAGGATCTGGTTAGACACCATGTTTCTAAGATTTGTGGGGCCAAGTACAATAACTTCAGTTTTATCTGAGTTTAAAAGCAGGAAATTAGAGGTCATCCATGTCTTTATGTCTGTAAGACAATCCTGCAGTTTAGCTAATTGGTGTGTGTCCTCTGGCTTCATGGATAGATAAAGCTGGGTATCATCTGCGTAACAATGAAAATTTAAGCAATACCGTCTAATAATACTGCCTAAGGGAAGCATGTATAAAGTGAATAAAATTGGTCCTAGCACAGAACCTTGTGGAACTCCATAATTAACTTTAGTCTGTGAAGAAGATTCCCCATTTACATGAACAAATTGTAATCTATTAGATAAATATGATTCAAACCACCGCAGCGCAGTGCCTTTAATACCTATGGCATGCTCTAATCTCTGTAATAAAATTTTATGGTCAACAGTATCAAAAGCAGCACTGAGGTCTAACAGAACAAGCACAGAGATGAGTCCACTGTCCGAGGCCATAAGAAGATCATTTGTAACCTTCACTAATGCTGTTTCTGTACTATGATGAATTCTAAAACCTGACTGAAACTCTTCAAATAGACCATTCCTCTGCAGATGATCAGTTAGCTGTTTTACAACTACCCTTTCAAGAATTTTTGAGAGAAAAGGAAGGTTGGAGATTGGCCTATAATTAGCTAAGATAGCTGGGTCAAGTGATGGCTTTTTAAGTAATGGTTTAATTACTGCCACTGGTATTGATGACCGTCTCAGCGGTGGGAGCACTGGGGCCGTGCAGTGAAGGGTTCCAGTGTTAAAAACTCAAACATCTGACTCCTGCATGTTTCTGAAGCTAAACATGTAGCTCTTTAACATTCACTCATGTCTGAAGAAGGTCAAAGGTCATGACATATGGCTGCAGAAAGTCTGACTAGACTGTCAGCGTCAAAAACATTTGTTTTAATGTCAGTGGGAGGGGCCTGCAGGCCAAAATGTATTCCCTCCTGACTGACATTTAAACCAGTTATCCCCAGAAGACAAGTGTGAATTTAAATGTCAGTGTGCACCTCGTGTGCCGTCCGTCAGCTGTGCTGTGATGTCTGGAGTCCGGCCACATCATTTTTAAAATATGACTTTGTTGAACATTATTTTCTGTAGTTCTTCTGTGGATGGACATGTGGCATCACCAGCAATGGATCACAAAGATGGGAACACTTTCAAACAATGTCCATTACTGTCCTCCTCACCACTTCTGTGAGGCGCGGCCTTTTGGCTCCTCCTCCAACTGTCAATATCAAAAACAAAGGCTTTTGTGACCTGGTCAGATGAAGTACAGTGTAGCAGGAACTGTCCGAGGTTCTGATCTTCATCACTGTGACTGAAGTCAGATGGTGTCAACCTGCTATGAAGCACCTCAGCAACATGACTCACACCACCAACCTGAGGACGGACATGGTAACACAACACCTCTGAGTCCAACTGACACGCTCAGTTTGTGGTAATAAACGATAAACAGACTATCTTCCAATAAAGCTTCAACATGTGTTGGTGCCTGTCCAACAGTGATGGATCTCTCATGCTAAGAATTGATTTCAAATGTTCTGACTGCAACATTTTATCAACATCCACATACAAATGTGATGAAACGCAACAAACATTTTCACTCGTGTTCACAAGTTAGTTGTCCTCACACACATAACATGGTCAAAAGATTTTCACCAAACAGTTGGTGAAAATTATCCGTCCTCAGAGGGAAATGTTGTGTTCTTCATGCTTTGTAAGCGAACGCCGCTCTCAGGTCAAGTTTAATATTGATAATGTTCAGAGACCTCAAGAAAACAAAGACTCTGTGTGTAGTTTATTGTGCCCAACACTTCTGTGACATCACCACAGCCTCCAGGGGGCGCTAACTTGGATGGTGCTTTAAAGCTTCTACTTTGAGCGACCAAACTGTGTCCCAAAGTACGTGACCTACATGCTATTTGTACGCGAGTGCTCCAAAATGATATTGTCATGGTTGCCATGACAAAATGCCAACTCAAACTGAGGCAGATTATCTGTGCCCTAAATCCTCGAACTATCAACATACTTTGATAAGCAATTAATTAGTTCAAGATAAAATTTACTTTTTACAACTGTAATTTAATTATCTTTGATTATTGGACTGTTGGTCAGACAAAAAAGAAAAATGAAAAAACAAAATGTCCTCAGAAAGTTAACTGACAGAGGAGAGTAGATACCTTTGGAACTTTGTGATGTCATAAAGATAGCCCCATGATAAAAAAAAAAACATAAAAGAATACATAATACATAATAGAAATATAAAAATGGAAATGATTTGAAGCTGATCCAGAGCTGATGACCATCTCAGACACAAAATGACTTTTTGAGATGAGTGATCATGTAATCTCTGCCCTCCTCTGTCAGCTGTTCAACATCAAGTGGTTCCACCGTTTAACTGCTGTCAAGGTAAAGCTTTGAGGAAGCACAAGCAAATTTTGTGCTGATTGCAGTGCAATGACAATAAAGGTAAAGGTGATTCTGATTCTGACTCTGCTAGTCACAACTTAATGGTAAAGTGACATTGTTAGGCCATGTTAAAATAAAGACAAAGAATCTACTGGATTTACATCTCGACTGTGACTGATGAAGCAATAACCAAGCTCGTGACATCACAGTCTCTCTAATCACAACCACTAAAGCTTCTAACTCCTTCAGATTCATCATGGGTGTGTTGGTGGCTTCCCTCACTCTTCTCTGTCTTACACAGGAACTCTGTTTTTACCAGATTTACGTGGCTTTAAAGTTACATACTCCTCTATTTGGAGTGAATCTGGGGAAGTTCTTGTGACTGCAGGGAAAGACGTAAAACCAAAAGGCCAATCCTGACGTTTAGTTTGCGAGCCAAGCAAGGCTTCGGTACAACTTAAGGGGACTAAATAACACCAGCTTCAGTGTACCATGTCCTACCCAAAATGTACTGTGGCCATCCCAGGGTGGTAGCTATAGCCAGGTCAGGGTCAATGAAGGATTCTACATATAACATTTAAAAAAAGCCCCAATCATATCAATGTATATGACATTGTTTGTCTGACGATAAAGATTCTAAAAAGGTATAGTTTGGACTATCTATGACTGAATGTTCTGGAGTTATGGGGTAAAAACAGCAACTATGTTGACAGGGGTCAAAAGTTAAACTTGACCCATTTTGTTAAAAACCTATGCAAATTATTGATTAAGAGGGTTTTAAAAAGGAATAGTTTGCACCATCTGTCACACTTAGTTATCATGTTACAGGGTAACATATGTCACATGTTATAGAATCCAGTGAACATCAACTTTATTTGAGCCTTATTGTGGAGGCCTCTCATATTTGGATTTAGTTTAGATCCAGCAGACATTTAGTTCGACTCTGAGATTGAGCAGCTTTGTTAAATGATTGTATGAAGACATTGAGTTTATTTCTTTATAATTTGATGCTGAGGACGTCTTACAGCCACTGTAGTTCTGCTTTATAAGACGTCGGTCTGAAGGTTCGAATATAGTTTGAATCAGAAGAAGATCAGATGATGTTTGAGGCCTCGCTGGGTCTGACTCAATGCTCCCCTCAGACTTCACTTTGACTAACGCAGTCCAGCACCAAGTGGCAAATGATTCACAGTGATGTTGAGAACACAATAAATCTCTCTCAGCACCACGACTGAGGTTTGGATGGGAACCAGAGGACAGCTGAGACTTTCCTCCTGGAGTCCTTTCTTTCCACAGAACTCACCACTACAACTCCAGTCAGCAGCGTCACGTGTTCCTCTGCTTGTCTGAAGGCCGAGTGGAAGACGGGCAGCTCTCATTAGAGAAAGAAGAAGGAAAAGCAAAGCAACAGCCACTAAAATCACTTTCTTCTTGCATCATCTACCTGCTAAACGAGGCGTGAAGAAAGCACACAGCAGTGGTCTGTAATCAGAATGGAAATGTCATTATTTCCTTCCGCTGCTCTGTGTTAAAGCTCACAGCTCAAACACGACGCTTCACTTGTTCTTAAGTGGAACCGTTTGACTCCAGAGTGGATGGTGTGATGGCAAGCTGCTGCACACGCTGAAACAAAACCAAAAACCCTCACCGAGACTTTAGAGCAAACTCCATATTCAAACACAAAAACAACAGGTACATGAATGAATACCAGTCTGTAGTAAACCTGTGCACGTTTTCCAGACAAACAAGGGCAAATATTTGATCCAGCAAACAATTTTTAATCCCTGTTCTACCTCAGGGGAACATGGAGAGCTAAAGCATGCATCCTACCAAGACCACCTAAGACCAAACCACCACTGGGTTCAGAGCAGGCCAGACCAACCAAAATCAACAGTGATCTAATGTTCTCAGGTCAGACAACCTGAGACCAAACCAACAAACATCTAACCTAGGACAGATCACCACAAACAAACAAAGTGGCAGATTTTTTCCATGAACTGCACATTGTAAAAATGACCCAAAAAAATACAGATCTTCAACTAATCTTGACAAAATGTAGATGGACTTAAGATCAAATTTCAATCCACCAGCTAAAACATTGAGAGAACATATATCAAACCTGCCACAGATGTTCCTCCAGTGATGACTGTGATAATCACACAATTTGAGCTCAAATTCCATTTGTTCAGACAGTTACACAGACTTCAGTGATTAATAAAATCATTCTATAATCTCTCCACAGAGAGTTTTCAGGATTGGCATTTTGGGATGTCGATGGTCATTTGTTCCACAAAATAACTTTTCTCTGTTTGTCTTCAACAGTCAGACCGCCTGAGACCTGGGTCAGCTCAGTCTCAGGTGTTTTTTTCTCCTGGGTCATGTCTGGACTCTATTCATTTATCTCACTTGGAGGTATGAATAAATGGAACTTGCAGTTCAAACATCAGTGAAATCAGTGACACTTGTAGGCCTGGTTCTTGTTATGAGGATCTTGGAGGACTTTCCACTTTACAAAATCCTTCTCAGACACACGTGTAGGAAGTTGAAATACCACGACTTCACATAAGCCACTGAAGCACTCTGCATCTGGCAGCCCACAGTCAAAAATCTTGAGTTTTCCCAACTTATGTTGGATCAACTTGCAAAGTCAAGTTTACTCAAAGTGATGTTAAACTTTGGATTCAGATCAACTCAGGATCCCAACCTGAATGTACTTAAAATGTTGAAATAATGGTTGATGATGCAGAATTCTCCCCTTCCTCACACGAAGCAGCTCCAGTTTTTAGTTTTTTTTTTTCTTAATCAGGTGGCAATCAGGATTTAAGCAGCCAGAACTGAGCCAGCAGATGCCCCACCCCTACTGACCACTGGACTTACAACTCATCCAACCAGCAGGTGATCTACATTACTGCTGGGACATGAGTAAAATCCTGGCCTCCAGAATAATGAGATCACAAGTGGCTGAAATTTAATTTCCTCATCACGATGGTCACGATCACAACAGGAGATGTGACATTTGGATGGCCCGACTCCTTGTTGAATGAAGCTTGTTGGGTTTTTCATATAAATGATGGACTCAAGACTCTCCAGGAGAACCTTGGAATTATGACTGAAGACACATTTGTAGCGGACAAAAAGTGACAGTTAAAAATCATAATGGTTTCCTGTCACCTGACAGTTGGAGATGCTCCACTTACGCATCATGCGCCCTGGAGGCAGAACATCTTACCTGTAGCCCCTCGATGGCCAACCTCAGCATGCTGGGAGTCAGTTTGGATGCCTGTTTGAAGGTGAAGTTGCTCCAGTCAATGATGAGGATGAAGCCGTTGACCTGGAGCTCTGGATCTTCAATCATCGACTCCAGTGACAGCAAGATCGCTCGCAGTATGTCAACAAATGTGTACCTGAGATGGAAACACACACCATTTTAGGTGTAAAGGTGTAAAGGTGCTAAAATATGGGAAAGGTCTTACATAAATAAAGGCTGATTGATGAACACTGCTCTGAGCAGAATTAGATTTTCACTGCTTAAAATAAAAATTGTGTCTTAAAAACAGTGATGAGAGACTCAGTATTTAGTGTCCCAGATTACCTTAAATGTGGGGAAAAGGTTACAGATTTTTTTTCTTTTTTTTATTTGTGGAGGGTGTTGTGAAGCTGACATAAATTTAGGGGGACATGAAAGTGGCAGAACAATAGCCTTTCATTGTTTTCTCATTAACATAAAAAACACATCTGAAAACAACACTTAACAGAAAAAGAAGCAGCTGTTGGACGCAGACAGAAACGGTCAAAACATCAAATAAAACAGAAAGGTAAAAAAAGACAACTGCACAGCGTGAAAACATTTTCACGACAATGCAGCTGAGAGTGACTCTTTTCAGATCAAGTTCATGAAAACATCATGTTTTCACAAAGTGTCAGGGGAATTTTCTCACTTCCAGAATAAGTGAAATCTGAACCTGGACAGACATTCCTCTTAAAAAACAAACAATTCTCATTAATTTTCTTTTAAAACTATTTATAGGCACTACCAGTCTAAAGTTTGGACAGTTTCCTATTCAGTGAACAACATTCAACTAAAAACATAAACTAAAACAATCTGCTTCAAATAACCGTTGAAGTAATGTTAGATTTATGTGTCCACATTTCTCATGTGGTTGTTTTCCCTCTGATCACTGATTACTTTTATTTCCAAGAATCAGGAAATCTCCAGGACTCAGTTTCAGTTTGTTTCCAGCAAAGAATCAATTTTAGTTTGCAGGAAAGAGTCTGAGACGCTCCAGCACAGACACGAGGAGCCAAAAATCACTTTCCAGAAATGAGCCTGGAGCTGAAGAAGAAGGACTCAAACACAGAGAACCAGGCCGCCATTCAATCTATAGAGGGGCTTTTTCATCATCAATTTGTAGTTTTGCTGTTTAACTGTTTAACTTCAACTGCTTACTCCAATTAAGGATCATGGGGGTGGAGCCTATAGGGCGTGAGGCGGGTTCACCCTGGACAGGACGCCTGTCTGTCTCAGGGACACATGCAGACAAACAAACACATTCACACCCACAGACAATTTAAAGTTTCCAGTCCATCTAACCTGCATGTCTTTGGATGTGGGAGGAAGCCGGAGCACCCGGAGGGACCCCACACAAACACGGGGAGAACACGCAAACTCCACACAGAAAGGACACAGGTAGGAATTAAACCTGTGACCTTTTTGCTGTGAGGCAACAGTGTTAAACGTTCATCCACTGTGCTGCCCGCTGCTTAGATTTCACCTTATTAATTTATTGTCAACATTAGTCGTCAACTGGTCCTTAGTCATCTCAGCTGTAATAATCATTTCCACAGTTATATGAGAGGTCAGAACCTCAGATTGTCGATTTCTGCACAAACTGGATTAAATAAATAAATAAACACCTTGCTTAATAAACTGGCCTTTTATAAACATTTTCCAAAGAAGATAAATTAACATTAAAACAAAATGTTTCATGATGATGGCCATAAAGAGGCATCATATAAACAGGACTAAAGGCATAAAATGCCAAAAACACCATGAGATGACAGCTTTGGAACAGCTTTTTGCAACACTTACAACAATATGATTAATAATAAATGGTAAATGGACTGCATTTATATAGTGCTTTTCCATCTGCATCAGACGCTCAAAGCGCTTTACAATTATGCCTCACATTCACCCTGATGTCAGGGTGCTGCCATACAAGGCGCTCACTACACACCAGGATTAAAGGCCTTGCCCAAGGGCCCTTAGTGATTTTCCAGTCAGGCGGGGATTTGACCCCATGATCTTCTGGACTCAAGCCCAACACCTTAACCACTAGACCATTACCTCCCCTAGGCTGTAAACGTGCTTTGAGGGCTGCATCTGGCCCTGGGGCCCCCAGTTTGACATCCCTGCTAAAAAGCTTGAATCAATGAGTGGAGTTTACTCAGTTTACTTGATGAGCCTGCAGAATATTTACTTTCTCTCTCTCTCTCTCTAATTGTTCATTTGTAAGAGCTGATTAAATATCACAGCTGATCCGGATTCGCAGAGTTGAAGCTGGAGTTTGGGTTTCGATCTTAATGACAGCGTGGTGCTGAAAGAACAGCTCCTCTCTTCCACTGGTTCCTCCTGCGTTTTTCTGTGAATTCACTTTTAACCGGTTAAAGATTATTTGTGCTCCAGCACCATGAACCCACACCTGTTCGTACCTGCTCTGGTCCCAGTTGGCAGCGAACAGTACCAGGATTTTCCTGCCGTACCGATCCAGGTTAGCCAGCACTCCTGGGAAGCCATCCTTCAGGGCCTGTTTGATACCAGGGTCTGTGGCCTTCAGGTTCTTGAACATGTCCAGGTTCTGCTGTCGGTACTCAAAGTACTGTGCCAGGAGCCGGAACGCCTCGAAGTGGTTGAATTTCCTGGCGCGGAGGAATCTGAGGATGAAGGCGTCATCCGTCCTGAGGAAGCCGATATCCGGCCGGGTGATGATCATGTCCCGGACCTCCTGGATGTCCTGATGCAACGTCTCTGGGTTTTCTTTCAGCTCCAACTTGGCCTTCTCCAGAGTCTCTGGGGAGAGGCCAGCCTGTAAGTGAGTCATGGTTCGATCCCCTGCAGGAGCAGTGTGTTCAGAAGGAGGCCTGCTGCAGACGCCCGCTAATCCACCTCAACTGGCCCAGATGCGGTTCCGCTCCTACAAATCCATCAGATCAACGCACGCAGAAGGTTTCTGCTAGGCCTTAAATCCCCGTCCTGACGTGGATCTGGTCCTGGTGGCGTGGTGTCGGTAATGATGACAGCATCCCGGTTCCGCCAGCGAGGTTCACTGAAGGCGGCCAGGCAATGCGGCACCCTGCGGCATCATCTTCATCCTCCTCACCATCCGCCGAGCGGTGCTGATGCTGATCCCACAGTCAGGGTCCGGTTCCACGTTCACATCCCACGTCTTAGTCCTCAACGCTCCCCACCACCTCCTCCACCTCCATCATTGTCATCGTCTTCAGCCTCTGAATTTGACAGACGCGTCCATGAGGATCGAACAGGTTTTGTTCTCGTCCCGTCGCCTTTTGCGCTTCCAGATTCTGGCTTTTGGAGAGGGGTGGGGTCCAGAGGGGGGGATTACCGTCTCCGCTCCTCCTCCTGCTGCCGTCTGTTCAGCTGCTAAAGTGACTGACAACATGAGAGTCACCAGCAGGAGAGGGAGGGGCTGGAGAGGGAGGGCGGGATGAAAAGGCAACAAAAAGAGAAAAGAGAAGAGCAGCTGTAAAGGCTGAAATAAAGAGGACAGGAGGGGTGGGGGAGAAGTGAGTTGGTTATGATGTCTTCTTATAAGGGCTCAAAGTGGCGGCTCGAGGGCCGGATGAGGCCCCAGGTCGAAGCGTTTTTAGCTCATATCTTATCACACAATCCTTAAAAGTTAAACAATTGTGAAAAATCCGTTTGTAAGCGAGATTTTAACTGTTTCATGTTGAACAGCAGTAAAAATCAAACAATTCAAAACAAAGGTTTAGCCTGGAACAGTTTCCATGCTTGCCATGAGACACGCCCATATGGTGTTTGGGGAGGGACACGCCCCCAATCACACAAGATTCACGATTCCTTCAGTGGAATATCCGGATAAAATGCTGAAACCGACTTCTTCTGAAACTTCTCTGTTCTCTCACGACGTCCTGGATCAATAGAGCCTGAAATGTGGAGGTTTTCAGCTTGAAACAGGCTGACGACGGCGGCTGAGAGCGCTGAGCGACGTCTCGCACCGTGGGAAGTCCTTAAAGCGACAGAATCACCTCAAAATCTCTCATCAGCCGTTAAAATTTTCACTGAAAACCAGCTTAATTTTTCGAACCGTGTCCACTTCGATGTGTCTCACAGGTTTAGAAAAAATTTTGATCAAACAACGCGCCAGTCTCTCAGCAACTTCTCAGACAAAGGAATTCCGACGAGGGGCTGGACGACTCCTCCCACAAGGAGTGCTCACAGGCGAATGACGTCACCGACAGGCGTGGAAAAACTCACGCACGCGCACGAGGGTTCAAGCATGTCTGACGTAAAAACATATGAATGAAATCCATATAGTTTTTGAAAAAAATAAAAAGGACCGTTACTTTATTGACAGCCCTCATATTTTATAACAATAGCGGAGTTTGTTTGTTTTTTTACCCATTGAGCTGTTATTTTATCACACAGTAATTTATTTAAACAGCGGGACAAACATCACTGACAAAAGCAGGAATCAAACCTGTGACCTTCTGTGCCAGGACACAGACACCACAGCGCCCCTGCTGGTTGAAACAGCGTAAAACGTTTGATGGAAATGTGGATATTTAATGAAGTAATTTGCACGTATAATTAAGTTTGAGAGGTTTAATTCCAAACTGACTTCTTTTTCTGCATCATGATAGTTATTTAATTACAAAGTAATTAGACAGTAAGACATGACTGTGCTCCATATCATTAATTTAAAAAAGCCAACTAGAGGTAAATGGAAAGTAGGTGGAGGTGAGACTGACTTTTATTACATCAGTTCTTTATGATGTCATAAGGTAGGAAGGATAAAGAAAGTGATCAAAGGAAACAGATTTGGATCACCAGCAGAATGTAGTCAGTCTGTCCATCACAGTCACCCCAGTAACCTTGCATAACCTTTCTGATGCCTGATTGGGTGTCCAGAAAACAACATGGCTGCCCAGAGTTCCACCAATAGAGGAGAAGCAGTCAGTTCTGGTGACGTGATGGACACGTCCACAGAGACAGTGGGAGGATTTTAAAAAGTCCCTCAGTCTGTCACATAACGACTCAAACAAGACTTTGAAACTTTGAATCAAGTGAACTGGTTGTTTCAGAAAATGATTCATGTTTCAAATTGCTCAGAGCATCCAATGAACCAAGTTTCAGAAAGAAACAATACGTTCATTTAACGGCATTTTTTCATGTTTGCAACAGCAAAGTGCGGCGTGTTAAAATGCTCTAAATGCTCAATGAAACCTTCTTTAAAAAGTGAGCGACTCTGTTGAACTGATTTTAATTAGTGTGCTCCCCTTTTTAAGGTTTTTTTTTTTTTTAACCACTTAAAACTGAACATATTCCAGGTAGTGATGCTGGACCACCAGCAGAGGGCAGTATCGATCTGAACTGAAAAACTGCTCCTCTGATATGAGATTTTTAAAACCTGAAACTCGTCAAACGTTTCTCCATCTTCACTTTGCAAACAGGAAATTAAATGACTTTAAATACTTTCCTTGAAAATGGAGAGAATAAAACTTCAAAAAGGTCGATCATTTTAAATATGCAAAGTTAGTGTCACAATGAATTTCATTTTCAAGTGAGATTTTTTTTTATTGTTGAATTTTATGAGCAAATGTTGCCTGACTACGTGAAAGATAAGAACTTTTACATGCAATAAAAAGGTTATTTTATTTTTTTGCTTGAAAATAGAGAAGTGGCTCAGAAAAGTCTTTTAAACCTGCATGAATAATGTACAAAACTAAACTGTGTCAACCAATAAGAAGTGTGACAGGACTCTGATGACCAGGGGGATTAAGGCGGTTTATACCTGATTAAGAGCTTTGGTCCACATGCTGCACACAGTCCTCTGGGATCCTGCAGGCCGGTCCGAGACAAGAGGTCACTGCTGGGTTCTGGATCAGAGGACAAGAGCAAGAACTGATAGGAAAAGAACACAGAACCAGACTCATACTGGAAACCGCTTTATCAAATCTGGTGAAAAAATAAATTCCCTCATTATTAAATTATTTGATCAGTTTCACAAAACTAATCAGCTGATGTTGTGGAATCCTGTAAACCTTCAAACCAGGATCTGGATCTCATGCTCACACAGTGCTGAAGTCCATCAGGTTGCTGTATTTGAGAATAAAGGTGACATCATCTTGTAGCTGGTTTGACCTTTGGTGGTAGAACGTGCACTCCGAGTGCCCTTCTAGTTTTAACAGCTGTATTCAGAGAACGTCACCAAAATACAATTCAAATGTTGTTTCTGCAGAGTTCCAGGACTCTGGTGCACAGCGGCACGTTTGTTTCCAGTGAGCGGCACAGTAATCCCGGTTTAGACTCCAGAGGAAAACTGGTCTCACTTCTGGCTCAGAGTTTTAATTGAAAGTGGGGACAGAATGTGGACACTGGTCTCCCTCCAAACCCATTCAGAGCTTTAATAAATAAATACAGTATCAGAGTTCTTCTGAAGACAGCCTGAGAATCAGTCTGAGTGAAATTATTTCAACTTTCAGTCTTTTTTAAAATGCTTTGAAATAAATTTGGAATCACTGCGAAAAAAAAACCAAAACACTGAGGTGATAAGTCACATGACAAAACGTTTGACAGGTTTCACCAGCATCAGTCTTGTCAGCTTTGAAAATTTTGTCAACGTCAGTAAACTCCCCATGGTGGGTGTGTGTGTGTGTGTGTAGGTGTTTAAGGCCTCGCAGGAGCTTTTGGTTGTAGCGGAGCAGATAACTGTAACAATTGTTCATTTCTGGAAAGAAGCACCAAAGCTGGTACAAATACTCCTGAGATGTTACTCTTTTGAAAAAACTGAGTATCCACTTGAATTTTCAGTAGGCGGCCAGGTAGGGGTCAATTGAAGAATTACACAGGAGTCAAAATTTAAAAATGCTCCAGTCATATTGAAAGCTATACCACATTATTTGTCTGATCACAATGATACCAAAAAGGTATAGTTTGGACTATCTATGACTGAATGTTATGGAGTAAAAACAACAAGAATGGTAACATAGGTCAATTGTTCAGGGGTTAGAAGTTAAAGTTGCTCCAATTTTGGTAAAAGGTGGTGCAAATTATTGGTTGAACTAATAGGATTAATAAATGAAATAGTTTTGACTGTGTTGAATGCTTGGTCTGCAAGGTAAAGGTAGAGCAATGTCGACGTCCATTGGATTCTGTAACATGTGACATATGTTACCCTGTAACATAACTAAGCATGACACATAGTGCAAACTATTCCTTTTAAAAACCCTATTAACTCAACCAATAATTTGCATCACATTTTACAATATTTAGAGCAACTTTAACATCTGACCCCTGTACAAACTAATGCTGACCTTTGTCACCATTCTTGCTGTTTTTACTCCATAACATTCAGTCATAGATAGTCCAAACTATACCTTTTTGGTATTGTTGTGATCAGACAAATAATGTGGTATAGCTTTCAATATGATTGAAACATTTTTAAATTTTGACCCCTGTGTAATTCTTCAATTGACCCCTACCTGGCCGCCTACTGAAAATTCAAGTGGATACTCAGTTTTTTCAAAAGAGTAATGTCTAAGGAGTATTTGTGCCAATTTGGTGCTTGTTTCCAGATTTGAAGGATTCCTCTGTAAATATTATCTGCTGCACTATTGCTGAAATTGTTATTTATTGTTGCAGACTATTTTTTAAGAGTAACTGATAGAGTATTACTATAGAGTAGTAGTACAAGTACTTGTCCTATTTTTTGGACTGAGTTGGGGGGGGGGGGTCTGTGTGAAATCTGATTGGCTGTCTGTAGTGGGCTCAGACAAAGGCGCCATGTGGGGCCCCCACTCCAGATCTACGAGCCTCAGATTGCACATTTCTGTCTCCACCAGTGATGGAGTCCATTCATGTCGCTGACAAATTACTGCTGAAGCATGAGACCCCCTGTCCGCGCGTCTCCGCGTCCATTATGGAGCCTGTGAGAGAAAACGTGAGACTGCAGCCATGAATGAGGCTTTCTGTTCCAACAGCAGAACACCTCCAAGCCCGTCTCATCATAGTGGGACCAAAGAAAACAAAACCCAGAGTCCATCACAAGAATAGATCAATAAAGAACCAACTCTATGAAAATATGAAATAAAAAGTTTTATGGTTCAAACTCTAATGTGGGTATATACCAGGTCTGTTAGAAAAGTATCCGACCTTATTATTTTTTTCAAAAACCATATGGATTTGAATCACGTGTGATTGCGTCAGCCAAGCTTGAACCCTCGTGCTCATGCGTGAGTTTTTTCATGCCTGTCGGTTGCTTCATTCGCCTGTGAGCAGGCTTTGAGTGAGGTGTGGTCCACCCCTCCCGTCTATTTTTTATTGCGAATAAATGTCTGAACGATTTGGATCTTTGCTGCATCAATTTTTTTCCAGAAACTGTAAGAGACCTCCAGGTGGACACCGTTCAAAAAATTAATATGGCTTTCAGGGACGATTTTATGGGGATTAAACAGATTAAGGAGTGTTACTGCCCCTTTAAGGACGGCCCACAACTGGTGAGAGCGCAGCGCACTCCCAGCGCCGATGGACAGGCTGACACCCCGCACAAACAACCAGAGGACAAACCGGATCAAGACAGCGTCCAGTTTAGAAATGAATGGCACATTTCACTGTTACAGGAGTTTTTGTCATGGAAAGAGGAACAAAGGTGGAGGAATTCCGCGCATCGCGGCGGAGCTGCATGGCGAAAAGAAACGCCGTGATGAAGCCTCACAGGACATGTTCTGGCATGTCCAGCTCATGCACAATCACAATCGGATATTCACATGACTGGAAAGCAACCGGAATACGTCTGAAATCCACCTTTAAGCCGTCCTGTGAGACCAACACCGAGGTGGTTTTGTCCCACGTAATGAACGGCTCCGTGGCACATCCTTCGGCTTCTTTTTCCATGAAAAAAAAAAAAAACTCCTGTAACAGTGGAATGTGCTGGAAAAAGTGCTGATGTCCACATCTTCTGCCTTTTTGTGAAAGTCAGACGAGGTCCCGGATCAACAAAGCTTTCACGTTGGAAATGATCTGGTTGTTTGTGCGGGGTGTCAGCCTGTCCATCGGCGCTGGGAGTGCGCTGCGCTCTCAGCAGTCGTGGGCCGTCCTTAAAGGGGCAGTAACACTCCTTAATCTGTTTAATCCCCATAAAATCGTCTCTGAAAGCCATATTAATTTTTCGAACGGTGTCCACCTGGAGGTCTCTTACAGTTTCTGGAAAAAAATTGATGCAGCAAAGATCCAAATCGTTCAGACATTTATTCGCAATAAAAAATAGACGAGAGGGGTGGACCACACCTCACTCAAAGCCTGCTCACAGGTGAATGAAGCAACCGACAGGCATGAAAAAACTCACGCATGCGCACGAGGGTTCAAGCTTGTCTGACGCAATCACACGTGATTCAAATCCATATGATTTTTGAAAAAAATAATAAGGTCGGATACTTTTCTAACAGACCTTGTATATATGATTGTGATCTGCAGCACAATGCAACTGCTCTTTCTTTCCTTGTGTCCAGGAAACAAATTCACTCAAGTTTTGAATTTATCTTTGTCAGATGTTCTGGGGAGTCAGGAAATTTATCATATTTTGGAGATGTATAAATGTTTGTTTCCTTATTCCCCAGAAGCACCCACCTTATGACATCACAAAGCTCTATGACATCTCCATTACTACATTATTTAGCTTACTGTATTGCAAAATTTTAAAATCCTTTTTTGGGGTTAGTATTTTGCATCCAGATCTTTTCCCTCCCTGTCAGAACTTAAATAGGGGATCAGCTACCTAATTCAGAAGACTGGGAACTTAAATGCTGTTACCATGGCAATGGTGTCATTTGCACCGCCATGCTCCCCACCAGCTCCGTCTCCATGGTTACGGTCAGGCACCGAGGGCAGAGAGGTCGAGCTTTGTGGAGAATAACGATGAAAACTGGGCCACATGAAGGGAGAAACTTTACAAAGAACATATTCAGACTTCAGCGCCGGATGTTTCTGCACCAACTCGCCTTCTGGAACAACGCTGACACTCAAAAAGACACAAACATCCATTTATCATCAACAAACAGCTTCATGGTAAAGTCTGATCTTTTCAAGGGTCTTAACATCTGGGAAAAAAAAGAAGACGACATTTTTAGGTTTCTCTTAACATTTTCATAGCAATTCAGCTTTGGACCGGACCAGAGAAAATGTCGGTATTTCACACATTTTAAGCCACTTTAAACAATGGTTCAACAATCTTTTTAAAGTTTCAGGTTTAAAACCTGTTTAAAGCAACTTAAACACTTTAAACCAGTGAATAATTTTATGAAAGCAGGTAGACTTCCAGGTTTTTTAAAGAAAGTTAAACATTTTATTACTGTTTTAAACTCATTTTAAGAGTAAAATTCCATTTTAAAAAATCTTTAAACTAGTATACTATTTTATGAAACACGTTATGTCCAATTTTAAAGTATGTTAAACACTTTTAACCACTTTAAGACATTAAATTAAGACATTCAATTTCTTGTATAAGACCCATTTTCATCTTAAGATCATCCTATAAAAGCACATCATTGGTGGAAATCAGATTAATGTAAAGCAAATGATCTATTTTACTACTTTTTAAAAAATATGCTTTTCAATGCTGCACATTTCCGGTTTAAAACCATTTAAACATGTAAATCAGTTATTCACTGGTGTAGAACTGTACAAAAAAGCTTATATCCCATTTAAAGGGGGTTTAACACATTTCACATTTTCACCATGGACATCATGTGATCACCCAACACTTTAAACCAGTGTATCATCAGTCAACAATTGTTTAAACTAGATTATCTCCCATTTAAAAGTTCCCACATTTCACCCCAGCTGCAGTTGACCCCCCAACCCCAGCCAGTGACCCTTGATTGGTGTAGAAAATTAATTAATGAACCTTCAAAGCATTTTTGAGATGTAAAGGTCTTGTTTAAAAATGTTAGAGACTTTAAACCCTTCTGGCATGTGTGTGTTTCAGTTTAATAGCAATTAAAATGAGATTATCCAATTTAACTTAGTGAAATCCAGTTTAGCACATCGAACCAGTTTTAAAATTTAATTAAGCAAGTAGATACATTGATTTAAATGTTTAGAAGACATTTTTGACCATTTAAAGTCATTTTTCCGTGATTAACATACAACATTAAACCAGTTTCAATGGACTGTCATCAGAGAGCGAGTTTGCCATTAAAGACGTTATTAAAAAAGATAGCAACTTTACTGTTTAAAGCAATATTTCACCCATGCAGAAGTGATTAAAACCGCATGAACATTTTCTGCCACTGGTTTGGAGCATTTAAACCTCGTAAAAACCAGATTTTATTAAAATGTTTGAAACCGCTTAAAACCTGAATGTGTACTTATACTTTACAGACTTATGATTTTGGCTTTTTTAAAATTTGCATCTGAAAGAAGTGTTTCAGGAGAGTTTTAAAGTAAAGTTGAAAGAAGCAGCGAAGCAGTGAAAAGGGGTGGTGAGGGGCCGAGGGGGGAATGTTTGAGGTGGTGGCTGAGAAACCAAAGTTTGGACAGAAGAAGAATAAGCTGAGGGGCCCGACAGCGGGAGGCAGCGAGCGGGTCAGAGGGTTCCTCCAGAGACCTAATGTCCTCTTTACTGCAGTTCAGGTTTAAGACACGACTGTAAAACACAGCCTTAAAATAAAATAACTTTAATTCAGAGCAGCAGCACAACACAAACATTCATCTGAAACATCTTCATTTAAAACCAACTCTGATCTGTGCGGGAGAGTCGACTCATGCTCATTTCAGAAAAAAAAAAAAAAAAAAATATATATATATATATATATATATATATATATATATATATATATATCTTCCTTCATGATCAATCTGCTGTATTTTCTGGAGTACAAGCAGTTTTTTTTTTAATGGTTCAAGAGGTGCTGACACTTTTTTGAACATGTACGACTTAAACCCTGGTGTGACTTATATCCCAGAAAAATACAAGAATTCACAAAATTCAACAATAAACTGAAACTTTTGATTGCACCTGAATTAAATGCGAGTCAGAATGAACACAAACCTGATTTTGCAAAAAGAAAAAGCAGCTTTGAAACCATATTTAACTGAGGCTAAACCATCTGGGGTTTTTTTCCACATTTTCAGACTAGTTTCTGTTTCTTAAAAACAAAAAAAAAAAAGGAATGAAAGAAAACCAAAACAAGAAAAATCATTTAACGTGATTTGATGTTCCAGCTCTACTTCTTATGGACCGAATCCAAAATGTATCCTGTCAATATTTACAGTTAGAAACAAAGTAAAATTACATTTTTAAAACAGCTGTTGTGCCCTTTTTCAGATCCACAAACATCTGAGAGGTCAAACACAAATTTTTCACCAAGTTTCATGAATGTGCTCATTAACATTCATCATTACAGAAGCTGGAAATCTGTTTTCTTCCTGCGTCACCTTCATGTAACTATTGACTTCATGTTGGACACCACCACACTGGCTAGCAATATTGCTACATGCTAGCTCATTAGCATGGCCCCGCCTACAGGTTTACTGAATAATCTGATGCTGTGGCTGTGATGTGAAAATTTACCTCCTACAGTGAAAACTCCACCCAGTCAAACAGTGCTGCTGGTTTGAGGGCAGGATGAATTCTAACTAAACCTTAGAGGGGGATCATGACAGGATTTTTATTTATTTTTTTTGGAAGACTGTTAGATAATATCTGTGGTGAGTCCTTATTTTATGTTAGTGATCAAGTATTTGTCTTTGATATCTGTTTGGAAGTCTCTGAGATCTGGTTTAAGAGTTAAGTTTCACTTCTATCACAAATCTGCAAGTTTCAGATGCAGGGAGGGCTCCCCCTATCTGTGAGAGCCAGTAACATATAGACTAAACCACACCCACTGTAACGCCCACATTGTATAAAAGTGTTGCGCCAGCCGTCTTTGTAGTCTTTCACAAGATGGACTCAGTCTGTGAAGACCCAGGCCTGATTTTCAACGTGACCTTCAATAAATTCAAACTGAGGAATATATCGATTTGTTCTTTGTAAGGGGCAGTAAATTACATAAAGAACCGGGAGAAATTACAAGACCCACTCCAAAATTTTAAAGTTTCTGTTCCAGAACTGTAGAACTGACTTTTTCAGCAGGTTTAGTGGAAACAGCTGCTTTATTACAGCAGGCAGCTGAGTGGATGAGGAGCCGACCTGCCCATATGTAGACCTGGGTTCAAATCCCGTTCATGCTACCGTGTCCTTGGACAGGACAATCTGTATCATCTCAGTCCACCCAGCTGTAAAAAAAAAAAAAGGGTACAGGCCTCGACTGGGGAAGTTAAACATGAGACAATGTAGTAAAGTGCTTTGAGTGTCTGCTCGATGTAAAATTCTGTAGAAATGGAATCCTTTAGTTTAAGAGGAATCCAACAGAACAGGAGACCAGAAGTCCTGGTGTGGCTTGTGTGGTTTTTCAGACTGGCTTGGATTTCTTTGGTACCAGGTCTCTCTGGAGGATCCTTGATGTTCCCTCTCAGGATCACTGAGCGGGAACATCAGCTACAACATTTTGTCCGCGTGGTGCATTTCTCTGGACATGATCCAGCACACAGGTGCCTCAGTTTGAGGACCCCAGCAGCTGAAGAAGGTCGAGAACACGCCCACAATTCACCTGGCTGCAGCAGGTGGATGGTTATTTTGAAGAGGTGGGAATGGACCGGATGTCTGGCTGGGTGGTTGCCGTCCAGAACAGAGGGAGGTTTTGTGGTTTGGTCCTCCCAGACTTGACTCATCTATAAACCAGAAGTCACCTGACCCCACGTTCCCACACTTAGCTGCTACAGCCACAGCTGATTGGTCAGATGTGGTGATTCCTCAGTCTGGACTGGCTGAGCACAAGTGGGTGGAGCAGCAAAAGATGAAGAACAGGTGAAGTCCAGGAGCAGGGTCGGTGACGTCTGCTGTACACCAACAGACAAAATAAAAACTTCATGATGGAGGAAAATAATGTAACAAATTAAATATTTCAGTGTGCTGTGTTGTTCTCTTCATTATTCCAGCATTTAAAACAATAAAACAGCGTGAGAGCAGACAAAGAAGGCTGAAGAACTCTAAGCTGTGCCACGTTCCACACATGTGGAGTAGGACGGCTGGTCCAGGAAGAGCACGGCGCACACCTGGCTGACCTTACATGGACCCTCACACCTGATGCTGCTGTTGTAGCTGACCATGAAGTGCCTGAAGTACCGGTCGAAGGCGTCGCACTGTGGCTGCAGGAAGCTCACGCCCAGCTGGAACAGACTTTGTGGCTGGAGGTCCTTCAGCCCAAAGGCCTTTGTCATGATGTATTCAAGCCTCCAGTCGGCTCTTTGTTTCTCGTTGGCTTCTGTCAGATTCAGATAGTACTGCCAGAGATCCTTCAGGGAAGAGAAAAAAGAGAAAAGCCTTCAAGTCCTTTTTCAAAGACACAAACTGGTTTTGTGTCTTGATGGACAGTGTGATTAATCATCAAGAGGGGACCCCCCCTCCCCCGAAAGAACCTGATCAAAGATCACTGAGCTCAATAAATAAAGATCAAACGCAGGTTCAGGAAGTTCTGTTTGTTCGTAAAAAATATCAGGAACTCTGTTTAATGTTTTACTGGTTTATAACAACAGTATAACTCCAATCTACAGATTCAATTTCAATTCATATAGCACCAAATCACAACAAGGCGCTTCACACAAGTAAGGTCGAACCTTACCAAGCCCCACTGTTCACTGATCTGCACCATGAATATGTAATAATGCTGCACCGTGGACGCTTCCAAATAATCTCTGACTGGCTCCACATGGCATCATCCTGACCAGGAAGACAGTTAGGGGTTCAGCAAGCTGACATTTGACCTCAATGACCTTAACTCAAATGATTGACCTCTGGCTGAACTTGCCAGGGAAATTATGTGCTACATGTGGTCCAAATCAAGTTAAAAACTACAAGGGACTATTTAGAAGTTCTGAGCCTGACCCACAAAAAATAGGGCCTGGTTCTCCATCTTCTGCATTCTGAGAAACCAACATTTCACCCACTGAGTCAAAACTTCACATATTCCCAAGAAATGTTTTGTGCCACGTCTGGCACAAAAGCCCAATGATTGAACTTTGGTAAACTTGACCCAGCCTGTCGGGGGAAGCTATTAGAATTTGACCTTAGGGCAATTCTGGGGTCAACCTTCATCCATGTGCCCAGTTTGGTGGAATTTTGCCAAAGGATGTGGGAGGAGTCAGGAACAAAGTTAAAGACTCTGGTTTCTTGCGTTGTGTCTTACCAGCAGGGTGTAGTTGTTGGCATCGTACAGATACATGCGGAAGGCGGGGTTATTGGAGAAGGGATCCTCAACATTTTTGATTGGTGTAACAGCCGGTGAAACAAACAGCAAATTGACCGGTTTACCTTCAGAACAAAGAAAGAGGAAACTGTTAGGTGTGAACAGAGTCTGTGCTTATACAGGTTTGCTTTCATATGTAAGAATTAAAACCCAAACGATAAATCAGTTTGCCAGTAATATTGGCTGATATGAGCCGTTCATGAACATATCTGTTTCTGCTTTATTTTTACTGATATGAAAACTTTCATTTTACTGAATAAACAACAGAGAGAAATGTTTTAACTGTGGAAAATGGTGTAATTATGTATTGTGTCCAACAGTGGGTGCGCAGACTGTTTTTTGTTGTTGTCGTTTTATTCTGTGTGGTGTGGTGTCACGCATGGCCAGGACCCCATCACCCCTTGGTCACATTACGTAACTACAAGAGACAGAGGAAAAGCAAACAGCTATCAAAATAGACAAGAAGTCTATTTTATGCAAATGTGTTTTTTTTTTTTTTGTGCTGTGTGCACTTGGAACAGTCACATTATCAAGTTAAATTGTTGCCTGAGGTGCATTTACAACCTGCGTGTGTGTGTGTGTCCTCTCTCAGCCAGCACCAAGAAGACTTTGCAGAACTGTAAACTCTTCCATTTTGATCATTTTTACCATTTGTGTCCTGGAGCACCATGATGCTGTCTCGATGGGTGTGGCCATAAAAGTGTCCCGCAATGATGTGACTGTACGTCCTGAAAATGGCAACGAGCCTCTCGTTGTGGCTGCTTTTTATCGCCGGGATGTATCTGGCAAAAGGCAGATATCCCACCGGTACGTGAGCGATGATGAACACCTACAGCAGCGCGCGCACACACACACACACACACACACACACACACACACACACACACACACACACACACACACACACACACACACACACACACACACACACACACACACACACACACACACACACACACACACACACACACACACACACAGGTCACCCTCAGCCGCATGGCTCAGTTTAATACGAGGAGGTCAAAGGTCAGGCATCAGACCTTCTCCAGGCTCTTCTCGGCTCTCTGCAGTGTTTCCTGCAGCCAATCAAACTGTCCGGCGGGGTCTGTCATGTTCACGGTGACTTTATTGGGACCGTAGTAGAGGATGGTGTTGAGACTGATGAGCCGCAGACCCGGCATGATGAGCTGGGAGTAGAACCCACCTGCAGACAGAATATGGAATTAAATAAAGCTCACGCTGACTTCAGATATCACAAAATATCACAAAGTCTGCAGACTGGAGGGGCGCAAACTAAGAGACCATTTAACAGAAACATAACTGTACTTTGTATCATCCCTCTTTACTCAAATAAAACACGACACAAATGGACCAGGAGTGTTCGCCGTCTGTTAGAACATCAGGCTGGATCCTACAAACACCTCAGCTTTACGGACTAAACATCTCATTCAATGCTAATGATCTTATTTTTGCCCAATCCAAACAACGGCGGGCTAATCCAGCTAGTCTGGAGGTAGTTTAGCAGATTAACAAACTTTATATTTCTTAATTCATTAAAAACACAGTCAATTCCAAGTATTTCTTAAAATAAATAAAATGAAGAAATACCCAATTCAATTCTAATTTTTGCCTGAATTCAAATTCTTTTGAGAACTTTGCAGAACACGTCGGGGATTTACAACCTTCCTGATTTCTTCATGCAGGCAAGTTTAGTTTGCAGAAGTAGAGAGATTCTATGTGTCACATGGTTCCAACTGTCTGTTTCAAGACCATCATCGGCATACAGTGTATGTGTATATACACACACACACAGTACTGTGCAAAAGTTTTAGGTACATTTAATGCATCATAAAAGCATTAAAAATTATGAAGACATGAAATATTCATAAATAAACTAAATGTGTGATGAATTTCAACTTTGATTAAAAGATAATTGGCTTCTATTTGTGATTTTCTTTTCAGTATTTAAGTCACTCCAGAGTATAAGTTAGGACCTGAAAACTATTTTAAGAGATTTAAACTCAAAATATGAGTAATTGTATTTTATAATTTTAATATTGCGTGATCATTTTCTACTGGTCAGTACACTTACGAAGAAATCATCATGGAATAAAAACCATTTATATATATATATATATATATATATATATATATATATATACACACACACACACACACACACACACACACAGGGTGAACACAAAAACACTCCTTGGTTTCAGATATGTATAATATCAAAAGTCAAGAATAATTTTACAATTTTTGTATCAACAGTTACAGAAACTCACGTTTTTTCACTGTTGCAGATTCTTCTTCTTCAAAATTGTAAAATTATTCATGTGACTTTTGATATTATACATATTTGAAACCAAGGAGTGTTTTGTGTTCACCCTGTATAGATAGATAGATAGCTCACATATTCACTTTTGTCTAAACTGATTTCATGTTGAAATGCCAATAAAAAAAAAAAGAGGGTGGGGGGGGGATCAAACGCTATTATCAGAATTCTGGGATGCCTCAAATTTTTGCACAGTATTCTTCATTATATATATAAAAATGCAGAAGCAGTGACACTGAATGTTACTGCAAAAAATGTGCCAACATTTTCAGACAATCAACATCAAGTTTGCAAATGCGTCATTTCCTGTGTATAAGTTAAATATTTCCTCAAAACATGAATGTGGAGATAAGCTTTAGGATTTATTTAACATTATGATTCACAGCTTTAAACCAACCACAGATTGTATTTCTTTAAAGCTGCTCCCTCCCAATGCCATTAGCATTGATGCCAACACGTTACCTTGTGCCAGTGTGCGCAGAGCGTCAGCATGCAGCCAGGGTTCCCAAAGCTTCGCAGCAGCCTGGTAGATGGCGTTCGTTGAAGTCGGCATCTGGTCCTGATGATGAAAACACGTACAATGACATACACAAAATCTAAAGTCCATTTAAACCCGTGCTGAGTCCACCGACACCGCGCCCGATGCTACAGTCAGTCACAGTCACATTTTGCAATCAAAATTTCCATGCAAATTTCATTTCAGAGCCACGAGCTGGAGATTTGTCCAAATTCACAGCTGGGGTAATTCATGCAAATTACTTGAAATATTTTGATTAATTTCTGTTGATGCTCAATCTGACACTCGAAAGCACAAAGAGCTTCCAAACCCGTAAACCCGGTTAGTCGGACACATCATGGATAAACTGTTCCCAAAACTACTGTGTACTACTCAGTCTTACTGAATGGTACAAACATTCTGGTTTTAAGTGACTGATTTGGTTTTTTGGACAGTACCTGATCTATATTGCCTCACCTCACTGCACCTAGCCGAGCACAATGGTGTGCCAAGACAACTACGGCAGCTTATCTAGTGAGAATGCTGCTAGCTAGAAAATAAAGTTATTTTGTTTGTGAGAAAATATCAGATAAAATCAGTAAATACAAAGTAAATAAGTCTGCAGCTGTTTGATATATTAATTAAATTTGCGGAGCCATTTCCGAAAGTAACATCGAAATTATCACAGCATTAAATTTAGAAAGAATTTCTTCTGCATATGATCAGCAAACTTTGGGATTGTGTATATACAGTTTAAAACAAAGATCCACAGGAGCACATTCCAAACCGTAAGGTAAAAATAATGAGATAACTCCGCCCACTGTGCCACCACAACAAGCTGCGTCTTCAGTACAGCTTTAATGATGTCACTTCCTGCCCAATAAGAGGGACGTACCTGAGGCCAGTAGTCGTGGTTGCCCAGAGCTGGATACACAGTCAGGTTCGGAAAGTTCTTTCTGATGGTCAGGGTCATGTTGTGGATCACTTGGATCACCGTGTCTGTGGAAAGCTCACTGACGGGGACGTGAGGAGGACTGTCGCTGCAGCACATGCAAAATTATTCACACTATTAAAACTAAATGCAGAAATAGTTAACATTTCTGAAAACATTTTATGAAAATGCACATTAGAATTGTACAGAAATCAATGAGGTCCTGATATATTTGAACAAAGTCCATCAGATTTAATCTGACTGTTATCCACAAGAGGTGATGTGAACAAGAAAAATCAAAGCAATAAATATCTCATTATTTTAGGTTTAACACTGGAGACTGTCATGGAAGACCTGGATGAATGTTGGGGGCCGAGACTTATATTTCATATTGAATTACATTTGGACAAAGACAAAGTCTTCCAGCTGATTTAAAAAAAAACTGCCCTTCAAGCCCAAAGGGTATTTTCTGGAATCTAATTAAGAAATTCTAACTTCAAAATACTTTCCTGGAGTAGAATGGACATGTGTTGCATATAAAAATATTCAGAACAATCAAATTCTGCATGTGAGACACATATTTCTCTAGAACACTGTGCAAAGATATAATCTATTAGTAGAAATGCGATGAAAAGTGGACCAAGATCCTGGAGAACATCATTCGGACTCTAAGGGTTGATTATAGAACTGAAGTTCAACCAAGCTCATGTCTCAAATTTTGAAAATTAAATGAAAAATAAATATATGCAACACTGTGCAGAGCCTATATGGAATCAGAGGCTGAGGTTCTGCATCCATACCCAGTCCATATGATGAAGTCTGCTGGTTGGGTCAGCGGTGCCATGTGTCTGAAAGCCGACTCTATGAGGCCATACGGTGAATCGCACAAATAGTCGCCGTACACGCCAGCGTGGGTGGCAGGGGCCCCTTTAGACGAGTAGCACACCTTGGTGGGATCTGAGGTCAGGTGGTAGGTGGGGTCCAGGTGGAGATCTGTGATGTGCCAGAACCTGCCTAGACAGAGAGATTACGAAATATAGAAATTCCCCCAAAAATATCTGCAGCCACCGAGAAGGTTTTTTTTTATCAATTTAACTACACTTTTGAAGCAATGTTCCCTCCGGCTTCTGCAAGGATACGTTCAGATAATTATGCTTCTATGTTAGAAACATTAAAATATTTGAAAAATAAATTTAAAAAAATGGAGAAAAAACTAAAACTATTCCTCTTCCTCGTCACCAAATGCCTCAGAATGGTGATGAAAAAAAAGATATGTTCCAAATCCTAAACTTATTTTCTTATAATTAATTGCTTCATTCATAAGTAGTTTTTTAAGATTTAACTCAAGTATTTTACAAATAAAAACTAAACAGAAATATGTACAGCCTTTATGTGGTGGAGTCAGGCCTTGACAGAAGGATTTGGCAAATCTCCCTTTAAAAATACACGCAATAAAGTTTTAACTCATTCTTTAACAACAAACAACGATTTCTGTGAATGTTAAAACTTTATTCGAATGTAAAAGATGTTTGGACACATTCGGTCGCATTATATCCGCAAAGTTGTAAAAACTTTAATGTCAAACAGCGACATTCATGTTGAAACACCGGGTTCCAATCCGCCGGTTTAATGTAACAAAAACCCGCGTTTTGTAAGGGGAGTCTGGAGATTAAATCGACCGCTCTGTTTATAGTTTAACATGTGTCGTGTCGTAGACAGTGCCATAAGAGTAATTAAATTCTATTTTCTAAAATGTTTAGGAATGTTGTTTCTGGGGATGTGTGGCCTCACCTGTAGCCGCCAGGTGAGCGCTTCCGGCAGGAGCTGCTGCCACCAGAGCGGCGCCACAGAGAAGCACAAAACACCACAAGAAGAACATTTTTAACCAAAATAATAATTTTAGCTTTAACCGATCAACACCGGCGGCT
Organism: Thalassophryne amazonica; assembly: GCF_902500255.1. Taxonomy (NCBI): domain Eukaryota; kingdom Metazoa; phylum Chordata; class Actinopteri; order Batrachoidiformes; family Batrachoididae; genus Thalassophryne; species Thalassophryne amazonica. The sequence continues at coordinate 38,351,095 of NC_047123.1, read as the reverse complement.
AAACAAACAGGAACTACTCCACTGGTCAGCTGGCCACGTCACTCCCTGTGGGCGGACCCATCAAAACAAGAAACGTTTAAGCCCCTCCCCCCGGAAGATCTAAAAATAGTTCACAATGACGTCTGAAGGTTTGTTTCCCTGCAGCCAAAAACTGAAAAAGAACTGTTGTGCAGCAGATAACAGAATGTTTACACAGGAATCCTTCAAATGGTGACACAAGCACCAAATCTGGCAAAAGAACACATTAAATATTACTCTTTTGAAAAAAACGACGGGCCGCTTGAATTTTCAATAGACGGCCACGGAGGGGTCAAAATATAAAAATGCTCCAGTCATGTTGAAAATTATACCACATTATTTGTCTGATTGTAAAGATTCCAAAAAGTTATAGTTTGGACAATCTGACTGAATTTTATAGAGTTATGGGGTAAAGACAACAAGAATGGTGACAAAGTTCAGTTTCAGTTTGTACAGGGGTCAAAAGTTAGAGTTGCTCCAATTTTGTTCAAAGGTGATGCAAATTATTGGTTGAGGTAATAAGGTTTCAAAAAGGAATAGTTTGCATCATGTATCATGCTTAGTTATCACGTTACAGGGTAACATATGTCACATGTCATAGAATTCAAAGGACGTCAACATTATTTGACCTTTACTTTAGAGACCAAGCATTCAACACAGTCAAAACTATTCCATTAATTAAAGTAGCTCGATCAACAATTTGCACCATTTTTTACTAAAATTGGAGCAACTTTAACTTGACCCCTGTACAAACTGAAACTGACCTTTGTCACCATTCTTAAGGTTTTTATCCCATAACATTCAGTCAGATAGTCCAAACTATACCTTTTTGGAATCTTTATGATCAGACAAATGTGGTATAGTTTTCAATATGATTGGAGCATTTTTATATTTTAACCCCTGTGTAATTCTTCAGTTGACCCCTACGTGGCCACCTATTGAAAATTCAAGTGGCCTGTCGGTTTTTTCAAAAGAGCAACGTCTAAGGAGAATTTGTGCTGGATTTGGTGCTTGTATCACCATGTGAATTATTGTTTCAGTTATTTGCTGCACTATTAAAGGATCAGAGCAACTGGTATCAAAGGCTGCTGCATTCAAAGGCAACTGGGAATTCAGGATTTCTGATTTGTTAATTGTGGGCTAATATTTTTAGAAAACACACCAATACATGATCCAGCACATTGGTGCCAAAACTTAAAAAACCTGCGTTATTCTTGATTTAATATAACAAATTACATAGTTGCAGCTTTTTCACTGCTTTTTCCTCATGTGAGTGAAGTACATGTCTGTTGTCTATTGTTAATGGGGTGGGGGGGTGGAGGGGGTTCACAGGCAGGCAGCCCCCCCCACACACACACTTCATGTCATGAACGCTCAGATTTTGAAAACTCTAATTCGGAGTTCTGACTTCCCACTTAATCAAATGCAGCATCATGATCACGGCAGATCAATGTTTTGGCTTTTAATCAAATTTTAATAAAAGACTCCACAGTAATTTCACAAAATACCCATCAGGATTTAACAGGAAGATGACAGTTGAATGGACACCCTGCGTCTGTTTTAAAGATCAGAATAAAAAGGACCCTGTGGGCCTCTGGAGGCCCCGGGGCTGCCAGTTTGAGACCACTGGTTAAACCTTGGTATTTATTCTCTTCACGTCCAAACTACAATAACAGAAACGAGACATTTATTCTCTGTTTTATTCCATGTTTCATACAGAGTTCCAATAACAATCCTTCAACAACAGGAATGTCTTTATCATATAAAAAAAATGTTACAAAACATGCACAGTCACAGGCTGCGTCCATGAAGTGCAAAGACAAGCATACAGTCAATAATTATTAGAAATTCAACACTTGTTGACCAGATGGAGGCGCTGTCAGCCCACTCATGCCTTCTCATAGGTACGAACGGAGTGGATGTCTTCAAAAGTCAAATTCTGCACAAGACAAAGAAATGTCACATCCATTAGACAGTTAAACTGTTAACATTATGTAAAGAAAAGCATAAATTTATAGAACAAGTGTTTCTCTGCTGCTTCTGTTCTTTGTGCTCCAATTTTACACAATTCTCTGAAAGATTAAAGGGGTCACATTATCAAACAATTCAAGTTTATTTCAGCCATCCTTTACATTGAAATATTAAGACGTAATGTTAAAACATCCAAAGTTCCACAGTTTTGTCTGCACACATAGAAAGTCCTGCTAAGAGAATAATTTACACCTGAAACATTTTGTTGTGACATATGTCACAGAAGTTTGTAGCTCAACTCATCATCATACCAACAAACCAGGATGTGCAGTGTGACACGCCCACACATCTGACAGGAACAGATGGAGACACACCCGGGCATCCAATGGAGACAGACAGAGACACGCCCATGCCAAGAGACAAAGAGACATGGTGTGGTGCCAAATCTGTCCCCTGCCATATTTGGGTCAACACACACGCCCCCGCATCTGATGGAGAGCGACGGAGACACGCCCCCGCATCTGATAGAGAGCGACGGAGACACGCCCCCGCATCTGATGGAGAGCGACGGAGACACGCCCCCGCATCTGATGGAGAGCGACGGAGACACGCCCCCGCATCTGATGGAGAGCGACGGAGACACGCCCCGCATCTGATGGAGAGCGACGGAGACACGCCCCCGCATCTGATGGAGAGCAACAGAGACACGCCCCCGCATCTGATGGAGAGCAACAGAGACACGCCCCCGCATCTGATTGATGAAAAAAAAAAAAAGAAAAAACATCTGAGTGAGTCTTTAATGCTGCTTTTATATTCCAATTTCCTGATAAATCCTAGAAAAAGTAAAGTGTCATTATCATTTATTCCAAACACAAATTTAAATATTTGTCAAGTTTTCGAATAACACTTAATATTGATGAAGATTAAGAGCGAACTAAGACTAACAAGGTTTATGCAAAACTATTAAAGTCTCTCAAAAAGTTGACTTTTTATTTTTTGATCATTCAAAAAGCAGTTTAATCCCCCTCCCCTCTGGAAAAGTCTGTGTTGATGGGTTTTGGGGGCGCTCCGAGTCTGGACCCAGGATTGCTTTTTGTTTATGACAGTATTAGATGAGTTTGACTGGTGGAGGACTCAATTTTGATGTGTTGGGACAGAAAACCAGAGCAGTGTGGTAGTAAAGTACTATTTATGTAGAAATCAGACGTGGGACATTGGATTGGGGTCTGTTCATCTCTTACCATCACCATCTTTCCATCCTTGATTTCTCGGACAAACTTGGTCTCTTTGCCATCCCACTTCTGGACGTGGACCAGCTTGTCTCCGTCCAGACTCACAGTGGACTGAAACACAGAAGGACCTCGTTACACAGTCGCTCCAGCATTAACTCAGATTTGTCATGAGTTCCCTGCAGGATGACCAGGACATTCCACATCAAACCCCACAGCGTTCTCGACCTTCAACCCTTCACGTCTTACTTTGCAGTTCCTGTCGTCGGCGGTGGTTTCGTCAAACTCCTCTCCCAGGTGGAAGCAGATCTCGGTGTTTTTGAAGGTGCTCTGGGTGCGGATCGTCACCTTGTCACCATCTTGGCTGATGATCACGGTCGGTTTGGTCACGTTCCCAACCTGCCGGGTGGCGAAGCCAACGCCTGAAGGTGTTACACCAGCAGGCTCATTACAGGTGCTTTGATTCTTTACTAAAGTGTCGATGGAGAAAAGTCGTACTCACCGAGTGCTTTCATGTACTCATCAAAGTTCTCGCTCTCGACCAGTTTCCAAGTGGCACAGAAGGCGTCGACCATGGTGACGGTTTGCAGGGAGCCAAACTAAGACCAGAGCACCAGGAGCACGCTGCAGCCTCAGGACCGCGGCCCCCCGAGCTCTTATCCCGCACTGATTACTATGTACACATGTGGGTGTGGCCAAGCAGCCTATTGGCTCAGGAGAGGTTCTCTACACCATGATTGGACATTTAAACTGGGTCACAGTCAGACAACATGTGGGGGGTGGGGGGGCTTAGCCCATTTGTGTTCCTAATGATGCTTTTATTCTCATTCATGGACACGTCTGGTTAAAAAAAAAAAAAAAAAAAAAAAAAAAACCTCCAGTGGAAATCTGTGTGGAATGTTTCAGAGTAAATAATCTGAATCCAAAACACTATTTGGAATAGTGTGGGTCCCTTTTTTCTCTGGTGGGAATAAATAACCTGTTGTCTCTAAAATATAACATCGTGTGTTTCATAATTACAAAATCCTGATGTAATTTTATACAATCTCACTTTTAGCAAGTCAAAATTTTAGAAAAATAATCTCACTTATTATAAAGAGAACTACATCGCAGAGTTTGTGGACAAGTGGTTAATGCACTTGGTTTCAGTGTAGAAGGTTCCCGGTTCAAATCCCACCACTGCCACATTTCTCCATGTAATGTGGAGTTGCGTCAGGAAGCTACATCCGGTGGAAAACTTGTGCCAATTCAACATGCAGATCCACCTTGGATTTGCTGTGGCGACCTGTGGCAGCTGAAGGGACTTACTTTATTATAGAGAACTACATTCATTTAATGCTTTATCATGAGTCATGAGATTGTAACTTGTATGATTTGGCTTACCATGAATAAATATCTTAAAATTTTAGATGATCTCAAATGATCTGGTCTCTCACAATTCAACATTTTAAAAAAGATTTGCCCCAAAATATAAAATATCTCACAATTATAGCAAAGTACATCAAACATGATTTGAATGTAATAATCGTGTTTAGTAACTGGGTCATGTCTGTTAAATTCTAATAATTGTTACTTAGTACCTCAATTATGTCAAAGGTTCTGAAATATGATTTAGTATCTAAACGTTTCAGATTTAGAATTTCATAACAACAACTTGGAATCCAACAGTTGTGACAGTTGTTAGAAGGTCAAAATAACGACTCTGAAGGAGGAATAATTATGACTTAGTATCAGGTGGCTGATTTTATTTCTCTGTTCTGGGTTGAATCGAGCGTTCTCAGACATTTATAGTTTTTGACTGCACTCGTCCTCCTGTTACATGTGGTTGTGTTTCCGTCTCTGCTGGAGACGTGTCAATGCATCACACTCAGCGCTTACGCAAACGTGTGTCTGGACATACAACTGAGGTCTGTGTGAAACGAGGCGACTCGCAGACCCCCAGACCACCCTCTCCGGTACCCCCGGCACCCCCTCTAGCCCGAAGTTGCATATGACCTTTGACCTTTCATCAGAACAAAATAGAAGTCTGCTGTTCAGCTCAACCTCGTCCTTTATAATGTTCCGGAAAAAAAAAAAATTCCACATGTTGGTTCTTACTGGAGCATCCAGGGTTCAGATTGAGACAGGGACAGGCCAGTTCAAGTTTGGGGTCATTCATTTTGGAGAAGTAATCCCACTAGTTTTTGTCTCATAATAATAATGCATTCAGAATAAATTAATAACTTGAATACATGGCACAAAAATATATTTGACCTTAAAACTTTAGAGAAAGTCAAATGAGATTTGCATGAAGTTGAAGGTCAGAGTCTCCAATAAAATGCAGTTTGTCAGATATTGAGAACAAACTCAAAGGGTTGAGAGGTCAAAGAGGTCACGACGGGAACGGACTGGACCTGATCCACTTTTGTTTCACATTTACTGTATGTTGGTGTTTTTTTGTTTTTGTTTTTAATCAGCACAGTAAAAGTGGAGGGATGAGTCTCCAGAGACAATAAGTCACACACTGAACGATCTCTAGCGCCACCCTGAGGTGAAAAAAAACCAATCGCTGATAATCATGCCATCATCATTTATCATGAAACTAATTTAAGCTTGATGAAAGTTTTGGTCTGACATAAAAGCATCTTATGTTGCAGGTTAGATCTGAATGAAGGGTCGTCACACGATTTATTCATTTGCTGCATTATGAACTTTATTCTTATTTACAGTCTGATCTGTTCAGGCTGGAAATATACAACATGAATGCTTATAATTTAATTACAGTATACAGAAAATACACAGAAACGTTATTATAATTATTATGTTATTACAACGTTTTTAAACCAAATCGGAGGCGTGTGTCGATACATACTCCTGACCAGTTGGTGGCGGTAAAACAAGTTTCCTTTCAAACCTCTGACCAGCATAAAGAAGAGTGGGGGTATATAGATATATATAGAGAGAGAGCGAGAGAGAGCGAGCAGAACTACTTCCGGGTGAATCTTCTTCCATGTGTCCCAAAATGGCCGCTAAAAACAAACGTCAAAAATTAAAAGCTACAAAAGAAACATTTCAGGCCGAAAACGGCGACGCGGAAACAGAAGAAGACGAAAACGCGGTAGAAGAAGATGAAGAGTTCAGGCTGGAGGAGGTTTTACGACTCGGAGGAACTCAGGTCACTTTAAACAATTATTACTAAACTGTCGGAAGTTTGTGCTTTACACCCTTTGAGATGTGTGTAGCCACGATTATTTATTTACCTGTTTAAAACATTTACGGTTGTTTTTAGGCGGTGTTGACAAATCGTAAAGATTATTTTTAACACCAGTCTTCAAAAATCCATGTAAACACTCACACACAAAACCCCTGCAGTTTCCACGTGGTCGCCGTCTGGGTTTCAGGTCTTTGTGATGTCATAAGGCAGTGAAAGGAAGACAGGTGCGATCACGTGACCACTTCTGTTTACAGATCGAGGAACATTTGTGATGAACATGTAAACATTTCTCTAAACTGGCTTCAGCGTTAGGTTTTCCAGATTATAGAGGGTTTTCAATCACGTGACCGATTTGCTGCAGGACAGGTGCCGTCTCCATTCTGGATTACAAGGAGGCTGCACGTGATAGAAAAATGGAGAGATTGTCCGGTTATTACGATGCTTTAAATCTGAGAAAAAGCTATTTATCGTGATCGATGTGTAGCAGTTGGTTCAGTGGATCCGTATCTTGTACCAGATAGTGAATTTAGTGGTGATGTAACAAACTGGCCGACCGTGTCACACTGCGATATTGTGAACTAGGAAGCTGCCGACCAGATCAGCCTCGCCGGCCTCCTGCAGAGCATCACAGCGGAGCTCTGAAAGCGGAGGTCGTCTTGAAGTCCTGAGCGATTTCTCTCACCAGGCGCTGGAAGGGCAGCTTGTGGATCAGCAGCTCGGTGCTCGAGGACCACAATGTAAATAAGCATCCGTATTGGAAGCGTTCTTGTGTTATCCTCTGCAGTATTTTTATGTATTCTTATATAATTTTATTGCCGAATAAAATAAAATTCTGGGAGCAGTGGATTTCTGGTAGCGGCGGATCTCTCTCACCGCCACGGTGCCGTGAGGCTTCTTCACACTGACGTTAAACTTCTGCAATTGTTCGCCAAATGCACGTAGTGTAACACAGCGGCCACCGCGTTGTAATCCAGAATGGCCACGGGACATAAAATGACGTGACCGATACGTCACATGAAAACCCTCTATACCAGGGGTGGCCAAGTTCGGTCCTCAAAAGCCACCTTCCTGACACTTAGTTGTCTCCCTGCTCCAACACACCTGAATCCAATGAGACTCGTTAGCAGACTTTTAATGAGCCTTTCATTGGATTCAGGTGTGTTGGAGCAGGGAGACAACTAAGAGTGTCAGGAATGTGGCTCTCGAGGACTGAACTTGGCCACCCCTGCTCTATACTAATTTAGGAGTAAACAAAACATCTTAAGTACTTTAATTGATCATGGAGACAAAGTGAATTTTATTCCATCTGTGCTAACTCATCCTGTGAATCTTGAAGTAACAAACAGAAGTCATTTTGACAGCTAATAATGCATCCCTTAGAAGCATAATAACACTTTAGTTTATCTCCCAAATCTATAAAATATTAAGAGCCTCAGGCTGTGGTAACAGTTTCATTGACTTGAAACTGTCAAAATACCAGCTTGTTCACGTTACTGTACTCTCCTCTCTGATTCAGTTTAACCCCAAAATGTTCCCACAGTGGTGGAGCTGCTTCATGCAAATGTTCTGGTTATAATTGTGCTGTTATAATTGTGTGTTAACACCCATTAGTGTTGATTAATATGTTACCTGCACTTCACCTGCTTCACTGTTGCTCTGTGTGCATGTGGCCTGAGCCTGAGCTCCACCCACAGCAGAACAAGATGACACCGGTAGCAGTGAGTCAACAGCAAAAGATAGAAATCTAAGTTTTCTGTCAATTTGGCTGAGAGGTGGTGGGGGGGGCAGGGGCACTCAGACACTCTACCATGATGGTGAAAATTATGCTTTTATTTTAGTGTAAAGACTTACTTAAATCATGTGTAAACAAGTCGCAGGTCACATCCATGTATCCTAAGATTGGTCATATCGACAGGCTGGGGTGCTGAAACATGAATATCTGTAAGTTATCATGACTGTGTGGCTTCAGATGGTGGATGAAATAACTCATCTGCTGTGCATTCTTGTTTATTTTCAGGCAGATTACTTTCTGCTGGCCAACCTGACCGACTCAAACGAGCTTGTCGATGGTGGGAAGAAAGGAGCCATCGACGACCTGGAGGAGGGAGAGCTGGAAAACTTCATCACCAAACTGGGCATCCGAGCGTTTGCTGGACAGCATGTCGTCTCTGACGTGCACGCTGCAGACTCGGGCGTTAAAGAAAGTACAAAGAGCGAAGCCAAGAAAACGTCAGCTGAACAGCAGCCAAAAGCTTCCGTGACAAAGCCAGCGGAAGAGAAAAAGAAAGCCAGGAAAGACCAGAAGAAGAAGGCAAAACAGAACAGCAGCGTGTTTGAGTTCCAGCCCAGACAGGTGCTGCTGATTAAACCTGGAGGGAAATGGTACGAGCTGGAATACACCACAGAGTGGACGTCTACACCGCAGGAGGCTGCCCTGGTGTCCCAGTACAAGGTGCTGGCCCAGCGGCTGTTTGAGGCCGACGTTGAGCTCTACAAGACCAAGAAGAACCTGCAGAAAGGCGCCAACTCAGCCTGGATGAAGACTGTGGTCAGCACTGGTGTGCTGGCTGATAGAATGGCAGCCATGACTGTTCTGATCCAGGATGCTCCCGTGCATGCCCTGGAGCACGTGGAAGTCCTTGTGTCCATGGTGAAAAAGAAGGGTAGCCGGCGGATGGGTCTGATGGCATTGGACACGCTACGAGAGCTGCTGCTGTCCAACCTGCTGCCCGAGGACAGGAAGCTGCGTACTTTTGAGCAGCACCCGTTTGATCAGCTGGAGGAGAAGGCCAGCGGGAACTGTGACGCCCGCGACCGTCGCCTCATCCTCTGGTACTTCGAGCATCTGCTGAAACACCACGTAGCCGAGTTTGTGACAGCTTTACACGAGGTTGCTCATGACTCTGTGACCGCTACCAAGGCAAAAGCGTTAGCCACCGCCCACGAGCTGCTGTGCAGCCGGCCCGAACAGGAGAGGGCGCTGCTCGTCCAGGTCGTCGACAAGCTCGGCGACCCTGAATACAAGACCGCAGCCAAAGCCTCGTACCTGCTGGAGACACTCTTACACAAACACCCTAACATGAAGGTGGTGGTGTGCAGTGAGGTGGAGCGGCTGATGTTTCGTGCCAACGTCAGCGCTAAGGCGCAGTACTACAGCGTGTGTTTCCTCAACCAGGTGGTGCTGAGCCACTCTGAGGCTGAGCTTGCCAGCAGACTCATCGCCATCTACTTCTCGTTTTTCCGAGTCTGCATCAAGAAGAAGGACATTGAGTCCAAGATGCTGAGCGGGCTGCTGTCGGGCGTGAACAAAGCGTATCCCTACGCCAGCGCGGGAGACGAGAAGGTGAAGGAGCAGCTGGACACCTTGTTCAAAGTGGTTCATCTGGCCAAGTTCAACACGGCGGTACAGGCGCTCATGCTGCTGTTTCAGGTGATGGACTCTCAGCAGAGTGTCTCTGATCGCTACTACGTCGCCCTCTACAGGTGAGGAACAAAAATAAATCTTGTGGGGAAATTCATTTTTCCTCTGATGAATTTTTGTCAATATTTTGCTCATCAGTAATTTGTGGGTCACCAGAATTGTACTCTGGAACAGAAACCACCTTTATATAGTGTCTTTGAAATCTTTGGTTAAAGATAATTTTAAACCGCTCTCAGATAATTGGTTAATTAAATTGTATATTTATTCTTACTTTGAGACTAAGGAGATGATCAATTAATAATTAATTTGTGAAAATAATTCCTATTTTCACTTTGAAATGCTGTTCTCTCCTCAGAATGCTGCTGGACCCAGGCTTGTTCTCATCCTCCAGGCAGAACATGTTCCTCAACCTGCTCTACAAATCCATGAAGGTCGATGTTGTGCCGCGGCGAGTCAAAGCGTTTGTAAAGCGGCTGCTGCAGGTCAGCATCATGCAGAATCCCAGCTTCGCCTGCGGGGCACTTTTCCTGGTGTCAGAGGTCATGAAGACTAAACCGGGCCTCAAGATCCTGCTGAAAGAAGATTGGGTGAGAACGTTAGAGCGGGTTTAGTCCTCATCATTTGATTTGTTTCATAATTTCAGTTATCTCGTAGAGGATTTGTGCGCCTCTGTAGTCGTCCAACGTCAAGTTTGGTCCTAATGTGAACATTTTCACACAGGACGGTGAAGAGAAGTTCACGGACCTCGCTGAAGATGATGACGACGATGAAGAGCATTTTGTGGATGCTGACAAGATGGAGGAAGAAGGGAGTTCAGGAGCTGCAGAGATCAAACCAGCTGCATCATGGGTACATCACCTGAATCTGGAAGGTGTGTGTGAACCGTTTTGAGAGTGAAATCAGAAGTATTCTGATGAAGATTTATGGAAAAGCCAAACATTCTGCAGTTCCAGCATCAAGTTTATTTATTTTGTCTCAATGAATTCTGCATATTAGGCTGTTGACAAAAAGAAATCAGGTTTAGCTTGAGAACAATTCTGACTTCTTAAATGATTATTTTCTGTATGAATTTGAGTTCCTTAAATATCATTGATGCAATCAGGTGGGAAAAACATTAAGAGCTACGACCCGCTGCACAGAAACCCGCTATACTGTGGTGCAGACTGTTCCACCTTATGGGAGCTACAGCGGGTGAGCAACAACAAACTCATCAATGGAGCAGTTATTGATTTTATGTCAGGGAGGGGCTACAAACAACTGCACACACACACATACATATATATACATACACACACACACACACACACACACACACACACTCTTTAAATCTTAAAATCTTTAAATTGGATAAACCAAAGTTTTGTGAGAACTGAATATTGTTTAGGGCTCAAAACTGAATGTGATCATTTAGAATTATTAGGAGAGGAATAAATTATTTAAAGTGGCTTTTTTAATGTGTCTGATTGGTTGTTTCTTTTCTTTTTTTTTTTTGTGCAGCTTTCTCTGCATTTCCACCCGTCTGTGTCTCTGTTTGCCAAAACAGTCCTGCAGGTAAAGCACTATTTAAAATGTGAACCAGAACTTCTACATTCATTAAAGTTTGTAACAGCGACCTACTAGTGCAGCAGTGAATATTTACTGAGGGATCCTTCAAATGGTGATGCAAGCACCAAATTTGGCACACGTACTTCTTAAACATTACTCTTTTAAAAATGCCGAGTGGCCACATGAACTTTCAATAGGTGGCCAAGTAGGGGGTCAGTTGAGAATTACACGGGGTCAAAATTAAAAGATGCTCCAATCATATTGAAAGGTATTCCATATTATTTGTCTGATCATAAAGATTCCAAAAAGGTATAGTTTGGACCATCTGTGAATGAATGTTATGGAGTTATGGGGTAAAAACAGCAGAAACACTGAGAAAGATCATTTTCAGTTTGTACATTGACCTTTCACCATTCTTGCTGTTTTTACCCCATAACTCCAGAACATTCATTCACAGATGATCCAAACTATACCTTTTTGTAATCTTTATGATCAGACAAATAATATGGAATACCTTTCAATATGATTGGAGCATCTTTTAATTTTGACCCCGTGTAATTCTTCAACTGACCCCCTACTTGGCCACCTATTGAAAGTTCATGTGGCTACTCGGCATTTTTAAAAGAGTAATGTCTAAGTGGCAAATTTGGTGCGTGCGTCACCATTTGAAGCATTTTTTCAGTTATCCGCTGCACTATAGTGTCTCAGTTGTAATCAAATTTTAGCTTATTTTGTTTTCCAGTAGCGTCGGCAGGTGACGCGTTCTAATCAGTCAGAAGAAAACATCCAGTTATTAACAGAAAGCATCAAAGCACCGCACTTTACTCTGCTGCGTACAGTGAAAGCTAAATCTGTAAGACTCTTGCTGGTAGTTTTTGTGGCTGCACGCCACGATAACATTTTAACTTTAATGTGCAGGCATCGATAAGTTTAAAGTCAAACAGAAAATAACTAAGTCCTCTGTAGTCCCCAGTATGAAGCGGATGAGAGTCCGCTTTCAGAATGAACTTCAAACCCGATGTCTCGGCTGCCGGTGTGGCATACAGTTCTTTCCGTATTTTTTCCAGCAGCTCAAAGAAGCATAAACAATTATATACACAAATATGTTTTGAGAGGGGGAAATATTTACGGGTGATTCTTTAACTACGGGCACTATTGGCCTTGTAAATGTAATTTCCACCACACCATTGCCTTACAATATAAAGCGCCTTGGGGCAACTGTTTGTTGTGATTTGGCGCTATATACATGTGCTGTGATGTCACTGTTTATCTCCATAGAAACTACCCAAACAATCTTTCATACAAACTGTTTAAAGGGACATTACAGTGTTGTGGTGGAAATTACGGCAACAGTGTGGGACAACTAAATTTGGTTTAAAAAAAATCACAACAGTTGTATGACATTGAATACCCCAATTATGTTTTGATTATTTTACTGATATTATATTCAGAGATATTTTAAAACATTAGAAAAAAACGTTTCTTTACCATTCATTTTTATCATTGAAGATCATAAGTCTGGGTGTGGGACAAGCACAAAACGGCAATATTTGCATATAATGATGCTGAAAAAAGGTGAAAAAGTCATCATAGACTACTAGAACAAATTTCTTAACACACTTTCATTGTAAAGATAACTATAAAAGTGTGAAATTTCCCCTTTTTTCTGTTTTTCATACAGTATGATCAAAGGACATAAGTGCCCGTAGTCTAAGAATCACCCTTACACGGGGGGAGATATTGAGTTTCCCAACTTCCGCACATTAGCAAAATGCATGTAGGGGAAAGAAAAATACAGTGGAAAGAAAAGTAGGCGACACCAGGCAACCTTGCAGTTTACTTCATTTTTCATGGCTTAGGATAAGGGTCGGATATTTTAATACTTCTGTATGTGGACAATGGTGTTACACACTGTCGGACGTCCTGTGCTTTAGCATAAATCCAATATGATCTAAATCAAATTCCAGAATTTTTCTTCAGATATTACGAGGAATGTGGCCACATGTGAAACTGTAAATAAAATATTCCTCTTTACATGAGTTGCTTAAAATACTGAGCAGTAAAAAGATTAATTTTTTTCAGGGCTGTGAGTGAAATGATTTTTCATGTGTTTACCAAATGTTGTAAAATCAAAAACATAATCCAACACTGCGGCTCCGCTGTGATCATGTGACCAGGCAGGTGTCAACTCTGAACACTGCCAGATGAACCGAAACCACAGAAGATAAGCGGATAAACTGAAAGTGGGGCTTACCTTCAGCTGAGCCTGACATGTGATCCTCCTCCATCCGTCTGAAGCTTGTTCAGGATAAAAGTTTCAGCTTTCAGTCTATATAAATGACGGCGGTGTTTAAGAAAAAACAAACAGGATGCTGCAGTCACTCCTCAGTGATCAGCTCACACACTGAATACTTACTAGTCTAATTAATAACAGGTGTGACACCTTCAGACAGGCCCCGCCCCCACGCACATAACCACCCAATGACAGCTGAGAAAACGAAAACAGGGACAAACACTAAAGATAAAGGAGAAAATAGTTTAGAGATGATAATTAGAATAAATCTTGTTGTTTGTGTGTCTGCTCTGTTTGTTTGTTTATCGGGGTGTTACCTCGTGTCTCCACAGGGAGGATTCATCCAGTACTCTGGAGACCCTCTGCAGGACTTCACCCTCATCAGGTTCCTGGACCGCTTCGTCTTCAGAAACCCCAAGCAGCACAAAGGAAAACGTAATCATGCAGGAATTTCTGTTTTATTATGAGCTAAAAGCATCGTTTGAGTGTGCATCTTTTTTCAGACAGGCGGTCATGTGAAGTCATCACGGTGATTTCCCACGTGTTACACTGCAGCCAGTCAGAGATGTTTTTGGAAAATATCAGCGTTAAGATGTCTTAATGTGTTTCCAAATATAAAATTTAGAATATTGATATTTTTTTAAATTCAGATTACTTGATCGATTTGTGATTTGAAATATGGTAAAACTACAGATATGGTTTTCTTCTTCTCTCCACAGAACAGGGGGCGCTGCAGTCCCAACCGAGGCTGGCGGTCGTGCACGGTCAGTTTAAACACGTTAGCTTGTGACACCTGTTAAACAGATGACTCTTCTTTGACACTTGTCTTTTTTATCTTCCTTTGCCACTTTCAGTCAATACTGATGAGTTTCTGTCAAAAGAAGAAAGTCAGGTTCCTGTGGATGAAATCTTCTTCTATCGGTGAGTTAAATTGATCAGTAAGAGTCTGATCGCTGATCAATTTAAGCTTTTTCAACAGACAGGATTTTGTGCTGAAATGTGGACAAATGTACAGCCACAGAACACTCAAAAGTTTAAAATCTGACGAATCTGCTTCACAAATGTTTTGATTCTGAAGTTTTAAACATCTGTGGAGTTTTTAGGTTTATTAAACTTCCTCACCAGGTACTTTAAAAAACGGCAGCAGGAGAAACAGTTTCGGCGTCCACAAGGAGACGGTGATGACGAGAGCGTGGAGGATGTGGACGATGAGGAGTTTGAGAAGATACTCGGTGAGTTTAGCAAAGAGACTGATTTTAGGATGTCACTGCTCCAAACATCGGCACTAAGGAGTCACGACACTGAAGCACAAATCTGTGGATTTGATCCCTGGTTTGGGCTGAGTGTCAACGTGCCTCTAAGCAAGGCACTGAACCGGCAAACTGCTCAATGTAAGGGCAGGTTGCTGCCACATGACCACCCTGCACCCCTGAACATGGACAAGAAATACAGAGAAAGAAAACAGGAGGAAAAAAGGAAAAATATTCAAATTATTTTAAAAAAATAAGTGATTTTTCAGATTAAGCTTTGATCTGTGAATCAGTCATAGTTTTAACAGATCACATGCTGCCACTGAGGTGTCAGAGCTGAACTGTTCATTTGATGAAGTTACCGCTGTGGACGAGGGGTTCAGGTGGAGTCTGATTTGGACATGTTTTTCTCTGCGGTCAGACAACATGCACCGTGACACGTGTGTTAGTGAGTGTTTGACTCTCAGCTTTCCACAGCAAATAACTACAACAAAAACTAGACCCCCTGTTGGAACACCGTCATTGTCCTGTTAAGGATTTTACTTAAAACTCTAAAGGATTTTAATGTTTGTTTTTTACATTAACCCTGAGTTTCCTTTTTTTGTTCAACTTCTGCATTAATAAACTGATCCAGTATGAAGCGGTTTTGTCATATTTTTGACAGATTCCTATGAGGGAGACTCTTATTTCACCCAGCTGGAGAAAGATCTGGACTTTGCAGGGTATGATCCACCTCTCCTTTTTTATTTATTTATTTGTGGATTTTATATTTTTTAATTGCACAGCAGCGCCCCCTGCCTTTGCCTCTAGACATCACTTCTTTTGTTTCATTGATAAATTTTAATTTAACGAAAAAACTAAAAGTCCAAATGTTTCATGAAGCTCAGACACTCCTACCTGACATAGTTATTAAAATAAACGTTTCCACTGGACAAACCAGGAGTAAATTTTGGTGTCACAGAGTTGACTGTAGTCCTTAATGATGGTCAAAGGGACGGCAGGGGCAGAGCTTCAAGCACTGAGTGGCACTCAGTATGTCAGACATGTTTGAGAAGCATAAACGATTTGTTAGTTCTTGTGTATCAGGATCTTCCTGAGTGTTTCTGAACAAAAATGACACTAACCACATGGATCATCTAAAGTCTAAAAAGCCGCTGATGACCGTTTCAGCTCGAACTGATGGACTGTTTTCACCGATTTCCTTTGATCGGTTTCAGTAATATGAAGAGTAAAAAAGACTCTAAAGGCGTTGAGGCCTCGGACTCTGACGTGGACGACTCTGAGGTGGACAACCTGGACGATGAGGAGCTTTCTCTGGGCAGCATGGAGGAAGAGGACTTTGGAGATGAAGTGGAGGAGGAAGGGGGGATGTTCATGGATCCTGATGGAGAAGCAGGTAAGAAAAGTCCAAACAAGCAAAATGTTTGTTTCATGGACACATTCAGCACCTTTTCTGATACGTGCCCAGAAAAACAAGATGACGTACAACGAACCTGGTCCATGGTGACTCCAGCCACACCAGCTGGTCCTGGATGTGGTTGGAGTCATCATGGACCAATACCGGTTTATGTCCTCCAGTCAGCCACACTGAAGCATAAAAGTCAAACTTTCAGCCTGTTTTGAGCCTGAGATGTCAAACAGCAGGAGCAGTGTTTGTTTTTCTCAGAATAGACGATAAGAATATTTTCTCTGCAGACTCGCAGACTGAGGCGGGCATGTCACATGTCGGTCCTCGTGTCAAGAAGAGAAAATCCTCAAATGAACCGGATTTCTCTGGATCTTTAGGTCAGGACCAACTTCAATCTTCCTCCACATATTCCTCTGTTTACTCTTTTAGTCTGAGATTGTTTTCATGTTTTCCATCTGCTGCCTCCCTCAGTGAATAAATACAGCTTATTGATTTTAGTTTATTGATCATGTTTTGATTTTTCCAGGCTCCAAACAGAAGAAGACAAAGAAAGATTCAGCTGTGTTTGCATCTGCTGAAGAGGTGAGAAGGCAAACAGTAAATGAAGAATTTATTGCCCCCATTTGTGTCCTCACGTTGACCGCGACACTCTGTTAAAAGCTGCAATTAATTAGTTAAAAGTCAGAGAATTTGGTTTGTACGTCAAACTCCAAAATGGTTTTGAGCTAAAAACCTTTTGTCTTTCAGTTTGGCTCCATGTTGGATGAGAACGCCGGCTCCAAGTTCGACAACATTGGGCTGAGCGCCATGGCCAACATGGACAGAGCAGGTAACACCCCGGGACACTCGGACCGGGTTTGGAATTACTACTTCCATCTCTGATTTTGGGGGATTCATCACTTCGTCTCATAGGAACGTAAATTCTACATGCGTGACTGTTTCTATTTCCACTGGGTCATTTAATATATTGATTAGCAGAATGTGAGCGATCATCTTTATCACAACATGCTAATCTCTGGATTTATGTTTCTTCAACAGAACTTTTTGTTTTTAGGTTATGCATCGAAAACCAGAAAGCTGAGACAGGAAATCCAATCAGGAAGGTTTATTTATTCAGTCGGCCGGATACTAGCCAGCTTTAACTCGCTGCTGTTATTCACACGACAACTTCTCAAATCAAAGTTTGGATATTAAGAACTTCAAGTAACTGCCAACACAGAGCTAAATAACATGAACACTGTTTGACACAGTCAGCTTTGGGGCCATTGTTACAAGAACTGGACTGTTATTGATCCTCTTGAGTTCTTGGCAAAACTGTATTGAACCTGCATTAATGGTAAGTGTCCACCAGGTGGAGATATTGCTTCATTTCAAGAATCACGAGTTACTGTATTTGTGTAATTTGGTACCTTCTGCGCTAACCAGCCCTGCCGTTACTTCACACTCTTTCAAATGAATCATGTATTTTTTAAATGCTTATTGACAAACTTTAAAAAATAATCGTATGTCATAAAACCAACAAATGAGACCTACACAAAAACAAACTTTTATTAAACACTATGTCCAAAAATCAATGACACAACTTGATCACAAATCCTGTTTAGAAGAAAACGTGAACTGTTCTCATACAGTTACATCTGCTCAGTGCTGCATTTCAAAATAAAGCTCATTTCCTGTGTGTAGCCTCCACTATTTTGACACTTTTATTGTGAAGCTTGTCACATAGTATTCACACATAAAAGTATTGATAATGGAACCATTGTTCAAGACATGTTTCTGGTTCCAGTTTAATGTCACTTCTTTAAATGTAGTTTTCACTTTGGCAGCAGCTCAACACAGAATAAACACTGTAGCTGAAAGTGAAGCTGGTGACAATTTTTTCCCACCGCACATGAACGCACCTTTAATTTGATCTACACCTTCACTGAAGTAAAAATGGTTTTCAGTGTAACTGATTACAGATTAAACCAAATGTACCGTCTACACAAATTTCATATTCTCACTTCAGACGTGAAGCAGCCGTCATGTTCGTGGTCGTGTTACAACTCAGCGTTTATAAATTTATATGTACAAATAAAGGCTCCACCCACTATTTCAGACTTCACAGTACCTGAAATGATTTTTTTTGTCAGTGCACGGCTCCACCCACTATTTCAGACTTCACAGTACCTGAAATGATTTTTTTTGTCAGTGCACTAACAGAAAGCAGCTGACGCAGACGTCTGTTCCTTGTTCTTCACTGCAGGTCTGAAGCAGCTGAAGTGGGAGGCTCAACGAGACGACTGGATCCACGGGCGAGACGCCAAGACGCTGCGTAGGAGAAAAGCCGTT
The DNA here is from genome assembly GCF_902500255.1 of Thalassophryne amazonica. Lineage (NCBI taxonomy): Eukaryota > Metazoa > Chordata > Actinopteri > Batrachoidiformes > Batrachoididae > Thalassophryne > Thalassophryne amazonica. Next base: position 38,332,436 of record NC_047123.1, on the reverse strand, counting down.
TTCAATAAGAGGAAGACGTTTGGCCGAGCAAAGACAGGCAGCAGGACATTCAGGAAGAAGAAGTAGTAACTGCTACGGCTTACCTTTATACCTGTTTAGCGGTCCAGGCTTTCCGGTCTGTTTCTCGAATGCCATAAATCCCCGCCCACTCGTTGGATTTGTAGTAAACTGGGAAGACAGAGAAAGAAAGAAAGACAGACAGCTTCTAGATCAGCTGGAGTTTGACCTTTACGCTGAAGACCGGAATGAACTGGTGTCAACGTCTGAGGAACCAACGTGGGACACTTGTCATGGTTACGTTTGTTCTCAGAGATTATTGGATGATTTTGCTTTAATAAAGTTTTTCTTTAAACCATTAACAGATCAAAAAAGTACAGAGATACAGATTTCATATTATGGTTAATATGAAGATATGTGATAATAAAATTTACCTGCTTATGTCTCAACATCACCCAATAAATAAATAAACAGTTTGGGGTTTTCCTCTTTAAGAGACATTTTTAAAACATGCACGACATGCGTTTTATAAAAACTTAAAACTGAAGTTAATAAAGTTCAACTTTAAAATCAGTTATTTTAATTTTATTTTTGGTGTGACAAAATCTGCAGAGAACGTTATTCAACTTTAACACTGACAAAACGTGTTCTAAAGTGTGGAAACAAACTGTCTCAGGATGTGTTGATTTTTTCTTTGATAAATGAGCAACGTTTTCCTCCAAAAGCTGTCATCATTTAAGCCCCTCCCCTTTAACATCCTGCTTGTGTCTGACAATTTATTTCAGACATGCAGTATTTCTAAATTTCACTGACTGCCTCCAGCACAAGAAACCAGAAGATGACAACGATAGAACAAAATAACTTGCTAAGTTTATGAAGCACAGCATTCAGTTGTGAAAACGTGACTCACCAGACACTGCTTGCTGCTGACGTACCAGAGCTGGACCAGCACAGGGTCTATATTCTAAAACACCTCAAGTTCTGAAATGAACACACTTCCACCTGAATAACGTCATGCTCGCCAATCTGTGTGCAGATCTTAGCTGCTCCAGTGCTGCACTGTCATTACCCCCACCAAGAGTATTTGTCTGTCAGCAGGATAACTCAACAAGGAATGAATGGGATCAATGTAATTTGGTGAGCAGATAGACAGCGTTCCAGGAAATAAGTGATTCAGTTTTGGAGTTAATCTGGAACTGAGATCCAGAAAAATGTTTGGCATTTAGCCAAATTTTATTAAGCATTTAATTCAAAAAGTTGCAAGAGAATGTTGATTAAATGTGAGCAGATGATAACCTTCAAGAAAATGTATTTGATATGGATCCAGAAGACATTTTAAGCATTCAAAAACATTTAATTACAAAAACATTTTGAGATGCACAGTGTCCTCAGAAATAATGGTCATTTCTGAGTCGATCCTGAACATGTACTGGATCTGGGATTTTCTCTTTTTTTTTTTTTTTTATTACAAATATATCACCGCTGAACTCAAAAATATGACCATGCTGATGAAATTTTATGAGAATTCACATAAATTCTTGGGAAAACGCTCGAGTCTAAATATGCACGTGATGGCGGGTAATTTGGGGGAGAAGATGAGGACTTGCTCAGAGCACCTACAGCTACGTCGTCATTTCATCAAAATTAGATGTATACCTCTTGTTTCTATAGATGCTGACACTATATATTAAAATATTAACTATATTGGGGAAAAATAAAGGCAGCACGGTGGCTCAGTGGTTAGGACTGTTGCCTCACAGCAAGGTGGTCATGGGATTGATTCCCACCTGTGTGGAGTTTGCATGTTCTCCCCATGTTTGTGTGGGTTCCCTCCAGGAGCTCCAGTTTCCTCCCACATCCAAAGACATGCAGGTTAGGTGAATTAGAAACTTTAAAATTGTAGTCCCCCTTATAAAACAGAACTTGATCTCAAGATTGGTTAAATAAAAGTTAATTTTAAAGATTTAAGATGAGTGAGTGTTAAAGTCTCTGTAAATCCTTTTTAAAAACAACTGAGTTTCACCTTTAAATTCTTGTGATGTTTAAGTTGAAACATCTTGACTTGTACTAAATGTAAGTTTTTGTGTTTTCTCAACAAAACTCAAATCATCAGTTACTTGGAGAACTATTAATTTATATTTTTAAGCAAATCATGGATTTACTTTAAAATTTCTATTTTATTGGCTGCAGCTTCAAAAGAAAGTTAGTGCCAGAGAGACTTCTTGAATCTTTGGTGTTACGACTATTTGTGTCCCATCAGCTTCTCACCGACTTGATTTTGAAACAAACCCGACAGCAATTAAACGTCTTATGATCCCCACCATCAGCTAAACTTTCTCCCTTTAATATTTGGTGATAAACCTTCAAACCTGCCTGAGTCCATCAAAAATCAGTCGACTTACCTTCCAGGATGCTGGGAAATCTGCAGTTCATCATTTTCCTGAAATCTGCAGAGAATAAAAGAACCGTTGAAGAACAAAAAAGTCATTTCACGCATGTTAGACTCATATGTCGATACCTCGACTTGAGTCCATCTTCTGAAAGAGTCCGTAGGCACAGAAGACACCAATGACCTCAGCGAAGATCACAGCCTTCATCAACTTCACAGCCACAGGCTGCAGAGGTTTGGGCGCCATCTACAGGACGGGCAGGGCACTGACATTAGCTTAGCTTTAACAAAACCCAGCTGCAAACACAAACTATTTCCCCTGTAAACGTTATAAAAACGTTGATTATCCAACATGTGATGATTAAGTTTGGCGCCTGATTGTAATACCGACTCAAGACCAGTAGGTGGCACTAAATCAAAGGCGTCAATGAACCTTTTCACAATTTCTGAGGGTTTTTTTCTTCCCTTTAATTACTTACCTTTACGTTGGCAACATAGACCAAGACAATATCACATTTAAAATAAAATAAAGGCCAAAAAAAGTGTCGAAATACACTGCACTTTTACAAGTATAAAGTCTCCTGTGACCTGCTCGAGCTAAAGGCAGCTAACGCAGTTAGCACTTCCTCCTAATGTACGGAAGCTCCGCTGGCACCAAACACACGAGTCGCGAAACTACTTCAAATTAACAATTATACGTAAAAACAAAATTTTAGCAGCCCCAAAAAAATTAAAAAAGATCCATAGAGATGCAAAGGAAATTGTCGCAAATCTTCCACCAGTAAATTATGTTTAAATAAAATCCTGACACATTCCTTTGAAACAAAGGAGAAGGAGTGAAACTGTTCTTCTAGTAATCCAAAATCTTATTTGGATCCAGATAATCCTGCGTGGGGACTGAGTCACTGTGACACTTTACCTTGTATGAGCATTTCAATTCATTTAGACTTATTATCAGAGATAATAGAGGCTGAAAAAAGTTCGACGAGTACAAATCCCCAAATAGCAATAATTACTTCAAAATAAACCTAAAACCAGATCTGATCAATATGGAAGAAATAACGATTCATCACGAACACTGTCATACGTAAAAATTAATTTTAGAGCCCCTGCTATCTCTCTAAATAAAAAACGTTGGTGTAGTACACAGAGTGGCCGCTGTGTGGCAGACAACGCCCATGATTCTCAGTACAGTGCTCTGTGTGTGTGTGTGTGTGTGTGTGTGTGTGTGTGTGTGTGTGTGTGTGTGTGTGTGTGTGTGTGTGTGTGTGTGTGTGTTGTGTGTGTGTGTGTGTGTGTGTGTGTGTGTGTGTGTGTGTGTGTGTGTGTGTGTGTGTGTGTTTATTTCATCCTTTGACAGATGGCTACATTTCCAGCATGTCGATGTCTACACTTAAGGTGTCACGGGGCTCGGATCTCCTGGATCTGAACTCAGACTTTGGAATATTAAAAAGATGCTCCATTTAGAAAAATGTTTGATTTACTGATGATGTTAACATCTGAAAGAGTGTGGCTCCATCCTCTCAGTCAAGAAAGGTCAGAATCCGGATAGAAAAAGGCTTTCTAACGGAAAGTCTGTTTTTCAGGTTTTACTGAAACTGGAAAGATGAACATCTGAAACCACTTAATCTAGAATTGTTGTTCTTTTTTTCTTTCTTTTTTTTTTTTGGCCCTAGATCTTTAAAAAGCAGAGTTTAGGTTATAATGTGATGTGTTCTTGTAAATCTTGTAGACTTTGAAACATTGTGATATTACATCACTAAGTGTTATTTCTTTCACTGAAGCCACACTGACGTCACTTCGATTTATGGCTTCAGGGCAACTTTTATTTTTCTTTGTTGTGTTTGTTTTTTGGGGGGGGGGGTTTCATATTTTTGTGTCTAAAAAAGCAAGTGTAATAAAAATGTTCATTTAATTTGGTGTGGTTGTTTCTGTTTCTATTTTTCCCTCTTATTTCTCACAGATTATTATTATTATTATTATTATTTTACACCCTATTTTAAGTTTCTTTAAATTTTAATAAAACATTTTCTAAATTAATTTATTTATGATTAGAATGTCTTTTGATGAAAAGAAATGAATGTCATTTATAATAATCTGGCGGTGTTCGTGTCCAAGTGCTGTGTTTGTGTGTGGTCATAAAGCCTTTGAATCACCATGACAACATGTTTGTGTCCAGCTATTTGAAAGTGTTCAGGAGGAACAAACAGGATCAGTGTGATCGAGACCACCAGCAACGACACACAACCACACATCTGTGGCGCATTCAAAGCACTGATACAAAGTGTCATTTTTCAGAATTCCTAGTTTGTCAGAGCGGCTACAGAGCATGACGTCATCAATCACTGCTTTCTTAGTTTCATGCATTATCAATTAATCCGTTTGTGAAAAACACAAAAGAAAAATGAAATGTCCAACACAGTGTGTCAGAACACAAAGTGTCAACTTACTCGTTTTGGCCAAACAGTCCGAACTTCAAAGTGAAAATGTCTTTGTCTTCTCTTTATTATTATTATTATTATTATTATTATTATTATTGGTGGTGGTGGTGGTGTGTAAAATGTAATGCTTGGGACCTGTGGAAAAACTCATACAGTTTAATTTCAGTCATTTAAGTGAATAAGTAAAAAAAATAATGATAATAATTACATTAAATAAATATATAAAGTTATGCATTTTAACATTTTAGTTTTAATTTCCCTTCCTGTTAATATTTTGTTATTTATTATTTAATAAATCACTGCATTAATTCCTTGGCAAAAGGACATTTCCTTTTCCTTATTTATGTTATGCTTTATTTTATATATATATATATATATATATATATATAGAGAGAGAGAGAGAGAGAGAGAGAGAGAGAGAGAGAGAGATGACAGAGAGAGAGAGAGAGAGAGACATGACAGAGAGAGAGAGAGAGAGAGAGAGAGAGAGAGAGAGAGAGAGAGAGAGAGATGACAGAGAGAGAGAGAGAGAGAGAGAGAGATGACAGAGAGAGAGAGAGAGAGAGACATGACAGAGAGAGAGAAACAATTATAGTATTATAGTTACTAAAACGAATAAAGTTACTTCGTGTTTCTGAATATTAGAATGTGTATATGAATCAAATAATTATTTTATTTTAGAAGGAAGTTATAATGTGAATATAGCGATTTTTTTCCTCCTCATACGTTTACGACTCTCTTTTCCTTCAATCCTCCCATCATGAAAATATCTCTCTCTCTCTCTCTCTCTCTCTCTCTCTCTCTCTCTCTCTCTCTCTCTCTCTCTCTCTCTCTCTCTCTCTCTCTCTCGTTAAATCCTCGGCACGGAGCACCGGCACCGGGCCCCCGCGCCGTTTAACAGCATTCATGGCCCCATACGCTCCGCTGTCTGTTTCTCTTTAACGGGCTGAATCAAGCGAACAGCACGGGAACAAACCTGTACTTTTTTTTTATTTTTCTTTTTTTTTAAGTCTCCTTTTTTTCTCCGGCATGTCCTTTGGCACAAACATAAAAACCGGATTCTCGGTACGGGACATCCTGGATCTCCCCGACCTGACTAGGACAGGAACCGGGACACGTCGATCCGGAACAAAAGGGAAAGAGAAGGGAAACACCGACGAAGCCTCGTCGGACGTTCCAGGGTCGGGAAGCGCACAGAAACTTCGATATAACGGGCACAATGTATCCGAGCGCGGTGGAGGGAGTTGCGCCAAATGGATCTACGGATCCGCCAACCTGCACTTTTCACGTGAGGAGATTTAAAAGTTCAAACACCATTAAATTTACAAAGCTTCACAAGATTTCCAGCTCATATTTGGCCATGCTCTATCTCTAAAAGCTGGTAAATCCATTTTCGTGCGTTATTTTAAAGTTTGACTTAAAAATGTATGAATCTGCCCAAAATGTTGAAATTTGCATGTACCTTTGAAACGCGCTGTTCAGTTTGATCATAAAAATGACACCACAATATTATTTATTGTTAGTCTCTCCCGAAACGAGCCTGTCACAGCCGTGCGTAATGGCGCCTTTACGCACGCTCTCCAATCACTTTTTCCTCCTGTCTGAGATCTTAGTTTTTCAGCGTCAGACTCTGTCGTTTTCTAAAGCCTCTCATTTGCCAAATTTAAGTAAATGATAAACCATTTTACTTCTTGTGTTGGAGAGCTGCCAGTCCTGCGAACTGAGATCACAATCGTGTTTTTATCAAGAAATACAGGACAAATGTTTACACCGACTTCTGATCCCAACACATTATTCTAATTCGCAGGGACCTGTATTTTCATCCAAACCAAATTACTCGGATTTAAAATCATCAGTATTATCATGAGTCATGATGCGTTTCATGTGCGAACAGTTGAAAAAATCTCAATTTTTGAATAATCCTACAAAGAAAAACGTGAAAATCGGTATTTTCTGTTTGTTTCTGCTGTGTCAGATTAACGGATCTGTCTTCTCGCCCTGCAGTACATGGACTGTCCCTAAAGACCAAAACTCCTGAGCTGTCCACGGACGAGTCTCCGGACCCAGACCGGGATGGTTCTGCTGCCGGTGCGCACAAGAAACGCGGTAAGCGGCGCGTTCTTTTCTCCAAAGCGCAGACCTTTGAGTTGGAGCGCCGCTTCCGGCAGCAGCGGTACCTATCCGCAACAGAGAGAGAGCACCTCGCCGGCCTGATCCGCCTCACCCCGACCCAGGTGAAGATCTGGTTCCAGAACCACCGCTACAAGATGAAACGTGCTCGAACGGAGCGCAGCATGGAAGTGCTGCAGCTGTTGCAGGCTCACAGGATCGCCATCCCGGCCATGGGGCGGGGCGGGAAACCAGTCCTGGAGGACCTGGAGGTCTTGCTCAGGTCCATTTTGGGTTTCCCTCTGTGTGGACCAGCTGCTACACCCTGCGTGTGGCCCGGAGGACCGTGGAGTACCGCAGCTGCTGCGCATGTACCGCTGGAGGTGGTGAAGCTGGTGAAACGGTTCTGAGGGGACAGGTAGTCCACAAAACTGGTTATCGGCCTTAAATCACGTAGAAAACTTTGTGCATTTGTCTCGTTTCAGGATTAATCCTCCAAACAGAATCAAGTGAATCAGAAAATTATGACGACAGTCAAAACTCCACACCTCGTTACAAAATATTTCTATTTCCAATGTGATTTTTACTATTTTTGTGAATTCTCTGTTTTGACATTCATTGTAAAGAAACTTCGAATTACCATAAATTAACTTTTTGTTTGTTTTTGTAGATATGAAATTCTTCGCAAATCAGACGTGTAAAATCGTCTTTAATTCACCAAAATTTAAAATGTTCCTCGGGCGGATCAAACTAAATGTTCTGGTTTGATTTTGGGGACTTCTGAGTGGTTTCTGATATTGTTTTTGTTGTTAATTGTTGTTCTACAATACAGTATTTATAATGTACCGTTTTGGATCAAAGTGACTATTTATGACGTGAATAAAAGTTTGAGCAAAGTGGCCGCGTGGTTTGACTTTAGAACTCTGGCAGATAATAAATTGTTCTTTGTCACGACACAGAGAAAATATTCATTCGACATATCTCCGTTTAAATACAAATTAAACTAATAAGAACGTCTCAAATGTTTTTACGTTTCATCATACAATCAGACAAAAAGGTCTTAATTTCTTCTCTTCTGTTCGGATGGATCTTTAAATGCATTTTTGTTTCTGCTTTTGATTTGAAGTTTTCGTGTAACATCCTGTAAATACATCATGTGGTATTTTGAAGGGATTCAAAAACTGAGTTTGCAGTTTTCTTATTATTTGCAGACGGTGCACCCTGAAAGTATTCACAGCACTTCACTTTTTCCACATTTTATGTTACAGCCTTGTTCAAAATGGATGATATTCATTTTGTATTCAAGGTCAAGTATTCACAGTCTTTGCCATGAAGCTCATAACTGAGCTCAGGTGCCTCCTGTTTCCACTGATCATCCTTGAGATGTTTCTACAGCTTAATTAGAGTCCACCTGGGGTCAATTCAGTTGATTGGACATGATTTGGAAAACACACACCTGTCTACATATAAGGTCCCACAGTTGACAGTCGGAGCACAAACCAAGCATGAAGTCAAAGTAATTGTCTGTAGACCTCAGAGACAGGATTGTCTCGAGGCACAAATCTGGAGAAGGAAACAGAAACATTTCTGCTGCTTTGAAGGTCCCATCGAGCACAGTGACCATCATCTGTAAATGGAAGAAGTTCAGATCCACCAGGACTCTTCCTGTCTGAGCTCTAGCATTCTTCTGTGGAGAGAGGAGAACCTTCCAGAAGGGCAACCATCTCTGCAGCAATCCACCAATCAGGCCTGTATGGTAGAGTGTCCAGACAGAAGCCACTCCTTAGTAAAAGGCACATGGCAGCCCACATGGAGTTTGTCAAAAGGCACCTGAAGGACTCTCAGACCAGGAGAAACAAAATTCTCTGGTCTGATGAAACAAAGATTGAACTCTTTGGCGTCATGTTTGGAGGAAACCAGGCACCATCCCTACAGTGAAGCATGGTGGTGGCAGCATCATGCTGTGGGGATGTTTTTCAGCAGCAGGAACTGGGAGACTAGTTAGGATTGAGGGAAAGATGAATGCAGCAATGTACAGAGACATCCTGGATGAAAACCTGCTCCAGAGCGCTCTTGACCTCAGACTGGGGCGACGGTTCATCTTTCAGCAGGACAATGACCCTAAGCACACAGCCAAGATATCAAAGGAGTGTCTTCAGGGCAACTCTGTGAATGTCCTTGAGTGGCCCAGCCAGAGCCCAGACCTGAATCTGACTGAACATCTCAAGAGATCTGAAAATGTCTGTGCACCGACGCTCCCCATCCAACCTGATGGAGCTTGAGAGGTGCTGCAAAGAGGAATGGACCAAACTGCCCAAAGATAGGTGCACCAAGCTTGTGACATCATATTTAAGAAGACTTGAGGCTGGAATTGCTGCCAAAGGTGCATCAACAAAGTATTGATCAAAGGGTGTGATTACTTACGTATTTGTGATTTATTAGTTTTTCATTTTTAATAAAGCCACAACAATTTCACAAAATGTTTTTTCATGTTGTCATGCCGTAGAATTTTAAGTTGTTCAACCTGGTTAATAGATCATTTGCTCAGAAGCCACGCAGTACCATCGCGCTGTGGGTTTTTGTTCCAGTCATTAACAGCACTTAAATTTAAGATGATCATCTGGAACCAAAATATACAAGAAATATATAAATGTACAGAAAGTGGTGGACTTAAGGTTTGAGAATTGAACCTTGTGACAGTGGACATCATCATCACTAAAGTGCCTTTTAGCAGGTTCTGGTGTGCCATTAACCCCTGCATGTGAGCACCGCGACCTCACAGTGTGAGTGTAAAGCATCAAAGTAAAGCACTTTAGTGCTGTTCAAACAGAGAGCAGTTCTCCGTCTCTGATCCAGCTGTCAGATGGTTTTCTTAAACAACAAAACTACACAATTCTGCTGGCAGTTTTAAGGGAGGTGAAGTGAAACTGTGAGTGGGGGTTCCACAAGGCTCTATCCACAGACTGCTGATTTTTGACTTTCAAACTCTTGTTTGACAGCAGGTTCTGGTCCAGAGTTCCACACAATGATGGTTCTGACATTTAGATACACATGTCCGATACACGCGGAGAACGGGTCCTTAAACCAACAACCTTGTGTTGGGGTGGGTAGGTGCACGAGCTGCCTGCACCAGTCTACTGCGTCGTGACAAAGTAAAGAAAGGAGGGGTCAGCTGTATTCAAAGGGGTCAAAGGTCAACTCCATCCATAGAGTGACGGAATGTGTCACCTGTTGTTGATAAAGAAGAAGAGTAAGAAGAGGAGACCTGGACAAAGAAAAAGGACAACCAGGAAGCGAACTTTGAAGGAGTGATGCCGTGCGCTTTAAAATTATTTTGACGGCATTCTGTTTTCTAACGAGCACAATGAAAATGCTGAAAAGAACTTTATTCAAACAGCTGCTGGCACAAAACAGCAGGAAAAATAAACATCACAGCAGATTCACAAAGATACCATGAACAAATTTATTGTGAAAAACATGATGAGCTGCAATTTTTTAAAGATAATATTTTGTTTGTTATATATTTTCAGCCAGATGACGTCAGACGTACTGTTCGAACTGCATCCAGCAGGTGGCAGCAAATGATTTACTAAACACAATCTCTTATTATTTGTATATCTGTATTTGATATTTCTACTGTTTCTTATGTGTCCGACGACTAATATAAATCATCCTGATTTCTATTTTATGTTTTATACTGATGTTCATTAACAAACTATTTCCTTGTCTTATAATAATAATAATAACAATATAATGATGATGATGCTCATTGAAATCTTTATTACTTTATTTGCTTTCTAATGTAGCAAAATGAGGCATTCATAAATATTTGCAAATATTTTGATCAATTTGTCAAAAATGGTGTGGGGACAACGTATTCTTATTTCAGTGACGATGACAAAGACGTGGGACTCCCACAGGATGGGAAAGATCCTGGACATTCTACTGCCAGCAGGATGAACCAGGCAGGTTCATTCCCTCCTATCAGAGAGCAGACTCCAAGACTGTGTCAGTGATGAACAATCTGCAGAGCGTCAAACCTCCACTGGACCCGTCAAGGTGACGGTCCATAACCAGTGCTGTTCACACGCTGCAGACATAAGACACGATCAGTCCACCAACCAGAAACACAAATGACCTGCCTGTCCCTCGCTGAGAAGTCAGACAGGCAGGCTGACGGTCTTCCCAGCCGTGGCAATGAAAAGCAGAACATTAGGTTCAGTTCCCTGCAGACGTACAGTCACGCTGCAGTCTGGAAAACACGGCTTTCCAATCCCTCTGGAAGCTCTGGAGGTGCAGGTCCAAAATGCCATTAGAAAAACATCAGCGTCTACGTGTGTCCATCAGGAGGTACAACTACAGCTGGTCCACGGTGAAGACGGGCCTCAACAGACTGTCACCAAAAACACCTTCACACAACATCTGAGGGTCAGAGCTGTTTGTGTTTGGCAGAAGACTGCACTCACAGAGAGCTGCTGTAGTTTTTAATGTCATAGTGTCACCAATGTGTGAGATGGGGATAAACAGACAGACGTCACATCACTGCCTGGTTTATTTTAACACACTGCAGCTCTTAAGTTACTGATTTTCTTTTAAAAAGATCAATAAAATAATAATTGTGGATCCACAACCAGATAATCACCAACCTGTCAACAAATCACAAACTGATCAGCTGATTAGTTTCACAGCTGCAGAAATGAAGGTCAAAATGTGACCTCCTGAACTCAACGTGGACTGACCTCATGGTGGCGCTGTTGAGCTCTGATGGAGGGTGCAGACCAGCATCCATGTTTCCTTCATGCGGCTCTAAGTGGTGTCGACCTGCTGCCTTGACCCCGCGCCCCTCACACTGAATGATTTCTGAACACCACTTCTGGCTTTGTGACCTCTGACCTCCTGCACACTGTATCCAGATGATGATGGAGCTGTTTCTGAGGCAGAGGGCAAAAGTTTAAACGCATCACAACCTTGGCGCAAAGAGAGACCAACAGTTAAATACATTAAGCAAAACGGTCCAAAGAAACACATGAAAGGAGGCGGGGCAAAGGTGAGCAGCAAATTAACACTCGGCTGTTATTTGAAGCTCTTCAGCAAAAACTGGGACAGAAAAAAAACCTCTTTTAAATGGATATATTATAGTTTTTCGTTCCACCCTGAGGACTGGAATGACCACAAGGGTGCACAAATTAAAGAAGACTTTAAAAAAAAGAAGAGGAGTAAAAAAGAAAAAAAAAATCAGTCAATCTGTGATTATTTGTGCTGTGACGCTGAGCGGCAGAAATAGTTTGGTTCTGCTGTTGGACTCAGTTCTGTCAGATGAAAAGTGAGACGAACTCCTGATGAAGGTTCAAAGAATGCGTCTCCACCTCACCCTGTATTCTGCATCTTCTTCCATCTCACCAGCCACCTGCAGGTCCTCCTTCAGCACATCCAACAACCTGCTGCCTGGGGGCTCCATCCTCAGCATCCTTCTCTAGACGTAGCCTTCATCCGTCCGCTGCATGTGTCCGAACCAGCTACATGTTAATTAATCAGAAACAACACTTCTGTCATTATGCTCATTATGCTAATGACACAGAGTTATTCATCACCATAGGTCCTGATGATCAGATGACTCACATCCTGCATGGAATCATGAAACCAAAGAACATCAGTGTAATGAGGCTCTTCTGCTTGGACCAATGGCCCAAAAGAGACAACAGCCAAAACCAGCTTTTATGTTTAACTCAGATTTAAATTTTAATTTGTACACACAAAATACCAATTGTCCTTCCTCCACCTTACAATTATACTTCCATTCTTTTCTCAATCAGCAAGATGCAGAAAAGCTTGTCCATGTCTTCATCTCAAGAGCAGGTGAGACCACTGGGACACACTTTTTCTCTGATGTCCCAAAAAGACAACTAACAGACTACAACTTAATTTCAACCAAACTCACAACAAATTTTAAGGTTACTGGTGCACAAAGTTCTCAGTGGTTGAGGATCATCAGATGCTCTTGTATCTTTTACGTGTCTTCATGATGACTCTGATCCTCCTGATCGTTAGTTCTCTGGGTTTGTTCCTGTTTCCATTGGGGTCTCCACAGCAGATCCAACATCTGCAGGTTGGTTTGGCGCCACTTTTACACCAGATGTGCTTCCTGAAACAGCTCCACATTACATGGAGAATGGACAGGGGTGGTCTTGAACAAGGAACCTTCTGGTCTAGAAACAAGCCCACAAACCACTCACCCACGCCACCCTCAGGTCCTCCCACAATGCCTTGCTAAATTTGCTGACACAAAGGACTTTAATCACTTTTACTGAATTTTCTTTTCTTTTCATGTGAATTGATCCTTAGATCCTTTTGATGAAGGATCAACTTGCATTACTGATTTTTGCTCCCGATTTGAAAATTGAGGAAATCAAGGCAGATGTTTTAAAATCGTGGCCAAATTTCATATGTAATTTTCGAGTTCTTACTATTACCTACTATTTTACATCAGATTACATACAAATGTAACCAATTTTTTGCAGTTTTTTATTTATTTTTTGTGCATCCACTAAACACCTCCTCCTTTGGGTTTGTTGCTGTCTCTGGTGCAAACAACAAACTGCAACTTAAACTGTGAAAAACATGCGGCAGCGACTAAACAACGCGACAGAGAATCAGTTCTGTGTGTTTAACACAATCAGTCGAACCAATCAGGAGCAGTAAGTCACCAAGACAAAAAAAAGAGAACGAAAAACATTCTCCAGATTCCCAAAACTTTGCTTTTCCTCTCATAAAACATGGAAGTGTTTTAATGATGCCTGCACCCTTATGCAATGCATCATTGGATAATATCAGAGACGTCTGTGATCCACAGTGACCATGAACACAGCTGTGTTTTTAGCCTGCACACAAACTGGACCGGCCTCCAGCATGGCCGCCGACCATGTGGAAGCAGCACCCTGATTGGTCCTCTGTCGGCGAGCAGGATTTGTACGATGGAGGGGCCAGGTGGTCTGGACGACCCCCTTCAGGCCTCCTGGCTGGAGTGGGCCTCCTCTTTGAGAGGCGTTCAGGGTCCCAGCTGCTTGGCCTCATGTTCCTCCAGAGTGCAGGATTAAATGAAGTGAGCCAAAAAAAAAAAAAAAATGAAAGGAAGCAGCAAAGCAGGAAAGGTAAAGGGGGGGCCCAAATGGACGTGGTTGTAAGTGGTTAACCCCCCCCCCCCAACCATCACCATCTCCTCCTCTGTCAGCTTCATTCAGGCAACAGCAGAGAACCGCCATCATCAAAAAACTGAAGGGGGAAAAAAAGGAGTTCTGAGGGTTAAAATAAAACGCTGCAAACAAAGTCCAGAATTTGACCTTTGAACTGAGGGGAGGGGCCAAATGAAACATGTGACCAGCTGTGGACGCGACTGAGACAAACTATTGCCACTGCTAACCAGCAGGGGGCAGTCACAACAACTTTGTGATGTCATAAGGTGAGAACATTAAAGAAAGGCAGCATTTTGATTCAGATCATCAACAAAAATTCATCATTGAACCAGAAGAAGTCATTAAAACCCAAAACTACTTTTTAGAAAGTTCAGCATTGTAAACAAACAGAAAAACAGTGAAGATCACATGATCTCCAGCCTCCTCTGGTGTTTGTTGGAAATAAGCCCCCCCCCCCCAAAAAATATATTAGTTTATTTCCACATCAAAGCAGACAGAGATCCAAAATAAAAGCTGAACATCTGTCAAGACTCACTTACATTCAAATTTCTGAACATAATTTAGCCTAAAAACAATTCAACAGCTCGTTTCACACTAAAAAGCAAAAAGTGCTTCACAAACATAAAACAGCATAAATTAAATTCAAATGATTATTTTTAAAACATATGTTTGAATATGCAATAAAAGATAAATAGATTTTGATTAGAAACATAAGTGTCCAGAATTTGCACACACACAAGAATGTGATCTGGATCAGGAATCAGATTCTTAAAAACAAACAAACAAAAAAAAAAACTATTACAGATTTAAATGTTGGAAAGAATCTGGATCTTAAACCATCAAGTCCACATTCAGACAGGAGGAATGTTTATATATATATAAGAAGCTGTTGTCTTGTAACAAACAAAAAATACAAACTTATTTTTTTCTTATTTTATTTTTTGTCTGAACAGATTGGCAGAAGTATGCGCTTTCTGAGTACACTTCTAGTTTAGCACTCAGAGCGTCACACAACATAAAACTGTCAACTAATAAACCAGGAGACCAAAGTTACCACTTATAACCCACACAGGTCTTTATGATGTCATAAGGTTACAAAATCTATGGAGGAGGAGGAGAAAAGTTGCCTTAGAATGAAAAGAAATTGGACAGATTAAGCTGATCCAGATCGATCCAGATCAAAATCTGTTCAACTCTTCCCTCAATCAAACAATATCTCCTGACAAAATTTTAGTGTTGTCTGTCAACTGCTTTTTGATCACTGATGACATAAACACCAACCTCCACAATTAAGGGCAGATCCAACAATATTTTTATTTTTATGTTGCAAGATCCAACCATTTTGTTCATTTTAGTCAGTTTCTCACAAAATATCACACAGATGTTCATATTATTTAGAGGTCAAAGGTTGAGGGTTCATATGGTTGTGTTTTGGAGGTTTAATGAGGGTCCCATAGTTTGTCTTTCTTTTAAGTCAGAAGTTTAGTTCTAAATGTTCAAACCTTCACATTATTGAATATTTACGCTCTATAACTGCACAGTTTTACGCAGAGGACTCTGCGTAAAACTGTAATGTTTCTAAGAAGGCATTTTAAAGCAACATTTTTCATATTTTATTGATAACAGTTTCACACTTTGCAAATTTTATTGTGAAATTTTAATGAGCGTTCAATGTTCATCATAAATGTAAATGACTGACCATTACAAAGTTCTGCTAAAAGTCGAGTGTGGCTTCTAATCTCAAATGTTCTGACTTAAATAGTGAAAATTAGGATTAAAATAAAATGAGTGTTCATTCTCTCTCTCATTCTCACTCACACACACACTTTCATCTTGTTACTCAATTTTATAAGTTTCTGATCTGCACTCTTTGAAATGTACACAGTAATTTAGAGTTTACCATAAAATTTGAAGAGTGATAAATCAAGTTAATCAACATTAATGGAGAGAATTTAAAAAACGTGATGAGAAATCTGCTGAAACATGTTTCACCAAATCATCAAACACAATGCAGCATTTATGCAAAATTAAGGAAATCACAAACACTAAACAGAGACAAAAATGATAAAACGTTGTTCATATTCATAAACAATGAATTAGGATTATACATAATTCTAAATTACAAGGAAACGTTTCCTCCTTTGGATATTATAAAGTTGCAGAGTGGATTTAAAATACTAAACTGTCACATTTTTGAAGCATTTCAGCAGTTTCATGCTGATTTTTTTTTTTTTTTTTTTTTTTTACACTGAACTGTAAATTAACTGAACATAGTGGGAAAAAAACATTTCTGTCAAAGTTATGCTGCATGCTGTTGAGGAAGATTTTCTGCAGGTTTGCAGGATGGAAGTTTTATTTTTTTTAATGAGAGAATATATTCATGTTTAGAAAGAAATGCGAAAGCTTCTCATCTACTTTAAATCCTTTCATTTCAATGTCAATATTTGACGATTTTTAATAAATTCAGACTTCACTCAGACAAAGCAGCCTGACTCTGACCTCACCTGGATCCAAAGGGATCAACGGAGGTCCAGGCCCCCAGTGTTTACACCAAAAACAGGTTAAGAAGAGCTTGAACTGAAGATTTTAATTTAGAAATGACCAAATAAGAAACACAGAAAGTCAACAAAAGAGAAACAGTAATATCACGAGTCTGAAAGAAGTTTTGACAGTAACAGAACCGGATCCTGATGTAAATAACTGATTTTGTCAACAGGTGCAAGACAGGATTTTTTTTTTAAGTAAGTCGTGTCCCATCTCACCGTTTAAAAAAGTAAATATAGACATTAATACATTTTTTAAATGTAGAATTCAAGTCCAGATCCTGATGAACACTGAAAATTAACGGGTTCGTTGTCTTGACAAGACAAAACGTTTGAGTAACTTAAAAAAAAAATGAAATTAAATAAATAAAAGCAAACAAGAAGTCTTTATCTGAACAAAAGCCCTTCAGAGTCCACATCTGGATTCGGCAGGTTGATGGTTCTGATTCTTCCACTAAGTGTTGTGGAGGTCGGGTGCTGCTGACAGTAGTCCAACAAACAAACAAAGAAGAGTTTTTAAGTTACCAAGAGACTCGAACATTTAAAGACTTCTTCTGCACCTGTAGAATGTGACTAAAGGTCATACGGGATCACTGAGTCCGAGTCCTTCTGGGTGCTACCTTCAGATTCCTGAATTCTGATCCTGGTTCTGGTACCGAAGTGATCCTTCCCTCCTGCAGCTGGACCAAACTCCAGACAGAAAGCAGCGCCTCATTTGAACCCGACATAACTGTGACGTCACAACAGGTCAGCAGGTGATTGGCTGGTCTGGGTGCAGTTTAAAGGCATCAGGAGTATGTGAAAGTTTTCACCTCATTTTGAATCAGACTTTCTAAATGCTGCCTGTAAGAAGGTTTCAGCACATCATCTTGATGACATATTCAGAATCAATTACTGCGTTTAAAGAGTTAAACATTAAAAAGTATCTGATCTTAATCATTCTGCCAGTAATTCAAAATCAATGCACGTCAGTGAAGGTTAATCAGATTAAATCTGGAAAAAGGTTCAGATCACATCACAGTCACGTGCTGATAAAAGTTTTTATTTCCATTAAAAAGTTTGAATAAGGACTAAAAAAAATGCTTCATGCAAATAAAAATAATCTTGAATTTTAAGGGGAAAAAAAAAGAAATTAAATCAGAACTCTGCAATAAAGTGATAATCAACTTTCGAATGTTTTGTGAAAGTATTTATTTAATTCAGTAGAAATTTTGAATTATATATATTAAATAGAAATTATAAATAGGAAATAATAGGAAATAATTTAAATTGTGATTTTGTAAGTATTTAATGCAAAAAAGTTTTGTAGAAAAATATATTATTGGTTGTTGAGATATTAGAATAAATCGTTAAGAAACACCTGCAAAGAAAACCTGTATGAACAGTTTAAATTTAAAGTGTCTATTGAGCAATTTGTCTACATTTAATCTCAATAAATCACCAAAGTTATAAAGGTTAAAGAAGTAACCGACCTCAATAAATTATTCAGAAACAACAATGAAAAAGTATGAGTACAATAACGATAATAATAAATCTGTGTATTCTACTTTTAGGATGACAGTAAATAAAAACTACATGTGCACGCGGACTACGCGCACATTCACTTCGAACTGCAGCTTTGGAAGATTTAAACCTTTTAAACCTGTAATGCAAGAATCCAAATTCGAATCCACATTTTTAGTTTCAAAAACGTTTTAAAAATCGCTCCGTTTTGTGAGTGAAAATAAAGAAATAAATCCGTGTTTGTGTTGGAGCTGCTGTGCGTCGAGGAACCGATCAGATCGTTTCGTGCGCAACTGGAAATGAAATGGAGACAATCAAGCAGCGAGCGCGCGCCCGCGCACAGACACATCATGACAAACGAGATTTCTACACAGATTTAAATTTTCGACTTTATTACCAAACACGTGAACACCTTCATACATTATATATATATATATATATATATATATATATATATAATGCCCAAATTAGTTTTTTTTAAACTTAATTTTGAAATATATTATCAAACATATTTAAATCTGTGTTTAGAATCCAAAGACGGTTAACGTTGGATGCAAACAGCATTTATTTGGACTTTTGTTTAAAAGTGCGCTAAACTTTGCAGCGGGTCCTATTTGGACTCTGAAATATTTTCTCCACTTCACGTCACGTCAGTCACCGCGGCTGGTGGCTCCGCCCCCTCCATGTGCCGCTGCGTGAGTCCAGTCCGGGATAAGGACAGCTGTGCTCCACGTGCAGCCCGGCAGCTGGACTTCATCCAGGGAACAGAACCGAGCCTCCGCGCGCAACAGCCGGAGATCAGGGAAGGGCCAGCAGGCAGCCAGCGGCGGACACAGCGGGCAGAGGGCCGCATCATGTCCCTGAGCCCAAAGCAGTCCACCCCCTTCTCAGTCAGCGATATCTTGAGCCCGATGGAGGACAGCTACCGCAGGTTCGGAGCCGCGGAGCCCGCGGCGGGCAGCGTGGGGCCCCCGCTGGGCGCGTACCGCCAGCCGCAGGTGTCCCAGGCCGGGATGCAGCATCATCATCATCAGCAGCAGCAGCAGCACCTGCTCCATCACCACCATCACCATCACCACCACCACCTGTCCTCTTCCTCCTCATCATCACCTTCCTCATCCTCAGCCACAGCAGCCGCCGCTCTGGGGCCCGCGGGCCCCTACCACGTCTCCCACGGGGTGCCGCAGTTCTCCGGGGGGTTCTGCGCCGGCGGGGACCTGCCGTCCTACCAGGAGACCGTGCGGGGCGGAGGACCGGCGGCCTGGTACAGCAACCCCGAACCCAGATACCCGACCAGTAAGAGGGCTTCGAGCCAAACCTTCATCAGAGTGAAAGTTTAACAGAACTAAATGATCCGGACCGTCCGGCTTCTAGAAGCACCAGTCAGACCATTTAAAATCTACTTTTTTGACATTTAAATGTTCCAGAAGAGCATCTAACAAATCAGGGCTCAATTTTTACCACCTTAAACTAGAACTTATTATTATTTAGTATCATTTAGTCCTCAAATGACAGATTATTTCCCCAAAGTCAAATGACGTATTCAGAGCTGAATTATTATTAATTAGTTTTAAAAAGTCTTTGTCTCACAGCCAAACATCACCTGAGCACAACACAAAAACGCTTTCACTGATTTTGCTCAAATTTTGTTCATTTTAAACGGGTTTAGTTGAAGAAAGTGCATCTGAACAGAAAACAGAAGATTTCAAATACTTTAAATGTTGAAATAATTTATAACCAGTAAAAATATATCAACTCGAATTTAACTACTAGACAGTTTTACTACTTAAAAATAAACATCTTTGAAGAGTTTATAGAACAGCAGCCTTTGTGCAGGAAATACAATTGGAGCACTCAAGTTTCAAACTTTTCAACCCAGTTTGTAAAACAGATTGTCTCGAAAATAAACAGACTCACATTTTACTGGTGTTTCACGTGTTTAAAAATGCAACTTTTGGTTTCATGCTGTTTAAACCATTCAGTTCTAAAACCGGTTTAAACTAAAAAAATGTAGACATTTACAGTCGATTAATTCGGTGAAATATAAAATCTCAAACTACTTTAAAGCGAAACGTTTTGAAGCTGTTGCTTTGATTAAAACCAACATCTATAGATGATGTCTTTAAAAAAAAAGTTAAAATAAGTTAATCAATTTGATTTTCGGTTTTAGATCAAATTATTTTTTCCCCTTTTTTTCTGACGGTCAAAGTCTGGTTTAAAATATTTCTGTAGTTTGTGAGAAGTCAAACAAAAGTAGTAATGATTAAATGCTTTAACTTGATAGTTTCCAGATTATCAGAGCAGATTTAGTTTTATGGTTTCGAGTGTGAATGTTTTGTCGAAATTAAAAAAAAAAAAAAAAAAAAAAAAAAAAAAAAAAAGCCTGCGCGCGTTTTGTTGATTTCTTTTTGTGTCAGTTTCCAGACTGATGGGCCCCTCCGGCGGGATGAACGTGCCCGGGATGGTGAACTCTCTGGCAGGGATGGATTCCGCCGCCAAGTCGGTGGTGACGCTGCACGCGGCGCCGCGCCGGAAGCGCAGAGTTCTCTTCTCGCAGGCGCAGGTCTACGAGCTGGAGCGGCGCTTCAAGCAGCAGAAGTACCTGTCGGCGCCGGAGCGCGAGCACCTGGCCGGCCTGATCCACCTCACTCCGAACCAGGTCAAGATCTGGTTCCAGAACCACCGCTACAAGCTGAAGCGGCAGGCTAAAGACAGGGCCGCGCAGCAGCAGGAGGGCAGCGCAAACACGCGCCGGTCCTCCTCCATGTCCCCGGTTCTGCCCAAAAACGGCAATAAGGACTGTCGGAGCAACTCCAGCGGGTCCAACCAGATTGGCACACGGCAGAGCAGCTCGGAGGAGACCATGGGGGTGAACCAGCAGCTGAACCAGCGGTTGTCCTCCGCGGAGGAGCTGGGCGATTTGTCTCCCAGTCCGCCGTTGGCACTGCACGGTCACATCAACATGACGCAGACGGACGCCGCGCTCATCGAGTACACAAACACCGTGATCGGATCCAATTTGCTCTATGGAAGGACTTGGTAGTTCGAGGGGTAAGCGCGCGCGGAGTACAATAACTGGCGTAACATTCCGTGCGTAAAAATCTGGTTTTACGCACGAACAGACCCCAAATCACGGCTGAGAGCAGGCGCCAAAACCCGCAGAGTGGACGCATAATGATTGTCAAATAGTCCATTTCCAGTGTGATTTTTCATATAATTTTTGATACTTTGTGTGGAAGTGATCACCACTGAGTTCATATTTGCAGAATTTCTGCAACAAATTAAAATCTTGCAGGTTTATACAGCAGTTGAAGGGTGTTTGTTGAAGAAATTGAAGATTTCAAAAAATAAAAAAATCTCACTTGGGGCAACACTCACCTGGAATTTAAACCAATCAAAAACCAGGGTAAAATTTTTAAATGTCTGGAGAAGAATCAGCAAAAAAAAAAAAACAAAAACAAAAAAAATCTTATCACAGCTGATTTTAAACCGAATAACCTTTTTCAGTTTGGCATTTCCATTTTGTTTTGGTAATATTGTTTATTTCTGTTTTAAAAATGAACTCTATCAGTTACAGCCAATGGCAGTCTAACTATAGGTTTGTAAATCACAGAAATGTTTACATGAATGCAGCAGATACAATCCATAAATCACAAGACAAGAAACAATCCAGACTGTTTGAGAGTGATTCAAAACATATTTCTTGAAGTTTGAGACTTTCCAGTGAAACCACATCGATGAGAAATAACTGAAAAAAAATTCATTTTTATTTTTTTAAAATAAACATTGGAGAAATCTCTCAAAAATAAATGAACACAATGCTTAATAATGATTGTATTTTCATCATCTTTTTTTTTTTTTAAGGTTAACATTTCTACTTTTTTTCCCCCAAATGGAATATAAGAAAAATAACTGTTTACAAAACAGACAATGAAAAGAAAAGAAAAAAAAAATGTCTCATCTAAAATTATCTGCTGCTCCAAGGTGAAACGTGGCCTTCAGTTTCACTGGTATCTTCTGGAAGGAGGAGGAGGGGGGTAACTTTGGTAACCCTAAAACACAGAAAACACAGAGATGGACTGTTTTCTCTAATTTTAATTAAAATTTTACTCATCTTTTACCCAGAATCCAAAGATTTAAAAAAAAGTCACGGCTTTACTAAGCAGTTTTATGGATCCTGGGGGACATATTATTCCACTCAGCCTGACCGGTCAAATCAATCAATCAATAAAAATTACTGGGTTGTTCCTCTTAATGACAATGACCTCTGATGATGCTCAGCTTCATGGAAATTGATTGAAAACATTTTGAGAAATCCTGCTAACAAATGCTGATCATGTTCAATCTGTTGGATCTCGTAAACTATAATGGGGTCTGTTCTTTCAATTCTGGAACTTCTTTAAAAGACAAAGTATATCCTGCCCAAAGGTCAAAGGTCAACCCTGCAACAAATACTCCTGAAATCCACGAAGAACCTTTTGAAATACAATGTTCATGAAAAAAAATAAAAATAAATTACAAATGGACAAACAGCTGAAAAATCCCTCTTTGGTAAGACAAATGGAAGATAAAGTCCAAATTCTTTATTTTTCAGAATTTTCACTGAAAGCATATCTGACTTTTTGTGCAACTTGAGGGTGAAGGTCGTCACCCCATCTGTCTGGATACAGACAGACAAGCTGACTGTCTCTGGTTTAGAATTTGAACTCAGAACTCAGAAGAAGTCTATTGCCATTGCCAGTGAACAGGATTCACAGACTAGGAATTTGCTTTGGTACAATGGTGCAACATTAAACAGAGAGCAATATAAAATGCTAAGATAAAATATGTGCAAAAATAAGATAAAATATAAGATAAAATATGAAATATGAAAGGTCATCTGGATTTGTCACTACATGTTTTCTTTTATCACTTTTGAAGTCATCTTATGACATCACAAGGTGTCCAGCTCGAGCTAACATACAGTCCAAGTTGTGACGTCCCTCCGCTGTCAGGTCACTGAAGGTTTGCCCCATTGGTTTGATATTTAGATTTTACTCTTTTTTTTTTTTTAAGGTTAATTTGCCAGGATTTGACAAACAGGACTTTAAATAAAGGTCCAACAGAATCTGTCGATACAGTCTGTTATTTTAGTAGAGAATAAAATCCTCCTGATAAAAAGGTACCAGTTTGTAGTTTTTTTTTTTTTTTTTTTTTTAAATCATCACAATGAAGAACAAAGGCTGCAAGGTTCAGAGGAAAATAAATCAGCTGTTTGATGACCATGACAACCTCAAAAAATATTAAGGAGGTGGTCAATGAGTCCATGTTTTTTTTTTTTTTTTTTTTTTTTTTTTTTTTTGAGTTTCACACTTCGATGTAAATATTGTGGCAGCTGAAAACTGTTTGTTACCTTCATATTTTAATTCTGATGCTCAGGATCTACGGGGGGATTCACTGTTATTTTTCCCCTTTGTCTCTGGTTTGTAAGAATTCAAAAATAAAAATTGGGAATGTTTGGTTGATGGACGCTCGGTCATTAATTCACCTACAGCTCTCGAACGTCTGTACCGTGACCACACAAAATGTTTGCAAATTTGCTGAGTGATGTAAAATCTAGATATTTAAATATCTGAGATGCAAACATTTGCCAAAATGAAGCTGGTGTCATATAAGCGAGCCATGTCTAGTAGGCGTTTTGTAAAAACTCAGTTCCAAAAAGCAGATAAAGTTTACAGCCAGTCAGTGGACAAGACAGATTATACGAACAGGATCAGTGAAGAATTAATGTATTACCCAGGAAGTGACTGAGTTAGCTAGCAAGCTAACTAGCCTAGCCTAGTCCACAGCAGTTCATGCCAGCTAGCTTTACTTGAAAACACGCCTGTCAATCTCGCAATCAGTAGATATCGTCTGCTGATGAGTTTTTGTCAAGCTGACAGACTATTTTTTATTAAAAATATGTCACTTCATAGTTATGTAGTTGAATATTTCTGTATGATGATTATCTACATGCTAACTGCATAGTGGAGCTTAAAACCATAAAAAGTCCACACTTTGCTAAGCTGCAGACCCGCCCATTAAGTAGACATAAATCCAACTTTTAAAGTGACCGGGTTCGGTTTTAGGGAGAACAAAAAGCAAAAGTCCTTGTCCACCAGAGCGCTTCATAAGATGAACAGTCAATGCCAAGTAAGCCACTCAGTAACCATGGCAACAAGAATAAATTCAGTCTTCAGGCTGGACAGTTTAACAGACTGTTTTGTGAATTTAGTCTGAAAAGTGTTTGCGCAACTCACCTAAAAAAAAAAAAAAAAACTCACCTCACCACGAAGTTGAACCAAAATAAATCTGACTTCATTCAATACATCGGTTTTCCATCAAACCACGGTTTCCTACAACTGATGGTAAAATACTCTATTAAAACATATTGTGTCAAACTGAAGGACTTTTACCTGCTGCTGCTGTCCTCGGTCGTTTCTGCGATCTTGCCAGTCATTGCGACGGTGCTCAAAACGTTGCTGGTAGCCGCCTGTGGCCCGGCCTTCTTGACCGCGGTTCACGTTTTGCTGGTAGGCATTGTGCTGTGACTGCATGGCTCGATCCCAACCGTGAGCTCCTCTGCTGTACTGCTGCCCCGAACTACAACAACAACAACCAGCGTAACAGATTAAACACTAAAACAAGAGACGGACTTAAAATAACCGTCTGTAATAACAGGAGTGTGGCGGAAATAAAAGCAGGGTTAAACAAAGGCCTGAAGTGGAAAAACAACAAGTGACGGGAACAGTAAAAAGTATTAGACTACAGAAAGTAGTTTTCTTTCCAATTCTAATCCTAGTCTGAGTTATTTAACTATTGGTAAATTCAGATAATGTTGACACTCAATGCTTGTGAGATTTCAAAATAAAATCCAGAAAAGGGATGACTACCCTTTGAGGCAGTCTATGTGTTTTATTGTGAAAAGGAAGTGTGTCGTCGGCACTGATGATAATTCGCGAAGTCGAAGCTCGATTTACTGAGTGGTTACACATAATCACTCAATACATAGATTTTTAATGATTTACTTTTTTTTTTTTTTTAATTCTGCAGCAGAATCGCTCCAAGGAGATGAATAAAATTCTGTCAGTGACATTATACAGTGAAGTGAAATTTTATGAATGTTTGTGCACCAGCAAAAAAAAAAAAAAAATAGATGGCAACAGAATTACAGCGACAGTAAAATCTGTCCGTATTTCAGCTCGCCATTACAAATGTGTTTCGATTGTAATTCCGTTACCGTAGAACTGCCCGGATGCTAATTTGGCCAAGAAGGTAAAACACTTGGATATCGCGCACCTTAAAGTCAAACTTTAAGACCCGCACCCTTAGCACTCTTCCTGGCCTGTGATTGGTCAGTCCTGCTTTCAGAATAAAGTTAACTGCATTTAAACTGAAAAATTTAACACTCCATTTAAAAACAACCAAACTCTAACCACACAATCCTCAATTCAACAAATGTCGCTGACCAAGAGAAAACTGACAGTTTATAAAGATAATTAAGTGACTTCACAGATCAGAATATCAAAACAGTCACAGCTGATCAGTCAACATCTGAAGGTATTTTGGACTCCGACAAGCTGTGATTTCTGAAATTAACAATTACTTAATAGTTGAAAATTATTCATATTTCAGAGTTAATTAGAAAATTAACTGATGGTTGCGGAAAAATCTTGCAAACTTTATAATCAGTATTTCTGGATTTAGAATATTTTTAAAATTTCCGATGATAAAGCGGGAACACGCTGTGCACTAGATGAACGGGTTATAAGTTCATTTTTAATTCTGACAACAAATCTTGCATTTGTTGGAAAAGCTGGTGTGAAGTTGGTGTTTGAGGACTTCAAAGACAGCGAGCAGCTTTGAAGTGACCTCACTAAAATCAAACTGACTTCACGTTAGCTGAGGGATCAGGCGCTTAACGAGAGGAGCGACTCATTAACGGCGCACAGGAAGCAGCACAGCGACGCAAACACTATTCACATATGGCTCAGATCGCCACGCTGGCGTGTCATTATTAAAGTCTCTTCCTACTGGCAACAATCACAAGAGATGAAATGATTAAGAGGTGTGGCGTCCCTCAATACTGAACCACGTCACATTCTGCACTGCACTGGTCCTGGAGAGAAGGATTGTGGCGTCTCCAGCTCAGCAAAGTTCCTCCTGAATTTCATTTAGTTCTTTCTTGAGTAGTTTAAGAAACTGTTTTCAGTCCATGCTAATAACTAGTGACCTGAGGTGACACAGAGCCACAATGGGCCGGCAAGGCCTGAAAAGTTGAACCTGATTAGTACATGGAGAGGTCTGCAGCCAGAATCAAAAGGCGCTCTGTGCGGACTCTGTGGCCGCGCTACACAAACGACTCCAACTGCATTATTGATGCCTCATTAAGTAGCACAAACCTCCTCAAGAGAAATTTGTTTGAGTGAAATCTTAATTCAGCAGCAAAGTCCCTCAATGGCGGGAAAGCTGCAGGGATTCAGACGGTTTAATTCACACCAGCTTCCACCTGATCACTGCAGGGACCAAGAACACAAACACCAGGATAAAACAAGAGTGCAACCAGACGGCCAGGGACCAAAGAAAACCTCTAAAACCTCAGAGGAGGAGGTTACGGCTCAGCCTCCTGTGGGTTAGTTCATCTGTGTGCAAGTTTGTGCAGATCTGGACTAGAATCTGGATCTGTTACAGAGGACAAAATCTGCAGTTCCAAGCTAAAATTCCAGGACTGTTGAGTTTCTTCCATTTGGAAAACAGATTTGAGCTTTTGGATCGCTAACTGTGAGACTGTAAACATTTGATCTTTACGTGCAACGGCCAAGCAGAAAACGATCAGACTCACCTCGGGTAATGAGGGG
Source organism: Thalassophryne amazonica (assembly GCF_902500255.1). Taxonomy (NCBI): domain Eukaryota; kingdom Metazoa; phylum Chordata; class Actinopteri; order Batrachoidiformes; family Batrachoididae; genus Thalassophryne; species Thalassophryne amazonica. Next base: position 38,305,388 of record NC_047123.1, on the reverse strand, counting down.
GGTGGAAGGTGGGAGGAGTCCCCAGCAAACTGCTGTGCCTGGAATCTGTGGAGGACAAAAGACTCTAAGAAGTGGTTCTGCTGAGCTAAATTTGGAGTTCTGTCTAAAGCGGAGAGCAGCGCTCTCAAACGAAATGTCTCCTAAATTATTATTTCTCATGTTTTATAACATTTCAAATTCAGACAAATAGTCCTGGGAAACAGTTTGATGAAAGCCTGTCCTGCAACTAATTAACCCAAATCCTGTGAGTGCGTCACCTCACAAGCTTTATTTGCCCATTGCTTCTGTATCTGTGGCACAAATCAATCAGTGGTCATGATACATTAAGCTCTTTCAAATGCTGTATCGCTGCAGACTCTGAGAATAGAGAGCTACATTTGCATTTTTTGTTCAGAAAATAAAATAAGCATTCAGCGGGCAGCACTGTGGATGCCTCAAGTACCCTGGTTCCATCACTGCAAACCCTTCACAAAGACCCACTTAAAAAGAAGAAGAAGAAGAAAAAAAAAGAGGAGCGAATGGCTTCTCCCAGATCCACTGTTGTCAAGGCGATGACCAGCTGCAGACATGTTTGTTTACTGGAGGCGGGGCCTGTTGAGTGGCTCAGTGGAAGGCGGGTAAAGGGTGCCAATAAGAGAACATGAAGCTCAGGTGCACGAACCTGGGAACGAGTCAGCGTGAAACGGCCCACCCCATACAGATTTTAGACAACTTAAATACAGAGAAATTATGAGTTTGATTTCCTTCTGTTTTTTTTTTCTTTACATATTAAATGTTATGAAATTCAGCACAGTTTAATTTATGGACTTGACAGAAAAATTAGCACAAATTTTTAACAATATTCCATTCTCAAAAATGAAGCTCTGATGAAAATGTAGTATTTTATGATGCATCAAATCACTGATGCTGTAAACAGAAGCCATCAGCTGATATTTAATATTTAATCAACAATCTATACAGAGAAACAGATTAAAACACAAAATGGAATTATAAAATGATATCTATTTTGATGGAACAGCTAAAACAACAATAAATATTTACAGCACTTTAAGTGCAAAATCTTTCTGTCTGACTTGTGCTGAACACGGCAGCGTTGCAGCCGCGTAATTAGCAAGCAGGCGGGTACTGGCACATTTTTTTGTATTTGTTATTCAATTTTCATGTTTGATTATCTCTTCAACCAACAAACTTGAAGTGGACCACCCAGTCGGCTCCAATTATAACTCCACAACATTCTGCTCGTCTTTCCCTCATCACCAGACATGACTCAAAGGACACAATTGCAAGTGGACACCTGTCAATCTCCTTAATTAACTATGATCTGAAAGTGTATAGGCCTCCAGCCTGAGCCGCACAAAAGCCAACAAAAGATTACGCTTTAAATCCTTAAAACACACTGCAATCACGGAATTAATGCAGGGATTACGACCGAGCTAAACAACTCTCCCTCAGCAGCGTTTCAATTAGATGGACTCACCGTCTGCCAAGCCGGCTCAGAACTAATAACCCACACAGGACAGTAACTTTCTGTCCACTGTGCATGATTTCTGAACAGACTGAACCAGACGGGTGAATCTGTCCCATTGATAATGACAGTAAATGTTACAAGACGTGGTAGAGAAGCTTGAATCTTTGACTGGACTGGGTTGCGTGACGCGAGGACGTTTCGCTTCAAATCGCAGAAGCTTCCTCAGCTAAAATTCTTGCTCTGGAAGTCTGACTTCTGTCTGACTCTTGTAGAGAAGAATAAAACAGAAGCCAACAAAAGCTGGAGTTTTAAACCTAACCAGACTGCTATAGGCTAGTGACTAAACAATAGCTCTAATTAGCAACTATTGTGCTCTAGTTAGCACACCTCTTGTATGACTCGTGTGCTAACTAGAGCACAATAGTTGCTAATTAGAGCTATTGTTTAGTCACTAGCCTATAGCAGTCTGCCTCTCAGTAGGAGGGGTCTGGTTAGGTTTAAAACTCCAGCTTTTGTTGGCTTCTGTTTTATTCTTCTCTACAAGAGTCAGACAGAAGTCAGACTTCTAGAGCAAGAATTTTAGCTGAGGAAGCTTCTGCGATTTGAAGCGAAACGTCCTCGCGTCAAGCAACCCAGTCCAGTCGAAGATTCAAGCTTCTCTACTATGGAAACCACCTGGACAACTGAAAGCCTACACAGAACTGTTACAAAACGTGGAAAACTAGATGGGCACACATTGGACATACATCTGCCACACCCACACCACCTTCACAAGTTGACAGTAGAAAAACAAACACATACTGGTCGTTACAACAGAATCACTGTGGACGAAGACATAATTTTTCAGCATTGACGAGGTGGACAATTTACTTAACTGACAGAGTTTGAGCACTTTGCTTTATGTTCGAGCAGGGAAAGTCTCTCTGTGGCTTAAAAAGTCAACTTTTTGTGAGGTTAAATCTTAATTTCTCTCTGTAATATCACAATTTCTTCTCATTTAGCTGATTAAGATCAGGTGTCTCTGTATTTAAACAGTCCATATTTTCTAAGATAAAACATCCAGTATGTCTGTGCTGCTGTGGCTGATGCTAAAAATAGAAATTTTTGTTTTGATGGCAAGTGAGGGTGTGCGGCTACTGCGATCACTGTCAGAGGTGGCATAATTTTCCATCCTCAGTGAAAACAATATAACGTCCCTTACTGTGTAGAGCCACAAGACGAAAATGTTACTTTGGTGCCCAAGTTAAAATTTGGTGTCAGACCAACAATGGCCACCAGCAGAGACTCTGTGGTTAGTTATTAAAGACCAGCTGGTTGGGATCAGGTGGAACAAAGCCCTGCGGCTGGTTCCATAGGCCACGTGTTGATACATCACCGCAGGAGGTAGCAGCATTGTCAAAGAGGGAAGTTAACTTTGGTTGCAACCCTCTTCAGACTGCATCACACACCAAATCAAATGGGATCCTCCCAGATGCTTTTATCAGAGGAGGCCACTGTATCCAGTGGAGCCACTTGACAGTCTCATTACCGGTTGTGGTCTCCCACAACGCTAATCAGCAGCACCCCCAGACCACAAAAGCCTGGCAGAGCAAAGCCTGTGGTGATTACTGGTTGGACAGAAGACTGGTCCTGAGAAAGTTTTATCTGGACAAAGCGAGCGTCTGGCCTCCTGGTGGAGGAATAAGTCCTACTTGTCTCCATAATCACATTCTGAGAAACGCAGCTGTTAAGACACGTTATAATGGACAGACTGAGTTTGGAGCAGCTGCTTTGTCACAGGTAGTTTGTGAATCAACACAGTCATGGTGATTAAATGGGACATGAAGTCAGTTATGAAGTGGTGTGATGAGCTTGTAGCCATCTAAAGAGTTTCTGTTACCAAACATAAAACTAGAATAAGGACCCTTCCAACAGCGAGGAGCCTGAATAATAAGATCCCTCCCAATCACCTGGACAGTAACCCCCCACCAGGTCAAGATTGAGGTTTTGATTGAGAAATGAATTCCCTCAAAATGCAACCTCAGTTGAAGGTCACTATTTTTTTGTTTTTCAGTTGTTCAACCAGTTGCTGAGTTACGTCAGGTTTTATATGTTTTACAGATGCAACAAACAGAAGAAAAACAAAATTTAAAAACTATCAGGATGCTAAATGAACTGCCACCTTCAGCAACTACACACCTGCCATGTAGGTACTTCACTTTTAAAAACTATGTTCTGGACCCACAGAGGATCCATGCAAAAAATATTTATGGAAATTCACTTTCATTAAAATATCAAATTATCCCAAGAACAAGACAGAAAGATTGAAACTCAAACAGCAGTAACCATCAGGTTTTACCATTAAGGAGAAGCAGCAGACACCAGAAGAGGTGACACTGCAGCCCCACAAAGCCAAAAACCACCATTTGCTTCAAGTGCCACCAGAATCGCCACAACAGTCCCACAAGCTATTAACGGCCAAATTTAATTATTCATCTGTCTGCAAATTGGCACATGAAAGTCAAACTAGAGAAGTGGTGGCAGAGAAATGTGAGGCTGCCACCAGGGTCAAAGACGATAACATCACGAGGAGCCGGGAAAGAGAAACGTTTTTGCCACGTGTGATGAGCCCCCCCCCAAAATAAATAAAAAGCAAACAGAGCTACTTTACTATGTGTCTAAAATATCAATTTTCACAAAGGGAAATAAATACAGTTTCTATCAGTCCATTATATATGTCCCTCTTGATGTTACATTCCTGCTCAAAGGCACTTTGGTGAGACATGCCGTTGTTGCCATGGGAACTGAACATGATCCTTCAGGAAACTGAAGCAATGATTCCACAACTATTCCAGACAATGACTCCAGAGCAGGTTTAAACTGTGCAGCGGGAAACAAAGAAAAACATTTTCTATTGCTTATAATGAGTAAATAGTTTAAATAATCTTGTCATGTGGTTGCTTACATCATGTGTATGTTTTAAAATCTTTGTTGTTATTAGAATTGGTTCATCACATAAAGCTGAGAAAAACGTAACTCCAGTAACAGAACTATAAACAATCCTCATTTTAAATTAATCATTCAATCTATAAAAAGTCAGAAAACTTTAAAATTATTTGCCTTGAACAATGTCATAATTAAACAATACAATCATACATTGCTATATAAATAAATAAATTGAATTGTTTTGTCTAATGGCCTGGTCACACAGCATGGTGTTTGCTGAACGAAGGGGAAAAGTCCCAAATCGTTGAGAAAAAGTGGACGAACGCACCTGGACTTCTCCCATCACTGAAAAGCCTGCAAGTGCAGAGCGCGTAAAAGACTGAAACGAAACCGAAACTAACCAAAAGAAAAACAAAGCAAACAGCGACCTTGACGCTTTACAACAAATGAAAAATGAAGCGCCAGCGTGTGATCATTTGTACACGCATGTCGCAGCCAGAGATGATGTGAGAGAGAGAGAGAGAGAGAGAGAGAGAGAGAGAGAGAGAGAGAGAGAGAGAGAGAGAGAGAAAGACACTGGACGAAGTTGGACGACAATCAAACAGAACGCTGACAGTACAGGAACTATGCAAATGATGAGGAACCATCAAGACAGAAAGCAAAACGGAATACGGACAACTTGAAGTTGTCGTCAGGATCTGATCCATTTTTCAACAGTTTGAAAAATCTGATGAAGTGCAAGCTGCAGAAATGAAGCTGGACGACAGTTAAATGATGTCTCCGAAAGTCAATGCAAGTCCAGATTTCTTGTTGCGTTTTGGCGTCAGTGTCCTTCGTCAGTGCCGTGTGACTGGGGCTTAATTGTTATTGGCCAAAACAGTCTGGCCTGCTTGAGGTTTCTTCCTGCAGTCAAAAAACACCTGTGCGACTTTCTCCTGACCACTGTTGCCAATGTCCTTGCTCAGGAGAGTCAACACTAAACAATGAGACGTTTAAGTGTATGTTAACAACATCGTCTGGGAGGTGTAACAGTGTTTCTTACGTTGGTATGAAGGCTGGTGGCTGCTGCTGTGAGCAGGACGGTAACTTCCTTGGTGGTAGTTGCTTGGAGGCGGTGCGTTGCTGTACTGTCCTCCGCCAGCACCATGGTTTCTATTTACAATGCGACTGAAGGAAGATAGGAAGTGCTATTGTTAATTTTACCACATCAATACATCATGAAATATTTTGACTGAAAGGTCTGTCATATTTACACGTGCAGAGTATACAGGAAAACAAAACTTGTACAGTGAGAATGCTCGTGGTTTTACAGTTACCACAGTTTTACAAAAAAATTATTTCAGACTTCAAACAATAAGTGAGAAAAAAAGTGAAAAATGCAATAATATCTGCAAGTTGGTGAACATCCCGAGAAGTAAGAACTAAGTTCTACATAGGCCCTGAGATCCCCTGGTGCTGCTGTTTACCCTCAGATTCCATAGCAGATGACAGAGTCTATAACTCACCCTGGACGGGACACCAGGCCATCACGGGTTACATCCCAGCCAAAGCTGGTTCCCATTACAGCTGGGTGGACTGAGACAATGCAGATCAAGTGTCTTATCCAACAACAAATATGAGCAGGAATCAAATCCAGTTCTACATATTGGTCAACCAGCTCCATATCCCCTGAACTACACACTCGACTTAATGATGTCCTGCCGAGTCCAGGAAGTTAGTAAAACATGGGTTTAAGTCTTGATCCAGGACAATCACAAACCCATACTCTATACTCCGATGTTCACTCAGCCTCTCAAGTGCTGCAATCAAGGTTTTCACAACCTGACCCAACATACAGTCCATACAAGCATTGAACAGTGTAGGAGCCGGAACACATCCCTGAGGAACATCAGTTCTGCACTGGGAAAAACTCCAGAGTCAGAACTGCTTCATGGAGGAGTGTAACACAGAAAGACTGATGTTCAATTTAAAACAAAATCTGAGAAAAGCAGCAAAACCTTGAACTGTTGTAGCAAGCGTACCGACATTTGACAGTTTTCTTGAATAAATTTGTTAATAATAAAAATCAATCAAGGACCATTTGAAAAGTGTTTTGAAAATAAAAGAAATAAAAGTATGAGCTTTGTGTCTCAGACTAAACCCTTAATCTTGTCAGCATGCAACAGCCAGTTGATTCAAAATCAAAGGAATAAAAAGAACCCCAACTTAAAAAAAAAAAAAAAAAAAAAAATCACCATCCTCTCAGCACCTGCCTGTTTGGCCCCATAAAGGCAAATGGCTGCCTGAATCACAGAATTAAAGGCTCGCTTTAGCAGGGGAAAAAAAAAGAAGAAGAATACATTGAGTTTTTTCAAATCTGTGCATAATTAATTCTCAAACACGTTATAGTCAGAGAGACCCAGATGTTCATTTACTCACATTTCCTTAATGATAATATCAACGTGTGGAGGAGATGAAGCTGGGATCATAATCAAGGAGGGGCGTCTAATGGGGCCCCACAGTTAGAGGGGATCCAAACACATTAGAATAAATCTGAGTCAGCGCACAATCAGCTCAACATCAAGCTACAGCATCACAGAAACACAACCCGCGACTGAGCCGGACGCTGGGCTTCCAACTTACAGAGCCATTTAAAAATCTACTTTCTTAAGGGCCCTGTCCCACTGGCGTTTAGGAGGATTTGTGCATGAAATGAGGAGACAAAAGCTGAGCGTCCGCAACAAAAGTGGGCGGAAATGACAAATGTCCCGGGGTGGATCAGTGAATACATGAGGAGAAAAGCGGATACAACAGGGAACAGAGGCGCTCCCATGAGGGGCACAGCGGCCGAGATGCACTTGCTTCATCCGTGCCCACTTTGTCTGCATGTGCGACATACCATTTGCGACCATGCTGAGCACGCGTCATATCTGTTTTGCACGCTGTCCCGGTCTGCCGCCAAGCCGCGCCAACCCGTCGGTTGCGGATATCAGCGGATGACAGGGGATATGCAGCGCGTTGGTTGTGTATGCCCTGCGTATGTCTTCAGTATGTGTTCAGGCAGTGATGCGGCTCAAAAATCCTGGCTGTGGACATGCGTGCCTCTGCGGATGATCACGGATGTGTTCGGATGGCGGCCGACTCATACAGGAATGTTACACAGTTATTGCGGTTGTTTGGCGGATGTGGGCCACTTTTGTGCGCATTCCATCCGCAAATCCTCCTAAACGCCAGTGGGACAGGGCCCTAAAGCTCTGATCAGTGGCGTGTTGCTGAACTTTTTACCTGCCATTGCACACCTTGGTGTGAAGTCTTTTTTTTTGTTTGTTTGTTTTGTTTTTTTTATTAAACAAAACATACATTTAACTCCCCTGACATTTAGAGCTGCTTTTATCTTTTACCCTTTAATTTGATTTGACTGCAGCTTGTTTGGTACAGCTGTATCTAACACTTTGACAAAAAAGGGTGTGTCTAACTCCATGCTAATATTTACGTATGTCATGTGTAATTAAAATGTAAAATACAGAGAAGGCCACAAAGGCTGTGGTTCAGTCACTTATTTACTCATGGGTGTGTTTTGGGTGTAATATGAACGAGACCAATCAGAGTGTCATCTGTCCTTTCTGTTAGGATGCAGTTTTACTGGGTGCTGGTACAATGGTGTTTAACTGGCAAAGAAGTGAGAGGTTTTCTGGCAAAAAAACACATCTGTGCACGTGTAAGTGAATCTCCATCTTCTTCCACGTTTGCTTTTCCTCTGTGCAACAGATCTTTTGGTAGCAGAAAAACTTTATGAAGCTTGTTTGCGTGAATGTTTTGTCAGGGAAGAGTCACAAATACTCACTTCAGTGCCCTAAAGGCAGACTGGTCTAAGTGGGCCTGCTCCCTGTTGGGGTTGAAGCCCAGCTGGGGTTTCCAGGGTCCCTTACTCCCCCTGTCCCAGTCCTCAGGTTTCAAAACCTTATTGGGCATCCTGAAATAAACAAAACAAATATCACACTGGAAACAGCTTTTACAGAAAAAGTTTGACAAATCCGAGGTTGGAGTCCAATACAAGGCAGACGAGCTCCATTTGGTGCATTAAATTAAATAAATTAGTGATGTTTAATGAATAAAATTTAAATAAAAGAAAAACTCTCACTTGGCTCCAGGTAGGAGTGTGGCTTTGAACACAAACCCGTCAGCATACTGAGGATCCTTGAATTTCACTCTGGAGAGGAAAAAACAAAAAACATTAGAATCATCTTAGTTTTAAATAATCCCAGAGTAATCTACCAAAATTGTCATTCAAACATATTTTAACAGCAAAATCATATTATAATTTCAGAAATGTTTGTTGATTCCTCGGAGGTACTTTGATCAGTTTCCACCAAATGAGTTGTGTGCATGTAGGCTGACCCCAGAACTGCACTTAAGGGGCTTCTTTTTTCTGCAAAGATCAAGGTCAATGGGGTCAAAGGTCAATTTTTCAGTTCCTTCCCTACTCCCCTCAGGTTCTTTAGCCAATTTCCACCAAATGTGACATGTGGATGACAGTCAATCCCACAACCGCCCTGACAAGGGTTTGTTTTAGACAAGATCATTGGTGTGAAAGGTCAAAATTAAGATTTTCCGGTCCAATCTGCAGCTAACCTGGCACACATGCAGGTGGGTCCTGGAAATGCCCAGGTGACCATAAATTAGACAATGGACATTTACTGGGTTCAAGGGACAAATTGAAGTTTTGCACCAAATACAGGGGCTGTGGCCAAGTGTCTTGTACACTTGGTTTTAGTGTTGAAGGTTCCCAGTTCAAACCCCACCCATTGCACATTTCTCCATGTAATGTGGAGTTGCGTCCACCTTGGATTTGCTGTGGCAGCCCCAAGTGCAAACAAGGGAGCAGCCGAAGGGACTTCCTTTGATTTGCACCAAATGTGGCACACATATGGATGTGTGTTCTGGAACTGCCCAGGCAAAATCAAGTTTGCCAAAGGTAAAAATTTAAAGCTGGGATATTCAATTCAATTTTATTTATATAGCGCCAAATCACAACAAACAGTTGCCCCAAAGTGCTTTATATTGTAAGGCAATGCCATACAATAATTTTGTAAAAACCCCAAAGGTCAAAACGACCCCCTGTGAGCAAGCACTTGGCGACAGTGGGAAGGAAAAACTCCCTTTTAATAGGAAGAAACCTCCAGCAGAACCAGGCTCAGGGAGGGGCAGTCTTCTGCTGGGACTGGTTGGGGCTGAGGGAGAGAACCAGGAAAAAGACATGCTGTGGAGGGGAGCAGAGATCAATCACTAATGATTAAATGCAGAGTGGTGCATACAGAGCAAAAAGAGAAAGAAACACTCAGTGCATTATGGGAACCCCCCAGCAGTCTAAGTCTATAGCAGCATAACTAAGGGATGGTTCAGGGTCACCTGATCCAGCCCTAACTATAAGCTTTAGCAAAAAGGAAAGTTTTAAGCCTAATCTTAAAAGTAGAGAGGGTATGCTGTTACACCCCCTCGGACATGTGACTGTCTTGAGCTAGAATCTAAATGAATCAGCAGTCACTCAAACAGAGTGTTTGCTGTTCTTACCCAATAGCACTGTTTTGTGAAATGTCCCTTAGCACTGGGATTGGAGACACCACGGTCCTGCAGACAAAATGTCAAATGAGAATGAATTAAAAACCCAGAGTCTCCACACTGGACAGCCAGGCGGAGCAGAGTGGAATTTAACAACAACATATAGCAAACAAACAATGTACACAGAGTGAGTGAGAAAGCAAAAGTTCCTTACTTATCTGGTAGAATCGGGTCGTCATCGAGATTTAATGCACCTTGGATTCCATGGCAGAGCTCAGCTGGGATTTCAGTGGCCTGGAAGACAGACAGCTGCAGGTAAGACAAGTGGAGCTGCTTCAAATGGCCAAATCTGCATTCAAAACTTGGTCTGAAGGAAACTGAAGCCCAGGTAAAAGCTAGCAGCATGAAGAGAAAAATGTCCAAACGCTGCAGCTTTCATGCTGAAAGAACTTATATTTCAGCTTTTGTTCAGCAAAACCTTTTCTGCTTTGGAAAAGTCGAACCATATCACATGGATTTAACCTTCAAACCTGACTTAAAGGCAGCAGAAGGTTGTGTTTTGTTACCTCCTGAGTGTCTGTGCTGTAAAGTTCGTGGAGGAAGTCGAAGAGTGGGTGAGACTTTGAAACAAACAAAACATCACTTCCAAGGCTGTTTCTTCTCACTGAAACATGAAACACAGAACAGTCGTGGTCAGGGACAAGACACCAACACTTACTGGGTACAGATCGATGACGTGTGACTGAGGCCTTTATATCCACAAAGAAAAGAGCACCTGGCTCTGGTAGATACTTTCAGAGGTGTGAATGGACTCGAGGTGGTTCAATAGTGCAGTGGAAGTGGCGTCATGCACCACCAGCATTTGTTCCCAGACCCGAGCCATTTCGAATGTACTTTAAACTGAATAACATCTCCTTACTCACATGGTCCATGTTTATCTTGTTTCAACACTGTACGCTTTCATGTGCGACACACAGACTAGTGGCAAACTGATCATCTTCATTACAGGACATTATGTTCAAAACAAACAACTCCAGAAAGTCTGTGTTCTGACTGCTGCTCACCTTCTTCAGGTGTGAGGTCGGGATAAACCTTCGCCAGAGCTGCCCTCAGCCGCTGCTCGTCCACAAAAGGCAACAAGGCCACACCTTCAGAAAGAAGCACAGAAGACAACAGCATCAATGGTGGTAATTTGACATTCACAATGGTTTGGTGATGAAAGTGTAACGCTTAAACCACTGTGCTGGACGCACTGGTTAAAACCAACAAATAAATGAATAAGTCCAGTTTATGAAATCTGGGTTAGGTGGATGCAAGGTGAGTAACTGACCTTGCCAGGCGTACTTCTTGCCATTGAGGTCAATGGCAAAGTCATCGGGGTAGAAGTCAATAATTGGAGAGTCCTGTGGAGAAGGAAGTGGTTAAAAGAAAGATGGGAACTCTTAAAGTAGCCTACAAACCTGCATTATTATGCTGTTATTAAACAAGTGGCATAAAATGGATTTAAAGGGACAATACTACTATTTGGCACAATTATTTCTTGGACAATACATCATCTAACAAACAGTCATGGTGACGGGGCCTAACCTGAAGCTGCCAAAGCAAAGCCATGGACCTGGGCAACCTGCAGCCCGGGGGCCACATGCGGCCCTTTGCACGTCTCTGTCTGGCCCTCATGAGGTCTGTGATTATTATTACATATATTAAAAATGTCAAGTTTGTGTGTTGCAAATCATTAGAGAGGTTTATTTAGGTATATTTAAATATTTACATATTATTACAATAATAAAAATTACCTATAAAAGCTATTAAATAGGTAATTTTTTGTAAAATTTGTAATGGGAGAGAGCCGAGTGATCGATGGTGTGGCCCTCAGACATAATTCAGGTTCCCTATGTGGCCCCTTGTAAAAATTAATTGCCCACCCCTGCTGTTCCTGGTTTCAGCCTCAAAGACTTACCAGACTTATCATGAGATTTCGCCAAGTCTCTGGCAGAAAGTTTCCGCTAGCAGCAGGGAACACGCCCATCAGCTGCTCTAGAGGCTTAAACTGCACAGAAACACAACACAACACAACACAATAGGTGTTTAACACAGAAGATAAAATACATCAACAACATCACACACCAGTACTGAACTGGAAGAAAATATTCAATGACGGTTTGATTTAATCTTTCTCACATCAGAACTGCAATCATTAAGAAGATTAAGATAAAGATGGAAAATGAATAAAGACAAAATGAAGAAAGGCTGAAAAAAAAAAAAATGGATATAAGAAGTGTTCTTCTTACCGGTTTAGTTTCCTTTTCAAACGCCGTAAACATGCCTTTGATCTGTTTGAAGTCGGAGGCAAATGGAGCGTAGTGGAAGGGGAAGAACCATTTCCAGGAGGCACAGCCCTGCACAGTCACCAAGAAATAGTCATTAACTACTCATTTTTTTATGAATGAATGATTATAAATTGCCAGAAAGTCACAAAGAGCAAAGGCCAAGGACACACTGTTCAAACATTTGAGTAAAATCAGGAAATGTCAACTACATCAAGCTGCCCAGAGGGGAATCTGTGCTCCTGCCGCTAATCTGAGATGGAAAACTATTGAACTGTAGAAGATGCAATAAATTCAAATGGCCACCAACATGACGGCCGTGATGAAAATATTCCAAAAACATCTCCGTGGGGGAGGATTTTAGTTTTGGGCTCGGCTGGCGTCTTAAGTTTTTCTTAAGATGTAAGAAACAATTTGGGTATCTAGAACAAGGTCACAAGGTCATTAAAATGATTATTATTGTCATTTATAAAGCACATCTGCATGCTGAAGAAACTAATTTCAGTATTAAGGAGTGAACTGAGGAGAGCAAAGTTTCACTGCAGCACAAAGCTTAAAATCTGCTCACACTAAGACTGTAGATGATATTTAAAAAGCTTCATTGGCTTAAATCTGGATCTCAAACTTAAAGGAGGCACTGCACTGGACACAGTCTATTAAATGACAGATGTGACGTCTGTCTGTCTGTCGGCATACAATGTTTCACAATGTACAGACAACACTTTTGTCAGGAAGGTTAAAGTTTGAGAAATATACAAAGCAGCAGCCTACATTTTTTATTTCTGTTTAAGCTTTTGCTTGGTGAGCAGCGATGTAATATTCTAAAGTGTCCGTTTGTCCATCCAGCTATCCAGAGGATGAAAGTGTCCCAAAGTTAGGGTTACATTTGTATTCTGGCTGCAGAGTTTCACATGCATAAAGCAACCACCTGAATCCATCAAAGGACTTGGAGATCAGTGATGACGATATATGCACTCTAATAAATGTGTACACATCAGTCAACATTAGACTCATACAGTTAATCACTTTACTTAACTGAACCTTGCAATTGTGATCTTAAATATATGAGGAGGCTGTTTATCTCCACACAAAAGCACGCAGCCTCCAGTGGCTGCCTGGCACCGTCACTGTACTTTATCAAACAACGACAGAACAAAGGAGAGAACTGGGCTGTGGATCGACACCTGCAGAGTGGCTCTTACACCTTAAACCCACTTCTCCTCCTCTGGTGTGTGGTTTTATACATTTTTTAGGTGAAGGAATTAAAAAATGGGAGCTTGGAGCTCCCCACAGACACACACACACCACCCATGCAGAGCTCATATGTGGAACACATTACCCTGCCTGAACAAACATATTTCACACCAAAGAACGACCTTCAGCTTCCACAATCCTCCAGTGAGAGAACAAGGTCCTCTGATAAATGCACCCAATCCTTCTTACACCTCAGACACTTGCATTGTGAATTAAAGACGCTTATTCAAATGATAATATGAAGTTTTACCATAATATAAAGGCAGAGGCGGCCCCGGATCCAACATTTAAATCAACATAATTTATGGTAATATGACAATTTTCTACTGTCACTGCAGACAGCAGGGTCAAAGATCCCAAAAATATACTTCCTGCAGCAAAGCAAACTAAATCTTCTTTCTGTCCTACATGCAACCATGTAGAAAAGGGGAAAATAAAATAAAAATAGACGTTTTGCACAGTTGAAGAACTGACCTTCACATGGGGACCACTGAGAAATGGTGCAAAATCACTGCCAAAAAAAAAAACAAAAAAACAAACAAAACAAAACACACAGCACAACAACAAACCACCCCCCTACAGCAAATCGATCAAATCATCATAAATTATCATGATTCCTTTGAAACAATTTTGTAAACTCTAAGATGATGTCTTCAAATGTATTTTTAAATTTTATTTTTTAACAAAGAATAAAACACCTCTAGAAATTTAATTTATAACAGTAGTAAGCAAGAATGTTAATCCTGACATTTGAGAAGCTGATCTTTGGAAATATTTAGAATATTTGCTTCCCATGACACTTAATTGGAATATGTGGGTTAAAAAAAAAAAATAGGTGGGAGAACAAATCAGTTTTATGGTTCAGAAAGTGTTTGAAAGAAATGTTCAAGATGCTTCAATATTTTAGGTTCAAACATCAAGCTCCAGATCCAGTACCCAAGACTAGAGGTTGGCAACGTTGGCCTGTGACCAGAGAGACATAGGCTAAATTCTTCAACAAGACAGGAAAAACAAACAAAAAAACCCATAATGAAGATGCCCTTGAGCAAGCTTCTTCACCCTGAATTTATTCCCAGTGTGCACACTGCAAGACAAACACAATAAATATAACCAACCTGCTCCAGTTCCACATCGCTTATGTAGCCCAGGCTTCATAAATGACAGTAAAGTAGTAAAGAGAGAGGGAAATAGTTTAAAAAGAGGGGTGGGAGTCAATTTTTCAGTTATATGAATGTGTGAGTGATAGCTGGCATTTATAGGGTTAACTCAATTTCCCTAAGCAGAGGGGGCATCGCAGCCTGACGACACAGCCGACCGCGTTTTGGTGAGCGCGGCACGCAGAGAGAGAGGGAGAGAGAGATGCAGCAAGAGAGACCACACTGACTGGGCACGTGCATGTGAGAGCAGCCCTGCTGAAAGTCATCCATAAGTTAAAACTGAGGAAAAACCGGTTCAAAGTTGCCGTAGGTCGAACTTACAGAGTTTTGGTTGGTGTTAACTGCTCGGTGGTCAGGTTTTGGGAGATCTTACGACTGACGCAGAGAGCGGACGTCAGTGTACCAGGAGTCAGCTTCAGAGACAAAAAAAAAAGATTTGCAGCCAGCGGTTAGCCACCAGACGGCTCATCGGGTACCAGCCTGGAGATCCAGAGTTGAGGAGAAGTACAACTCTATTCACCTCCCTACTTGTGGTGTGGTAGGACAGAGTTGAATACAACCATAAGGGCCCCAACAAACAGATAAACTGAGTTCAATATAAAAAAAAAAAGAGACCAAAAGAGAGGAAGAAAAACCACAACAAAGGATGCATTTGCTTTTTTGTTTTGTTCCACTTCTGCGCGCATTTTATTTATTTTTCCTGTTCAGTAAATAATACTGTGTCATACTGTCCCTGTTAATGACCCAGAATATATATTTCTTGAAAAAAATCAGTTTTGGGTGAGTGTGTTTAATGTTGATGATCCCACTTGGGCTTCGTGAGCGACTGTCTAGAAATTCTGATAGATGGTCCAAATTGGAAACTGATACTGAACCATTTGTTACCGGTAACTCCATCAGGCAAAGAAGGGTTACAGTAAAATTTGGCGAGCCAGCCAGGAGCCCAGCTGGGTGATGTCAGCATTGCTGTATTGCAACATGGATTTTATCCAGAGGTCTAGTGTCAAGATAACCAATGCAGTCATTGTTGAGAGAATAACTGGATAAGTTCAAGATGAAGAAGTGATTGACTTCCTTAAGAAGTACGGTGCCACTCAGCGCACTATTTCGGTCGATGAGTCTGAGTTTAACAAAAACCTGATCGTTGAGTACTCCAGTGGCTCAGCTGTAGAAGGGTTGGAGTCACTTCTGCCATACAGACACACATCAAAAGGTGATCCCAACATTGTGTATAACGTCCAGACCCTGAGTAGCATATACACCTCCCGGCTAGGTAGCAATGCTACTAAAACCTATCTCACAGAGCTAAAAGAGCTAGCAAAGCTAAGCGGCAAAGACTACGAATTAGTCTTAAGAGAAATGATGACGCAGATCAGCAGTGACGTTGAAAGCATTCAACGTGTAGATGAACCGCAAACTTTAGCATTCAGTGAGCCCATTGTGGAGTCCCCACCACCCACCTGTCCTTTGTCAGGGGCCCCTCAGAACGGTAATGATGTAGCTGTCACACCAACCACTGATGAAAGACGAGCCCCACCTTTTTCTGTGATCAATTTCAATCCACCAGAGGTTCAGAAAGTTGTAGTTGAGCACATTGTGAGGAGGGAAGACAATGGTTCCTCCTTGTCATTCCCTGTGTGACTTTGTTCTTTCTCAAGGAAAATTCCTAGGCCAAATAACGAGGCAGATTATGATACTTGGCACTCGCACATTGAACTCCTTTTGAATGATCCCAGCATGTCTCCTCTCCAAGTGTCTCAAAGGATCCTGGAGAGTTTGCTGTCACCCGCAGCAGATGTGGTTAAAGGGTTGCACTACAACTCATTACCTTCTGCCTATCTGCAACTTCTAGATTCAGCTTTCAGTGCAGTCGAAGATGGAGAGAAGCTGTTTGCTCAAGTCATAAATACTCTCCAGGATCCGGGCGAGAAGCCGTCAGCTTACCTGCAGCGGTTGCAGCTCATACTTAACCAGGCTGTTAAGAGAGGGGGGGTTGCACCAGAGGAAGCGGGTAAACATCTTCTCAAGCAATTTTGTAGGGGGTGTTGGGATGCTGCCCTGCTTTCTAGTTTACAACTTGAGCAGAAGAAAAACTCCCCACCTCCGTTTCCAGAGCTTCTATTAATGCTACGCACTGAGGACAGACAGGAAACCAAAGCTAGGCGCATGAGAAAATATGTAGGGCCCGCAAAGCAGAGAGCTCAACTCCAGTCGCAGAGCAGCAGTATTCTTGAGCCAACAGAGAACCCAGAGACCAATTCCGGTGCAATTGATGATCTTAGGAAACAGGTCGCTAAACTCCAGAGTCAACTAACCACCTTAATGACTCAGAAGAAGTCCAAAGCTTTCAGTGATGGGGATGCTACAGGGAATACACAGGAAAGGGCATCATACAGTACAAAGCCAGACATGTCAAAACAACTAAAAGAACTACGTACACAGACCCAGACCTTGGTACTGCTTTAATTGCGGGGAGGAGGGACACATCGCAACACTTTGCACTAATGACTCAAACCCAACTTTGGTGACTGAGAAGATAGTTAGAGGAAAGGCAGCGTGAGTGGGACCAACAGAACCGCCCTAGCTCACCTTTAAACTAGACTCAGTCTCTGGCGTGGAGCAGGCAGGGGCTGAAGAAAGACGACCGCGCGGCGTATGTGTGCACTACTTCAAACCGTTTGGAAAGAAGCTGCACTTTTAAGCTTCCTTCTGGGTTGGTTGGCACCCGAAGTACAGCTGAAGTGACCATCAATGGCGAGTTGCAAGTTAACTGTCTCCTTGATATGGGTTCGCAGGTTATCACCGTCCCCCATTTGTTTTATAAACAGCACCTGGCTGAACAAGAGATCAAACCTCTGCACGATCTCTTATAGGTAGAAGGCGCAAACGGGCAATCGGTGCCCTACTTAGGTTACTTAGAAATGCCCACTGATTTTCCACAGGCTTTGTTTGGTGTACCAATAGGAGTGCCTACCCTTGCTTTGGTTGTACCTGATGTCCGGGCCGACTCACAGTCCCTTGTCCTGATAGGTACCAATACCATGGATGTCTTGTACGACATTTATTCAGACAGTGAGCCAACCAACTACCATCCAGCCCATTATGGCTATCAAGCGGTGATCAAAGTCCTTGAACTTTGACGCAGACAAGCTAATGATAGCCATGGCATGGTGAGACTACAGGGAAAGGGGCAGGAGGTCATTCCGGCTGGAGAGACCATTGTTATCGAAAGTGTTGCTGTAGCTAACAACTTTCAGAACGAGAAGACTGTTGTGGTTGAGCATCCGTCTTCATCTTGTTTGCCTGGCGGGTTAATAGTGAAGTCTTGCTTGGTTGATCTTCCCAGCCAGCAACCTTTTAAAGTGCCTGTCATTGTTAGCAATGTGTCTGAACATAATGTTGTCCTGTCTGCGGGGTGTAAACTTGCAGACATCTGCACTTACCAATGCGTCTTGTCCCAACAACATTGCATGAGTAAACTGGCTGATGGTGACTCGCTTTCGAAGGTGAATTTGCCCTTCAACTTTGGGGAATCGCCACTCCCACCTGAATGGAAGGAGCGCATTGTCCAGCAGCTCCATAGCATGTCAGAAGTGTCTGCACAACATGATTTAGATTTTGGGCGAACAGACAAAGTGGCGCATCACATTAAGCTTTCAGATGAGACCCCTTTTAAGCTGCGGCCCCAGCCAATATACACAGGTGATGTTGAAGCTGTTTGTAGGCACATCCAACAGCTCCTGGATACTGGAGTTATTCGGGAATCTGAGTCCCCTTTTTCATCCCCGATTGTGGTGGTCAGGAAAAAGAACGGTACCGTCAGACTTTGTATTGACTATCGCAGGCTGAACTTGCAGACGATAAAGGATGCATATGCACTTCCCAAGCTTGAAGACACCTTCTCTGCACTGTCAGGCTCCCAGTGGTTTTCCGTTCTTGATTTAAAATCTGGTTATTACCAGATTGAAGTCGAGGAGGCAGACAAACCTAAGACAGCTTTTGTATGCCCCCTCGGGTTTTGGGAATTTAACCAGATGCCCCAGGGTGTGACAAATGCACCAAGTACCTTTCAAAGGTTAATGGAAAAATGCATGGGCGACATGCACTTGAAGGAGGTCCTGGTTTTCCTGGACGATCTGATCATTTTCTCTGCGACCCTGGAGGAGCACGAGGCCCGCCTCTTGAAGGTTCTTGGTCGCCTTAAGGAATTTGGTCTCAAGCTTTCACCTGAAAAGTGTTCTTTTTTCCAGACCTCTGTCAAGTACCTTGGACATGTCATTTCCAGGAATGGGGTTGAGACTGACCCAGAGAAAATCGCTTCTCTCAAGACTTGGCCAGTCCCACAGAACTTGAGAGAACTGAGATCCTTCTTGGGGTTTGCTGGGTACTACCGGAGGTTTGCGAAGGGGTACTCTAACATCGTAAAGCCTCTGCACAGTCTCACTTCCGGTTACCCACCTCCATGCAGAAAGTCCAATTTGAAGCAGACAACTGAACAGACTTACTACAACCCAAAAGAACCCTTTGGAGGTCGGTGGACTTCTGCTTGTCAGCAGGCATTTGAGCAGGTCATCGAAGCACTTACCACTGCTCCTGTGTTGGGTTTCGCCGATCCTCAAAAGCCGTATGTGCTGCAAACTGATGCCAACACCAGCGGTCTGGGTGCTGTCCTTTATCAAGAACAGGAAGGTCAGCTCCGTGTCATCGCTTACGTGAGCAGAGGGCTATCGAGGAGTGAGAGCCAGTACCCAGCCCATAAGCTGGAATTCTTGGCGCTTAAATGGTCAGTTACCGAAAAATTTTGTGACTACCTATATGGAAATCATTTCACCGTGGTACTGACAGTAGCCCGTTGACGTATCTTTTGAACTACTGCAAAACTCGATGCAACGAGTTACAGATGGCTTGCCACATTGTCTACCTTTCATTCAAGCTGTGTACAGACCCGGGAAGCAAAACACAGATGCTGACGGGCTGTCACACAGACCTCGTGGCAACTTGTCGGACGATTTCAAATCACAAAAAAGAGGGAGCGAATTTGTCAGTTCGCCCGCGACCATCTCTCTGGGCCGGGCAACATCGACACAATTGATCAAGCTGCCGTTCAAGCTATTTGTGAAAGGCAGTTGGTTTTTAGTGACAATCAGGGTGTTCCTGGTGGTGCTACCTTGGTCGAGACTCTTACCACTTCCACAAGAGCTGTGCCTAATAGCTATGGGAAGGAAGATCAGTTTGGAGGGTTGCCGGCTATCCCTCACTTGACTGAGGCGGAGTTGGCAAGCAAGCAAAGGGCAGATCAGTGTTTAGGGCACGCCATCCTTCAGCTTGAGCGCGGGGAGAAGCCACCCCCCACACTACGGAGCGAGCTTCCGGAACTTCCACTCTTGTTGAGAGGGCTACAGCGTCTTGAGCTCCACAATAATGTGCTGTACCTGAGACGACAGGTCGGCCCTCAGACATCTTATCAGCTGGTTTTGCCAACTGAGCTTCGTGACATGGTCTTGACGAGTTTGCATGATCACATGGGACACATGGGGGCGGATTGCACCTTAGATCTTGTAAGAATGAGTTTCTATTGGCCCAAGATGGCTGTAGACATTGAAAAAATTTCATTGTGCATTTGGGTTCCTGGAAAAACTCCACAGTGACCAGGGACCCGATTTTGAGTCTCGCCTGATCAAAGAGCTCTGTCGAGTTGCCAGCATACATAAAGTGAGGACAACCCCGTACCACCCTCGTGGTAACCCAGTCAAGCGATTCAATCGCACATTGTTGAACATGTTAGGTACCTTGGAAAACCAAGATAAGTCTCGATGGCGTGAGTTTGTGAAACCCTTAGTCCATGCGTACAACTGTACGAGGAACGAGGTGACAGGGTTCACGCCATACAAGATCATGTTCGGCCGCCAGCCCCGCCTACCAGTCGATCTCGCCTTTGGGCTGCCCGTGCAAGGTGATCAGCACAAAACCCACTCTCAGTATGTGCAGAGTCTGAAGTCTCGTCTTCAGGAAAGCTATAAAATGGCAACAGCAAATGCTGCAAAAACAGCAAACAAAAACAAAACAAGATATGATAGGCGTGTGATGATTTCGGATTTGGATGTTGGAGATCGAGTGTTGATCAGAAATGTTCGGTTGAGGGGGAAGCACAAAATCTCTGATAAGTGGGAAGCACCTGTCCATGTTGTGGTAAGTAGAGCTGGAACACGTCCAGTATACACGGTCAAGCCTGAGAACAGAGAGGGTCCCTTGAGGACATTGCATAGGGACTTACTACTTCCGTGTGGTTACTTACCGACAGATGACAGACATCCTGTTCTGCATTTCGTGAAACGTAGGCTGCCAACTCGTGCAAACCCCTCCACAGATGAAATGATTCCCTCGGATGAGGAGGAAGATGAAATTATTCCGACCTATTGGTTCAGGGGCCCTTCAAGTGTGCAGATCCCAACTTTTCGGAGCACAATTCCAGTTGATCCAGGGGTGTCCCCAGAGCCAGACATACAGAGCACAATGTTCCCACATGATCATTTTGTCGAGAGTTCTCCAAGTGTTCAATGTGTGGATTACACACCTGAAGTTGACAAACAGCCTGTTCGGCCTGACTGTATTACAGACATCCCTCTGGTATTCGATCAGCCTGACAGTCATTCAAGTGACATTGAACCCTAGACCACTGACATAGCCACAACAGCTGAGCCAATGGTTTCGTTTGAAGATGACAGTCCTGACATGCAGTGCGAAAGACCTCAAGACATTCCAGGTGACGTTAATGAATATGTAGCAATAGGCACATCCGATGCACATGAGAATGAATCCATTGTTAGCTATGGTGCAGTCATTCTTTCGAGGCTTAACCACAGTTATTGACACTGCCATGAGCGAGAGTTCATTAGGGTTTCCTTTAACTTCCCGGGTAGTATCTACTCAACCTTTACCATACCCCGGGACAGGTATGGGGTCAAGGAGGGAGGGTGTAGCCCAGGCTTCATAAATGATAGTAAAGTAGTAAAGAGAGAGGGAAATAGTTTAAAAAGAGGGGTGGGAGTCAATTTTTCAGTTATATGAATGTGTGAGTGATAGCTGGCATTTATAGCAGAGGGGGCGTTACAGCCTGACGACACAGTCAACCGCGTTTTGGTGACCGCAGCACGCACAGAGAGAGAGAGAGGCAGCAAGAGAGACCACACTGACTGGGCACGAGCATGTGAGAGCAGCCCTGCTGAAAGTTATCCATAAGTTAGAAATGAGGAAAAACTGGTTCAAAGTTGCTGTAGGTCGAACTTACAGAGTTTTGGTTGGTGTTAACTGCTCGGTGGTCAGGTTTTTGGGAGCTCTTATGACTGACGCCGAGAGTGGACATCAGTGTACCAGGAGTCAGCTTCACAGAAAAAAAAAAAAAAAAAAAGATTTGCAGCCAGCGGTTAGCCACCAGACGGCTCATCGGGTACCAGCCTGGAGATCCAGATCCAAGGGACCGGATGGCGAGCCAGAGTTGAGGAGAAGGACAATTCTATTCACCTCCCTACTTGTGGTGTGGTAGGACAGAGTTGAACACAACCATAAGGGCCCCAACGAACAGATAAACTGAGTTCAAAAAAAAAAAAAAAACAGAGACCAAAAGAGAGGAAGAAAAGCCACAACAAAGGACGCATTTGTTTTTTTTTTTTGTTCCACTTCTGCGCGCATTTTATTTATTTTTCCTGTTCAGTGAATAATACTGTGTCATACTGTTCCTGTTAATGACCCAGAATATATATTTCTTGAAAAAAATCAGTTTTGGGTGAGTGTGTTTAATGTTGATGATCCCACTTGGGCTTCGTGAGTGACTGTCTAGAAATTCTGATAGCTGGTCCAAACTGGAAACTGATACTGAACCATATCGTTACCGGTAACTCCATCAGGCAAAGAAGGGTTACACTTATTCAAAAGAAACTGCACTGCCCAAATATCAGAGTCTTTCATGGAAACGTGTTCTTCACGTGGGACTTATTCATGTTTGATGATGACCTGCCATCATCAAGGATAAACCTGTAAAAGCTCGACACACGTGGAAAGTGGAAAATGGATAAAGCATGAAGTATGGAGAATATGGCCTTTGTGTTCTGATCTAACCAGCTCTGCCTTCACTGATTACCGCCTGACGTGGGTGTGATCAGAACTCAGGATGCAGAATGTGTGGCAGTAAAGAACAGGCACGTCCCCGTGCACTGATTCATTCAGAATGGCCCCCTGAGACAGGCTTTTGATTGCTGAGCATGTGGTGTCATCGCAGGCCGTGCATACACAGAGTGCACAATTAGCTCAGACAAATCCCGGCGGATCCAGGCTGATACCGCTCGGCTCTTTTTGAGAGTGCCGACGACTGATTATTTCATTTCAAGATAAAGATCAATATTTAACAACAATAAAATGATTTAGCTTATAATCACACTCCAAACAAAAACTGCAAACAGTTGAGTGGAAGCAGTGTGTGTGCGTGTTTTTTTTTTCTTTCTTTTTAACTTTAGCAGAGGGGCTCCACAGTGTCCTTGAATTTCAAAATAAAAGAGAAAACCTGCCGCTCCAATCTATTTGCTCAGTGGGACTGAGCGGTGACACGAGGGACATCTGCGAAGGTTTAAGTCTATAAAGAAGGCTGTGGTTATCTATATTTTGTATTCTGAGAAACCAACATTTGTGGAGAATGTGAGACATTCTAAATGACAGGGTGTAATGTTGAGAAATTTTGGTTTCTCAAAATACAAAAGATAGAGAACCACACCCTACTTCTTCTGGGTCAGGTTCAAAACTACTCAACCACCCCTCATAACAGTGTGAAAGTGAACCAAAATATTTTGGGGGATTAATAAAAGCTGCCAAATTTAATTTTGCTCATATGTTTTAATCTCAATGTCATTCCTTATTAAAATCAATTTCAGTTCCATTTGTTCCAATGTCAGTGACTTTCGATTTATAGTGCAATAATCCAAACTGAACAAAAAGCTGTGAGTGAAAGAATTTCCATCAAACTGGAAACTGACAGCATGAAGACACTTTCTTGAAAGACTAATACTTGGGCAGTGCTGTTTCTTTTGAATAAGCGATGTGGAATTGGAGCAGTTTGGTTAAATTTATTGTGTTTCTCTTTTAAATCTGATACAAACTGAGCGCTTTATGATTGTTCCTCCCATTCACACACTGAAGTCAGCATGCCACCATGCAGTGTGCTCTGCTGTATGCTGGGAATAAATTCAGGGTGAAGGAACTTGCTCAAGGGCACCTTCATTATGAGTTTTTTTCTGTCTGATTGGAGAATTTACCCTATGACTCTCCGTTCACTGGCCAATGTCACCAACCTCTAGTCATGGGTACTGGATCTGGATGGGGCTTGAGGGACTGGGCCCCTGTATTTGATGTTTGAACCTAAAATGAAGCATCTTGCACATTTCTTTCAAACTCTTTCTGAACCATAAAACTCCTTGACACCAGTAAACACCATCCCTCATCATATATATACACCAGAAAAGCTGATTTGTCTTCCCTTGTGCCGCCTGCAGCCAGCCTGTCACACTCTTGGACCAACTAGCACCTTCCAAATCAGTCTATTAGCATCTAGACTTTCCACAAGATTCTACAATTAACACTAATCTATAAAAACCTAACAAAAACACAGAAGCATAATCACACATCCACCACCAAAGAGTCATTTTATCAAAACCAAGACATTTGGATGGGAAGTATCAAAAATATAGTATCAATCTGTCAAACCTGATTTCAAGTGTCACGTTTGACTGGACAAAGTTAGGCCCCTGACACCTTGTCATGAGGACTTTTTTGTTATTATAAGCTTGACATTTGTAGATGACCCACACAAAAACCAGACATATCTGTAATGTAGACAAGTATCTGCAGCACTTGACAACAGCATCATTTGATTATGACGGCATCATCACACGGGACTGCAATCTTACCTGGTAGTAGTAGCGCAGGACCCAGCAGAGACCTTCCACGTAGGACTTCACCACCTTCTGCCTGAAGTCATCATCAGTAACATCCACGTCAAACTTTGTCTTGTAGTATCTCTGCTTCCATCCATCCTCCCACAACCTGCAGCAAACACGGACGTGGTTTCACTTAACTCATTTCAGCAGTACCACCAGAAAATGTAAGGGCAGAATATTCAAGGTTCAAGCAAGATGCAACCCAAGACAAAATGACATGATGAAGGCTGTTATCAATAACGGAACACTTTGAAGCAACAATTACAAACAATCCCAGAGAAGACCTCCGTCTAAACCGCTGTCATTCCACGTTCAGTGGGATGTACAAACGCAACGTGCTTGGATCCATGTGTGCACACACTTTGATATTTTTGCTCTTACATCAGTTTCTGGGTTTTGCTGTAAGCCGTGTTTCAGAAGGAAATCCATGTAAGTGTTTGTACATGACTCCCCTGGTTTCCAACCTGGGAACCACGTTTTTGTCTGCTCTCAGGTTATCAAAATTAAAGGTCACCCATTAAATAAAGTCATAATAACATACTTAACTGACAATCACAACTTGTTAATAAAGATCATTTTCTTTGGCTGAACCAAAGTAAAAAAGGGAAACCTAGCATGCCCCCCACACACTTAAAAAAAAAAAAAAAAAAAAAAAAAAAAAAATTAAATGAATCACTTTTTAGGGGCAGGGAGGGGGGCCCATCCTTTCTTAGATACAAGTAGGTGGCTTTAAAGGAAAAACCACTGCTCCAGCAGATGGTTTGCTTCACATTCATGGCAAAGTAACAGATGTATGGAAACGTGGGCAGTGACCGTGACTACTACTTGAAGTACAGGGGTAGATTTATGTGCAGAATGTAAGTGGAAAATAAATAAGCCCTTACAATTTCATTTCTATTCGATTTACTTCATGAGTACAAATAACTCATTGTAGAGCAAATCCAATAGTTACACTAAAAATATACTTGCTGTAAATTCCAGAGCTGATCATTAAAAAAACAAAACACTTTTCAGAGCGGAACCACTTTTTGGTCAAGGGAAACAAACTTCCTCAGTGCTGCTGGAATCGTTTAATGGCTTTGACTTGTTGGTAAATTTAGGGTAGCAATGATTTCAGAATAATTAATCAAAGCCATCCAGCATCTGTGCAGCTGATCCTCAGAGAGCGACAGACTCAGAGGAAAAGCGCCATGAATACCAAGTTAGCCCAAAGGATTTAGCAGCTCTGGTAAGTGCTTCACACTGGAATTCATGAGCATATTCCTGCATATTAATCACACGCTGAGATAGGTGAGAGCATCTTGTGCTGCAGCACAACATTAATGAATAAATCAATCTCACCGCTTCATTGTTTCCTCCACGTTCACGGCACAGTCATTGACTGCAAGCAACCAGAACTTGAAAAGTATTTAGATTTCAGTATTCACACAGTTGAGGGAAGACATTTAGACAAACGATTCAGTGTCTGTAGTCCTGCCATATGTCCAGGCTGAACTTTATTTTTGTTTTTTTTGTTTTTTCTTATAGCAGCATCCAGAACAACCAAAATGAAAGTGCTGCTGCGTGAAGCCAACAGACTGTGAAGGTGATGATTTAATTGTGTCTGATTTTGCTACAGCTCATGCAGCTTCTGCAAATCATACGTCGCAATTATTTAGGAAGCTGTGCACAGAAGTAATTAAAGTGTGAATGTCAGCTAATGTGTCACGTGATTTCATAAGTAAAATGTTAAAATCAAAAACAGCAACGTTTGACATTCTATTATTGTGGCCTTCATTTTCTTTGCAGCTGAAAACATCTCCACACTGACAGGTTAATAGGGAACCTCTCATTTGAACCCCTGCGTGATGTCGTGGGATTTGACCACTTCTGTGGACAGCCTGCACAAACACACTCTCACTTCTAACGGAAAGATGGAGTACTGTTTTGTTTTTGGCTGCAGTCACTGAAATATTTGTGAAAAGTGCAGTTTTTTCCTGGTTCCCAGTGGAGAAGGGAAGACCAGGCAAATGGGAGAGGTCATTTCGGTAAGTGTTAGCCTACACAGCTAACCAGAGTCGCTGTGGTCTCTCGTCTGCACCACCACATCAACATGTTTGAGCTCTGGGTCATAAACACAATGCAACACATGTCCACTTTCCACCGTATTGTCACTTTTTCTTTGCATTTTCACTGTCTGCTGTGTAATTTGTCCAAAAACTCAGAAAGTGCCATGTTTCTGATGGGGACAGATGAGGGCTGTCCTCGGAAATAGAATTATACTCTTTCATTTAACCCCTTTAGCTCCCACCCTCAAACAAGACTACAGTTCCCTATATGTCGGGTTCATGAACCATAACCACCCTCTTAGATAGCTTCAATAACATGCATGTGTGATCACCTACACTTTTTTGCCCAAATATTCTATCTTGTTGGACACAGACCACTCAGCTCTACCAACCAGGTTTGGGGGTTTTACCTAACGTTGTCTTCGGGCTCTGGCTCGCTGTCACTGTCTTCTGCTTTTCTCTTCATCCCTCTCCCATCTGTGACATTGCTGGATCCTGCAGATGACTGAAACAAGAAAAAAGAAACAGGACAAACAGTTAATTAACAGCTTTTAATTAGTAACAAAACTAATCAGGCGACACTTTGATCTGTTCTTGGAGGTGACTACACTGCACCGTCTAAAGAGCTCAGGTCAGACACGCTGCACCACACTGACATTTACATACAATTACAAATTAACAGCATGGACACCAAGATGAAAATGGGAGCAAAAATCATGATGCCACTCTCTGCTGCTGTCCTTCCTCACTCAGCACTGCACTGTAGCAATAAGATATTTATGACTGGCAGAAAACCTTATAAACACTGGGTGCCAGGCTGCAACAGCAGCATCAGCACATGGACGTCCTTAATGAATACAATCACCTTTCAAGTTTCTAAAACTGGATTATTGGTTAACCCCTGCTCAAACATTAACCCTTGTTTGCAACAAAACAAGATAAATTTAATAAAAGGAAATAGGAAGTAACACAGCCACCTGCACAGCTGTGATCAAGCTTACATCAATAAATTTAAGAGTCATTGAAACAAATGCTTTTCTTTCATGTTTTAGATGTTAAAGTGCTGCAGTGTTTCAGTAATGCTGGCTTTTGAAAATGTTGCACAGTTAAACACCGGAGGAAAATGTAATAAAAGTCTGTGTTGACAGGAAACCACACAGAAGCTGAAACACACGCTGCGTTCTTGGCTATAATCGCTGGCTGTATGGATGCATTGTATGTTCAGGGAGACGTACGTCTACCTTGGTTACTTTTCCTTCCTTTGTATCTGAAACCTTTGTGCGTGTCTTATTCATGTGCTAATATTTGGTTGGTCATTGTTTGATCGATTTAAGGTGCATGTGGGCAGAACGCTTACAACAGCTAAAGAAACGCGTTAAAAAAGGAAGCTGGCCATGAAGCACAGAAGAAGGGTTTACAACAGAGTGTAGGTTCAATACTAATGGCCACAATCCAGCATCAGAGACCCACAACAGAAAGGAAGAATGAACAAGACTAAACCAGATACCCAGTCTGATGCTGAATCTGAATTTTTACAATACTGACCAGAAGAAAGGCTGCAAAAATCAATGTGCTGAATTTTAATCATCTTAATGAAATATTTCTTGACAAACATCTTTCTGATGTGACAT
Source organism: Thalassophryne amazonica (assembly GCF_902500255.1). Lineage (NCBI taxonomy): Eukaryota > Metazoa > Chordata > Actinopteri > Batrachoidiformes > Batrachoididae > Thalassophryne > Thalassophryne amazonica. The sequence continues at coordinate 38,277,057 of NC_047123.1, read as the reverse complement.
TTTTTCTTCTTAAATATATTTGAAATGCTTTTCCTTGAAGACATTTTCTTCTGAATTTATTTTTTTTTCCATTCAGAAAACTGAAAATATTTTTTGCAAGGAAGAAATTAATGAAGTGTACCATGAAAGATATGTATATATATATTAGACATGTGGAGATGAATCGATATGATTCGGTATCTAGATACAAACGTGTGCGATGCGAGTGCATCAATTCATTCAGTGTGCATCGATTCAATTGATGGGTTGAATCATGTTGCATCGCTCGCTGCTTGCATCGATTTGTTTTTTCCCCATGCACAATGAATGCACCACGGACGGAAGCCAGAAGCTTAATGATTCCCTTATCGGTCCTTCAGTTCGGGACACCGGAGCGGCCGTCTGTTTTGTGGGACTCGGTGCACAGCTCCAAAGAACCACGCAAATCCATCCATCCATTTTCTTCCGCTTTATCCGGAGTCGGGTCGCGGGGGCAGCAGCTCAAGCAAAGCCGCCCCGGCCCCCCGATCCACACACACCTCCTCCAGCTCTTCCGGGGGAACCCCAAGGCGTTCCCAAGCCAGCCGAGAGATGTAATCCCTCCAGCGTGTCCTGGGTCTTCCCCGGGGCCTCCTCACAGTGGGACGTGCCCGGAACACCTCTCCAGCAAGGCGTCCAGGGAGCATCCGGAAAAGATGCCCGAGCCACCTCAACTGACTCCTTTCGATGTGGAGGAGCAGCGACTCGACTCCGAGCTCCTCACCCTATCTCTAAAGGAGCACCCAGCCACCCTGCGGAGGAAACTCATCTCGGCCGGTTGTACTCGCGATCTCGTTCTTTCAAATCAAAATCAAATCAAATCAGTTTTATTTATATAGCGCCAAATAACAACAAACAGTTGCCCCAAAGCGCTTTATACTGTAAGGCAAAAGCCATACAATAATTACAGAAAAACCTCAACGGTCAAACGACCCCCTATGAGCAAGCACTTGGTGACAGTGGGAAGGAAAAACTCCCTTTTAACACATGCCTAATATATATAGTTTGACAAAATATAATGCATATATAAATAAATTTCCTTTATGAAAATCCCTTTTTAAAGGAAAAAAAATATAATTTTATTGTGAAATATGTTCATGAAAAAAAAATTTTCTTTGGGGGGAGCTTTTCAGTATTTGTTCTTAAATATTCCTTTTATGATTGCAAAAAAAAAAAAAAAAAAAAAACTTTCCTTGAAGAAAAATTCTCAAATTGACTTGAATGTTTAAGAAATTTTGCTTAAAAAAAAAAAAAAAAAAACACCACACCATTTACTCCCTTAAAGATGTCTTTCGCAGTCAGAACAAATATTTGTTTATGTTTAAAGAATTGTCATTACACTTCTTTAAAAATTGACATTATTTTGGGTAAGACTTGGAGCACATGCAAACAGTTTTAAATGCAGTGAGAAAAGATTTTCTCACATTGCATAAAAACCTAAGAAATTTTAATTTTTAAAGGCCGCAAGAAAAATGAAGACGGACAGAAATCCCTTTAAAGGAGATTTTCCAAGAGAAACTTACATTTCCACCATTCCTCATCATGGCTTTCAGTGACTGTGCTGCATTCTGCAAAATAAAAGACAAGAAGAAACCAGTTCATTAGCAGGATTTCAAATGATTTGAGGAAACCTGGTAAAAAGGCTTAAACCTAGATTGAAACAGACAAATTTTGGGATAAAGCCACAAAAGTGTGTGTGTTAAGATTAGTTTGTCTGTTTGTGAACAGCCTGGAACCCAAAATTTTTCATATATCACTGAAATTTTTACTGGAGATTCCTATCCTGATAGGCAAGAACTGATTCAATATTCAAGGTCATTATGGTCAATGGATGAAGTCAGGAAAATCCTTTAACATGGAACAAATTTTCAAAACTTCATAACTGTCATAAAAGATCAAATTTCTGTCATATTTGAAAGTCTTATGTAGGACGGTATCCTTTATTGACTGACAGTTTGATCCAGATTTTGTGACCATTTAAATTTAACATTGAAACCCCATTTAATATACAACCCCTGGCAAAAATTATGGAATTACCGGCCTCGGAGGATGTTCATTCAGTTGTTTAATTTTGTAGAAAAAAAGCAGATCACAGACATGACAAAACTAAAGTCATTTCAAATGGCAACTTTCTGGCTTTAAGAAACACTATAAGAAATCAGGAAAAAAAATTGTGGCAGTCAGTAACGGTTACATTTTTAGACCAAGCAGAGGGAAGAAAATATGGACTCACTCAATTCTGAGGAATAAATTATGGAATCACCCTGTAAATTTTCATCCCCAAAACTAACACCTGCATCAAATCAGATCTGCTCGTTAGTCTGCATCTAAAAAGGAGTGATCACACCTTGGAGAGCCTTTGCACCAAATGGACTGACATGAATCATGGCTCCAACACGAGAGATGTCAATTGAAACAAAGGAGAGGATTATGAAACTCTTAAAAGAGGGTAAATCATCACGCAATGTTGCAAAAGATGTTGGTTGTTCACAGTCAGCTGTGTCTAAACTCTGGACCAAATACAAACAACATGGGAAGGTTGTTAAAGGCAAACATACTGGTAGATCAAGGAAGACATCAAAGCGTCAAGACAGAAAGCTTAAAGCAATATGTCTCAAAAATAGAAAATGCACAACAAAACAAATGAGGAACGAATGGGAGGAAACTGGAGTCAACGTCTGTGACCGAACTGTAAGAAACCGCCTAAAGGAAATGGAATTTACATACAGAAAAGCTAAACGAAAGCCATCATTAACACCTAAACAGAAAAAAAACAAGGTTACAATGGGCTAAGGAAAAGCAATCGTGGACTGTGGATGACTGGATGAAAGTCATATTCAGTGATGAATCTTGAATCTGCATTGGGCAAGGTGCTGATGCTGGAACTTTTGTTTGGTGCCGTTCCAATGAGATTTATAAAGATGACTGCCTGAAGAGAACATGTAAATTTCCACAGTCATTGATGATATGGGGCTGCATGTCAGGTAAAGGCACTGGGGAGATGGCTGTCATTACATCATCAATAAATGCACAAGTTTACGTTGATATTTTGGACACTTTTCTTATCCCATCAATTGAAAGGATGTTTGGGGATGATGAAATCATTTTTCAAGATGATAATGCATCTTGCCGTAGAGCAAAAACTGTGAAAACATTCCTTGCAAAAACACACATAGGGTCAATGTCATGGCCTGCAAATAGTCCGGATCTTAATCCAATTGAAAATCTTTGGTGGAAGTTGAAGAAAATGGTCCATGACAAGGCTCCAACCTGCAAAGCTGATCTGGCAACAGCAATCAGAGAAAGTTGGAGCCAGATTGATGAAGAGTACTGTTTGTCACTCATTAAGTCCATGCCTCAGAGACTGCAAGCTGTGATAAAAGCCAGAGGTGGTGCAACAAAATACTAGTGATGTGTTGGAGCGTTCTTTTGTTTTTCATGATTCCATAATTTTTTCCTCAGAACTGAGTGATTCCATATTTTTTCCCTCTGCTTGGTCTAAAAAAGTAACCGTTACTGACTGCCACAATTGTTTTTCCTGATTTCTTATTTCTTAAAGCCAGAAAGTTGCCATTTGAAATTACTTTAGTTTTGTGTCATGCCTGTGATCTGCTTTTTTTCTACAAAATTAAACAACTGAATGAACATCCTCTGAGGCCGGTGATTCCATAATTTTTGCCAGGGGTTGTATATTTTACATTATATCCTAATCAAACGTGCCCCAATCACAGTGACAAAGAAAGTTCTGACAGAATTTTAACAAGGGTTCTCATATTTGATACATTTCAAACAGATGAGAGTTTAGTTTTTAGAAATTAAATCCTCAAATCTGGCAGCTGCGTGTAGTGTCTAACGCACCTGGTTATCCTGCATCCTCATGCCGTAGGCCTGCTGCCGTGCATTCTCAACAGTCTGAGGGTGCATTCCTCGCCCCAGGGCCACAGGGGCAAACTGTCCCGTCGTCATGTATGCAGGGCCGAGCTGCTCTGCCTGAGTGAGAAATAAACCCATTAGAGTGCTTAGTGTCAATGCACAACAAGTGCTCGAAGCAACATTTCTTAACCTTCAGGTAGCTCCACATGCATCGGTCATGTGATCAGCTATAAACCACTCCTGTACAAGAGCACCGGGTACTACAGCCCAAAAACAGCTGCCAGTGACCTCAAAAAGTAGAGCACGGTCATGACCAAGTGAACAACCACACTGAGTAATGATCATTTAATCAAGGTTTCAGTCAAAATCAATCATGTAGGTGCGACAGAGCCACAGTTTAACACATCTGGACCAAAGACACAAAGCAAATAGGAAGGAAACGTCAGTATTAATGAAGCAGCCGAGGAGACAAATATCAGACATCAAAACCTCAGATCCGGGGATGTGGGGGGAGGTTGGGAACCCCTGGCTCAAAGGCACCAGAGCAGTTCAAATGACCCAAACAAAAATCCAAACTGATTCAATACCAATCCTGCTAAAGTGAAAATTCACTTCTGTTTTAGGACAAAGAAAACCCGGAGATTATTTTTGCCTTGAGGTTCCACTTCTTTTGAGGTACCCAAAGACTGGTTCCCCACCACCAGTATAATTCTCTGTGGTGGCACTGAAAGAACTCGGCTGAAGTGGATCTGCATCCTCCTCTGAATGCCTCCCGTCAGAGGATTTTCTGGGTATGCTTCTGGGGTTCAAAATTCTCCAAGAAAGCAGGTATAAATGATATGTTTTTACCAAGACTTAGGGCAACCATGTATCTGGTGTAAGAGTAACCCACCAGAACTACTTTTTTGGGACTTCTTGAATCAGCTGCCCTCTCCACTCACCAAGCTGCAAAATGCCGCTCAGCAGGGCAGTGGAGCAGGTGCGCCACCTATCAGCAGCATTCTATTACCTCCATTTGATGCCACTGGAGGGACCTCAGAAGAGTCTTATCACATGCTCCCTTTGACCTGCAAATTCCCAGAAGGAGCTGAAGGATGTGACCCTTTTGGTTCCAGATAAGTAGTTTTGGGGGGGGGGGGGGGTGGCCATTTGTTCTTCTGGTGCCACAAATTAATGCTACCTGGTGATCTGCAGTGATTTTATCCCCGACCACTGGCAATGTCACAGAAAGTAATCTTCCCAAGAGGCCCGTTTGTCTTAAAATATGCTGAGATATTTAATTCAGGCTGACAAGAGTTCACATTCTGGTGTTATTTCCCTAAAGACCAAGTAAATGTTATCTGCAATCCAAGTGAAGATGGCCAAGTCAAGTCAAAAGTCATTGGACTTCTTGTTTTGTTTTTTTTAATGTAGAAAGCAGTTTACCACATGTCCAAGTTGATTTTTTAGTCTAAACTGTTTCATCAACATGAATTATTTCCCTCAAGACTCAACAGCTGCTGAAAAACAACTAAAAGGGATCATCTACTTACCTTCAGCCGCTTTCTTTTCTCTTTATTTCTCCTCTTAAAGTTTTCCTAAAAGAAAAAACATGACAATGTGGCAAAGGACATAAACAATACTTATGATTCACAAAGCTGAAGTGGAAAAACAAGTGAGGAGAAAGAAACAAGTCTTACATCATCCTCTTTACGTTTTTTAAATATGTTGTCCTCGGCCACTCCGACAGCCTGCATGATTAATTCTACGCGCTCCAGGTTGACGAAGCCGTTTTGTGTCAGATAGCCCTACAGAGAAATAAAATAAAAATCAGCTGTAACGCTGTAACGTGTGATTAATCCTCTAACGTTCAACCGCCCGGTGTGTTAAGTTAAAGTCTTCTCCAACTCTACTGAGACGTGCTATGACCATGTTGGTGGGCCCAGTGATGACACTCACCCCTGTTTTGTGCACAACATCTTTGTAGATTCTGACCAGTCGATCAATTGCTCCCTCTCTGAAAAAAAAAAAGCACAAAAACACAGCTGAGTAATTAAAAACAGTGCGTTCATCAGACATGCAAATGAGACCGACACAGACAGCAAATCAGGCATCAAACGCTGCTTTGTCTTTGACAGGAAATCTGGCTTCTTCCCGCCCACTCTGGCAAGTCACCAACTTTAATTCAGAACTATTTTTGTTCATACCTAAAATGTTTAGAAATAGATACTAGTGTGAGGTTCTGAGACCAACAAATAAACTGATGATGAAAATATGAAAACAAACAAAATCTGAAACTCTTTCTCTGGAGTAAATGCTCTTTCACTCATAAAATCCTGGTTATGATGGTGACATAGACTTTGAAAGGTCAGAACAAATTCCAGGATGAGTCAACAATTATGCCATGTAAGAATAAACATCCTGTCACTGACACCTGATTTTTATATTTGTCCAACTTCTGGGAAAATGTAGGTATGGACAATGAGCTGGACTGGAGATAGAAAATCTCAAATGAACACCTCCGAGAAGTAAAAAACAAATTGCCAATTGGGAATTTCTGCCATAAACAATATCTTAAATTATTTGGGACATGTATGCAGGCTGGGGACTAGGCTATGTACTGCAGATACAAGTCCTGTTTGATGTTAGAACATCAAGGAAAGTATGGAACTATGTGGAGGAAATACTAGGTGTTTGAAGAAATTCTCACACTATGGTGAACAAACAAAGCTCACCTGATCTCTAAAGACGGCAAGTGGGGTAAAAAGTCGTTTCCAACAAAGAAACACATGAATACCCAGTCGTCCACACTCCTCTCAAAATCGAAGGCAAAGGGAAGGCTGGCCATGGTCAGCTCTCTCGCCAAGTACTGAAAACACAACACGGCTCAAAATAAATACAGGTCATCAGCTGGGCTGCTTCATTTTCCACATTCACTCAAAGACACTTCAACAATTTAAGTTAATGATGAAAAACTGCCACTGCAGCTCTGCCACACAATGACTTAAAAGAAAAAAATAAAAATACACACAAGTCATGTGAGATTAAATGATCCAAACACCGCTTCCTACCACTTTATTTCCACATATGTGAAAATATAAATTTTTTCCCCATTCACTTTTTTATTGAAAAGGATGCATTCATTACAATCTGTTTAGACATACAAGATGAGTCCTTTTCTTGCTTCTACATTTTTTGAATAAATGAACAAAACAACACTGTGGCTTTAACTAAGAATTACAGGTACTTTTTTTTTAAACATATACAGAAAGAACTATATCCAGTCATCTTATTACAGTTTCTGGAGATTGATACAGAGTTTCAATACCACCAGGATTTAAACATTATATAAAAAAATCACTTCTATAGGGGGATATGAACCTGATCCACCCCCTCCAAATATTATAATTTTTTTCTTTCTGGGTTCTTAAGGAAAATGTCAATTTTTCCAATTTAAATATTTCTAAAACAGTGATTGATTTTTTTTTACTGGCTGCTAGAAGAGCCTGGAGCAGCCTCACATCCCCTCCTCCATCAACAGTCACAATCAAACCAAGATATAGGCTTATAAAATCATTATTAATTTGAACCTTGAAGACATCTTTCAGAGCCTTATGGATTCCAGACCAGTACTGATTTAAAACCGGGCAAGACCAAAACACATGGAAATGGTCTGCCTCTAGAGAGCCGCATTTTCTCCAACATTCTGCATTTAAATTTTTATATTTACTCTGCAGAGGTGTTCTAAAAAATCTTATTAGATTTTTCCAGCAGTGCTCTCTCCAGGATAGTGAACTAGTGGAGCACCACTGGAAACTACAAATTTTCTCCCAGTTCTCATTAGATATAGCCACTCCCGCTTCCATTTCCCATTTTTTCTTAATGTGAAGAGTATTGTCATTTTTAGCATTTAGGAGCGCAGTATATAACTTGGAGATAGCTTTTTTTTCAGGGAGCCCTTGTATGACGCTTTAATAATTTTGTAGAAATCATACTCTTCTGGTGTAAGTTTTGCAATGTTGCACTGATTGTTAAAATAGTCTCGCATCTGTAGGAACCTGAAGAAATCATTCCACCCCAAACCATTGTTTGTTTGTAGTGACTGAAAGCTGCGGAGTATTTCCTTGTGTGTAAAAGAATGAAAAGTTGTCAGTGTCATATGCACACCATCTGAAGATGTGAAAATATCAATTTTAACTAGAAGCACTCAGAGAGTGCAAACCTCCGCCAAGCCCATAAGGTCACTGACCCTAAAGAGATTCCCTCCTTGGCACAGTGATCTATTCAACAATTCAGTGTTACAACCAAAACTATGATACATACACTTTTCTTTCCTGTATACGTTACATCCTTGACCATGAAAACATACCACTAGAACTTGGAATCACTTTTATGTCTTTATTAGTTCAAAAGTTATTGCATAAAAACGATTTTTCGGTAATGGCGGTTTTCTTCTGGATCTAGCTCCATAACATTTGAAGCTACATCAAATCTGATGACACCTTACTGAATCAGTACAGATTCAGCTACAATTTGGTGTTAGTTGTGCATCTCTAGCTTCATTTGTCACCTCACACTGACACATTTTCTATTTTCCCTATATTTTTGCATATTCTGGATCACCAGATCCGGAATCCGGATCTGATCATCACCAAACTTTGTTGTTTGATAGAACATCTGACTATGTTACACCCTAATTTTTTTCAAGCCTTTCTGCCTTGTTTTTGTGGAGTTAGAAACTAGAATGTCAAAATTCCCCCTATCCCGCAATGGTGAAGAATCCTTTAAAAAAATTCACGATCCGGATCACCACTAAAATTTAATCACTTGTTCCTCTTGTCATTTCTAACCACTCCACAAAATTTCATCAAAATCCGTTCAAAACTTTTTGAGTTATCCTGCTGACAAACAGACAGACAAACAAACGCGACCGAAAACATAACCTCCGTGGCGGAGGTAATTAAACACTGTTTAAATGAAAATAAACCAGCTGTTTTTGTGTGCTGAGAGCTAGATGTTCAAAACATGAGTGACACAAACCTCACGCAGAACACAGAGTCTAATGAAGATGAACTCCTGCTCAGCAACTGGCATCATGTCTGCAAACTCATCGTGCTGTAAGAGAAACAAAAACAAGAGTAAGGCTGTTTAAAATCTTACCAATGCACAGGTAGTGCTGACGAGTCATACTGATATATGATAAATGATCCACTTTTACTTGAAACTCTGTAAAAGAAGCAGCTGTAATCTCACCTCGCCCTGTTTCTCTCTTGCTGCTCCCTGACACTCTTTGAGCTCATGGCCCATCTGTCCACAGAGCGCGCACGGTTTGGGTTTGTTTGGTTTAAACTCCTCCCTGATTATGGTGAAGTTCGGCTCGTGGGTGGCGAGGCCCAGCATGATCAGGTCAGCTAATCAACAGGAGGAAACCAGGCACAAAGATCAGCCTCACTCAATCTGACTGAACATGAGAAGCAACGTGTGTTTATTCTACAAGTCTCACCATCGGCTCCGCACAGACAGTGGTGTGTGTTGGGGTCATGGTGGGGTTGGGCTGTGAGACAACAAACAGCACTTCAATTTGTACACTTTTCCAGTTTCTTATGATGCTACTGTATCACATTTTCTCATTCTATGAAACTTTAAATGTGTTCAAAAAACAGTGCAGCACTTCTCACAGAAATTGGCTTTGAGCAGGAAAACGTCACATACAGCGTTACAGCTATTTTAAAAATAACTCAAATTGGCACTTCTATTTTCAAAACTGTACACATTTCTCCATGTAATGTGGAACTGCATCAAGAAGGGCATCCGGTGTAAAACTTGTGCCAATTCCACATGCAGATCCATCTCGGATTTGCTGTGGCGACCCAGAGTGCAAACAAGGGAGCAGCCGAAGGGACTTACTTTTTTTGTTGGAGAGGTTTGTCACTGTGAGATTATTAGACACAACCTACATTTGTCTTTAAAGATGCCTCAGTATGTTTTCCCCTCTCATTAACAAAAACAACAAAAACAGGGGTCTCAATCTGATTTCCAGAAAGGGTCGAGAGGGTGCAGGTTGTCTTTTCACTGATTAACTGATTCCATCTGCTCAGAGTGATGTTAAGCAGTGAAATCACCTGGTGGAGTGGGTGACTGCAAAGACAACCTGCACCCTCTCGGCCCTATCTGGAAATCAGTTTGCGACCCCTGAATAAAAGCATGTTCAAGCAAACGTGGTAAGTGGGTTTTGAGGCGCCTGTACGGTGGCTAAAATTTAATGTTTTTCTTATTGTTTGTGAGTGTGTCAGGCAGTCATACCTCTCTGTCTCCTGATGAAGTCCATAATTTTGTGTTCACCTTCACCTGGGACACTGGCATCAGACAGGAAGACCTGCAACAAAAATAAAACCCCTCATAATAACTTGTTTGTTTGAGAGCATATTTCCGTATTTTAATTATCTGTGTCATACAGTTTGAAACCATAACATGCTGATGTTTTGAACTCTTTCAGGGAGCTAATGTGGGTAATCAGGTTTAATTTGAGCCTAAATGAATACTCCACACACCCCGATGGGACATAAAATAATTCTATTTTGAGGTTTGTAAGTAACAACCTGTTTTTGTGCCAGAAATGAGCTGCTGCTCACCACGTCCAAAGGGCGGGGCAGTGGGAGCAACCTAATGGCTACACAGTTTGTTTCCCTCCCCCGGACTGACTCAGTGGGTGTGGTTTATAGAGCAAACCAGTTCAAGCCTAAAACCAGTCTATACAGCAGGAGGATTTCTATATGCAGAACATTTGGACCAACTACAAATAGAGTTTTTGGAACCTGACTCCATGAGAGACACTGATCGACATGGCTCAAGTTATCTGAAGACAAACACCAGCTTTTGAAAGTTTGATCCACGATGTGATTTGGACTCACCGTGATGTTCTTCCAGCCTGGATCCTTGCTGAGTCTGTCTGCAACATAATATCTAAGGCAATGTGCTAGATTGTCCATGAACTCCGTTCCCTACAGAAATGCACATGCAGTCCACCAGGCTTATGTCACGGTAAAAGTTTGTTAAAAATAAACAGTTATTTGTAAAGAAAAAAATTAAGTGTTTCAGTGTTCTATGCTTTTTTCTTACTGGAGTGATGCAGTTGCTGTCAAATCTCTCCTTTATCTCCTCAGGTGGAAGATAACCTCCTGGACAGGAAAAACAACAAGAATTAAATGACATTTTACTTCAGTTTAATTCATTTTAACACTATTTTTTTTAACACATTTTTTGTGCTTATGTACATTAATCAGCATGGACATTGTCACACTTTCTTGGTAAGATGAGTTCCAAAACATCTCACACACCTCTGGAGATGATCTCCTCTCGTATCTGCTGTTTCTCCTCCATCAGCTCCATCCCTTCTTTAGAGGCACGGAACCGCCTAGATCGCTGCTGATTCATTTTAGCACGTGGAGCCTGAGCAGAGTTCATACATTCAAAACACATACTCATTTCTGACCAAACACAAATTTATCTCTTCTCAGGAAAACCAGGAATATGCTGAGTTATTCCAGTCTGAGAAACAAAGAAGTGATGATAACGTGAATGAAATCACATTCATGTGCCCACTCAACACCACAATCAAGCCAGAGTTTTACTCAGTCTAATTTTTTTAGGAACTGACAAACAGCTACAGAGCCATTAAACCATAATAATAATAATAATAATAATAATATCTACATAACAATATAATATACATCTCACAGTGAAAGACACCTCTCTGAGATCTTGCGAGATTTGAAACCTCAAATATGGCGAATTGGTTGCTGCCGATGGAGAGTGTTGCTTCCCGTAGCGTCTTGCCTGATTTTTTTAATTAAATTACTACAACACTATCAACCTGTGATCACTCTGCAACATGTAGATGATCAGGCCATCGGGTGTTTGGACATTATAATTCAGGGTAGATGACTTTAACAACTCCTTTTCCAGGCCAGACCGTAAAGGTTTTGGTCCAGTAAGTTTTCAAAGATGCTAAAATTCCAGAGTCCACCTGCTATGTTGAATGTGTGCTGGATCATACTCTAGAAAATGCAGCACATGACAGTAGTGTCACAGGTAACATTCCCTCACAACTTGTAATCTTCATCTCAATCTCCTAAAGTAAATCTTCTTTTGACACAGTCATTCTAGCAGTACCCAAGGATCCTCTGTAGGCCAACAGTATCAGTATCATCTAACATCTCCACTCCATAAAACATTTCCAAACATCCCAATCCCAAAGGCAGAGATCCCACAGATAAACCTCACTACCAAAGGAGAATTTCTCAACAAGTTTGACATTTTCACTGCAAACATATATAACAGTGGTTGTGTCAAGAGTCTCTGAAAGCCTGGATCTTTGTCTTGACTTATGAAAAGTGCAAACCCAGACTCCCAATTCAGCTTCTCAAGTTCTGCAATCATCAATCCCACAAGGATCACAGCATCATTCACAAAGTGAAGGTCAGCAAACCTTTCCATGTCAGCAAAGGCACCCAAGTTACTAAACGAATATCCATGATGAATGTTAGAATTCACTGGGAAGAAGACAGAGACTTCGCCACCATGCCGCATATCACTCACAGTACCTGTGTATAGGCTTACCATGTCGAAGAACTTACTATGGATATTGCAAAATCTCACTAGGTGCCACAAAACTACCCAAGCCAAATGACTTGTGAAAATCAACAGAGGGTGCAAAAAAGGCCTGGTGACATTCACATTTACCAGGCTGTGAGATATTAATGCAACATTAAATTTAAGATCCTGCAGCAGGTTTATAAGCTTCTTTGCTGTGGATGTGGCTGTAATCTAAAAACATGGACATATGCTGCACAAGGTGACCAATTCTGCCTAGTAAAATGTGACTTACCACTCCATCAATAGCCATATACAGAACCCTCCTGGGCCGCACTATATTGAACAGACGGTCAATGTATTCAAAAATGGCGACCATCATTTCATCTTCATTTTTGGGAGCTGGTCTGTGGGTGAAAAATTTAGGCAGATTTAAAGAATGACTGACTGTGCAACAGAAGAGGGGAGAAGACAACTAGCCCTCAACTAAAACTAAAGAAGGTCCTTACTTGTCTTCTGGATGTGTGCATGGGTGAATGATCCCGTTCATGTCCAAATACAAATTATCAAATTCCACCTCATTGGGGTTTGGTTTTGTTGTATCAACAGGAATACGGACTCCGTTGCATTCTCTTCCCTGCAAAGACATAAAGTCACTTCTGCGTATGTGCTAGTTTTCTTACTTAACCATCCAAGTAGGTTGCAAAAACTCAAAAATATAATAATGTGTTTTTTCTTGTTTGTGAACTAAAGTTAGAATAATCGTATTGGCAGTGTTCCTCTCCATCTTCAAGCCTGTGAAGAAATGACAGAACTCAACACTAAAGCTGTCAAAGATACTTCACTGAAAATTCATCATTTAAGTAATATTATAATGTAGAAGAGTTACATCTGCAGATAATATGATTTGCGTTTATTCGGCAATATAATTACATATAATACGTAAAAAGTACCGCCAAGTAACACAAGAAAGCTTTCCGATATGGATGCTTATTTACATTGTGGTCCTCAAAAAAAGAAAAAAAGACATGCACAGAAATTAAATAAACTGCAAAACAAAGTCAGCATCTCTCCACCTACATATTACAGCCAAAGCGATTTTTGGCTCAAGCAATCGACAAATATTTGTCAACGGGTCCTACTAATTGCCGACCAAAGCCGTCCAGAACAGACCAGAGCCGTCCAGAAGCATCATTGTACCAATTAGGGCTGATAATTAGTACAAAGACCGACCAGTGGAGCAAAATTCACCAACTATGACCAACTGGAGTGTGGGCATTACATATTTTATTATTATCACATTCGGAGCATGGAGCACACTACAAATGGGGCAGACCAGAGGATAATATTGGAGTGTAAGCGGGCAGAAAAATCTCATCTTGATAATGTTGAAATTATCATTATAAAATAACAAGTTACAATACAATAATTACTTTTCACAACATTTGGAGCACAGAGCACACTACAAATGAGGCGGACCAGAGGGTAATATTTGATACAATGACAGACCAGAGGGAGTTTAAAAAGTTCATCTTGATGATGTTGAAATTGGCATCTGGTCTGTACCCCTTCTGACCCCAGTCATTATCAGTTAAAGAACATGTTACAATATCCATAATATACAAGAGGGTGATGTTGAAATTGGCATCTGGTCTGTACCCCTTCTGACCCCAGTCATTATCAGTTAAAGAACATCTTCAAATATGCACGGCAGCAATAACAACAATTGGTATAATATAATTATTACCAGAAAATGATTTTCCTTCCTGTATGGTTTATATATATGGCCCTGAAATTATAATAATATCAACAATTTTGCATAAAACGCCTTCTGACCCCAGTCCAGAGCCAACCAGAGCTGTCTAGAAGCATCATCACCAGTTAGGGTTGATAATTAGTACAAAGACCGACCAGAGGAGCAAAATTCACCAACTATGACCTATTAGGAGCATGGAGCACACCAGAGGATAATATTGGAGTGTAAGCAGGCAGTAAAAATCTCATCAGGTTACAATACAATAATAACACAACATTTGAAGCACAGAGCACACTACATATGAGGCTGACCAAAGGGCAATATTTCCTGTCTGGTTTATATATACGGCTGTGGTCTGCACTGGATGGCTCTGGTCTGCTCTTGATCTCCTAATTTACCCCAATATACCTACAGATGTGAATATGTTTCTCAGAGAATAATTTACCACCAATTTTGGATTTTTTTTTTAAGTCATTTATTTTCAGACACTATAACACTTTTTTGTCTGGTCTGCACATTTTTTGTGTATATTACTGTAACTGTTGTTGAAAATAAAATTTGTCTGGTCTGCATTTCTTATTACTACAACTGATGGTGAAAATCAATATTAGTCATTCACACCTTTGTGTTACTTGAACTCTGCTCTAGACTGAACACTTCACACCTTTGATGGGGATAATCCACTGAGTTCTCTGACACTGTAAGGGATCATACTAAAATTAGGTAAACATGAATTAACTTTGTAGGGAAAGTTTTGAAAATTTCTTAATCTTTTTTCACTCTCCCATATATTTTATTCAACCAGGTGAGCTTCAAGGCCCTGCTAACATAATTGTATTTCCTGCCTATTAAAGTGATGTTGAAAATAAAGATTACTGTAGCTGATGGAAAAAAATTGCATTTTTTATTACTACATTGATAATCATTATTGTGTGGACTGCTCTGGTCTGCACTAGACGGCTCTGGACGGCACTACTTGAGAAAAAAAATTTGGGAAAAAAATTGAAAACATGTTTATGAGCCGAGTCATGTGATAAAAATATTATATTAATATTTTCCGAGGAAAACACACCTAAAAAAAACCGTAATCCAAATAAAAACACACTGATCAAGAAACAAAGCAAATAAAAACACTCGTGTTCGTTATGCTAACACGTTGCTAGCTTACCTTCTCCTCCACACAATGCACGATAATCGACGGATATTTTCGGCTCAGCCAACGAAAAAAAGCTGGAACTCCCATATCGGCACTTCAACCTTCTCTGAGAAATCGTATAAAACCGTAACGTCGTAAGAAATATTAAAACACCAAATTAAAACGTAAGAACGATCAGCACAGCTCTTTTTACGTACTTATACGTCACTAGAGCACCCGCTTCTTCTGCTGTGTATGAGTTTGGAATCTGCGGTTATGACTCATTAGCGCCCCCTTTCGAAATCTCTGAGTAGCGGGGGGGGGGGGGGCGGAGGGAGAAAAGGGGAGTTCTGATTGGTCAGTCCTGGTCATACGGTAAAGAGACAATTAAAAAAAAACAAAACCTCTTTCTGTGCTTCTAAAATCTTTGTAACGCTTTAATGTCTAAACCGAGTTGAAAACTACCTTCACAATACACAAAATGGCTGATGTAAAACGCTAGGTGGCGTTATAAACAATAAAAACGTTTTGAAAACAATAACTTTCTTGATCCGTGAGTCCAACATAGAAAAACTTTTAAAGCTTTAAAAAACGAAACTTAAAGCTTTATTGTGTTATCCTGGGAAGTGTCGTCTAGCAAAAAACAACAAAAAACCCCAACACTATTAAATTTGATCCATTAAATCGTGAAATTCGCAGTCGTATCTTCTAGAAAAGGAGGCAATACATTTAAAAGATGTTTTGAGCTGATGTGGTAAAAACAATATATTTGGAATTTCCGAGGAAAAAAATACAAACACCAGCACAAACTGATTCCTGATGCAGAAAAGCCATAGCGGTGTCAAAACATTAAATAAAGAAAACTATTGGTGGCCAAACTTTAAATTTTTTACTTTGAGTTTCTTGGCTTTAGGTTTGTCCACGTGTGATGCCATTTATTTTACTTGTGAGCTTTCTCGTTCGCTCTCAGGAGTTTTAATCATATTTTTAGTGTCTTTAAAAAAAAAAAAAAAATACTCATTATGGAAAATTCTGGAATAAGATTTTATATATTTATGCTGTAGGTCAATGTTTTAAATACAAATATAGTGTTTGCCTGTTATTCTTGTTGTGGTATTTTTTTTATTGACATGCAGGTTAGATGAATTTGTAATTACCCAGGTCTCCCTTGCAAAAGGGGTGTGGTCTCAGTGGGGTTAACCTGCTTAAATAAAGGTTAAATTGCTTTAAATAGCAGAATTTCTCTCCTTTTAATGATCTTTCAATTCTTGGTGTGTATTTTGATATAGATATATAATTATTCATGCTGATTATTTGTATATACTTCTATGTCTCTTCATTTTGAAATAAATTGATTGAATTATTGTTCATGTTGTCACTGTTTATTCTATTCTATACTAGTGTTTTGATCGTGTCCCCATTGTCAAGGACCACAATGGAAGTAAGTGTTCACACTTGGTTGCGTTTATCCTTTTATTATCATGACATTTTATCTGTTTTATACAATGCTAAAGTATAATGAAATCAAATACTCATGAATGGAATGACCAAATGGCATCACATTTGGTCTGTGTATGCACCACCTGTGTTAAATTCGCTGTGAAAATTTGAGGCAATTGCACCTCGATCGTAAAGCATTTTTTCGTTGAATTCATTCATTCATTTTCTCTACTCGCTCTCTCCAATCAAACCTCTGCCAGCAGTTAAAGGGTGAGAGGACTTCAGTCCATCACAGGGCCACACATAGACAGACTTATCCTCACTCTCACCTATGGTCAGTTTAAGTTATGAAGTTATGGATATTTAGCACAGTTGTCTCACAGCAAGGTTATGGGATCAATTCCCACCTGCAGCCTTTCTGTATGAAGTTTGCATGTTCTCCCGTGTTTGACTTCTGGGATAGGCTCCAATCCCCCGTGACCTGATCTTGGATAAGTGGTTGAAGATGATTGTGTGTGTGTGTGGTATGGATATTAACACTTTAATTGGAAATGGAAAGAACAAGACCAGTTTACAGCTAAGTGAAAGAATCAATGAAACAAAAAAATCTTTAAGCTTTAAAACATTTTAATGCAGGAAAAAAAAAAAGTTGAGGAAAACTCATTGCAACTGTCTGCAATAAACGTTGACATCAACTTAAAATCAGATGTTATATTTGTAGGCCCAAAAAGAAAAAAAAGTCTGTACAGCCACTGTCTTCCTCCTGTAATGACGCAGCCAGCGGGCTCAACAGCACCGCGTGTCAGGAGTCGCTCAGAGTCACACAACATTTTACATGAGATTACGTCAGTCGTGCTGGTACCATTTTCACCAAACTTGGCGTTTGTATTATTTATAGTGACCCCAAGAAGCCTATTGATTTTAGGGTCAACAAGTCAAAGGTCAAGGTCACTGGAGCCTGTAACAGCCCGAGTGTCATTGGATTTTTTGCAAACAGAGTATTACAAGCAATATGCAGTATTATTACTGTAAAGAGAAGCTGATGGAAAACACTTGGCCTGTGTGAAGAAATCATTTCCATAAAAGTATTTACCCCAAAGGAGTAAACAGGATGCAAACAGCAGACTGTTGCCTCAGGCTGCAGAGGTTTCTCAGCAAAAAAATAAATTCAGTTCAAGTTCTCCATAACAACCACGATAAGAAAACCTGGAAGTTCAATCCCAAACCCAAAGCCCCCCCCCACACACACACACCAAACCCAAACTTGCAGGTTGGTTGTCTTCTTTACTTTGGAAGTCTTCTGAGCTCCTGACTGCCTTCCTCATAGAGGCAGAGCGCCCTCATCTGGTGAATCACTGAAGCTTCACTGCAGCTGGAAAATAATTTTTCCAGCTTTTAGATTTCAACAGCTCACAGACACAAAAAGTCCAGATTTAATGAAATTAACATCACTGAATAACAAACACATCCCCTGGTCAAAATATGACTTCTCTCAGACATACGTTTACATACACCACAGCTAATTCAGTTCCCCCAACTGCACAAATCCTGTTTCATGAAACGTGCATCTGTATGCACTCTGACCTCACAGACACAAGGTCCTGGGTTCAAGCCCCTTGTCCTTGTGCATATGGCGTTGCATCATGAAGGGCAACTAGTGTAAAACTTGTGTTAAATCAGGATGAAGATCCATATTGGATCTACTGCAGTGAGCCAGAGTCAACAGAAGCAGCCAAAAGATGGTTTTAGTCACAGTGGCAGACTTTCAGCAGGTCAAGAGCTCACATACACCAAGATGAAACATCAAGGAAGATTCCAGAACATTCTAAAAACTGACAGAATGACAAGTGAGCTGGAAATCCAAAATTACACACTGAGCTGCACTTTCTTCTGTGTAAGAACAAGGGAGAAAAAAAGAAAAAGTCTAAGGAATTAATTCAAACGATCTGGGACACAGTTTTGGATCTCCAGAACTTCAGTTCCTATAGAAGGTTCATGGTACCACAAGGATCACACAGACTTTACATTATTAAGGAAAGCCTCCCAAATGAACAAGCAGGAATGAATGAACGTTTGTCCCAAAAGTCCAACAGAACATCAGGATCACATGGAAGGAACTGAATAGAACTGAAGGCATCAGTTAGAAATGTGAGGCGATCCATCTTGAAGAGCACGCTCCATCAACACGAAGTCTGCTCGTCTGAACCTCTGTCCTCAATGATGGAGAGTTTGTTTGGTTCCAAACTTCTTATTTTAGCTAATAATAGATTGTACATTTGCTGGTCTCTGAAAGAGGAACCTGGTTTGTCTATAATTATGCTCCAGAACCCTTGAATTATTTATATTCCCCCACTCTTCAGTTTAAAAAAACGGGTTTCTCAATTAATCCTGAATTATTATTCATTCAGATGTTTTTAAAAATAATTCAGTTTCTGGAATCTTTCATGTGGTTTGAAGAGGCACTCAAAACAGCTTGTTTTATTTTCAGTTCTCTTTAAAGTCAACGCTCTGATTTAATGCTAATTTTTAATAATAATTTTTTAATAATTTAAATTGTAATAATTTTTAATAATTTCATTTCATAAAATGTTATTACGTGTTATAGCAGAAAACTGAACCTCTTTCAGTTAATGTGTTTGTCAAGTTACGCTCAGAAGGCCACATTTGTACATTAGCCATGCTAGTTAGCTTCACACAAGAATGTTGTGACTGAGCTAAGACATTTAGCTTGCTATCTGGGTAATACAGTTAAACAGTTGAAGGAAACATTTTCACTCTTCACTCTGGTCACAAATTTGTTTTTGGAACAATCCCCCCCAGCAGCATTTGTGTGACATAACGAGCTAGCAATTTGCTTCCGTTAGCCAGATGAAAATAGCTTGTGAGCGTTTATAACCAAAACAGACATCATGAAATACCAGACTGGTGTCATTATAGTCACAGACAGAACTGAATAAGTCTGTAACTCATTGCAGATTTACATCAAATCATTTTAAATTGTACACGAGGACAAATTTCCCACAATCCCCTGCAGCATTCTGGCCTTGACACATGTTTTTTTGGTTTTTGTTACACCTGATATTTCATTATGAGTTGGATAAGGACAGATTAATATTATGGATAAATTTAATTTAATTAGCTTAAAATGCACCAAATTATCGCAAAAGCCGTCTCAAGGCGCCTTACATAAAACAAGTCAACATAAAATTGAATAAATAATTAGAAATGAATAAAAAAAATTCAAATACATAAATAAAAACAGAAGTAAAAGAATAAAACAAAAGTAAAAACTATCCATAAGAAAGAGAATAAAAATAGGTTTTGAGTCTTGACTTAAAAATGTCCACGGACTCAGACGGCCTCACGGTCGCAGGAAGACTGTTCCACAGGGTCGGTGCACGATACGAAAAGGCTCTTTGACCTGAGAATGTTTTTGTGTCCCCTGTGTTTCTGCTAACAAAGAAGCTAATGGCGCTCTGTGGCTTTGATTAGCTAAACCCTTTAGCCTGAAGATGAATAGCTCAGCGTGAACTCAGTTCTTCATAACCGAGTCTGCAGGATTTTAGGTTTCATCCCTCCCGTTACTGCTCATTTGTTCAGCGTTTATCTGCATTTTGTGATCTTTTGTTGTGGAAATGGACATTTTTTCCTCTATTTTTGTCGTTTCTGCTGTGCTCAACTGGAAGAGCACTCACTGCATTCTCACGTACGGCTTCCACACATGCAGGTTTTTGACGTTTCCTCCAGCTGTGGATGCAGAAGCTGGCTGCAGAGGCCGCGGGTGAAACGGTTTGGTGTTAATTAACAACCCAATACAGATGATTAATCGTTTCAGCACAGAGTGTTTCAACTTTGTTTAGTCTTTGTTCAACTTTGTTCAACTTTATGTAGTCATGAGGGGAGGTGATGTTCTAGTGGTTAAAGCGTTGGGCTTGAGACCAGAGGATCCTCAGTTCAAATCCCAGCCTGACCAGGACCGGGCCCTTGGGCAAGGTCCTTAATCCTCTAGTTGCTCCCCGTGTGTAGTGAGCACCTTGTATGGCAGCACCCTCACATCGGGGTGAATGTGAGGCATCATTGTAAAGCGCATTGAGCATCTGATGCAGATAGAAAAGTGTTATATAAATGCAGCCCATTTACCATTTATTTATGATCTACCATTTACCATTTATTCATCTTGGACATGTGGGGTGTCTCCCTGGACATAATCCAGAATGTAGCTGCCTCAGCGCTGAGAAAAAGCCAAGGACACAACCACTCTTCACCTGGTGGCTGCACACAAATGGTTATACTTGAGAGGTGAGGATGGACCGGGCGCTTGTCTGCGTGGTTTCCATCCAGGACATTAGGTGGTTCCGTAGTGTGGCGGTCACGGTGACACCAGCACACGACTCCACTGTGAACCCTGATTAAACTCTGGCACCTCCCCTCAGATAAGTCCTTGCTCCACCCAGTAAAGTGGTTCCACAGTTCAACCATCATTTTTCCTTTGACCTTTTGGTAAATTTGTCTTCTTTCTTTGTTTCTTAAACTTGCATCTTTTCCTTCAGCAGTAAAACCACAAACTCAAACTGCTTTGCACTAAAAAGCCTTTTACTGTGTGAACAGACTGACTCTGTGTTCAAGTCACAACGGAAAAAGCATTATTACAAAAAAAAAGAAATAAAAAACTTAGCAAACTTGTGACAGCGGCTGAGCGAGTGTTTTGATCTGTGTTCCTGCTACAGTGTGAAGCGTCACGCTGAGACAATCTGAGCAGCGCATCATTAGCCTGCAAGGTTTTAGCCTGACACATGAAAGGCAGATCATCATACAACTGCCGGGGGGGGGCTGCCTGCACAGGAGGCGCGCAAAGGTCTGCAGCCGCCGCTGTGACGCCTCTTGTTCCCCAAACTGGAGGGTGTTTAGCAGCTGACTTCCAAATGATTGGGGTTGGCCTCATTAGGAGAGAGGCAGCTTAAGACGCCATCAGTCCACACAGCTCATTACACAGACGGACAAAAGGCGTCAGGGAGGAGAAGTCAGTAATGAAAAGGAGCAAAACTCTGAACGCAGGAGAATCGCCCACAGATTTTCAGTGGAGCTGCAAAAGAAGATTCAGCTCATTTATCAACGTGTTTTATTTCTGATGACTTCTGAATAAAGTCAGCGTGTTTTACCCCAACGCCAGGAGGAGCAACACCAGCAGGCGTCTTCAGGTGACCGCCATCAAACCGCGAAACCCACTGGGAAAAGCCCAAAGCTCCGATACCTGCAGAAAACAGGTGTCAGATGACTTTGTTCCATCATTCATATGTGTACGTGCAGTCAAAATCAGGATGATCTCAATCAGAAATCCATCATGACTGTGAACACTATGGGTCAGAAGTTCAAACATCACATTTAAAAGAAAAAAAAAAACATCTTTTAGTGCAGCAGACAAATGCATTTATCATAAAAATCTTTCATTTTCTGATACAAACACCAAAGTTGGCATAATGTTACTTCCTGGTCTACTTGCAAAAAGATGTCAACCGCTTCAGTTTTCAAGATAGTGGCCATTTTTTCCAAGATGGAATATGTATTGTCATCATATATTTGCTCAGTCTTGGTTTATTTCAGTGTTGTATCTGTTAAATATTCTATACTGAGCACTAGGGGGGATTTGACAATTAACTTCAGGCAATATTTTCATGCTTTTCAGATGGATTGTATGTTTTTAATAAGTAGGAGAATGTGCACGCTGCAGAACATGTGATAGTGTTTGGGGTGTCAGGGTTTAGAAGTAGATGTAGTACTTTGGCTTTTTTTGGATGAAAACTAGTCCTCACTGCTTACTGAATGTTTACCTACGGGTCCAAATAGTTGCTTGTGCACAACAATGACCAGTAAACTGCTGGTGTGTGATCTAAACTAGGTGAGAGAGACTGAGGGAGAATATATATATATATATATATATATTCATGTGGCTAAAGGCTTTTTCTTTTTTTTTTTTTTTTAAAGAAAAGGACTTCTCATA
Source organism: Thalassophryne amazonica (assembly GCF_902500255.1). Lineage (NCBI taxonomy): Eukaryota > Metazoa > Chordata > Actinopteri > Batrachoidiformes > Batrachoididae > Thalassophryne > Thalassophryne amazonica. The sequence continues at coordinate 38,254,266 of NC_047123.1, read as the reverse complement.
AGTATTTGTATCAAATTTTGTGTGTGCATCATCTGCTGCACTATTTACATGTTAAGATTTGGTTCCATCTCAACTTTGTCATAAATCATTTCAGCATTTGAACAAAAGTTCTATCAATCAAGGTTATTATTTATTTAGAGTATAATCTTACTGGTCATAAATTAATTCCACACGTCTGTAATGTGAACGGTGTCTGTTAAATAAAACAGTCGCGTTTGATTGGTATCAGTTTCAGAGTTTGTTCGTTCTGACGCTTGGTAGCTCTGTCAGATTTCAGTTTCTGGGTTAATGCTTCGACATGGCGACGATCTATTTCAGAGCAGAAAAAGAAATTCAAGAAAATGTTTGACAGCTTTTTAAACAGAAACATCAAGTTTTCCTTTCTGCCAAACTCTTGTGTGTGAATAATGGAAGTGAAGCTGTGCAGAAATTAAAGTAGTAAAATATAACTGCTGCCTCGCAGCAGGAGGCCGAACACAAACGCTGCCCACAATCACCAAGAAATAATCATCACTCCTCAACTTCTTTTTGGCCAAGTTTGGAAGGAGGATGAACCAGATTTGTTTCAGATAAAACGAGCATAAAAGAGTGAGCGTGTGATGGTGCTGATAAATGAACAGAGGAGGATTTTCTCTTTTTTTTTTTCTTTTTTTTTTTTTACATCAAACGCTCCATTTCAAATCTAGAACATCCACTTCAGACAGCTGCGCTTGGCCTCTAATTTGTGACAAACAAATGTGTAAAACGGCTTCCCAGGAGGCACTGGGGCTGACCGCCGACGCTTTTCAGGCACCACGCTGCGTGGTGGCGGAGAAACAAAAGCATCCCCATGCAGCGGGGAGGCTTTGAAGACCAGCTTTAATGGAAGGGATGACAAACACCTTCACACTGATCAGAGGCATCACGTGCACCACAACCCGTTTAGGACACGTCCAGCTCTGATTACAGAAGGTCATTAGAGGTACAGAGACGGAGAATCATCCCTCACAGGTCCAGATATGTCTCCAGGGAAAACACAGTACATGTCATAATGTGCAGCGCTGTTAAAGTGTCAACTCTGGAGTTATTACAAAAAATGATGACAATTAAAGACAAATAAATATATTATTAGAATATCAAAAACATGTCCCTTAAAATCAGAGAGACAACAAATCTCTGAAACATGAAATAAATAAAAATATCAAAGTCAAAAACAACAACGCTCATAACTATATGTGCCGCCGTTAGCAGAACAATAATAATAACGGCAATCTGAGATTTCTGACTGACCTGGATCAGCTCCAGAATTCAGTGAAGTCTTCCGTGGTCTAATATCTGTGGTGAAAATTTGGTGAGAATCCGTGAAGTAGTTTTGAAGTAATCCTTCAAAGCCTATATAAAGTGAAATATTGATCCAGAATCCAGATCGCCTCCAGAATTCAGTGAAGTCTTCTGTGGCCTAATATCTATCTGTGGTGAAAATTTTGTCAAAATCTATACAGCAGTTTTGACGTAATTTAGCTAACAGAATAAATAAACACTGATGATTTTATTACGCCCTTGGCAGACGTAATAATAGCAGGAAACCGATGGATTGCCTACTCCGGGTAGGGAACGAGGTCTTGCCCCAAGTAGGAGTTCAAGTACCTTGGGGTCTTGTACAATGAGGGGACAATGGAGTGTGAGATTGGCCGGAGAATCAGTGCAGCAGGGAAGGTGTTGTATTTGCTCTAACGTACTGTGACGATAATGGAGCTGAGCCAAAAGGCTCTCGATCTACTGGTCAGTCTTTGATTGACACAAATCTGCACTTTCTTGGACTTAATTTCCATCAAAAAATAAGAAATACAAACAGTGTGGGCTCAAAAACTAGGTTAACTGTGTAAGAAAGAGACTGGCGAGGAAAGCCACCAAGACACTCATGCTGAATGAGTTACAGGCCTTTGTGGCTGTGATTGGAGAAACTGCATCACCAGTTATGCAGATTGACAGTGGAATGGAACTTAGATTTTCTTTAAAATGAGATGCAAAATTTCAGCTAAGGTTTGCCAGAAGGCACATGGATGGCTTGAGCTGAGATTTAATGCTTTTATCCACCTCCACCTCCCCCCCTTTCCTTTTCTGTTTTATTTAAATCCTTCTCTGTTTCACCATCAATCTTTGACTGGTGATGCAACAGACAAAAGTTGCACGATGCACAATTTCTCCACACTCACAGAAGCCCAGATGCCCAGATTTGTCTGGGCATTTTGGTGGCTTCCCTCACTAGCCTCCTTCTTGCATTCAGTTTTAGAGACGCGCCTACTCCAGATAGATTCACCGTACAGCACCATAGTGTTTGTGTTTCCTAATGACTGATTTTGGCTTTGATATTTTCATTTATGTCATATTGTAGAGCTGTTTTCAGGCAGCGTGATGGACAAGCAGTTTGTGCGCTTACTTCCAAAATAGAAGGTTCCAGTTCAAGACCTCCTGTGCCATGAAGCTGCCTCAACGTATCTGATGTAAAACATGTGCCAAAAATCAATATGAGATCTACTGTGGCGGCCCCGAATGAAAGAGGGAGGAGCTGTAAGAACTTACTTGCCCTGTGGATTTAAAGGACATAATGTCAGAAACTTTAATTGGAATTCTTTTATAAAATAAGATGTGTAAAACTTGAAACATTTGCAAATTTATTCACAGCTCTGTAATTGCAGAAGCAGATTTTTGTGGGCACATTTTACTGTTATCTCATGAAGTACAGTCAGGTTTAGACTTTGATTTGAAAACTGATATGAAGGAAGGGTTGGAATTGTTGCACGTTGGCCACATTATGGACTCTAATCTCATAAAAAAAAAAAAAGTAAAGAGTAAATTCAACAAAACCCTTCAGATGGACTCCTTCAGCTGAACCACCAGCTCAGGGAAACCTGTCTGCTGGTCCATCTGTCTGGTGAACAGCAGGTCCGACGCCTCGCCGATGACCACCTCAGCTGTGGTGAACACCTCCAGGTCTCCCAGAACGTGGCCGCCAACCGTCCTGCCCTCTGCGTCCGACAGGCTGGCGTGGAGGTGAGCAGGCGGGTTCAGGGTGCCGACCAGCGAGACAATCTCAAAGCGCCCGCTGAGGTGGATCACCTGACACAAAAGTCAACATTACTGGATCCACACATATTTATCTCATGACCCCAAAATAGAGATAAATTCCTTATAACAGCTGTGGAGGAACAACTGAATCCCTTAAAACTGCCATGAGCAGAAATTATTTTTGCCTTCTTTTATGGTTTCTTCCTCACACAACTTTGTGGTGGTGCAATGCTGGAATTCAATCAAATGTCACAGAATATTATGGTTATTTTACACACTGAATAATTCATAATTTCTTTAATTGTCTAATTGTTAAAGTGGCTACACGAGGACGCAGCACGAAACTGAGTTAAAACAACAGTGAAGCCATTTCATCTGGTTTAAGTTTATTTTTTCTGGAGGGAAGTTGATCTCATTTTAATTCATTTCAAACAGCAGCATTTAAAATGGTTTTAACTTGTTTTCTGAAGCAGACATTTAGTATCAGTAAATAATTTTAAAAATTACTTTGATTGCTTATAAAAACCACCTGAATAATACAAATTTTTTCATTATCATTTTACAGACATTTTGGAGACTTTTCTTTTGACTATAAAACCTGTAAAATTATTGTCAATTAAATTATAAACTACACAAGCAAGATAGTAGTTGATCAAAATAACTTTACTGTAGTTTTAATAAAAATGTGCTTCCTGAATGAGAAATGAGTGTTTATAGTCTTAATTTAATAAAATCACAATTTAAAAGTGTTCATTAAAATATTAGAGATGAGAAAAACTGAAGGAAACCTATAAAACAAACAAACAACAAAAAACAAAACAAAACCCATTAATATCAAATTTATGGTCTTGAGCGTCCCTCTGCTCATCCCTGTCAGTGTAAGCCCCGCCCTCTGAGGCTTATTAATTAAAAATTAACCATGTGTCTCAGTCATCATCATCAAATGGTGCCGGGCAGCTGCAGGCACCTTGTTTGCGTTTTCTGCCGTAGCGTTGGCCAGACGGAGCGTTGCCTTGGTGACGCTGCCCACACAGGTGATGATGAAGGGGGCCCGCAGCCGCCTCTCCTCTACAAACGCCTGCAGACGTCCCAGCAGCTCCTGACCCGGGCCAAACCGGACCGCATGGACCTGCAAGGATGAGCCTTCGGAACTCTGGAAAGAAAAATGCCACATTGTGAAAGTCATTTGTTCATTTTCTCTATCTGTTAAATTTATTTATTTATGAAGTTGTCTTAATTTTCTTATTTTCTTAATTATGATAACTGTTACAATAATAATACTAATAAACATTTGCATAAATTGTTTTTGTTGTTGTTCTTTTTATGCTTCTGGCTGATTTTCCTTCTGTCTGTTTTTAAAGCACTATTAAATTATCCCAGAACTAAAAAAGATGATGTTTAAAAAAAAAACACCATATGTAGCTGTATTTTATTGTAAGATGATTTCATCTGGAATATTTCATCATATAAATATATGTTTTGCATACAAAATTGTAAAACATCTGCTGCTGATAAAAAAAACAAAAAAAAACAATGAATATACAATATTATAACTACTACTGCATGCTGTGGATATATAATGTATATACAGATAACATGAGTGTCATTTAAAAATACTAATCATTTTTAAAAGATTTTTAAATAATAAAAAAAAACCTTCTGATTCTTTCAAAACCCTGAGTTTTTTTGTATTTTTTTTAGAAATATTCTGTCGTGTTTGAGCTCTAAAAAGAAACATGCATGAATTACAGATTAAACAAAACTCTTTTTATTCTTTGTGTGTGCGTATCTGTGTGTGTGTGGTCTATTCAGATCTTTAACAGGATCACCATGGTTAACTAAACACCAGTCTGACCTTTGACCCTGCACACTGTGTGCGTGCGTGTGTGTGTGTGTGGGGGGGGGGGGGGGGGGGGGATCTGTCCACAGTGAGGTTCACAAAAAGAATAAAAAAAACAAAACAGCCAGAATCACATTCTTCACATTTTATTTAATCTTCAACTGAAAACACCTACAGGTTTTTAACATGATTACATTTAATAATTACTATCTGAATTTGTAATAGTAAATTATGTTTCCTTTCCTTTTTGTTTAACAATATAAATCAAGTCTTCTGAAGCATCCAGACACCAAAACCTAATCTGCAGTCATTGTGATTTTATTTGAGTGAACTCAGTCACTTGGAGACATTTCATTCATTCATTTCAAAGAGCTTCATAGAACCACAATACATAAATAAAATAACCCCTTTCACCGAGCGGTCACATTAAAGAGGCCGTCACACGAGTTCACGGCGTCAGATCAACCGCGTCTCTCAGAGTGCAAACTGCTCCAAAATCACATTCATACAGTTTATAGTCAGATGCAAAACAAGATACATACATGTACACACCAAATAATCACAATTTTATCAGTGGAGCAGCACACAATAAGCTAGCACGCTGAGCCCAGTCAAGATAACGAGACAGAGACACTCCGCTATCATCACTAGTCTGCATGTAGCTAAGGACATGGGCCCCAAGGAAGGATTATGTCAATTATATAGACTTTAAAGGTGCCATCAATGACTCACTAACACCAGATGTCACACTAATGTTGCAGCGTCACAAAATAAAACACATGACTTCCTGTTGACACCTTTTGACCACTTTAGGATCTGAAGGTGTTTTAAGTTTCTGAGCTTTTTTTTTTTTTTTTTTTTTGGTGGGGTGGCGGTGGGGGTTCTGGGAAGTGGAGACTCTTCGCCATCTTGAATGCACAGGGTTACGTGGGCGGTCACAACTTTCTTTATAAGTGTGGGGGTGGGACAACACATGCACACTGAGTGCACGTGAGCCCCGCCCTGTCAAATAAAAACAAAGAACAGAAAGTCTGTAATTAAAAACACCCTGAGGGAGTGTTGTTTAATTTTCAGCAGAGACCACAGAACACCATCTCGCTGCTAAATCTTTACAGACAAAATAGGTGCTAGTTGCCATTTAATGGCTTTTGTTTAAAAGGACCTTTAAGAGACCCTAAAGAGATTCTAAAACATAAAAAAATATGATATCTTTAACAGTATTTTGAGCACCAAGAAGTGAAATTGAAAATTTGGTATTTAGTTGTGTGTTGCAAAGGTTTACTGAGCTGTCAGACCAGAAATAAAAATATAAAACTGAATGTAAGTTTTAAATTTTGCTCATGTTATAATTTGATTCATATTTGCACTAAATGAAAGAAAAACGTACTTTTGACACTTTAGGGGAAAAAATAGTTAAAAATCCATAATTACATTCTTTAAAAACACTTTAATCTCTGAAAGTGTCAGGCTGGAACTTTTTTTTTTCTTTACCCAAACAAATGAAACCTACGAAGTTAAAAACTTACCATGGAAGCTCGTTGCACAACTTTGGACTCTGGTTACAAAACCGCGCATGCGCAGTACCCAGTTCCACCTCAGCTTCCCTCTTTGATGATATTCCTAGTCTTATACTGCCACCTGGCGGTCAACTACTGTCCGCAGTTGTAACTGAAAACTTTTGAACAAACTTTAAATTCACAATAAATAAAGAATAAAAAAAAATAATAAGAGAATGGCGCATTAAAAAGAAACCTCTTTAAATTGAATAAATAAAATCTACAACGTAAGTGATAAAACACTAAAAACTGCACATATCTATACATATATATTCCATAAAAAGAACAATAATGTAGATGATAAACCACATTAAAACCTAATCATTATCTATACGGTGTCAGAAATTATATTAAAATAATAACAACGATTTAGCTACATAAATAAAAACAACCTGCAACAACCTGAAGAGATTTAAAAAATAAATGTAGATTTAAAAAAAAACATACATGTGGAATTTTAACTGAGAACATTTATGTACACGTGCACACGCACACACACACTGGCCAAATTACACAGTTTTGGGATGTTAAAAAGGTAAAACAAACAAAAAAACCTCTGTCCCCTGGCTTTTGTTTTTTTGTTTGTTTTTTTTGGGGGGGGGGGGGGGGTAGAATTTTAATGCTTTCCGTTCTAGGATAAGATCAACATTTTCAATGAACTTCATGAAAATAGTTAAATGGTCTTTCTTGTCATTTTTAATTTCTTGCCTGCACTCCCTTGTGCAGAGCTGCCCCAAACTAAAGCTTTATCGCCAACTTTCACAAAGATCAGTTCAGTATTTTAAAGAATGTTTTAAGTATTTTTAAATACATAAATGCGTATTTTTTAATAAAATAAATAAATATGATTTTCTTTATTTATAGGCCGACAGTGGTGACTTGTTTTAGTTTTATTATTTCAAACCTTTTTGTAATTTTATGTTTGAACTAAAACATTAATAAACGGCTCGGTCTGATCAGTTAAAGTATTTAAAATGAGACTTTCATTGCAGCCACATCTGTAAAGTGTGTTTTCGTCTTTGCCGCTAGATGTCGCTGTGGTCTGAAAAATGGAGGACCTTGAAGCGCTGCTGTTTTTTGTTTTGTTTTGTAATCAGATGCACAGTCATGTTACAGTAGTTTTTTTTTCTACAACTCAACAATGTTTAACAGACTTAATATAGGGTCTGTTTCACAGATCTCATTTTTAATATTAATAAATTTATTTAAAATGTTTAAAATCCAGAAAAAGATAGCTAAAAAAAAAATCCTGCATAAAGGTGGTGATCATCAAGTAAGGAGGAGTTCAGTTTATCAGGATTTTACATCGAGACAAAATGATGTTTATTTACTGAGCTTTTTAAATTCCTGTCAATTCTTTGTTCTTTTTGTGGTCAGTTTAGATACAATGGATATTTTAAAATAACAGTAAAGTCAAAATATTTTAAAATAACAGTAAAGTCAAAATGTAATAATTGTCCTTCACGTTGTAACAAGAAAGTATGAAAAATCAAACAAATTTTGCCAAATTCCAAAAAATGTTTTTGTAAATAAAAAAGGTGTATTTAGTGTCTTATTCAACATTGACATTTTCTAAAGCTTTTGGAAAGGTCTAAAATATAGTGAATGACTAGATAAATGAATGAATTGTGTGTCCATCCCCTGCTGCTGGTTAATGCAATAACTCAAAAACAATAATTGTCATGTAACTCACCAAATTAAAATAACATCATGAGGACAAGCACTTCCCCATCTGTTGGACTTTGATGCACTGCAGCAGTCAAAAAAAGAAACTTTGTTTTGCTGTTTATTGCACCTGCTGGATTGCTGATAGTTTAGAAGTGGGCGTGGCTCTGTGAGAGTCAAAGTGATGATCACAGTCACAGTGGTTGTGATCAAGCCTGCAGAAAAGGGTTTTATATGAATTCAGCCACAAAAACAAAACAAACAAACAACAAAAACCATAGAAATTTTAAACAAAAAAGTTGCGTTTAGAGTAAACAATTTGAATTCTGCAACTGGAGCTGTGACAGACTCCTGTAAAGAAACTTCATCTTAAAAATTAAATTTAAAAAATCTGCTTTCAGTCTGCAGAGTCGACGTGGATTCTGTGAGTTGATAACAATCAGGACTTTCACACTGGGAATAAACGCAACAGCTTCCTGTCAGCATCATCACTGGAGCGTGACCTCACCGGGTCCCAGGAGCCCCAACAGTATCTGCACAACTCCAATTTATTCTGCTCATTAACACACAATCAATCAGAATCCGAGGGATTGACAACACACACACAAAAACAACACACTGAACAAAGAAACAAAATCATACAAATTCAGTGCTCAGGCGTCGAGCTTGGAAAAGTTTTGATTTCAGCCTGAAAACAATCGGCAACTTTGATCTCAGTTTTAATAGTGACAAAAATTTCACAAGTTTTAACAGTAAAAAAGTTTGTTTTAAAATTGTTTGATACAGTTTCTCAAACATCACTCATTCACGTTCTATGTAAAATCACACAGTTGTACTTTTTCTTACGCCATTCCAAAAGCCCCCCCCCCCCCCCCACCCACCCACCCACAGTTTAGAAATATTTGGTTTATTACGTTTCTCTAATCCTGTGAACAAACAGATGTAGGTGAACATATGAATGGCTGAATGACCTCTCTGGTTCAGATGTTTTACCTGGTAAAAGTTCTCCTTGTGTGGTCCACTTATGTACATTTCACTTTTTTTTTATTGGAAGAAAACAAAATTTGCTTTATAAAGTAAAACAAATAACAGTAATAGGACAAATTTTGTCAACAACTTTTAAAGACATTTGCAAGTTTATTTTGTTTATTTGTTTATCTAAGAAAAAACTTCTGAAATTAGTTTGGCTTCAAAAAATTTTTTCTTCTTATTTGTATTCTGTTAGATTGATGACAGACATGTTGTTGGTTTTGTTGTTTTATGATTTTAAGGACTGCAACTACACCAACAACACAGAGGAAATTCTAAATATGTGATTAAAATCCTTCAGACTCCAGAACACAGACTGGATTGCTGAAATAAAGATGTAAATTTTTTTGACTGACAAATTCATTCATTCAAAAAGGCACAAATATTGATGAACAATCCAACTACCTCAGCGTTCTTACGCATGGATGTCAAACTATCTTGAACTTTATTACTTTTATTTCATGTTGCAGATGCACAGAAGAAACAACAATTAAACATGGAACACAAGGATGAGAACCCTTACAAACGTGTCCTTCAGCATCTTTGTGTTTTAAAATAGTTTCTGTGAGGACCGACTGCTTCTAGCCAATCCTGAGTTTGTATGTTCAAAACAAGCGAGGACAGCATTGAACATTCAGTCGGGCCTCATATGGTCTCATTTGGGCAAATGATGCAGGACCTTTTCAACAAGAAGGTCTTTGGTTCAAGGCCACCTGTGCTCCGTTCCGCTCGTCTACACAAAGGGCATCCAGCGTAAATCTTGTCCAAAATCCATAATGAAAGAAGCCAAAAGAAAAACAAATGGGGCATTTTAAAGTTATCCCATCTTGTCGGCAGATCTTGAAAACACTGTGCCATTTTAAGGAACCTGCCTTTAATGGGACTGAGCCTTTCATTAGTATTTTGGCTAATAACAAGTGTTTACGATGGTGTGTGTTTGTGCGCTAACTTGGCTGCGCCACTTTCTGACAGAGATTGTTTTCCAACAATAGCCAACTGTCGGCGCCAACACCGTTGTCCATGACAGATGCATGTTGACACATTGCACAAAGAGCAAGCATGTGCACGTGCACAGGGGTCAGCATGTGTCTGACAGTGAAGTGAAGGAGCGCTGCTGGCGGCTCAGGCATCGTTCCACGACACCAGCAGCTCCCAGCGCTGCCTCGTGGCCCCCCTTCACCTTAACTGCCCCCCTTCATCCAGAGCTGTCAATCTCCCAGCAGCCCCTGCTGCAGCTCGCTCTCACAATCCAACCTGCTAACAAAGTGTTCTGTTCATTATTATTATGTCATCTGCATAACAGGACTGACATGTGGTACATTAGAACTTAATAACAATACAGGAAGCACCAGGACCCGAAAGACTTGGACCTTCATTCTCCTACAAAGGTATCAGCATCACCAAACACCTCTGGCCTTTGACCTCATGACTCCATAAGATCTTCCCAGATGTGTGTCATCACCACAGGCTGAACCCCTGTAGACATAAACATCACCGTCAACAAAAGTAAATCTCTCAACAGCTTTGACACTTTCACCATCTACAGATACTCTTCTGATGGCTGAGTCCAGGAACTTATTGAAAACTTGGATCCAAGTCTTTTTGCAGGACAATTGCAAACCCAGACACACAGATTCATCACTCACATTGCAATCAGCATATCCACTGATTCTACAAAGATCACAGCAAGGTCAGTTAACCTTTCCTCGACAACAAAAGAACATAAGCTGGTCTCCTCAACCCAACAGCCAGTCCATGCAAGAACTGAACAGTGTAGGAGCCAGAACACATCCCTGATGAACACCAGTACTGACTGTGAAAAGCAGAGTTTCTGCCCTTGCTCAGTAAGCGTACCCAGATCTACATTCAGCAACTTCTTGGGAATTCTGTAAAGTCTCATGATGTCCCAGAGAACAGCCTCATCAACTGGATCAAACACTTTGCAAAATGTAAAAGTCGTCTGCAAAGAATCAGATATTCACACGTGCCTCTTATGAGTACTCACAGAGCAAGGACACGGTTGACAGTTGATTTTTTTGGTCGTGAAGTCAGACTGCTGTGGTTGCTGACACAGAATCCTTTTAGGAACGACCCCCTTTGCCGGCACGGAGAACACTGCAGTACCTCTGTAGCTGCTACAACCCAGGCTTTCATCCTTTCCTTCTCAAAGAGGGACAAGTCCTTTCTTCCAGTTCATAAGGGCGATACCATCTACCAAATTAAAGCAGAGATTGTGGGTAATGTCAGAACCACCTGGAGGCACTCAGCTCCAGTCCCACAGATCCCTGTCGCTTTGCACAACTAATAACTTGTATACTAATGCTTCCACTACTGCTAGTACTACTACAAACAAATCCATGTTTATCATGCTGCAGGTACTTTGAATGACAATTCCAGCTTGTACTACTACTGCTACTACAACATTTGAACAAGTACCAGTGGGAACTTATGCCATTATAAATTTTTTTTTTGTAAAGTCTTAGGTTTAAAACCAATATTAATGTCAATGTCATGAACAATCGAATAACTAATGTAGCTGCTAGTATTCCTAATGTATTACAAGTAAGTAAAGTAAATCCCTTTGGCTGCTCCCTTGTTTTTACTCAGGGGTCACCACAGTTGATTTGGCACAAGTTTTACACCGGATGCCCTTCCTGACACAACTTCACATTACATGAAGAAATGTGGCAGGGGTGGGGTTTGAACCGGGAACCTTCTGCACTGAACCCAAGTGCACGAACAACTCCAGTATGTGTAATACAATACAATACATATTAATGTATTATAAGTACTGCTAGAAATATGAGGCATACCTCCAACAGTGGTACTAATACTTCTGCTACTGCTGTTAAAAACACAACTGTTCATATTACAAATATTACTAATGTCACTTACAAATGCTCCTCAACATAGTTCTGCTTGTACTATGAATACTGGTAACGGTACTAATACTGCACATACTTAAGTACTTTGGTAAAAATGGTCGTAATGAATGTACAAGCTTTGGATCTCAGATCTTGAACTGAATTGTTAAATTTAATTTTCATTTCAGTCCACAGTGTTCCAGTGCACGCTGAGTCTACGGGCAGGACCATAATTTCTGCCTGAAAACACTAACGAGCACGCTGAATAAACCCCGACCTCACTAAGGACTTGTGTGTTTTTTTTATTGTATATTTTTATTTATTTGTTTTTTTCCTGTTGGAGGGGAGACTTTTGGATGACCTTTTAGGTTTTTTGTACAAATGTGTAAGTTATTCATTTTAGATTTCTGGTTCTCAACCTGGGGTCCAAGCCCCCTTAGGGACATTAAAGGTCATGGGTTGGGGTGGGGTGGTGTAGGGACGTGTCCCATGAGGTCATAATAACACACCTACATGACAATCAAAACTAATTAAAAAAAATCATTTCCTTTGAATGAAAATCACAATTTGGCTGTAATTAGAGCGAGTATCGGTTCTGAGATATGTTTACAGTCGTTCTCCTAAAGGCTTGTGGTCTCGCATGGTTTCACTTATTTGTGTGTTTGGACATCTGTGTCTGAGTTTCCACTCAGCAGCATGTTGGAATGACGTGTAAGAACATGTCAGAGCGACACACCGCTGCACGTGTCCGGTGACTCATGGGAAATCGACTGTGTGAAGTCATTAGCAGCAGAATGTGTGTGTGCTGTTTCACTCTTCACACATTCAGCATTTGGACAGCAACATTTGAGGGAACTGAGGGCAATACACAGTGCATCTGGAAAGTATTCACAGCGCTTCACTTTTTCCACATTTTGTCATGTTATAGCCTTATTCCAAAGTGGAGTAAATGATTTTTTTTTTCCCTCAAAATCATCCTCACAACACCCCATAATGACAACATGAAAAGTTTTTATTTTTATTTTTGCATATTTATTAAAAATAATAATAGAAAAACAACTAATAAATCACAGGTCCATAAGTATTCAAAGCCTTTGCACAATACTTTGTTGATGGACCTTTGGCAGCAATTCCAGCCTCAAGTCTACTTGAATATGATTCCACAAGCTTGGTGCACCTATCTTTGGGCAGTCTGGCCCATTCCTCTTAGCAGCACCTCTCAAGCTCCATCAGGTTGGATGGGGAGCATCGGTGCACAGACATTTCCAGATCTCTCCAGAGATGTTCAATCAGATTCAGGTCTGGGCTCTGGCTGGGCCACTCAAGGACATTCACAGAGTTGTCTGAAGCCACTCCTTTGATATCTTGGCTGTGTGCTTAGGGTCATTGTTGTGCTGAAAGATGAACTGTCGCCCCAGTCTGAGATCAAGATCTCCCAGTTCCTGCTGCTGAAAAACATCCCCACATCATGATGCTGCCACCACCATTCTTCACTGTAGGGATGGTGCCTGGTTTCCTCCAAACATGATACTAAAGAGTTCAATCAGAGAATTTTTCTTTCTCCTGGTCTGAGAGTCCTTCAGGTGTCTTTTGTCAAACTCCAGGTGGGCTGCCATGTGCCTTTTACTAAGGAGTGGCTTCCATGTGGCCACTCTACCATACAGGCCTGATTGGTGGATTGCTGCAGAGATAGTTGTCCTTCTGGAAGGTTCTCCTCTCTCCACAGAGGAATGCTGGAGCTCTGACAGAGTGACCATCAGGTTCTTGGTCACCTCCCTGACTAAGGTCCTTCTTCCCCAATCGCTTAATTTAGACGGGCAGCCAGCTCTAGGAAGAGTCCTGGTGGATCTGAACTTCTTTCATTTACAGATGATGGAGTCCACTGTGCTCACTGGGACCATAAAATCTGCAGAAATGTTTCTGTACCCTTCCCCAGATTTGTGCCTCAAGACAATCCTGTCTCAGAGGTCTACAGACAGTTCCTTTGACTTCATGCTTGGTTTGTGCTCTGACTGTCAACTGTGGGACCTTATATGTAGACAGGTGTGTGTCTTTCCAAATCATGTCCAATCAAATGAATTTACGCCAGCTGGACTCCAATTAAGCTGTAGAAACATCTCAAGGATGATCCGTGGAAACAAGATGTACCTGAGCTCAATTTTGAGCTTCATAGCAAAGGCTGTGAATACTTATGGACACGTGCTTTCTTAGTTTTTAATAAATTTGCAAAAATCAAAAAAATAAATAAACAAATAAATAAATAAATAAAATCACATAGTCATTATGGGGTATTGTGTGTAGAATTTTGAGGGAAAAAATAATTTATTTTGGAATAAGCTTGTAACATAAGATTTGGAAAGAGTGAAGCGCTGTGAATACTTTCTGGATGAACTGCATTTTTAAGGTGAGAACAAGTGGGAACATTTTGCGAAGTGTGAGCTTTGAAGATTAATTTTTAAAGGAGGAAAAATGTGAGACCATTTTGGTGACATAAATACTAATTTTGGAACACAAGAATGTTTTTGTTAAGTGAAACCTTTGGAATGTGAGGACATTTCTGCAGAGCAAGTTTACTTTTTGAACATGAATCTTTTGTATGTGAGGATGTTTTACAAAGAGCTTTGGGAAGTGAAGATACTTTTGCGAAGTAAAATTGGTGACGTTAGCTTTGCAGTGTGATGACATTTTTCCACAGAGAATTTGGTTTTGGAATGTAAGATTTTTGAGAAGTTTTCCTTTTTTTATGGGCTTTGATGCTGTCATTTTATGTTTCAGGAGGCGACTGGATGAACCTGTTCTTATGAAAGATTTGGATGAAGGATGGGTGACCTTTTGTTATCATGAACTCATCCTCCACGCCTAGAAATCAATAAAACACTCTGCAGGTTTCCACACGTCCATCTCGTGTGGTGGATCAATCCTCCCAAGCCCCCAGCAGGAGGGCCGCCAGCTTTTAGGCTGAAATCATGTGTGGAGGAAGCAGTGCATTCACTTCAGGGCTTTCCTGTCTCAGCAAAAAAAGTGCCGTTATTGGTGATACAAAAATTAGCGCCTCCTTCAGCAAAAACCAGTGAAGTCTGTCATCAGGACAGATCAACATGAAGAAGAGATCTTCTGTGAGCCAGTCAGACCTCATGTCCACTGAGTGAGGGAAGCCACCAAGACACTCAGCCCAGCTCTTAAGCTTGAGCGGGTGTGACTGGAGAGACTTGTTGCTTCTCCAGTTACAGCTTCAAGGCAGCAGCTGTACACACTCTGTGCCACCTCGGCAGTGTGCAGTTATGATTCAAGTTTGGGTTTAGGGGCAGTGAGCATTGAGTGCCCCCCACCCCGAGCTTAAACTAATCCCGTTATCAGTGAGGCGGCCTGACGCTGACGTGGCCTGCTAACTGACCAGCTGCTCCCGGTTCTGGCCGCTACAGATCCACTGCAAAAAAAATATCAGTCAGACTGTGGTCTGGATAATCCTGCTTCCCTCCAGCTGCACAAAGCAAGATTCAAAGGAAATGACACCTTTAATTTAAGTTGAATTGTTCACTTGTTTGTTCTTCTACTGACTGTAAAATTATTCTGTATATTATGATTTGATAACCTATAATATCTGATAGTTTTGCCTGAATGTCTCCAGGTTCGATACCCTCACTGAAAAATTATAAAGTGGCATACTGTAATTATGACTTAGTGGTTATTACAATAAAATATGATGGAATTGTGATGGAACAACGAGTGGTGACAGATCCCTTTATATATATTTCTTATTCTATAGCGTCTCCCGCAGCTGCACACCATTTGTCTTGATTAAAGCGATATTTCACTCCAAATGAAATGATTCTAAAGATGTAAAGATATATCAAAGGGATGTTTTCAGCCTTCAGTCTCATTAGTGATTCCACCTCGACTGTGAGCAAAGTTAAAAAAAAAGAAGAAGAAATGAAGCAGGAAGACGAGTGGTTTGCTGATCACAAAAACAACTGAAAGTCATATTTGGTCATTTGGACAAAATGACTTCAAACCCTCAATCTAAGACAGAATGAGCAACAAAATCAAACCCTTTCTGGCAACGTGACCTGGAAGGCTGCCGGCTCACACAGCGTGCGGTGTGAAAAGCAGCGGAGCTCAAGTTCCACTGGAGTCACTGCAAGCGGTGCTAATCTGTGTTCCTCAACAATGTGGCCGCGGGGGTCGTGACCCCAGGTAGCAGCAGTTAGTGAAACCCGGAGATTCTTTTCTGTTCGTGGTACAAACATATTTTAAAAATATTCCACCGTGAAGAAGTTCACTTTGTGGAACTTGGCTTTAAGAAAATAAAATAAAAGAAAAGAAAAAACCAGCTATTCTTTTCAGGGGAAAAAAACCCAAGAGGTGGAGGTGAAAACATAGAATCAGGACTTCATTTCCAACAATCATGAAAAAATACAAACACTATGATACTGAACAGTAAAACTGTCTGGAGGAGTGACTGTACAAGAAGTAGACAAGTGAGGGAAGCCACCAAGGCACACAGACAACTCTGAAGGCACTATTCTATGGCTGTGATTGGAGAAAATGCACAGTGTAACTTTGCATGTCGCACACATCTTCATGGCAGAACACAGAAGAACTTTTTTTAAAAAGAGAGAGAGATGTGACATATCAGCTCACAGTTTACCAGAAGGCACATGGGAGACTTGAGCCAGGATTTGGCAAACAGATGCAAAACTACAAAAACCTTGTCACTGTCCAAATACATAATTAACTAAGATTTTTGGTTGAGGTTGAGAAAAAAAAACTGTCATTTGTAGAATTTTATAAAAACATTCTGTAATGACTGACAGCAGCAGAAACGTTTGTGCACCAGGTTTTGGCTGATGTCAGGCGTCTGCCAGCTTCAGCTCCAGCATTGATTAATAATTTATGGATTATCCCATTATGCCACTTTACAAAGTTGAATGGCTGCAAATTTGCATCCCAATTTGTTGGCTGTGGTATGAAGACACGCTCAGTCTTTTTGCATCACTATTTCTCTTGTAAATGGAATTTGCAACGGTCCGTCCTCACATCACCGGATAAATAAGATTAAAGTGTGCGCATCGTGTGTCTCCTCATCCCTCCTCCCTCCTTCAATCTGGAGCCTGGCCCGAGGGCTTTGATGTGTCCCGGACGGCACAAACCGAATTATGTTCCATTCAAAGAACAGACTCAAAACATCGCGTCAGGCAGCACAGAGATTCTTACTGCACTTTTTCTTTGTTTGTGAGCAAATTAAACAGCTTTCACTCATTCATGCATTTATTTTATGAAATTTATCCAGTGGCGGATCTAGAAGGGGTATTGAGGAAGTTGCACCCCCCCCCCCCCCCCCACACACACACACACACCTCATTGAGCCACTGACCAAAGGTGCGATAAAATACAGGGAAGGTCTTGTGTAAGCAAAGGCTGATTAATGAACCACGGTGTGCAGAAACAGAAGATTTGTCAATTGTGTATTAAAAATGTCGATGAAATAGTCAGTACTTAGTTTCCCAGATTTGCTAGAAAGCAGGAACCTTTCTTGCCTCTGGGCCTCCACAGTAGACCATGTGACAATGCAAACTGAGGAGCTGGAAAGTTCGAGGTGTGGCTTCTGGCAGAACATACTGAAATGTCTAATGTCACCAAAACTCTTCTGTTGCCACCTGATGCACTTTAAGTATAGACTGTAAAGAAAGATAAAATTGTCAAAACACATCAACAACAATCACCTGCAGAAGACCAGAGTGTCATCAGTATATTTTATGTTTTTTAACTGGCTGTGCAAAACATATAAATGAATGACTGTTTTCATGTCGTCTTTGTTCAAAATGTTTAATCTGTGAAAAACAAAGAAATTCTGCACTCCAAACAAAGATGAATCTTCCTCGACTGGGTGAAAAGAATGGAGCTGAAAGGAGTCAAACTATCTGCACCAACAAGAAAATCAACAGCAACAAAACAGCAACGGGAGGTGATTTAAGAGTCGAAGCATTAGTGTCCCGCTGAACACTGCCGCCATTCATTAAATGTCACTGCAAACATCTCCTTTAGTCGCGCAGGTCGTGGTTACAAATGACTATTGATTTGGAGCCTGACACTTTTATCACAAACTCTTATTTACAGGTTTGGGTGCTGAGGCTGTTGGTATTGTAATCGCCACAAACAAAAGGTGCCGCTGGCTCGCCCGCCTGTGTTCTGTGAATACTTCCACATCGACAGCATCCCGGCAGATATGTACAGTCTCATTTCAATCAGCCTCCGTCTGTTTTGTCTCTCCATGAAAAGGTCTATTATGATCCTCCGCTCTTTGTATAAATGGACTGCAAGGCAGATTGGGGGGGGCAGGCGTGGATTCCAAGGAGCGTCGCTCTGCCCCTGCCTTAATTACTCAGCGCCGTTTTAAGGAGTTTTAAACTGCAGCAGTGGAAGCTGGGCTTTGCTGGCTCTTTATTAACCCTGCAGTGACTAGCTAATGTGAGTGGAGAGGAAGCACCTGGTGGGTGGAACTGTACCGTCAGCTGCCGCTGAAGGCCGGCGAGCCGGAGGACCAGGTGCCGAGCTCCAGACTCTTAATTGTTGTCATGTAATAGCTCCCCTCAGCGCACAGTAGCGCTCAAGGCAAGGATTAAAAAAAGCTGTTGCTGCTAGCAAGCAGCCAGACCCCCCCCACACACACACACACACTCCCACCCAACCTCCCTGACCCCCACCTTAAATCATAATGAAAGAAAGGAAAAAGAAGCTGGAAGTGCTTCTCATGACACCACTCAAAGGTCTGTCTCTGAGGGGAGCTGTCCGGGGATTTGGGTGCTGAACATCCAAAAACAAGCAACTGATGAAGAACAGAATTAGGCTTCTTCTCAACTCCAACATTCTGGATCAGATCTAAACAAGAGCCACGGAAAACCAGACAAAGAGCCAATTCAATCATTTTCAAAAAGAGATTGCAAAATGTTGTCAAACCAGACAGAGAATGTCACCGCTGGCACTGGCACCGTGCAACAAAACTCAAGGAAGGTTTTCACAGATGGCTGTGAGTCACACAAATGTGCAGTTAGAAGAAGAGGATGAAGTGATTCTCCAGAGAGCACAACAAATAAATACACCAATAAATGAAATAAAATCAGCATTTTCCTGTTTGTGAGGGTTTGACAGTCAGTTTGTCTTCTCTAAAGGACAGAAAACCAAACTGCAATGGCCCTTTAATCACTTACAAAGTACTGATGTTTGATTTTTACACAGAATGGGCACAGGTGGTCTTGAACCATTAACCTTCTGTTTTGGAAGCAAAGTGCACTAACTACCTATACAGTTGTTTATATACCCTGGCAGAATTTTAGTCTGTTTGTATTTCTTGGTAATTGATGTAAATAAAGTCCAAGACGTATTCAGTGGCAGCTTCATCATCAGAGAGTCTCGTCCACAAACGACCACAAAAGACTCCAAGCTGTAAGGGGGGTTAACATACAGTATGAAGAACAGGGGGATGTAAACTTTTGATCAGGGTCATTTGGTCATTTCTTTTGTCATTATGATTTAAAAAGAGGAAACACAGTTGTTTGACAATAAATGGCTTCACACAGCCACTAACCATGAGGGGGGAAAAAAAGTTTTTGTGTTATCATTCATAGTCTCTGAAAAAATGGCCAAAAAAAACAAAAAATTCTGCCAGGGTATGTAAACTTTTGAGCACAGCTGTAAATCATAATAATCAATAACAACTGATTTGATTTACTATAAGCTTTGAGCCTGAAGGTTGGACCTCCCAGCTGGAGAGCAGATTTTGGAGATGAGTGAAGTTTTCCGAGGTATCGGTGATAAACACGTTCTGCACAGTGTTCCAGTTCGGGGTTTGGCTCCACAGTGGCTGTAACGTAAGGTTGGAGTGTGACTGCAACCACAGATGGAGCTGCAGCATTGAGGAGGATCAGTGCTATGAGGTTAAGTGCTGGGTTCAGGGACTTAGAGCTTCCCCACTGCGCCGGCTGCCAGGTAACCATCCACAGAGCTGAAACGCCTGAGCTCCACTGGGACCCGGGGCCAGGAAGAGCCCCGTGTGGGACTGCAGCAACAGGATTATTGCACACACAAGAAACAACAGAGTCCATGTTCTGGAGGGCTGATAGCCTCTGAGGTCTTTACATACATTCATATACAAACTGACATTTTCTGCCTCATGTTATCTAAATTCAAAAAGTCCTGAGGGCAGAAAGTAATTACGTACATTTGTTCCTGAGATTTAATGGCTGCGCCCTGTGCACTCTTCAGTGTAAGATTTAACCTCTTCTTTGCCTGGAGTTGCACCAGAAAAGTTATACGCGTAAACTTTGTGCCCAAATCAACACATGGATCCATTTTTGTACTGTTGTGGTGACCCTGAGCAAAATGGGAGAAGACTAAACAAATTTTTAGGGATAAAAATGTGCAAAACTCCAACACAATTTGTGGTTAAAAATCAAACTACATCAACTCTAGTACATGCAAATTTCCTAAAAACTATTCATAGTCACAGCAACAGTTCAATGCAAGACAAAAGCATCTTTAAGAAAGAAAGGTGCAAGAAAATACTTCAAATATTTTATGAGCATTTTTTTAAATAACTACATTTAAAATAAAACATTTTAGCCTGAAATATAAACTACACATACAAACATGATATGAGTGAATAATACATGTTTGACTGATATGTGGATCCTGAAATGTGTATGATAAAAGGAATATCAGAAACAGTTTTACTGGTCGAACAAAGTACCTCGTGACTATAAGTTAGAAATGATCCAATTAAATGTTACAGAGCTCTGAAATGATCTTTCTGCCTTTCTGAGGTTGTTTGGTGTACTTCAGAGGTAACAAAAGCCAGAAATAGCAAATATATAATATTTGTGAGGGACATTTAATACTTTTAGAGCACGACATCATGTCTCGCGTAAACGTCGTGAGCTACAAGGATAAATGAAGCCAATCTGACAGAAAGGCAAAGAACATTTCATTTCTACATCTGTCAGTGGAAACAAACACTGAAAGCTAAATTATATACAGAAATATTTTCACCCACACAGATCATCTTTTTGAGGCCTTAAGCAAATTATTTTAAAGTCATTTTGTGGCAGATTCATGTCACCACCAAAATTTAACCAACTCTTCCCTGACAAAAAGGACAATTAAATTTCACCAAAATCTAATGCCAACTTTTGGAGATATTCTGCCTTCAGGTGGAAGCTACACACAGATGACTCATATCTGCCTCCTAGTGGATACAAATTTCTAAGTCACTCGAGGTATGTACCGACGATGAGAACAACAGAACTTGTGAAATTCATAAAATAGGAGAAAAAAGAATCACGTCACCGCGACAGTCTGCAGATATTTAAAAGCCTTTCTGCCGGGTTGTACAGAATTAATTTCCTCGTCTGCTGTAACCTTGTAAGACACACATGAAAGCTTTTAATCAGAACGCTGGGAAGCCCAGGAGAGGATAACAGAATTTAAAAGTGAGAAAGGACAATAACAAGAAGAATGAAATTAAACTTCAAATCCTCTCATGCGAGCCCTGAGTTGTTTGTCACATCCATCCAGGCTTATAAAAGGATGAATGGGATACTTGCAGCTCCTCTAATACTCCCTGAGCCCGGTTCATCCTGCCGGTGCTCAGCTGCCTTTGAGGGGGATGTATCTATAAAATGTCTCAGGGAGCTGTCTCTCCATTTGACAGCCCTTCGGGAGAACAAAGGCTCAGCACTAATGCAGACAGATCAACCGCCTGCCTTTCTATTGAGCAAGGTGCCAAGATGCACAGGCTTTTAATGCTGGAGCGCACAAACGCCGGCCACAGGGGACCGCCTTCAAAGCCTAATGCAAAGTGAGTCATCCACCAGCCGGCTCGTAATAAGTCCTCCTTTAATTCAGCCCCCTTTGGTTAATTATTTGCTATTGTGTTTTACCCATCTGAGCCTGTGTCAACAATAAAAAAAATTAAGCTGGAAAAGGGTGTTTTTGTGATGGGGTCGACCTAAAAGGACAGCAGCTCGGAAAAATGTGGGGCAGCTCGGGGGATGTGCAGCCATCTGTGACCTCCATGCCTCACCAAACGCCAACGACTGGCAGGTCCCATATGGTCCAGCGGGTTCTGCCGGGTGTCACCCTCTTGTTGCCATTTTGTTGTTGTTATTTATTTACTGAAGCTGGAAGATGGGATCGTTGGAGCGCCAACAGCAGTGAGGAATTCTTCAGAGGAGAGGTTTTAGAGGTGACATTGATGAATGGACGTACCTAGAGACTCTGTCCAGTTGACAGAAAGAGGGAAGTTGGACATCTGCGGAAAAGACGTGGAACAGACTTCCTTGAGCTTGATATTTTGTCTCTCAGACACCTTGACCTTCATTATGGTGAAAATGTTACCTCAGAATTCCACAGACTCAACATCAACAGTTGAGCTTGTGAGTCAGTTGAGTCGGTTCAACATCTTGACCCCAAAATGATCATCATTACATTTTTCCAGGAACCAAACCACTAAACAAAACAAAACTCCAATAATAATAATAAAAAAATACTATAACAACACACATAAATCCAAATTAAAGCGCTGACACACACACACACAAAAAAAAAAAATCAAATGGACATTTGCACATTTTTGTCCCTCTTTATTATTTTTGGAATTTAACAGGCCTTATATTACACACCACATTCTGAGGGCTTCCTACATAAATCCACTGTTCACGTCATGTTGCTGTGAGCCAGCAATCCATGTCTCTCTGGCAATTTCTGTTGTCCAAACAGCATCAAGTAGCACTCAGTATGTTGCCCAATGCACGTTTATTTGTCCACCTTGCTTATGTTTAGATTTTGAAAGCTCTTATGTGAAGTAACAGCACAGGCTGTAGTGTGCACATGTACCACAGGGTTACTCTGGAATACACAGTACTTAGGAAAACTCACTTGGATAGTGAGGGACCAATAACAATCCTGTGTGCAACATGCAGGGTTGCTATCTGTTGTCTGAAACTGCTGCATGTCTTTAACAAGGAGGTGAAGATTAATTTCTATCAAATTTATTTGCAGCACTTTTGTAAACATCCTCTTTAACGTACTTCATAAGAAAACAGACTGAAACAGGACAAGAAGTTAAAAGACATAAAACAGAACCCATAACGGGAGCTGAAGCCAGTAATAAATAAGTAAAAGTACTTAAGTACCATCAATCAGGGGGTGGTGGCCAAGTGGTTAATGCACTTGGTTTCAGTTCAGAAGGTTCCGGGTTCAAATCCCACCCCTGCCACATTTCTCCATGTAATGTGGAGTTGCGTCAGGAAGGGCAACCGGCGTAAAACTTGTGCCAATTCAACATGCAGATCCACCTTGGATTTGCTGTGACGACCCGAGTGCAAACAAGGGAGCAGCCGAAGGGTCTTACTTACTTAAGTACCATCAATTACAATGGCACATAAAATTGGTGGTTACCTGGACGACAGAAACATGCTTTTAGTGTGATGTAAAACAACAGCAAAGACAATGCTGCAGACGCACTGTCTGCTTTGGGTTGGACAGTGGAACAGCTCAAACGTGTTCAGGCTCATTTGGACCCTCGAGTGCTGAGATGGAACTGGGTTCCAGGTCTGTAATGCCTCAAACATAATCAGTAAAGTTCTAAAATGATGAGGTGCATATCTTGGATCCTGCAGCATTGGTCATATTTTTTAGCATTTGATTTTTTATTTTTGAAATGCTCTCACAGCAGTGTGACAGCAAGCATTGCTTCAGGATGATGCAGAGCGAGAGAATGTCCCAGAGGTTCAATTACCGAGCCGCCACAGGTCCTCTCAGCCTTCATTAGCTGCCTACTGGAGCGCACTCTCCTTCCAAAGACCTGCTGTGGTTGTTGCATTGTGCTGAACCTCAGGGAGAAACTGTTCCTCTGCTCTCTAATGATCACACAAAAAGCTCTCTGAGAACGCCGAGGCGCTGTTCTGTGCCGTTATGTGGTTTGTTATTCCAGCAGGGAGGAGCTCGTCAGCCACCTCTGCGTCGTGCTGCCGGTTTGGCATGCGCTGTTCCTGCCGTTCCCATCAGGATGGTTAACTAGACGCCCGGGCATTGGCATGCCCAGACAGGGTGGAGGCTGATCAATACTCCGCAGGAGGGTGCGCACCGCTGACTCTCAGCTTCTGTTTTCCAAGAATCTAAATCAGACTGAAATACATCCACACCTGTGGGAGACGTTTTTGTTTTTCTGCTGACAGCCGAGTGACATTGACATCACCTCTGTGCCATAAATTTGGAGAATACTGCACAAGCATCGGAGGGAAAACAAGCCTTATTTCAAGATGAATGCAACTTCAAGCACACCTGCTCCTAATTTCCATCATGCATTACTGCCTGCAACAATTCCAGACATATCCAGCAGATGGCAGTCAGGTATATGATATACTGGACGAGATGGACTCACTCACTGTCTTATACAAGATACATGCCGAGGCTTCAAACAAGGAAAACAGTGAATGCGACACCATGTTCAGCTAATACAAGACCACCTCCAGAAGCTTGGACGTTGCTCACTTCCATCATCTCAAACATCATCATCAGCAGACCGGATTGTAATTGGTCAACAATGTCATGGTCACAGTAATTCATTTGCCAAACATCACCAAAGTTGAACTTAACATTAATAATTAATTCCAATTACAAGACTGACTGAAGACACTGTGACGGGGTTTTTGATCGACAAGTTTTAATTTCCAGTGTCACTGAATAATTTCATCCATGAGAAACGTGGCTCTGACAATCACATTTAACAGCAATCGAGCCTCATCTCTGTTACAGCAGCGTCTTAATTTCCTCAAACTGAGACGCAGATGAAAATTTAATCTGCTCACTTACTTAGGTAATGGAGATTGAAATTAGATTATGCCATATCTGAGCACCGAGCCATCTGTGGCGGGAGAGGATGTCAGCTCATCGTCACTCTCAGCAACTCAGTTTTCACATAAAAATAAATACTAGAACCAATACAGCTGTCACGATCCTGTTATAACCCACAGGATCTGAAACTCTCCACCATACCATGGATCTATACCCAAAGCTGACTACAGGTGACTGTTGACATTCAGTGAGTGCTGGTACCATCACAGCAAGAAAGTACTGAGTCCAAACCTGCACCGAAACAATCCCTGCTGTAATTATTACAGCTTATGTGTAAATACAGAAAAGGGTTCAGGGACTCAACACGATACGTTTAGGGTCAAAATAAAGTAAAGAGTTCATGTTGGGAACCAGTAGTTGGACCAGATTTTGTTGGTGTACATTCTCATATCTCTTTGAAAACATAAAACAAAGGAGATGTCAGCAGACTGGAGACTTCTCTGTGTGCTTCCTTCTCTGACATGAAATGAAGATTTTGGCCTTTTTTTTGGACAATACAAACAAACTGACCACAACATTAGGAACCTAACAATGTATGTGAGGCACATCGTGCTTTATGCTTTAGGACAATCAGTACTTTCACTCCAGGCCTCAGGGTGCAAATCTCTCCCAGTTCAGAAACATCTTTCCACGATGCAGTGTGCTACTAACGGACACGTCAAGTTTGTTTTTTTCATTGTTCTCCTGAGATTCTTTGAAGGTTTATGAGAGTTTCAGCTGCAGAACAAAGCGAGCTGAACTCAACCAAGTTTTAACGTTAAAACCAAATCCATCAATCCATTCAGGGGTTTGAGTATCGATGGAGTCATACATAGTAAGTAAGTCCCTTTAGCGGCTCCCCCGTTAACCCCCTACCCAGGGCATTTTTACAAGACACTACCTTCATCAACTCAGGCAGGAAGTGATGCGTGCCGTCTTTTGGAGGTGGCATGCCTCTATAGCTGCCCCCCCATGACTGTCATCATATTTACAAGCCAGTTATGTCTCTGAGGGAGGGACGTGGAGACCAGAGGCTTCTCAAGCACGTTACAGGAAGGTCAGAGCCGCCGATTGGGGCTAATTGGACAACTGTCATTCAAGAAGCAGCGGAGCGTGTCTCAGTGGGACTTCAGGAAATCTTGGGCGGATCTTCTGTTCGAAACTTGCTTATTCCACATTTCCAACATGTGAAAATAGTGCTTTGGAATGGTCTCAGTCTTGGGAATCAGTGTTTTTTCAGGGAGTTAATGTGAATTCAAGGTTTAAAACAAAAGCAGTGATACTTGACATCACCAAAGGACTGAAGAATAACAACCTGCTTACAGTGAGGAGTTTTCTGACCCTGCACCATGTCTGAGGTGAACATCTTCTGGGTCTGCCGTCGCATTAAACCTCCTGCCTGCAGGTCTGTTTGGCAATGAACCGCGTTGCTGTACGGCGGGGCCGGAGGGGTTAACGCAGCAGCACCGCCTCTATAAAACAGCCTCAGCTGCCAACGTCCAAACCTTTTCAAACCTCTGTCAGTTATGGGGACTTCAGACGACCCGTTCTCTCTGACCCTCATTGATTCAGGTCTGCACCACACCCTCCCCAAGTGCTCAACTCCCCAACCACCCCTCCACACACACACACACACACACACACACACACACACACACACACACACACACACACACACACACACACACACACACACACACACACACACTGTCTCCAAAGAAGTGGGCCCTCCAGCTACAGCGCTGGGGTGCAGTAATGTTTCAATTACTGATGTCTCTCATTGTCCAGGTCTGACAGGGCAGATCAATCTGTAACTGTCTGGTTTCACATCCCTGTTTTTCCAAAATAAAACTCATTAAATATTTTGTGTCTTTTGATATAATTTGTGCAGCTATTAATCAATATTTGTGCTTTTCAATCAATTAAATGATTGGGCCATGCAAGTATCAAAATGGTTTAAAATGATCATTTTTCACTCATCTTCATGGATCCACTTGGCTCATCACACAAATGACAAAAAATGTCCACATTTCTGGGTCCAAACTTCCTTAATCCTAGTTAGCACGGATTTAGGGCATGTGTGCCGCCAATATGTTTAACCTAAAAAAAAAAAAAATAGATAAACAAAACCCCCCCAACTGTCTATGATCAACAGCTGAAATGAAATGTAGCTACAAAAACAAGGTGGAACAGTTGGAGCCAAATGTTACTTTACCACAGCAGGCAACGTAGACGATGGACAACAGAGGACCGATGAACACTACAGAAAAAAAACAACAACAGTGGAAACACCAAAAACAAACATACCAGGAAAGACAAAATGCAAAACAGGGACTGACACACTGCTGAGTGAGATGTCACAACTGCAGACAGGTGCACGATGAGCAAATGACAGGCAGCTGTGTGAACAGAGAACTGAGACATATTCAGTGACTGTTCATGTATCCATCCCCTGACTTGTCTGAAGAAAACTGTCAATGAAACTGATTATTTACAGGTATGATACCAAAGTGTTCCATTACTTATGTAACCCATCATTTTGGCTTTTATATTTTTAATTAATTTATATCAAGTTGTAGAGATTTTCTTTGACTTTGAGTAGAAATTTTTATTTACTGTATTTGCAATGGCATAAACAAATTAAAATGTGTGAAATACCAAATGTTCCAATACTTTTGGAGGGCACTGTATTTAGAACGTTTCTTCCTCCCCATTTATAGTTTCCTTTTGATTTTTTTTTCAACCCCTCCCAATGTTAAAAGCAACCAGGTAAAGTCTGTAAAGGGGTCGGTGGAACCACCAGAGCAGGTCAGGTTCAGTTTTGTGGAGCCTCATATTTTTATCTTCACATGACTTTTTGACTCCTGACCACACATAGATGGTTTAAACTTCTCTCTGGTTCGATACTCGCCTGAGGGGGTGCAGCGCTCCTCCTGATTCTGACTGGAACTGACCGGCTGTTTGTCCATTAGCGACTCTTTTGTGTGAAACTGAATCTGAAGAGCTCCATTCCCATGGAGCCGAGGGACCCAGTGTTGGTTTTAAAAAGACTTAATGCAGATACATTAAAAACACACACACGTGGGATCATCATTTTTATAATTGAATTGTCAAAACCACAAAACTGAGCTAATTTCAGGATGAACCATAGAAACAGTCACAATGTACTTCAATTAAATATCAACAATCATGTGGGAGGCTGTGGGTGTTCATTTTCTGAAATGACTTTCTCACCAAAATCCCTTTTTCATTTTCTTTTTTTTAAAAACAGGACTGCTGTGAATGTTTACAAGTGATGCTGTCATACCAAAATTCACTGTGCAAAACGAACCGGTCCTGAAACTACAAAAGAACCGGCCAGAGGGCATGTCAAACTAACTTCTTCTATGTTACTGAAGCTCAAGGTTCTGCTGCTATGTTTGTCCTGCTTTTTTGCAGGGTCAGAGGTCACGGCCATTTTGCCACACTATCTTTAAATTACAAAACAAACAAACAAAAAACAACGGCCTCAACTTTACCTAAATTCTGGGTCTTTTAGTGAAGTTTAGGGCTACTGGCCAGTGATCACCTTAGTATTTCTCTGTTTTTCTTGTTGTTTAATGCTGACAAATTATACTGTATTTCTTGTCTTTCTGATGCCTGATTCTGTTTTTCTCTCTGTTTGAGGTGCAGCTCCATCCAGAGATGGGAGTTGTGTTCATGTTGGCGATCCTCCTGTCCTGTACACCAATAGCATTTTTTATATATTTGTCCGTGAATTGTTCTGTGAATTGTTCTGTATTTTATGTCTGTATCATGGCCCAAGCAGAGGGTCACCCCTTTGAGTCTGGTCTGCTTGAGGTTTCTTCCTCAGAGGGAGTTTTTCCTTACCACTGTTGCTCTGGGGGTTGGTAAGGTTAGACCTTACCTGTGTGAAGCGCTTTGAGGCAACTCTGTTGTGATTTGGCGCTATATAAAGGAAAATAAATTGAAATTGAACAACAAAAACAAGTCATCTTTTCAAATAAACTTGCTCAAGTATTTTTGTCAAGAATGTTAGTGATGCTCAAGGTCATACTGCTGTTTTAGATTTACATTTTGTTAGGTTTGCCATGTTATGGAATTATATTAAAATTAAAAAAGATTCTTTTTTTTTTTTTTTTTAAAGCAGAAGGCTCTTGTTGAAGTATCTTTACATAAAGTAGTCTGTGACTCTCCAGGTCATTCTGCTGTTTTAGACTTATAGTTGTTGTTTTTATTTTATAAGACAAATGTCAGGGAAAGTGATCCCAGAGTAGTAGATATTCAAACTCTCAAGTTCTGCTTTTCAAATCATTCAGGTTCAAGTATATTTTTAAAATGTACTATTAAAGCTCAAGGTCTCAGTCATGGATTTAAATGTACTCTGATACTATCTTCCCATGCTGGACTCTCCCAGACCTGACCTGATTATACAATTACAACCTGATTTGACCGGCAGAACAAACAAATTTATTTTCTGATGCTTTGCAGTATGCCCCCCCCAAACTGCATTTTCTTGTTGGAAAATAAATAAATAATCCAAAATCCAAGGATCTTCTTGAGCACTTGAATGCATCACACTGTTTTTACTTCTAATACTGAAAAGTCTCAGCTCCCTGTGTGGGACTGTCTGCTTTTGGTTTGGACTGACAACGTTCATCAGGATGTGCTGTGGTCCATGCCAGTAGATTGAGGGGCCCCCTTCATTGGGCCCCTCATGCCCCCCCTGCTCCTGTGGCTCAGGTGCTGCTCTGTGTGACCTTGCTGGGGCTTCTTTCACTGATTCGTCATGCCTCGGTCAGGCTGCTGCGCCGGCGCGTGCCAGCTCACCGAGGAGGGTCAGTCCGGCTCACCAGACGGACGCGCGGCCTGACAGCCTGCTGCTGTCAGCCAGGGCCCCGGGATTCCACGCTGGCCCTGGCAACCAGCTTGTGGCTCCACCAGGGACAAGAATAAGCAATGACGCCCTCCCCTGCCCCTCTGTGGGCTTTTCATTAGCTTCAGTCATCAGGAGGTTCAGACTGAATGCGTTTAAACGGCACAAACACACAGTGAGCCTCTAACTGTGAGCCGCTGATTAAAGTTCTCGCCACCTGAACGGCTACAGGCCTCATACAGCCTTCAGGTGACAAACCTCAACTGCATTTAGCTTTGGTGAATTCTAAACTATAAATAATCTTCACACTGCAAACTAAAAGAGCACTCTGAGTGAAAACCTCAGCCAACTTACAAAATAATGTTAAACATTTTGTGGCTCCTCCCCTTTTAGCTGACATGTTCTGCAATTCTATCGTTCCCGTTCCAAGTGTGACCCATTTTTTTTCCTCATCACATGATAAATTATTTAATTACTAAAATATTCATATCAAAATGTTAAAATGTATTTTTAAAAGTGACCATTCTGCCTCTTTGTATGGATCCAACTTGACATGTCACCTTGTCTCAGACTGGACCCAATATTTTCAGATTTTGAGAAAACTGATTCTATAAGGATTTCATATTTGAATTTTTAAAAAGAAACATTTCAAATTTTCACAGCTTCTCCCACTGAGACAGATCTACATAAAATTGTAGCTACGCAGATTCCAGGCTAGAGGTGCGATTTTCAAGTTTCTTACAAATCAATATATTAATTAATGAAAAAAGCCTCAATTGCAAGGCTAATATAAAATAACTAAATAAGTCTTTGAAATATGCTGATTCTGCCCCCAAATTTCTCACAATCAATTCCAGGACAGAAGCAGCATTTTCATAAATATTAATTATATTATTTGTGCATGCTCTGTTAAAATGGTTTAACATAAAGTTACATGGTTATGGAGATTTCCTCCACATTGTAATGATTTCTGTCAGGTCAGCCTCAATAATTTGACCAAATTTGGCATAAACCAGGTGACTCCTTCCTGGATCATTAGTTTTAACATCAACCATCAAAAGCTGTATTGATAACGCTGGAATTGGCTAACATATTAGCTTGATATTATACCCAAAATTCTACTCTGCCACAGTGTAGACTGTCCTAAAATCAGATGAACATATTTTGCGGTAAGATGTAAGACAAGAATGTATTTGTGATTCAGGTAGTGGCTAACCTAGTTAGTGAGGATCACCCAGTCGTTAAAGCACACCGTTAGCTAGCTTGGCTAATCAGCATGTAGCTTGTTGTGAAAACAGACGTGTTTGAGATTGTTTGCAAGGAAATAACACATTCTGTGTGCACAGATTAAAGTTATCACAGGTGAGTTTTATTGAAACAATTTAACCTTTAATTTAAACCATTAGATCAGTGCTTCCCCCGGTTTGGACCGTGGCCCTCTTTTGGGCTGTGAAAGTACTGCAGGTGAGTCACGACAGGTGATTAAAGAAAATGTATAAAGTTAGCCCTAAAATATTTGATTTTGAAATTGAATCAGATGAAATAGAACAAATGAGATTTAAATTATTTCATTTATCTGACCTAGTTTAAGATAACAGAGAAATATGTCATCTTAGATTATGCATCAAAGAAAATTGTGATTGAAGTTTAAGGCCAGCAACAGAAAATCTTTTTATTTCAAACTGTAAATCAGGGATCTAAAATTTAGGAATGGCTGCATTTTTGTATTGTGATTTTTTTTAAACACCTACTTTATAAATTAATACCAGAAAAGCTGATTTGAAGGGAGACCTTCATTCCACACTACAGAAAATGTAAAGATTTAAAATGACTCATACAGTCGTAAAGCAGTTTGTGCTGCAGCTCAGATTCCTTCGTACTGGAGTCGCCTGCACCCTTTAACAAATGTTATAGGTTACATCTCTGCACTGACGCCAAACGGCTCCAACTGCAGAAAAGCAGGATTTGTGCTTCAGTCTCATCAGGTTTCCAGTGGCGAGAGGTTCCACTGTGCTCATTAGAGATTCATTCTGAACAGCTTGTTATTATCTTTGGCCTCTGGATGTGTGAATAGATTTACAAGCATTAGGGCCGGGGCATTGTGTGGAAGAGGTCCTGGCCCCTTTTGTGTTCACCGAGGCCCTCAAATCAGTGCCCCCCGCCACCACAACCACCCACCCCATACCTCAACCGCCCAAACAAAAGCTTCACAGAACCCTCGATTTTAGGAATTACACAACAGACGTGTGCATTCAACCACTGCAGATAAAAACTAAGCTGCTCCGCAATTTATGGGCGTCATCATCATAACCAGAGCCCAAAGGACGAGTCTGTCAGTTAAAAAATAATCATTCTAAGAATCATTTCATGTCTATGTATTTTTTTAAAAAAAGGTCAAATTTTCACTTGTTTAGCTTTTTTTTTTTTAATTCAAGGATTTCCTACTTTTATTTTTTTTTGAGAGTAGCTGAGTTAGCTGTTCTACACATGGGTAACAGAACTGAGTTTATCCATGTAATTGTAGATTTCATGTCCCTTTAGTTACAGTGTAGTAAGTTGCGTTGCATTGTGTGGATGTTGTCATCATTAATTTTCCATAGAGCAATTTGTGACATTCATGAGACTCAAGTGACTGATGATAAAAGGTGACAGCAGGTCAGATGACTGCAGCGCTCTGGCAGCCGCACACAGCAGGTACATTTTAATTAAAAAACGTGCACCTTAACTCGCACACAACGTGCGCTGGCCTGTTCAGATTGTACCTAAAGTTCACCCTAGCCAGCCGCTACTACGTAGTTAGTAAAGTCTGATGCTGCTACCTGTCCTGAGTACCACGTGAACTGTGAATATAAGGGCTCTCGTGAGCGGGTTGTGATCTAATATATAAGGCTGACCGTGTGTGTGTTTGTGCACGTATGCTTTCAACCCAAGGGCCCCAGTGACCTCGTCCTTGGTGCCCCCAGTCACCATAGCAAGTTTGGTGTTGATTCCTTAATTACTGTGGCTGTGCATAGCGAACACAAACCGTGCCACATACATACATACATAGACTGCCTTTTATATTATAGATAAATGGTTTAAAACTTTTAAACATTTACAAGAAATCATCAGAAAAATGAGTTACAATATCTTTAATCTGACTAAATTAGAGATAATCTACTTTTAAATGGGTTGAAGAACTAGTTTAGTGCTTCAAACAGCTTTAAACTTTTTCTAAACAAAATATTAGTTGTGACTTATATATGGACTTAAACCATTTAAATTTATACCAACTCTAAAAAAAAAAGTATGTGGACTTTGGACCGTTTGATAAAAATAGGTAATGTGACATAATCTCTTTGGTTCAGAGAAAATGTGACGTCTGTTTCTTTTCATGATTTCTATCTTTTAAATCAATTTGATAGAATTACAAAATGTAATCATCGGATTGATTGAGAATGGAAATAAACCAGGTTTTGCACCCACACTGAGCCTGTATCACAGTCTGACTCATCTGCAGTTCAATCTAGCCACCAGCAGAGGCCAGTATATCCTTTACGGTAGATCAATAAAAGCATGAATGGAGTTTTGAAGCAGTGCACTTTACAAAGTGCGTAGATCATCATAAATCAGCACATACACAACGAGTGAGAACTCAGAGCGCACAGTCCCGCCAAAGCCTGTAAATCTTACCGACTGCAGGCACCACACTTACTGTTTGTGCTTTAGTCTGGACTTTACGTCACACAGATGTGCTGCCAGGTGACTTTGTGGTAAATAACTTGTGCGTTAGGTGTTGTATTTAACTGCAATTCAACATCTGAACTGTAGGTGGCGGTGTAGTACAAAGGCATTCAAAAACTTGCACAAAAGCATAAGAATATATTAAGTCAAGTCAAATCTGGTGTTACGCTTCACTGCATCCACGACACCATGGAACCGCCTTAGGTCCTGGACGACAACCACCCAGGACCTAACTGGTCCATGGCTATAATCTCTCATATAACCATCAATGTGCTGTAAACGCTGGTGTAAGAATAAGGAATAAGAACAGCTTTTCACATTATGTAATAATTTCAAATTGATCTGAATCACTTCAACTGACTCAAACCAGACCTCTCCGGTAAACTTTGTGATGGTAAAGTTTAGTTACGTATGTTTTCTACAGACATGCAGACAAACGACACTGAAAATCACCAAACGATTTTTATGCTCCTGTCAACTTTCATGAAAATAAAATTCAGAACCCCTGCGACCCTTAATTGGACTAAGGGGTTAAAGATGAGTGAGTGAGTAAAATTCAGAACAGTTGGTTGATAGAAAGTGAATTAAATGGTTAACTTATGACCTGAGCAGGACTCTGAGCTTCCCTGTTCCTGCAAACCTTCTGTGCATCCCACCTTTCCTCAGTGCAGCCGCCCACCTTCACTCATTTTTCTTGCTCTGGTGATTCATTTTGCTTCTCAGTTTCAGCGCTGCTGGTTTCAGTTAATTAGCTTAGCTACTTTCACATCAACAAAGAGCTTAAGGTTTAACTTAACCCGAACAATCAGAGGAGAGAATGTGAGCCAGCAGAATCCTGACCCGTAAAGCCCATCAGACGTCACCTGCAGGTCCTGACCACAGGTCCAAACAGAGCGGATTCACTCAGAAATAAAACACAGACACTGAATAAGATACAAGATGACTGTGTCATGAATTAACAGCAGCTGATTGAGAAACAAAGGATGGACGTCAGGCCATGTGATGAACAGCATCTGTACCATCATCCTTTTTCAAACTAAAAAAAAAATTGTATTTGAGTGGCAAAACATCTTGAAGACTGATAAGAGGCTTTACAGAAAACTTCTACTTCAATAACTGTCATTTGACAGATTACTAACTTCTTCTACCATTTATGGCTTCTTGAGATTTGCGTCCTGTTGAGATCTTGTTTTGCATCACGACCATCCATATTATTGATGCCTGAAAGTCTCTGTCCTCCAACCTTCTAAAAATTTATAGAATTTTTCTTCTTCAGAATCTAAGCAACTTGCAATTCTACCTGTGGCCACTGTACGACAGAACTGCTACATCGCCTAACGCCAACCCATAAAGGGCACAAACGTATTGTGTCTCTTCTCTGGCTAACGGGGTCTTATTGATGATCTCACTCCATCTCGACATCTCGACTGACATATTTTTCACTGTAGAGCCGGATGGTAACATCGCAGTAGAAAAACATTGGCCAAATTTTTTAGCCATTTTTGTTTTGTTGTTGTTCCAGTTAACTATTTTCTTCTACTGCTCTCACGATCGGTGCAGATATTACATCTAACAAATGCATCACAATAAACTTGGAAGACGCCCACAAAATAACCGTCCACATAACATCCTGCATGTTTTTACAGCCGTGTGGCTAACCACAAATATGTTTGCATACTTGGACTCCTGCAAGTGTCAGCACTGCTTTAGCAAAAGGTCTGTGAGACGTACAGAACAAATGACATGCTTTAACTCTCGGTGGCCATATGTCATGTGATCGTCAGTGGAATCTGACAGCAGTTTTTACTTGAAGCAGCAGCAGAAAGTGTTGGTGTGTTTTTGCCGGCCTCTCTGTGCTTGTTCTCCTCCACTTGTTGACTCTCGATGCCACGCTCGCCTGCTCCTGACACCAACACCTGCCCACCTGCCTGGAAAATGCCCCCGAGGTTTGTTTGACTTGCCTCGGCCCACGCAAAAGCAGCGAGTCTGTGTTTACTCTGCTTTTTTCTTCTCTTTGTTTGACTGTTGAAGATAAGAGGAGGCGCGTGCAGGGCGGCAGATGAGAGGGCAGGCGTGATGGAGAACAGGGCGAGGAGGAGGTGGAAGAGCACAGGACTGGGAAAATACACAATAATACTTCAAAACCTGAGAGTGATGCACAGCTGATACTTTTCAAGAATTTACCTTCACTAAACTCAAAGCACAAAGATATTTTCTGTGTCAGAAAAGTTTTTATGGTAACAAAACCAAAAACGTCAATTCAATTTCAATTTATTTCCTTTATATAGCGCCAAATCACAACAGAGTTGCCTCAAGGCGCTTCACACAGGTAAGGTCTAACCTTACCAACCCCCAGAGCAACAGTGGTAAGGAAAAACTCTCTCTGAGGAAGAAACCTCAAGCAGACCAGACTCAAAGGGGTGACCCTCTGCTTGGGCCATGATACAAACATAAATTACAGAAATAATTCACAGAACAATTCACGGACGAATATACAAGAATTGCTGTTGGTGCACAGGACATGAGGATCGCCAACACAACTTCTTTCTACTGTGCTTTTATTGAAATGTTTGTCATCGTTGTGTGCCTGATGGTTTGATGAATGTGATGGGTCTACAGGAGGAGGGATGCTCGGTCTGTCTACGAGGGCTCATATGGGCGCTTTTGAATCAGGGTGGGAAAAATAAACTGTGCACTTATATGTTTTAACAGCCACACCACAAACAGTCCGTCCTCACAAAACAGGGTCACATATATGAAGATACTGGTGGAAATTCTTTGTAATTTTACCATCATCATTGTGATCCATTTTTTACCTGATGGCTAACATATGGCCATTGGGTATTGCGAAGACCTGGTGTCCATCAGTTTGTCTGTGTTCAGCATACGTCCAGTTCTATTACTGACACAGTCTTCAAATTCACAGGGAATATTCTTGGGACACAGACCCTGGACAAGTTCAAAGATGGCTAACCTTGACAGATTTTAAGAGGTATTTTGAGAGGTTAAATCTCACATTCTGTGTGAACCTGTTCTGTTGTTTTTCAGTGGCGGGCATGACAGCCAATCAGAGTAGAGCTGTACAGTGGCGTGAGTGACTGGTCTCTCCAAAACCACTTCCTTTTGTGTCTTTATATACATGTTTCTCATATATTATGGAAAAGCAAGCGAGAAATAAACACATCAAAAACTGAAAACCCTGTTTTTAGAACCTAATAATACCTCTGAAGTGATTTAAAAGACATTTAGCAGATGTTAACGTTCAATCTGTTCACTTTAGTTTTTGAGTGGCGGGGGTGACAGCCAATCACAGTAGAGCTGCACTGTGACATCACAGTCTGGTTGCTCGTTGCAAATTCAGTTTTTGGAACCTAATAATTCCTTAAACAACTGCAAATTATAAAGAACACAATACTCATACAGCCGAGGGTATGTTAGCATTGCATTATATTTCATTATTATCGATGACAGAAACAGCATCACCATCTGGGAGCTTGGTGCACCTTACTATATCCCACCAGTGTTCCAACCCCTTGACCTTTAATTCATGTGTTAATACGCCACATATCACCATCATATGGTGGTTTCGAGGAATTACACCTGAAACATCAATTGCTATGTTTGCTTCTGAGGCAGGACCATTATCTTAAGTCCTGCCAGTTGGTTGTGGTGTAGACACAAATGCAGAGCGTAACACGACTCCCTGTTCTGAGCTAACAGCATTACAAG
The DNA here is from genome assembly GCF_902500255.1 of Thalassophryne amazonica. NCBI lineage: Eukaryota > Metazoa > Chordata > Actinopteri > Batrachoidiformes > Batrachoididae > Thalassophryne > Thalassophryne amazonica. The sequence continues at coordinate 38,217,045 of NC_047123.1, read as the reverse complement.
GCCGAGGATGTCTGAATAAAGCAGACAAATTGAATAACACTGTGTCGCTTTCATGTCTGATAAGTCATCTGACGCGAGGGAAACACAGAACAGACAGACGCAGCAGCTCTGACACACAAACACATTCATTCAGACTGACGGTGGCACAGAGACGTTACGTCAAGGAAACATTCAACATATGCGGCAGGAAACACATGGCTAATAAAATAATTATCTGCAGTTTGTATACATAAATGTCACTATTTGACACCTGATGCTGCATTTGTGTCATAAAACACAGATGGGAACTATAACAAAGGCTGGAAAAAATATCAGTCTTAATTGTTTACCAATGATAAACTGAAAAAATACCAACTGAACAAACAAATGAGCACACTTTGTTCTTTTGACCATTCTTTACCGCAGCATTGAATGCATCGATGTTAAAGCACTTCATGGTCAATCACACATTCCACTGCAAATAGTTAAAATCCACACCTCAGATATACACCACATTCTTCACAGTCAGAAGGTTTCATGTATCAACATTTAAATTTTAAAGTGAAGGCAGTGGTATCCAGTGAATGCGGGTAAAAATATTTACAACTTCTCCTTTTTAGTTTTATGGTTTGGAAAATGTTTGCCGCTAACGGCTGTGGTGGTTGAATATTTTGGTGTTGAACATCATGCCGAGTGGTACGGTGGTGTAAGCAGATCTGACAGCTGCTGCGTGATGCTGCTTTGTCTTTTCGCTCGGGTTGTCGTTATCTGGACTTCTTATCTGAGCGGCCTGTTTTCCAGCTGCCTTACAGCTGCAGAAATGCACCGCGACGGAGACCGACGCTTCCACTTAGGTAAGGTCAAACACAAAGAGGATGTCATCCATCCACCGCTGTTCCATAGCAACCCTAAAGGGGGCGGTACATAACTGCATCTCAACATACAACTTCTTATATATATAAATAAATCACCACAGGGATGATGGTTTTAACAAAATTAATTTGTTTGCAGATTTATTCCTTTCATGCTGCTGCAAATGGAATTCTGACTCCTCAAAAGCACTTGTCTGGGTGTCTTCAGCTTGAGTTTTGACAAAGACAGTGAGAGTGACACAGGAAAGGAGGAGACACAGACGAGGCAGCAAAGGTCCACCAGACCGGGAAATGAATCTGCAAACTGTATCTTGTGTTTTGTGGTAAACGCCTGAACCTCGTCACATAAACATTAGAAAAACCAAAAAGGTGGGAATTCTCAAAAACTGATTTCCATAAAACCTGGTGGATAGTCACAGTTTGATGTTGATCAGGAGCCAGATGTAGATTCTGGATCTTTATATTTCCTAAGCAAAATTTTATGGGGCATTCAACAATACTTGTATCAAGTTATCAAAAACTAATCAACTGAACTTTAAGATGGACAGACAAATCTGATGCAGCTCCAGATTAGTTTTTAAGCAAATTATCCAGGAGTTATATTAATTGCACTCTTTTAATGCTCAGCCTTGGCAGTGGTGTGCACATTGAGTGCTTGTCTAGTTGTAACCGTTTCTAAGTGGATCATTCTTAAAATGAAGCAGAAATTGTTTCTCAGTTTGGTTTTTATTGTTTTTGGGACATTTAGCAAAATACCGCAAAACATCCAAAGCAGTAAGAGCTATTTAAAAGATACAAACACACAAATAAAATGATTGCATTCAGTTATTTGACCAATAAAACGCCACTGATTGCTATAAAATCAGAAGACTTCAGTTCATCTGGAATAACTTAAGAAAACTAAAAGCATTTGGCTAAAACAGAGCACAGGTTTAAACACACAGAATGATAATTTACACAAATCATTTAATAAATACATAAATAAATAGAACACAAAGTCACATATACTGTATAGTAATACACAAGGCTTTGTAAAAAATAATTAAATATGATACCCAGCCAAAGATAAATAACGTGATAAAATTCAGTTTAAGGCAGTTTTACAGCAGGAGGTTCTAATCCAAAAGGCATTACCGGCTACACTAGTTTTACTTTTCATTCTTAGGCAACAGCTAAACATACTGTCCACACATCCACAATCTATGTTAAAGCTAATCAGAGTGCTGACATTAATGTTTCTGGGCCTCTTAAGTCAAAGAGGGTTTTGATCCGGATCCACGGCGCCCGCCTCTCTTAGGTCTAGAAGCTAATAGCACTTGTGCAGAGATGCTAGAAAAATAACTGGAGTGGAGTGAAATGTCCCGACTTTGTGGGGGTGGGGGGGCACACACTTCAAACCCATGTCCACAACCAGCTGAAGTGTTCTTGAGCAAGGCACTGGGACCCTGGCTGCTGCAGCAAATAAGCAGCTGACCTTTGACCTCTCCACAGACAGGGTGAGTTATCACATTAACATCATCACCCACATCATGTTTTTGGTCCAGTTTGTGCATCTGTCTGTCTGTGACCAACACGACTCACACACACAGACAAACCTCAGTGCGGCGGTGCAGAGGACACACAGCTGAGCTCCAAATCCTGATGTGAACTGGAAGTCATTTCTTATCATTTAAAGTCCCCACGTTGGCTGCCATTTGTAGTTCATTCAAATAGTGCCCCCACCGGCACTTCAGCACAGTTGGAAACAGAGGAAGGAAAATGAGAGTTGGGCCTTGGCATAAGTATGCACTCTGAGCGCTCTGCACATCGTCTACACTGACAAAATATATCCTTCATATTCTTACTTTTCTTGGTTCTCTAGTGGTTCTTTAATCGAGTTCAAATCCTAAAATAATGGCAAAAAATACAGGAGAGTTACATCACACAGTTTTAAGAGATTATATTCAAGTCTAAAAATCTTGAAACAGTTTTTGTTTGTTTTTAAATTATTTTCAATTTCAATAAGGTGTTGGATTTTCATAAAAAAGGATTTGTCTTGTTGCAACAATCAATAAATTGACAAAAAGAAGACAGCAATTAATGATTTCAGTAATTATCATGGGGGTGTGGGGGGACTCTAAATCCTGATCTCAGATATTTATTATTTCCAACTTGTTTTCATATAGTGTAGTAATGACATGATTATCGTTTTAATTTTTATAAAATCTGCATTTATGAAGTTTTCTGAACAATCAGCTCACCATAACAGCCAGCTGATAATAAAATTAATCAAACCTAAAATAATTTAACCAGCACGTGATTTTTAAGGGGGGGGGGGGGGACTACCCAAATTATAAAGTTTTAAAATATATATTAAAATAAATACATTTATATTTAAAAAAGAAGAAGAAGATGAATTGGAAAATAACAAAGGACATTTTTTGCAGTGTGTATGTAGAAAACAGACGGGATCAGCAGGCGGGCCGGACCGGAACCTGCAGCAGGATCACCTGGCGGTTCTCGGACGGGTGACATTTGTTGATGTGCCTCGTGAGTCCCGGTGAGCTGTAAAAGATGGCGGGACAGTATTTGCACGGGTACACGTGCGCGGCGTGCAGCAGGCGGACATGCCTCTCCTGGCCCCCCCTGCTGGAAAAGTTCTCACCGCACACGGGACACCGGAAGCCGCCGGACGCGCTCAGGTTGAGCGGCGCCGCGCTCGGCTCGTGGCCCGACGCGTCCTCGTCCTCGCACGCCTTTGGAGGCGCGTGCTGCGCCGCCAGGTGTTTGCGCAGGTACGCCTGGCGCTTGAACCTTTTCCCACAGTGACTGCAGTCGTACATCCCCTCCTCGGAGCCGGACTCGGACGGGCCGGGACTGGGGGTTTCCCTGTCAGAATCCTTCAGGTCTTCCGGTGCAGCCCGGACCGACTTTTCGCTCTCCTGCTTCGGTTTGTGCCACCGCCGGTGTGACGCCAGATTGGCGGGGCAGCTAAACACTTTGTCACATTCGGGACACCGGTACTCGACCCGGACTATTCTGGAGCACTTATGCTGAGCCAGGGCGAACGGGTCTGCGTACGCCTCCCGACACAGCTGGCACACGAACTCACCGAGCGGGACGTCACCGGCAAGTCCGAGCGGCTTCAGCTCCACCGGAGCCTCCTTGATTCTGAGCCCGAGGACCGGGGAGGTGGTGACGTCGTCCTCAAAGTGCAGCCTCCGGATCGCTTTGGTTTTCTTGGACGCCGGTTTGCCTTTGCGCTCGCTGTCGCTCGACGGGCGTTTGGATCCGGTGGCGGCTGCGGCGGTGTCGGTTCTGGTGCTGTTGCTGGAGTCGATTTTCAGGTCCACAGGAGCGAAGAGGTGATCCAGAGCAGTGAGGGCGGCCGGTGTCGGGAAGGACTCTGCAGAGACCGGCGACCCCAGGCTGAAGCGCTTCTCGTGGTCCTGGCTGACGGGCCGGGTGGGGCTGTACAGAGCCTGGTACACCGCCTCCGGGTTCCCAAACTGAACCGGTTTGACATCGTGCTCCGGAGCCGCCGTGGCCGCCGCCCCGCAGGTGGGCGTCGGCGTCATTGTGCGCACCGAGATCGCGGAGGACGGAGGCGCATCATCCGCTGCCTCTTCCTCCGATCGGATCCGGTAGGACACCGGGTTAGTCTTCCTGTTCCGTTTCACCAGAAACCCTCTCGGCATGTTGGCAGGAGGAGAAGGCACTTTGGATGAATTCACTGCGAGACACTCCGTGCGCCTTTTTGGCTCCTCTGTTCTCACCGCCACATAGCGGCACTGGGTTTTAAGGAGACATGATGACACGGTCCCCGTCCCCCCTTCCTGCCTCATCCTGGACCAATCAGATGGCCCACGGCCCCCTGTGGATTTCGGGAGTGGGTGTGGGAGGAAGAGGAGGCTGCAGATTGCAAAGCAGATGTACCTGAGGGCTTTATTGTAGTTCACCTCCTCCTCCTCCTCCCGGGCACACGCCACAAGCCTCCTGCTTTTACGGTCTGATGAGTTTCTATAGAAATTTACACGTGCCTCCTCTTTGTGTGGCTCCTTTTTGGGCGGAGGCTCCGATTTGTCCAAAAAGGACAAAACCGACCAGAACACGAGGACGGAGACCAAAACGGAAAACTGCTAAGTGAAAATGCAGCTTCCAGAAAAAAAAATGTGACAAATGTTTTCAGTAAATTAAGACTGTCATCAATTAAAATGTGTTTCAGACAAATTTTCAAAGTAGTGGACACAAATTCAGACTGAAGTCAGTCTGATTGTCATCTTTTCCCAGACATGAAAATAGTAAAAAAAAAAAGAAAAAAAATTTTTTTTTTCAACCATCAATATTTGCTTAAAGGTGAAATTTAAGATGCATTCCAAAAATAAAAGTGACCTCACCCAATTTTAGGAGGCTAGATCATTTTAAAAATATAATAATAATAATAAGAAAAAACCTTCAAGTGTAATAAATATTAGATTATAAATAAATAAAGATTAGAGATCCAGATTTTACTGCGGAAAACACATCTTCTGTCCAAAAAGTGGTTTTGTCAAAAAGGATGAGAAATACAGTGAGTCACATTTCAGCTATGACTTCAGTATAAACCAGTTAGATTTGACTGGAACAGAACAGAGTCTTTCAGGATACAAAAATGGCCCAAAAAACACTTTCACTGCACTTCACTCAGCACTGAATGTGTAAAACTCAAAAAGCGGCTGCTGAAATTACTCTTGAAGGAAACTGGACAAATACCACACAAAATTATTTTTACTGTCAAAAGGAAAATGTTCAGAAAGAAAGTTGGCATTTTGGATTTAAGTCATTTTAATGCAAAAACCTCTGTCCAGACAGTAAAAATGCTTAAAAAGCAGTTTCAATTTCTCTGAATAAAATTCTTTTAAAATATTAATTATAAGAGTAATTACAGAAAATACATTTGATTAAAATAATTCTGGACCAATCAGAAAGCAGTTTTGTTTTTACGCTGTGACAAACAAGTTTGTTAAACAAAGTGGCTTTTAAATTAATCTGAATTAAAAGTCAAAATGACACAAAAGTCACCACAGGAAATTCTTGAAGTTGAGTTTGCAGACAGAAAACCAAATGGTGACAGTTAACCGAGTCATTTTGTGCATACATAATTAATAATGGAGGTTTTCCTGCTTTGCATCACAATAGCTCCACTTGTGCAAGCTGCAGACCTGCACTGATTGAAAAGGAAATTGCGCAGCAGAAAAAAAAAATGAGGGGCCCCCAAAAGCAATCTGGCCCGAGATACTGGCAGCACGTGCTGCGCATAATCAGAGCACTGTTTTTGTGAATAAAATGGAGCAAACTGAGATTATCTGAGTGTACCCCCCCCCCCAAAAAAAAAGGAACACAAGACCCAGTTGGTGCAGGTCCAGTCAGACCCGGATCAGGGTTTGTGTGAATGCCATTCTGTGGTGTTGGAGAAGCAGCAGGTTTTTAGATCTTCAGTGTCCAGTGGAACGTGATACTTTATTGGTGAAAATGTAATTTAGTGACAGTTTTTTGGATTTTTAGTATTTTCACATTCTTTTCATACTGGTTTGTTTAAATGTCATTGCTGCTAGAGTGAAATTTATTTGTTATCTCCAACATTTGTGTTTGCTGAATTTACTCAAAAACAAAGAACCCATTTCAGAAATATGAGGAGGATCTGAAAACTTTACTGATCCACCAGAGGATCAAGTACAGGATGTTGTAGCCACTGAATGAGAGACACCTGTGGGACAGCCCTGTCCATCTGAAGCTACATCTCAGCAAGCCCTTATGCCATCATATTGTTAAAAACGCCATCAATTTATGGCCATAAAAACACACATGCCCCCTACTGTTTGTATGGAGAACATAATGTTGAGCAGCCCTTAATGGATGTTTGTTATTAATCAGATCAGATTCAACTTCTTCAAACATTTTAAGGTGTCCAGTCAAATGGCTGAAACATGGCCGTCCTTATGTCTCTGTCAAATACCACTAAAAAGTTCATGTCTCATCCACAATCTCATCTCTCAGGATGCAGAATAATCCAGAATTCTTAACATTTCCAGCCGCAGCACTTAAAATACACAACAGAAAGCCATTAAGCAAAATAATGTGACTATTAACTGAACAGTGAGCAGCACAAAGCAACATGTCCTTGTAAGAAAATTATACTAATTCACAGGAGGTTCAAAATATAATTCAATGCAATAAACTCTCTTTATTACCAAGGCTACTGCACAAAGCTGCACTACCAGAATAAAAGCATGACACAAATGTCACTCAGTATTAAATAACCAGTTATAGTGATATCAGAAAAGCGATAGAAAAGAAGAGAATAAATTCAATGCAGAGTGTTACAGAAACATTAATTATCCTGACTGTACGAGTATGTTCTTTTCCATGAGTCGAAGAATCCTTTAAATCTATAAAATAAGTGTTTTTACACGTTGGATTTTTCCAGTGGGACTGGCAGTCCCTGTGCGAGCAACCTGACACGTGTTTTTTTTTTTTTTTGGACATATGCTGTGTGCGGTTATTTTCCTGACAGGCTTTCAGCCTCATTAGCATACAGCTGTAACTCCTGCACAAGGCATAGATCCACTCTTACATCAAAAGCACCACGGAGGACTTATTGTTTCTGAAAATAAAAACCGAAAGCATGCCACAAACAAGGAGCACACCATCACAAATAGATTTATCTGCAACTTAAAAGCCAATTTAACTGATTTTTACATCAGTTTAACGGATCAGGTTCTGGTACAGCTGGAGGGGGAGGTGCTTATTTTGTGTAAAATTCCCCCAGATTACTTTCAAATTAAAATTAGAAGAGCATTTTAAAAATTAAAGAGGCAAATTAAATTGGCCTTTCAAATTATAGGCCACAAATATTCTAGTTTACAGTATTACAACTTGGGTCTTATTTTGATACTAGCATGACACAATAAAATAAATTATGTGATGATGGAAATGTGACATATATTGTTTTGAAATTAAAATGGCTAAACTGACCACCTTAATGGATAAATATTATTTATTTGTGCTTGTTTTAATAAAATCTCAAAACCAGTCACAGATATTCAGATTCTGACACAGAACCAAAAGCATGCGGTAGCACGAGGCCAGGGCACAATATCTGACCTTTGGCCTTTACAAAACAGCAAAATGTTAGTTTATGTGAACATAAGTTCACAATGAGCCAGAGCACACAAACTACAGTGAAACTGTCACATAATGATCTATACAGTGACGTCAAAGGTTAAATGTGGCTGTATGTGGAAAATTTGACAGCAAGTTCCCTCTGAACTGACAACTAACCGTGCTGATGAGATCAGTGCTGATCTGGGCAGGCGAACATGGGCAACAGGTTACGGTTAAACATCAAATAATTCACAGCACTGGTCCTCAGAGCTGCCCGCATCCCAGCATCCTTCACTCCATCCTGTGGGAGGAGCTTTGTGTCCATCATCACGTCCTGCTTGATGATGTCATCCTGTGGGGACAGGGAGGAGGCAGGACTTAAAAACAAGAACAACTTTTTGCTTCCATGTCACTAATATGATGGATATTTAATATTTACCATGCAACATCAAATGTTATACAACAAGCGTAATATTTTGAAGTGTAATTATAAATATTATTTATGGATTTTGTTTTTCAAATTATGTTTAGATGTTAGATTGTTTTGACATTTTGATGGCTATGTAATTATTTGAAATAAAAAGAAAGAAATAACAAAAAAGAAACAAAAGCAACATATTTGTCACAGTTTTTTTTTTGAAGATTAAGGTGAGTAAACAAACCGTGGATTCACTTGAAGTCATCTGCTGAATCTCTTTCTCAAAGTCAGAAAATCGATCATGATAAATGGCTAAACACCATCTCTGATTGAAGAAGCTGCAGGAAAGTGACATGCATGAAGTCACAAACACGCACATATAAAATACACAAATAAGAAATGAATAACATCAAGGATTACAATTTTCACTTCAGAATAATTTGAATAAACATTCATCAAGTTCATCAAGTGAACAGTGATGTAATGACCGCATTTGCCACAGTATAATCCGTTTTTGCATGTAAGCATTTTTTACTATGGTAGGTTGGGAGGTTTTGTGATTTATTCTCCGGTGCAACTTATCTCTTGTGTATTGTTCCTCCCGTGTTTGTGATAGAAGAAGTGTGTGTGTCACGAGGCTATGACAAATAGCAAAACACCAGTAGTGTGACACACAAACCTGTAAAAGCTCTTGTTATTGGGCACTGCCAAAAGTGGCATCAGCGAATACTTCTAGCTGGATTTCAGCACCAGGTTCCCAGTCAGAACTCTCATGTTCAGTAACGGTCCATCACATTTTTCAATAAGATGTTTCAGAAGTTTGGTCAGAATAAAGTCACTATTAGCTGAGTGCTCAGATTATCATCTCTCAGCAACATTAAATGAATATAAACAGCGCAACCAAACAACAGGGACTAATTAAATGTGAATCATATTAAACCAGTTCAACCCCAGTACGCAATGAAGCCTCAAAAAGTTAACGGTTGTCCAGCATCAGCTAAGCAACTAATCAAAATCACTGATATCATTTCATAAAATATTTAAGGTAAACACCAGCATGATCTTAAGTGAATAATTTTACTGGCAACTAGTGCTAATTCACAAATCAATTTCAGAATTATCAATTCACTAACAATTTAGCTAGTGCTAACTTGAGTGAATAACCAAATTCATGAGCATTAACTCACTAACAAGTTAGTGAATAATCACTTTCACCATAAACGCTAACTGACTAACAAGTTAGCTAAGGGCTATGTTTGAGTGACCAAATAATCACTTTTACAAGAAACACTAGCTAAGGGATAAAGTAATGTTTGCATGAGTGAATAATCATTTTTACATGACTCAGAAATGGTAACTAATTAACAAGTTAGCTAAAGGCTAAGTAGTGTTTGGTGGAGTAAATAATCAAATTCACCAATGTTAACTCATTAAATAGTAAGTTAAGAGCTAATCAGTGTTAGCTTGAGCAGTTAACCACTATAACTCACCAACATTAAGATCTGTTGCACATGCAACTGATGATTCAATGTTCAACCCCCCCAAAAATATGAGTTATGGTAACAATACAGGCACATTATCATATCATGTGTGACTTATTTATTTTGTAATTCATACTTTTACCACCTTTTAAGGTGTTTTGTAGTTGCAGTTGACCTATTCTGCAACCATTTCTTTCATAGTGAGACCTCATTTATGCCATCGCAGAAATCCTGAATGGCACCAGCAGGAGCGACACTGATATCTGATGTTAAATAAAAATACAATCAAAGCCCGTTCACAAAGCCAGACTAATTGTGTTGGTTGACCGGCCGCCCCCCTCCAATCCGTATCACAGTTAATCAATGATTTTAACGGTTCATGATGCGTACTCAGCGTCCACAATGACTTTAAGAGTCAGGACAGAAGCCCACTGGTGCACAGCCCCTCCTGCAGGGGGGCTCTGCTTTTGTTTGGTCCTGGGCACCCCAAAGACTGATTGGGGACCTGCATAAACAGATTAAGCACTGGGTGACATTAGGCGTTCATATCTGGGGGTCATTTGTGTTGAAACCTTAGAAGCAGGTCAGTCGCAGTTTGATGAACAAACAACAAAGTCACACCAGGATGTAGACGGGGAAACAATCAAAACAATTAATTATCCACCTGTGTATGATGACGACCGGCACTTTTGTCATGTCTGGAGTGGGAGCTGTCACGTGATGTGATGTCAAACAATTAAAGTCCAAACGGACTGACTCCGGTCTTACCTTTGCATACCTCCACACTGACAGGGGGCAGTCACAAATTCAGACTTCTCAAAATCAGTTTACATGATGTAACGTGGGAAAGTAAATGAAAGAGTTCAAAGATCACACCAAACTTTAATCAACTGTTCCCGCTGAATTGTCATGACAGAAAACCTAACTATAACCCATCCACGGGTTTGAGCCAGCAGACAGACGGACAGTCAGTCGGAGGCAAACTGGTCTCACGTCTCAGCTGGAAGCAGTAAGATTTCAGATTTTGAGAATAAAGCGAAACTGTCTATATGCTACAGAACAAGGATGCACGGTGTAGTTCCACCTTACTTTGTCTCACCTGTACAGGTTGGGAACCAGGCCCTGCTGGTACTGGTCCAGCAGCTGTCCCAGCAGCTTCTGGTGCTTCCCATACAGACACAGGTAATTGGAGAAGGGGCGGGGCTCCAGGGACAGACAGGTGAGAGACTCCACCACGTGATAGTGGCTAAGATGCAAACAAAAGTAGTTCCCCATCTCCGCTTGTCCAGTCACAATCACTCTGTCCTGTAACTTTCCACAGACGATTACAGGAGTGAGTGTCCAGCTCTCAACAGGAAGGAGAAGTAAAAAAACAACAACTTACGTGCTGAACAGGAGGAGCTGCTGGATTTGTAGCAGATGGTTTGGTTACATACAGGAAATTAAATCCTCCGGGCAACTTCCCAGCTGAGGAAACATGAACGACACTATGGTCAGGATTCAGTGGACAGAAGAACGGCTTCAGTCCAAAGTATGGCTTATAGATTCAACAGGCAGAGGCAAAGAACTGTGGCATGTTTTTAACAACATATTTAAGTGTAAAAGGGAAAAATAAACCAGTTGTGTACAATATTTCCAAAACAATCATTTTAATAGTTATATAAATAATATTCAACCATATTAACAGTTTTCTCAAGACCATACTCAGCAAAAATAAAAAGACAGTCTAAAATTCTGAAAATCTCTATAATGAAAAGTGTAAAAGTACAGATGAATGGGTTTGATGATGAGACCAGAAGAAAAACAGATCTGCACCAACAAACTCAGACAGCAGAGTAGGTTATTTGTATTCGGTCAACACTAAAGTCCCTGAAAAGTTCATGCGTGATTCATCTCTCCCAGGCGGGCGAACAGGAGAGGCTGCTGTGTTGACGTAGCCTGCCGAGTGGCCTTGGTTACTCCGTGAATAGCGACACAATACAGCATTGTTATGCTGCGTGATGGCTTTGAGCATCCACCGCAATAACATCGGCAGTGGTCGGGCCGGCGAAAAACTGAAAATGTTCCACAATCATGGTGAAAATATATTAGCAATTCTATCAGATACAAGAGAAAAGGACAGAGATAAAACTGTCAGTGCAAACATATGAATGTGGAGGAATTTTTTTGTCAAGAGATTTAAAAAAATTAAGAAAAATGCTGCAAGCCAAATAAAGGATAAAAGTACAGCATTGATGTTAATCATGGGTCCATAAGTATGTTTTTAACAACTGACATATCAGTCACCAACGATGTTCCTGTAGGTCACCTGCCCTGACAGATGTGGTCAGCCAATCAGGGGCAAGGAAACACCTGACTAGACTAATCAGTGTTATGCAGTTATGGAAAACATGTAGGGCAGGTGTTCTCCAGATCATTTACAAACCCACATGTGACAGTACGTAATGCTCATACAATGATGCAATTTAAATGTTTAAGTCTACAGAAATGTACAATTCATAACTAAATCGGTGATCAAACCTTGAATTTTGGCCTGTTTGTACTGCGGGATGAGGTAATCCATTTTGGATGTGGACTCCACAGTGTGGTCCAACGTTGGGTCATACAGAGACAGCAAGGTGGCTGCCAGGTCCTGTCCCACTTCCTTGGAGTTGAAGTTGGTGTGCGACCATTCGGGAGCACGGTAACGGCGGCTGAATTTTGTGAGAGGCCCAGCACCAAAAATGGCGGGATCGTTGGTGTTGAACATTGTGTCAATAACAAGTCTTCCATCATACACCAGAAATGCCTCATTGATGCTTTTGAATGCATCATAGTCAACTCTTCTGTTGGAGAGGTTGATGAATACCTGGAAGAAAATAAATCAATGAGTTATGAACAGATTTATTATAAATGTTTGATGTGAAATATTTTCAAGGTTGTATTATTTTCAGTGGTTAGAAATAATCTCAAAATTATTAACCTGAAAACGTAACAGTCCCGAGTGCAGACCACACCCACCTTTTCAGCAAGTTTTAAGAAAATGGATTCCAATAAACATACCTGACTTCTGAAATTTAAAATTCCATAAAACATACAGGCTCCATCCCTTCGCTGAAGTGCAGAAAGCTTTGTGCTGTCTCTTATGAGATGATCCCTTTCATTAACTTGTTAAAAAAATAAATAAATAAAAATAAAAAAATCAGCATTCCCAATCTTGCAAAAACAAATAAAAAGAAAAAAATATATACAAGTTATATGTCCTTTTAATACCTGAGAAAATAAGTGAGGATTTGGAGTGTCTGGGTTTGTGATTCTTCTGGATCAAGATCCAGGCTTTCAGTGACTTCCTGCACTCAGCCATTTGTTTGTAGTGAAAGTGTTTAACTTGTTGAAAGATTCACTGAACTAAGCAGTGACCTTCATTTTTCTGGGCTCGTGAAATCGAGAGACCTCAGTATAGGGCTTATGGAGGAAGAAGTTTCAAGATCCTGGTGCTACTTGTCTTACTGTATGGTTGTGAGACCTGGATGCTAACAGTAACATAAGGCAACAACTGGGTGGCTTTGGTACCAGGTCTCTTAGAAGGATCCTTGGGTACCATTACAATGACTTTGTGTCAAATGAACGGTTATTTAGATGAAGACAATCACTTGCATGATGAGGGAACATTAACAGTGACACTTTGGCCATGTGGAGTGTTTCTCTGTGAACCAGCACACACATGTGGCTTAGTGTGGAGGACCCCAGAAAATAGAACGGGCCAAGTACATACCCACAGGCCACCTGGTTGCAGCAGACAGACAGCCATTTTCACGAGTTAGGGATTGATTGGGGCTCTGTTCAGGTGATTGCAAGGCAAGACCTGAAGCTGTTCCATCATGTGGCGGATGTGGCAATGTGTGGCACCACATGCTTCCAGACATGACCTGACATGGCTCTGCACTGTTTTGAAGATCCAAACAAAAATTTAAAGAGGCATATTACTGGCACAAACCTCTCCAGGTGGCTAAAACAGGTAGCAGGTATCTTAAAAATTGTTTATTGCTAAAAGTACTCCATAAATTCAGAGATGGAACACCCCTAAATAAAAAAAGAACATGAATGTTTATTTGTTTATTTGTTTGTTTATTTATTTGGATCCCCATTAGCATCTGCAGTATAACTGCATCAGCTACTCTTCCTGGGGTCCATTCATGTTTTAATCACAGTTTCAGTACAATAACATAATAGATTTCCATTAAGACCTGTAAATCATAATGAAAATTCATAATACATTCAGAATAAATTAATTCATAATCAATTCATAATACATCACAATACTTCAACCATTTGCCTCAGATAATACTTTTTAAGTTCCTTTTTAAAACCCAGTCCACTGCTCAATTCCCTGAACTTTAGTGGTAAATGATTCCATTCTCTCATGGCTCGAAACATCACTGTCCGTTGTACTCACTCGTCTTGCATGTCATTTTGTACAATATGTCTCTGATAGTAGTCAAATTAACTGATGGTATTTAATCAGGAAAAACAAAAACAACCTCATGCTGGATCTTTGAGTCCAGGAGAATCAAGACGTAGGCAGAAGCTGATCAGTTTTGCAGACTTACCCCACACTGCAGATGGACGGGCTCCTCATCTGTCATGAAGGACACAGATGTGAGTGGTTCAGGGTGATCTCCGTTGTTCATCTGGGCCAACACACAGTTGTGGTGAACTCGAACTTGGGCCTTCATCAACTCCATGGCCACGGCTGTCTCCACAGCAGGGTCCATGAAACAAGACACACCAGGTTCTGTAGCTGGCATGACTAAATGGAGACGAGATCCTTGGACTCCAAGGCTAAGCAAAGTCTCCACAGTGGTGTACACATCGATTCCACTCCCATAGACAACGGCATTATCTGAAGAGTAAAGTTTAACACAATGATGAATGAAGCAGACAGAATTATTTGTGGTGTTGCCAAAAAAAAAAATATTGGATGAAAAACTCTTCATAAGGGACAGCAAGAAGGTGTATCTGCATGCATCCCTCCATTGGTGTAATATTGGCAAATATACAGTATACAGTATAGCAACAAATCCCCAGAAAATTAGTTTCAAGTTTCAATTTGTCTGAAGCAGTAACTTGCTAAAAAAGAACATACAGATTACATTGTGCAGTTGGATGTTCTCCATCCAGGAAGCGGACATTTGCAGGATAAGCAGCAGCACACTCAGTGAAATGTTTTCAGGTCTCAGAATATTAATCAGAATAACTGTAGTTCAACAGAAACACTCAGCAAACCATAAAGACTCCATTTCCATTAAAACATCTCAGATAATCTACTTTCTCTCAGAAGATAGTTCAGTAATCAATATGGGATCTCCGATCAGATTTTTCCTTCTTTCTGTGAAGGCATCTCTAATTGTGTTGATGTCAGTGTCGCTGTCTGTGGTGCTGAAAGAGCACAGAGCTGCTGCTGCTGCTGCTCACACTGAACCATCAAGGACACAGACCATTTCTTTCATCTCTTGAGCCTTCATATTTCGAGAAATATGCAAAAGAACTTCTTCTTTTTATAACAACTGCCTCTTTTTGTACTGTTTGTTAGTAAATTCACTGAGGAATCGATTTCCATAAAACCACCTGTGGCGTGGCACAAACGGCAAACTGTTACATTAACTTGCCTTCTGAGTCCTTCTGGTAGAAATATATTTGTCATGTCCAGTCTCACCTCAGAATGAACTACAAACCACAAAATATCTGTGCAGATTATTCCCACAAGTGCTTTGCCTCCTTCAACTTGTCCACATAAATCATAGGGAAGTATGCTGAAGGGAAGTGAAGTTTGTGCTTGAGCTTTGCTTCTCTCATGCTCATGTGACAGCTGCACTTCAGAGATCCAGATTTAGTCGAGGTCAGGTCAGGACAGTTCAAGGAACATGCCCTAACACTTGCACATTGCTGTATCCACCACTTCATGGAATGACCCGAGGTCCCGACTGGTGACCATCCAGTCACACTGAACACCAATGAGTGCTGGTCTACTGGAGTTCAGTGTTTGCATGTTTGCACAGTGCCTGTGTGAGTTTCCTATGGGTGTCCAGGTTTCCTCCTGCCTTCAAAAATATAAATATTAGGTTATTTTCTTTGCAGATCTAGAGTTGCATCAGGAAGGATGTCCAGCACATTAAAGAAAGTGCCAAATCAATATAAGGATCCGCACCAGATCCACTGTGGTGACCCAGAGGGAATGGAAGAACCCCAAATTAAAAAAGCTATGATTATCAAAGTAATATTGGAGCTTTCTCAGCAAAGATCAAAGTGCACTCTGCTGAAATTTGCAGGGCTTATTGAAATATGGAAATAAAGATGCCATCTGCTTGACTAAGTGCAATATGCAGTTATTAATGGTTTCTCATTATGAGCAGGATCATCTAATTAGTATGTAGAAAAGCTTCACTTAAGATTGCTGCACAATTCCTTCAGATTAATGTTCTTTAATGGCACTGTGTATATTTTCCTGCCTCACTCTCACAAAGTGATATGATAATGGAAAATAGATGGTAGAGTCGATTCACAAGAAATGAAAGATTTCTCTGTGGCTAATTAGTGGCTGGTTATGCTGCAGCACTTCAGCACCCAGCGGCTGAGTGAGGATCACTTTAGGTTACATGCATGTGTACTGGAAGGCGGCGGTGCTTGTATACCCTCCAGCTCCACAAAGTTAGTGCACAGCCAGTGGCGTGCAGCCATGCAGTCGTACGCATCATTGAGGGTGAAGAGGTTGGACGGTACATGTCCGGTGTATCTGTGGCAGCCAGTTGACAGCTGGCTGTTTGTGATTTGCTGATTTACGTCCACAACGGTCGGACACGGCACCTACAAAGTAAAGCACATTTTACACTGGTTACCAAAAGTTCCAGTTCTGGACAAAAACCGTGCAACTCTGACAGAGATCAAAATGCAAAATAAGTAAGTAAAATGCTGAATCATGACAGTTTCCACAATACAATATTTACACAATATAATGTTGACATACACAAAAATTTACAAATGACTGAATGCTCTTTGGAGTTAAAATCAATTATTTGGAAATGTCAAGGGTATGACAAGGTCTAAAAGAGGCTCTGCTCAAAAACTGAGTGAACGTGAAAGACATGAGACAAGGTTAGTGGATGCATCATTACCCTGACAGAGGTACTGCAGCTTCTCGTTTGATGTCTGAGTCACTGTATCTGCATATTTTGTTTACAGTGCAAAATGCAGATGTTTGCTGTAAGCATTGTGCCACTCTGACCTGGTACTGTGTTCCCGTACAGAGAATGAGCTGGTGGTAGGACACCTTCCCACCATCAGACAACAGCACATATCTGTCTGTCCTGTTGATTCCCACCATCTTCCCGGTCACTACTCGGATGCAGGATCGCACAGGAAGCTGTGCCAAATCTCTGCTGCTGTACGCATGACTGCGGAAGAGGAGCACAAACTGTTTGTAATTAAAAAATAAAACCAACAAACCTATTGAAGCACCTTCACCTCACCACTTTGGTGACTTTCTTCTTCTGATGTGAACACTGGAAATTTCTGAAAACCATTCACCACCAACTTTGGTTTGATGGATTTAAATCTATTCAGTGTTTTTATTCAGACATACTGATTCCATTACATGCACTTGCCTTGTGTGCAGAAACCCAGCGTTGTCGTGGTTGTAGTCACCGGGGAAACCGTGCGTGGAGATGAGGGTCAGGTTGTTGAACTTCAGATGAGGACTGTGAGAGAACAAAGACTGGAAAATGTGTTTCCTCACACTGAAAGCTGAGGGAAGAACAGCGTCACACGCTTCAACAACTCGATTCTTCATCTTGCTCTTTCAAAGTGTGTCATCAGAGTCAAAAAGAACACAAACATGGTGAGGCATAATTGAGTGCAGGAATGTTTGATTCTAGCAGGCTTTAAATATTAATTATGAGCTTATTGTGCTGGAAGCGATGCAGAGCTGCATCTGAACGCAGACTTAGAATTTGAGTGCTGCAGCATTAACCGTGTATGGCTGCTGCAAAGTTTAATTACCTTTAACTCCAACTGAAAACAGACTTCGCTAAATAATAACACAAATTTTGCTTGCACATGGAGTCCAGGGTTCAAAGCTTTTCCCTCTGACGCACCTTTGAAGCCTAAGCAAGAAAAATCCTCAACACCCAGCCCACCGTTTTACCGGCCACAACATAAAACATCTGTTGTGATGCAAATGACCTCTTTTGTTGTGGCCTAAAGGACATGACACTGCTGATAGGAGCTCGTACATTCATACGGTGTCTGGCCTTATCGCACAGAAGCTTCTGATCAGCTCCTGCTCACATTTCATCTTCCTGGTAAATTAACACACACACACACACACACACACACACACACACACACACACACACACACACACACACACACACACACACACACACACACACACACACACACACACACACACACCAAAATGATGGGAAACTCACTGGATACACTTAGATGTCTTATTTTCATGATGGACAAACCAGTTAATCTAAGAATACACACATACACACACACATATATATATATATATACGTATATATATATATATATATATATGTGTGTGTATGTGTGTATATATGAAACCGACTTCTTCTGAAACTTCTCTGTTCTCTCATGACGTCCTGGATCAATAGAGCCTGAAATGTGGAGGTTTTGAGCTTGAAACAGGCTGACGACGGCGGCTGAGAGCGCTGCGTGACGTCTCACACCGTGGGAAGTCCTTAAAGCGACAGTATCACCTCAAAATCTCTCATCAGCCGTTAAAATTTTCACTGAAAACCAGCGTAATTTTTCGAACCATGTCCACTTCGATGTGTCTCACAGGTTTAGAAAAAATTTTGATCAAACAAAGCGCCAGTCTCTCAGCAACTTCTCAGACAAAGGAATTCCGACGAGGGGCTGGACGACTCCTCCCACAAGGAGTGCTCACAGGCGAATGACGTCACCGACAGGCGTGGAAAAACTCATGCATGCGCACGAGGGTTCAAGCATGTCTGATGTAAAAACATATGAAATCCATATAGTTTTTGAAAAAAATAAAAAGGACCGTTACTTTATTGACAGACCTCGTATGTCGACCTTTCTCCTTTCCATCATATCAGCCAGCTCTCTCTCTTTACCAGTCATACTACCAACATTCAAAGTCCCCACTCTCATTTCCACCCTTCTAGTTTTCTTCTTCTCCCGCTGTTTGTGGCAACGTTTTCCTCCTCTTCTTCGTCGTCGTCTTCGCCCAGCAGTAGTCCAATTTCCACCGGCACCCTGTTGGCCAATAGCACCGGTGGCGAACGTTGTTAACCCGGGCCGCGACCGATCCGGTATGGGAATTCGATTCTGAGTCTGCATAGTTGGGTTGGCTTGTTTTACGCTGGATGCCCTTCCTGACGCAACCCTCATTTATCCGGGCTTGGGACCGGCACTCAGAATGTACTGGCTGCACACCCCATGTGGCTGAGTTATATATATATATATATATATATATATATATATATGTTCCTCCCCTTAACGCTGCGGTTTTTTTTGGGTTTTTTTTAGCCTTCTATGACTATTGCGCTTTGCCTTTTATTTTGAAAGCGTCAGTCGGGGGCGAGCTTATGCTGCTGCTTCCTGCTGATAGCTGAGTTCACACAGAAAACGACACGAGGGTCGAGAAAAGTACAGGCTATGCAATGCGCAACAAAACAAAATGCAGAACGACGCCGAACTTTTGAATGGACATTTTCGGTACAAAGTTCTACAGGATCAGGCCCGGATCCAGACCGGTTTGGACAGATGCAGCTGCATCGGTCAAATTTGTTTTTACGCATCGTTCGTCATCGGTAAAAAAAAAAAAAAAAAAAAAATCTTGAATAATCTTGAATAATAACGTGTCCCCGCGGTGAACACAGCTTTTCTGTGGTTTTCATGTCAACCTATAGTCCGTAAACGATACGGATTTTTCCGAGTTTCAGAGTCATACGGACGTACAAATAAAGTCGGATATTCGGGGTTTGGTCTGTAATAAACTATTTCTGCAGCGCGGCTCCACTTTGAAACCATGAACCATTGAAGCAATGCTTCGATCCAGTAGCTCGTTGGTTCTTTGATTCACTGCTCTTCAGAAACGGCAAGCCGCTTCTTAACCCCTCGCAAAGCCATTAAAATATCGTCAGTCACTTTTGTGTGGATTAAAGTCACTAACTGGGACTCTTGTCTTGTTGCTGTCAAGAAACAAGAATCGTCCTCCGTTCCGTTCACACAGCTCGAAACGCTGTGCGGCTGAGACAGAGTCCGGTCGGAATTAATAACTTCAAAATGAATCGCCGCTTTAAATAAAATGACACCTCTTTCCAAATGTAATACAGACAAGAAACTACAATCGATTAAAACGTTTTTTTTCTCCCAAAATGAAACGTGCTGTGTTTTCTTTTCAAATTCCATCCTGAAGTGAAGCACAGCAGCTCTAAGCTCAGCTCAGATATATGGAAACACATTCATGCCAATAATGTCTGAAAGGAAATGCTTTTGACAAAAACTACAGATTTTGTTTATTCCTATTTATGTCCAGAGATCAAGGATTCACCATGTAGAGTTCATTATGTGCAAAGTTTAAGGATCCAGTGACCAAATTCATATTTATTTACTTTAAGACTCAATAAAATGTTCAATTTCAATTCAATTTAATCGGCTTATAAAGTGCCAAATCACAACAAAATCTAAATATACTAAAACAAATACATCACAATTGTACACATATCAAATTGTGGTATGTGTACAATTGTGACGTATTTGTTTTAGTACATTTAGTCATGGACATGAATATTGTTATTTTGATATGAAACAGGATAACAAATGACCTGCCAGTGGTTTTATATTTGATTTCATTAGTGTGTTTCAGTTGAAATTTACATTTTCAAATTTATGCAATGTTCATTTACATTTTCAAATAAAACTGCTTTTAAGCGGCTTTTGAATTCATTTTTGGGTTTCACATATACCATGCGATTAATCATGATTAATCACAGAAAGTCATTGAGTTAATGCAATTAAGATTTTTTATGTTTGCCCACCCCTAATATATATATATTCTAAAGACATAAAATATATTTTCTTAACTTTTAATTATACACCAGTCCAAAGTGGCTTTGTTTGCAGTTCGGATTTCTTAAAACTGCTCAACTGAACCACATTCAATAAACATGTTTTAACAGATTTCAGTATGGCCTAAATGAAAATCATTTTCAAAACTAGCTCATCTACACACTTTAATCCAGTTTATTTGTGGCATAGAGCTGTTTTTAAAACATAAAAAAAAAAAAACAATTTAAAGCATCTTCAAAGCATTTTCAAACAGTATGGTTTTGGTGTAAAAAACTTTAAAACTTGTAAAGATTCACTTCCTTCAGATTTCTCTATCATTAAAGCCAGTAGAAAACATTTCACAATGATCTCACAAGTAGAGCAGGTGGACAAGTGGAGAAGAAGCTGGTCTGTCAATAAGTAGAGCCGAGTTTGAATCCTGATCATGTCACAGTCCATGCAGCTCTAAATGGCCACCAGCCTCGGCTGGGGAAGAAACCTGTGTTGGACTGGCGCCCTGTCTAGGGGAAGTCATAGATTCTCATCCACTTCACACTTTGTAATCCAGAGGTACATTCCGGCACCTCAGGGCCTATATACACCTTAAAACACATTAGAGGCTGTTTTAATTCACTTAAAACATATTAATCAGAATATTACAATGTTAGTAAAAAACTGATTTTTATTTTTCTGTCGGTTATTCGTTTTGGGTGTAAAGGATACAAACACGTGGCTTGTTGTCCACTGGAGTCTGTGGATTTCGCATAGATTCTTGGCTTTGTGTAATCTGTAGGTTGATCATAATGTTCATCATAACAATCTGTGAGACAATCATTTCAGATGAACTTTCCTTGCTAATCTGTGCCAGAAGGTGGATTTATGTGGCTGTACTGAGGCATTAAGGTCCATTATTGGTGCCTGGACATGACTAAAGCGGTGGGCCCTGTTATCAGCTGGTGACAGACGGCCACAGTGACCCTGCAGCCTGACCGCGGCGAGCAGAGGGCCGAGCCACCGCACAGTTCTTTATCTGTCTGACCCTGTCCCAGTCAGTGATGGAGATGGGGGTGGTGCTGGTGAAATCTAAGTTTGGGGGGGGGGGGGGGGTGCGTTTGGGCAGGGCTGATAAGGGGGCCCCAGCAGGCCGAAAGTGACCCATCATTCACCTTCTCAATGCATCGCTGCCTCGCCATTAGTTCAGCGGACACTAACTGCCTCATTAGTCAACTCATTAGTGACAGCAAACACAGATTGCTGCAGCAGATCCTGAAGGGGAAACAGTAGAGTGGCTAATTAAAGGGGGCCAGCACTGGCCCCGCTCAATGCCAGGCCTCAGACAGCTGTGCCGGCCCACCTCGGCACTGACATGCCAGCCCCACCAGTAACACGAGCGGCTCATTTGGACAAAGCAACAACCCAGGTTGCCTGGCAGCTATCACCTCGTTCTGATTCAGCCGGCCGAAGCATCTTATTATTTGTCGGAGCGGTTAATCCCACAAAGCGAAGATGAAGACAAACATGTAGCGCTTCTGAGCCAGAGTCAAGTGACATTTCTCGAGATTTAATTCCTGGAATAACAGATAAAGAAATAAAAAGAAGCATCGGTGTGAGACCTCTGTCCTTCAGCTCAAGGTCTCCAAAGAGTGTTACTGTCTGCAAAACCCACAATGAGCTCAATCTTGTCAGCCTGTCCCATTTTAAACCTCATGCATCACTTCTGTGCTGCATCTTTTGGTCGGTCAAACACTTTATACACGATTTAACACAGTCAATGTGATCATTTCTTTTCACATTAAACACCAGAAAACATGTGGACATGTCTGATAACACTCCAACTGTCCCTCTAGAAGCAAGTCCTCTGCAGGTTCTATGGCTGATCAGGCTGATGTTTAGCCCCAGATGTCATAGTGTGAAGCAGATGAGAGCCTCGTCAGTCCCTGTGGTCAGGACGCTAGGCCATCACAGGATACTTCCCCAAACACGGCCAGAACCCATTTACAGCCGGATGGACTGGGACGATACAGATGGAGTCACTTGTCAAGGATACAGACACATAGCCTGATGGACAAACCTGGAATCAATTTCTTGACAGACCAACCTGTATCACACAGAGCCACCTGTGCACACCTTCCCTGTAAAATCAATCATTTATTATTATGTTAAAATAATTCATGGATAATGCCGTCTTCCACTGAATCCATGGCTGCAGTGTAGTTTCTGTTTACAGATTACATTCATGGCATATAGAGTTTTTCAGACAGACGAAAGAACAGTTCAATAAAAGAAAAATGAAGAAAGTTTAAATTAATGGAACCAGTAACACAGATCAGTCATTTTTAAGTGATACGTTTGTGGGTTTTCTTTTTTCAAATAACACTGCTCCATCATAAGAGTCCAATAAAACAATAGAGGTCTTAAATATGACTGATAACACCAGACAACAACTTTTTTTTAAATTAAAAGACAAACAAATTGAAATTATTAGATAGAAAATGTTGAGCTGAACACAAAAAAGTATTTGTTGTAGCATGTAAGAATTTGGGGAAAGCATTAAAATAAATGGAATCACATTAAATCACATTGTGTTAGTTCAAATCAAGCAACTAAATAATATTAAGTTTCTGCACTCTGCTGATGACTGAAGAATGTGTCAACATGCGTCCAAGCAGCAGCTGTAAGTGTGAACAGCAGCTGTAGTTTGTCAGCATCTAACCCGACCAAGCAGCACCCTGAAGACAACATCTGCATCACAGCACCTACTCCGAGCGAGTGCGTGTGCCCAGGTGTGCTGTGGACTCCCCAAAACAGCTTGCATTGTGGGAAATATACTAGTTGACCTACTGTGAGGAGAAAATGAAAACAAAAAATCTTATACCTAAAAATGGTGCATGACAGGAACGTATCTGGTTGATTTTTATAATCAGTAGCCCACAATCCACAAAATACACCAAAAGTGTTCAGGAAGCAAAACCTTCATTGTTCAGTTAAATAAGTCATCTAAAGAATGAAATATGTGCTATAGGATTATTTTAATGTGTACTGGACTTTTTGTTCCGTGTGAATGTTGTATGCGACATCATGCACACGGACGGTGACTCACCAGAAGGTCAGCTCCTCAAGGAAAGACAAACCGGTGCTTGACGCCCCCACCACCACAATCCTTTCATTAACGGTGACCTTTGGTTCCATGGATAACTTTCTGCTGATGAAGCTAAGAGCAAACGGTGGCTGAGACAAAGAAAGACAACGACACAAGAATCATTACCATGAACAATGTGAGCGAGGCCATAACGTGTCAATTAAAAAAACAACTGGTTGTTGTGGGCTGCCTTGGTCTGCCTCCCTGTCCTGTCTGTTTTTAACCTTGTTTTGTAGTTTGTGAGTTTTTCCCCCAGATGATTTTCCTCAGAGCCGAGGCACACCTGCTGTTCATCACTGCCACACACCTGACATGTATGGGCGGCTGATTAGCAGTGGGCTACATAAACCCAGACTTTCAGCTCATCCATGGCAGATTCTTCAATGAGACTTCATTGAGATTCCATGATCGCGGATCATTTGCTGACCTTGACCTCATCTTTCCTGCCGCCTCCATGCTCTTTCATGACAGAGCTTTCCGCAGCTATATTCAAGGTAACGTGGCCAACTTTAATTTCCATATTAGAGCATGCTGATTTTCCTGGTGTTCCAGGACACAATCCTGCGCGGCTTCCACGCTGCATCTACTACTGGCTCCCCGGCTAGCTGCACCACATCACTTTGGAACTCTCCGGCTCTCAGCTCAGAGCGCGAAGCTCTGCCCCACCCCAGTGAAGTTCCTTCATGTTCTGTGAGATTCTGTTCTCACACATTCCTGCCAGTGACTGAGCATGACTAAGAACTGTTCCAAGAGCTATTTTCTAAGAACTGTATAAACTCTGATATTGCACCACTAAGAATTTTCCAAGTCATTTCTAAAGTCAAGTCCTGCTTAACTGGAACTGTCACAAGAAGTGCAGCACTTGACCTCTGAAGATAATTCATGAACTGTGAACGATTCATGAACAGAAAACCTTATTTACTAAATGGAGAACATTATTTCCAGAACTGTGAACATTTCTGGTTTAAGCCTTCAGTGAAGTGTCTGTTGTTAAAGGCTTCAGTATTACGACTGCAGTCACTCACCATCTCTCTCCTCCATTCTTACACTCAACAAAAATATAAACGCAGCACTTTTGCTTTTGCTCCCATTTTGTATGAGATGAACTCAAAGATCTAAAACTTTTTCCACATACACAATATCACCATTTCCCTCAAATATTGTTCACAAACCAGTCTAAATCTGTGATAGTGAGCACTTCTCCTTTGCTGACCTCACAGGTGTGCCATATCAAGATGCTGATTAGACACCATGATTAGTGCACAGGTGTGCCTTAGACTGCCCACAATAAAAGGCCACTCTGAAAGGTGCAGTTTTATCACACAGCACAATGCCACAGATGTCGCAAGATTTGAGGGAGCGTGCAATTGGCATGCTGACAACAGGAATGTCAACCAGAGCTGTTGCTCGTGTATTGAATGTTCATTTCTCTACCATAAGGCGTCTCCAAAGGCGTTTCAGAGAATTTGGCAGTACATCCAACCAGCCTCACAACCGCAGACCACGTGTAACCACACCAGCCCAGGACCTCCACATCCAGCATGTTCACCTCCAAGATCGTCTGAGACCAGCCACTCGGACAGCTGCTGAAACAATCAGTTTGCATAACCAAAGAATTTCTGCACAAACTGTCAGAAACCATCTCAGGGAAGCTCATCTGCATGCTCGTCGTCCTCATCGGGGGGTCTCGACCTGACTCCAGTTCATCGTCGTAACCCACTTGAGTGGGCAAATGCTCACATTCGCTGGCGTTTGGCACGTTGGAGAGTGTTCTCTTCACGGATGAATCCCGGTTCACACTGTCCAGGGCAGATGGCAGACAGCGTGTGTGGCGTCGTGTGGGTGAGCGGTTTTCTGATGTCAATGTTGTGGATCGAGTGGCCCATGGTGGCGGTGGGGTTATAGTATGGGCAGGCATCTGTTATGGATGAAGAACACAGGTGCATTTTACTGATGGCATTTTGAATGCACAGAGATACCATGACGAGATCCTGAGGCCCATTGTTGTGCCATACATCCAAGAACATCACCTCATGTTCCAGCAGGATAATGCACGGCCCCATGTTGCAAGGATCTGTACACAATTCTTGGAAGCTGAAAATGTCCCAGTTCTTGCATGGCCGGCATACTCACCGGACATGTCACCCATTGAGCATGTTTGGGATGCTCTGGACCGGCGTATACGACAGCGTGTACCAGTTCCTGCTAATATCCAGCAACTTCACACAGCCATTGAAGAGGAGTGGACCAACATTCCACAGGCCACAATTGACAACCTGATCAACTCTATGCGAAGGAGATGTGTTGCACTGCATGAGGCAAATGGTGGTCACACCAGATACTGACTGGTATCCCCCCCCCCCCCCCCCCCCCCCAATAAAACAAAACTGCACCTTTCAGAGTGGCCTTGTATTGTGGGCAGTCTAAGGCACACCTGTGCACTAATCATGGTGTCTAATCAGCATCTTGGTATGGCACACCTGTGAGGTGGGATGGATTATCTCAGCAAAGGAGAAGTGCTCACTATCACAGATTTAGACTGGTTTGTGAACAATATTTGAGGGAAATGGTGATATTGTGTATGTGGAAAAAGTTTTAGATCTTTGAGTTCATCTCATACAAAATGGGAGCAAAACCAAAAGTGTTGCATTTATATTTTTGATGAGTGTAGCTCCTGTTCTCAGCTTTGTGCGTCCCATCTGGCCCCGGCTCCAGAATCCAAAACTCCAGGGTTTCAGTTCTCTTTCAAGACTGGCTTGGGAACCTGCAGCTCCCTAACTTCCACCACTATGAGTGGGCTGACTCTCCACTCTGCAGGCACCCCCCAGTGCAACATTTTTATTTTGTCCTTATTATAAATATCTTTTCGTTCACAACCAGCTCTGTTTCCTTGCTCCCAGCGTTTGGGTCCATAGCCTGTACCGGTCCCGTCCGGACCTCTAACTATAACACTGGTACCATTTTCATAAAATTAAATGACCACATCCTTAATTATTAAATGAAAAAACCTGAAAAGATATAAAGGCTGTTAACATAAGACACATCAGGGATTCAGCCAGAAAACTGGGAGTGAAGCATCATTTTTGTTAAAATGCAGCCACAAGAAGACTGAACCCTCCCATGACCCGGTAAAGACCTGATCCATTCGGACATACATTTGAATTTGTGATAGATAAAGCATAAGGTGCGTTTCGGGGTAATGGGTGGAGACTGGAGACTGGTGGTGTAGTGAGTTCTTGTGCATGAGTGTTTCTTTTTATTCACCTCTTTTTGCTCTGTATGCACCACTCTACTTTTAATCATTGGTGATTGATCTCTGCTCTCTTCCACAGCATGTCTTTTTCCTGATTCTCTCCCCTCAGCCCCAACCAGTCCCAGCAGGAGACTGCCCCTCCCTGAGCCTGGTTCTGCTGGAGGTTTCTTCCTGTTAAAAGGGAGTTTTCCTTCCCACTGTCGCCAAGTGCTTGCTCATAGGGAGTCGTTTTGACCATTGGGGTTTTTCTGTAATTATTGTATGGTTTTTGCCTTACAATATAAAGCGCCTTGGGGCGACTGTTTGTTGTGATTTGGCGCTATATAAATAAAATTGATTTGATTTGAGTGTCAGTCTGCTGTGCAACATTTTCAGCAGAATATGCAACAATACAAATGCAGTTTTTAGTCAAATCACAAGCTGACGTTACCTGATGCTAACATTAGCAGAAAACTATTTGCTTGCAAACAGCATCATTTCTCGCCAAACTTGCAAAGACAGCCTGGGCCATGGCAGCCACCCACGACATACATAATACACACAATTTATGAATGATATGGATCCTTTTATAACAGTTTATACTGTGACAGGATGGAATGTTTTGACATTGTATGAAATCACAGCGAGCCAATATCATGAACTGAGATATATGATGTCATTTCCTTCTGTCACCTTAAAGGAGAGACGTAGCAGATCAGGGTACAGACCGTCTGTAAAGGGCTGCCGGGCAACAATCCTAATAATCATAATCATGGACTTTATTCTCACTGTACATACATGCATACAGTGAAATTTTCTGCATTTAATTACATTCTAATTACATTTAGACACAATCCAGCCCCTAGGGGCAGTGTGCAGCCACAGTCCGGCACCTGGGGACCAACTCCAGATGTAGAGACGCTGTGTTGGTGAGGGGCAGAGAAAGGAGGAGACCCTAAATAAGCATGTTTTTGATTGTGGGAGGAAACCCACACAGACACGGGAGAACATGTAAACTCCACACAGAAAGGACCAGGCGGGAAGCGATCCAGTGACCTTCTTGCTGTGAGGCAACAGTGCTAACCACTACTCCACCATGCCGAACGGAGCCTGTCCCAGCATGCACTGGGTGAGACTGTCTGAAATGTTTCAGTTAGTTAATTCATAAAATCAGGAATCAATGAACTGTACCATCTCAGCTAATTTATTTATGATAAAATTAATCAATAGTGTTTAAAATTAAGTGTATCACACCTCATTTTGCCTCATCATTGATGAAAGCTGCTTCCTTTGCCTGCGATAAGCCGAAGCATCGCTCCATATGTCAGCATGCAGAGCCTCAAGGAAATTATATGAATATTACACAAAGGTTAATTCCAGCCTCTCGTTTCCCCCCTTTTTTTTTTTGCTTGAAGCTGTTTCTACCCAGCAAGGTGCACTGTGGGGCCAATCTACCTAATTATAGATGATGAAGGAGCCATTAGGCCAATGGCGCTGAGGCGGCTGGTGGTGGAGAAATTGTGAAATTAGAAAGCTGTGGTCTGCTAATTCCTACAGGACTCCTGTGTCATTATTATGGAAAAGTGTTCTGACACTGTCTGATCCCAGAAGGATCCAGTTCAGTTTTTACCTCAGAAACATTAAAGTGAGTCCCTTCAGCTGCTCCCTTGTTTCACTCAGGGGTCTCCACAGCAGATCTGAAGTGGATCTTCATGTTGATTTGACACAAGTTTTACACTGGATGCCCTTCCCCACACAACTCCATATTGGAGAATGGCGGGGGGGGGGGGGGGGGGGTGTTGAACCAAGAAGAAGTGCACTAACCGTTTGGTCATCACCCCCGTCATTAAACGTACATACAGTTAAAACTGCAGGAATTAACTGCCTGTTATCCTGCTTCACCTTTAAAACAGAACGAGTGCCGCTGTGTAACATGATCCTGTATTGACCGAGAGGGAACAGGTGCTTTAGATTTGATTAATCTACCAGCGCAGAGCCTGCAGCTAACACCAGGAGGCACTGAGGCGACGTGCTTATCTGCACGAGGGCCCGGACAATGACAACCGCTGTGTACGACGGGGGGGGGGGGGGGGGGGGGGGGGGTGTACACTGTGATGCCTCGGGTCCAAAGAGCGGCTCTGTGAATGTGGCAAATATTTGAGGTACATGTCTTTAAAATCAATCAGAGCACTATTAGGTTGAGCCGAGCGTGTCAGGGTTCAGTGCTGATCTGTTACTAAAACAAACACTCTGCGACTGCAAGTCAAAAATAACCCTGTTTTAGATGGTGGTGGAGTCAGAATGTGTCTGAGTCCATCCAAACACACCAAACCCAAACCACAACAATGTTTCAACCAACTGTTTATAACCACATGATGCTCATCAAACTAACACACAACTCAAAGTTTCACTGAATATCAATTGTTTCCAAATAAATGTCTGGAAGCAGCTTAAAAATAAATGAAGTCTGAGTTAAGCAGCACTAGAGTATATTTGCAGTGAAGGAGTAAAAGCTCCCGTTGTTATATTAGGAAGTGGATTTAGTTCAGTGCAGTTGCCAGGTTAAAGCTAAATACCTGGACTTGGTTTTAGCAATGACAAAGACATTATTACATAAATCAGCACTAATCTGCCCCCTGGTGGATAAAGTGCTTATTTAGCTTCATGCAACAAATGCAGCGTGTAGCATTTTTTACGTCTTTTTTTTTTTTTTTGCACCTTGAAGGCTTGAATAACTCGATCATTGACACCTGTTTGACTTCTTCTGAGGCTGCACCTCCTGCTTTGTCACTTTCTTTGACCCAAAATAAACCTGAATGAGGTCACGACCTGCAGCACAGTGATTTGTCACCTGGCTGTGGAGCACAACATTTAAGGATGTGGGTGTTGCAAACCTTCCTGCCCACATGTGCAACATGCAGTCTGGATCCAGATCAGGCAGAAAGTTCTGGAAAATGATCTCATATTACTGGGTCATGTGGAATCAATAATTTGTTCCAACTTATAATCAGCTTGACTACTGATCCTAAAGCGTTAATGAGTGCTGCTGTAATTTCAGTTCTTTGACTTACTATTTTAATGTAACAATCATAAATAAAAACAAACTGTTTAGGAAGCAGCCAGAATCTATCTGAAGATGGTGCTTGTTGGTTAAACTGCAGGGTTGCTGGATTCTTCCTGCTGAAGGGATGAAATGGTATAAAGCTCCCTATGGGCTACAACCTGTTGAAACATCGCCATCTAGTGGTCAGACTGATACCCTGCTGGATTTCCTGGGTGGCCTTCAGCTAATCTACAGTCCCTGGCAAGCGGTTCCGCGTCAGCCAGCTGCCTCTGTACCCACCTGCTCCTCTGTGATCGTCTTGGAAGGAGCGTTTGTGCCAAGCTCCTCTAACGGGTAGATGATCTGGCATCGAGGGCGGACGGGGACCATGCTGTTGAGGACAAAATCCAGATGGTGGATGCAGGAATTCTGAGTGTGGAAGAAGAGGGCACGGTGTCAGTGAGCTCAGACAGGAACAAAACGGCAGCGGTGAGAGGGTTCGGGAGGCTGCGATGGGATAATTAGCTCTGGTGAAATAGTTGGATGATGCAAGGTTTATGTTACTTACATGACCTGTTTGTCAGCGCATCGTGCACCATTCTACACTCACCATTATTCTATTTGCACATTATCACCTTCTAATCTGGTACTAGTCTGTGAAAGCTAATCAGGAGAGGAAGAGGAGAGCAGCAGAAGTGGAACCTGCAACTCCGTCACCACCTGCTGCTCTGACTCCAGGGACAGCAGGACACCATGCAAAAATTACAATTAGACAAATTTAACACAATTACACAGATGGACCAAAAGCTTCCCAGCCAAATGAAGAAATGACTACAGACTTGCAGACGGAGTTCCAAAGACACTTGCATCACCAACCTCCAGACAAACTGCAGAACATTGAGTATTATTAGTTCCTGGTACCGGCAGGCGGTTCCTCTGCACTCACCTCCTGAATGTTGTGAGATGGATAGTTGCGGAAGTACAGGCAGGACTTGTGGGCAAGCCGCAGGACCTCCTTAAAGACCTGTTTGGTGTGGATCTGGAAGGAGGACTGGAGGACAAAGTGACAGAGCTGAGCGTGCTCGTCTTCACCATGCTGGCTGAAATAGATGAAGTTCTCGATGTTGTAGTGAGCACAGATGTACTCCACATCCTGAGAAAGACATTTGGTTCAACATTTATCAACACAAATAAAGAGCAAAAAACAGTTTTTAATGAATGTTCATTCAATGTGGCATAAAAATAACACTCCCATTTTAATAATAGTCATTAATTATAACTGTTATTTATTGTTACTCATGTATAACTTCAACTTTTGTCACTGAACCTGGGCTGTCAACATTATAACCTTTTGAAATGGGAATTCAAAGCCTTTTGGGAATGAAACATAAAACAAATGTGAAGACACGTAGGAAAAGCCTAACTTAACTAGCAGGTGAATCTGTGGGAACCTCCAGGCTGAGGTTTGAGTCCAGGTCTGTGCTACTGGCTGCTCACCCATGTCCTTTGAGCTACCTGTGTGTCCTTGGACAAGACAGTTCATCTGCATTGTGCCAGTCCACCCAGCAGTAAATGGGTACTGGCCTTGGCTGGGGTAGTATCCTGTGATGGACTGGAGTCCCATCCAGGAGGACTCACAGACTCTCAACCACTACACAATCGGGAGATAAGCATCAACTGGACTGGAATCGGGGTCTGACTGACTTCTTCTTTCTACTTTCAGTTTTACGAAGTCCATAAAACCTGTGGATGGGTTGTTCTGTTCCAGCACCAAGGTTCTGGTCAGTCCTGGTTGTTGGACTAGGCTTAATTTTAAATGTCAGAGGTTAAACTTGTGCATGAAAAGACTTCTGAAGAATCTTTTAATTTGTGCATTTTAAAAGGAGCTTTTGCAACATAAAAACAAGCAATAAAATCAGGCAGAGTAAGTCCCCCGTCCTCCTCCAAAACACTTGGGTGTGTTTATAAGGAAACGCGCTGGATAACAGCACCAACCTGCTCGTTCTTAATGATGACGATCCCGACAACCTGGCTCTCTGTGACGGCCACGAAGGCGTGCAGCGGTGCCTGAGCAACGAGAAGAGGAGACTGTGGTGTAAAATCAGACATGACTGTTTGAGCTGAAAACACCTTCCTGTGCCATGAACACACATGACACGGCTGCAATCTCATTTGGGAAGTAATTATCGGTGTTGGAGCTGCAGTGGTGACAGCTGGGGCGTCAGGCAGAGCAAAATCTGTTCAGCTGAATTCTCACCCGTCTGCTCCTTGGCAAATGTGACGCCCTTCGTTTTCTTTTTTTCAAGACAATCATAATAGTGGCTCATGCCGTGTTCCAAAACAATCATTTCATTTTAAAGGTGAAGGAGGGAGACAGACACCGGTTCAAGCAGGTCACTTTGACTTTAGGACATAAAAATGCTTCATTAAGGACACATCTGGTTCTCTAGTCAACTTAGAACAGAACAAGAATGAAACATTACCCACCCTCCACCCCCCCAAAAAAACTGATTAATATTTTCATTAATGAGTAATCCATTGTTATCTTTTTGACTGTTTGGTCTGTTAGAGCTTAAAAATCAATGGATTTAGTTTCAGTTGACAGGATTAGTTTCAGTGTCATACTGATTTTTCCCACATGGAGTTAAGGCTGACATTGGGTCGTCATGAGAATAGAGCCCAGTAGAATCGGTGCACAGAGACTGGCGTCGATCTCTGAGGCGCTGAGAAGCAGAAGTTTGCTGCCTTCATATGACAACTTGGGGGTTTAAGGACCTTACCCAAGGTCTTGGTGATTTTCTGGTTTGACAGGGATTCGATCCTCTCATCTTAAGCCTACCACTTTAACTGGGTTTGACTTGAGACTGTTGACCTTTAGACCATCATGGTCTAAAGGTCAACAGTCTCAAGTCAAAACCAGTTTTAACCAATAGACCTTTGGGTCAGTTTTAAAACCCACTGAAAGAACAACACTATAAAACTCTCTGACAGAATTCAGTGTTCAGCACTTATAAAGTCCAAACAGTAGATGTGGTGATGACCGTGTGCTGAATGAGAGAATCTGGAATGGTCTTATAGAACTGGTCCAGATCCTGCAGCAGAGACTCGTGGAGCCTCAAACCCTTCACCAGGTGACAGACAGCAGGTCGGTCTGCAGCCACCGCCAGCCTCACCGCCACAGTGCTGCAATCAGAACAGCATCATGACGTCACTGACACTCAGACTATTGCAGCTACAATCATCAATCCTAAAGTGCACGACTCTTATTTACTCATTTGTATCTTCCTGGATAAAGCAGGTAAAGGACCAATGAGCCCACCTGAGTCCACTGCGGTGTAAGAGGTAGAGATCACAGAGCGGTGAGCTCGTGGCCCGGGCCGCTACCCTGATGAAGTTCTGCAGAAGTACTAACTCCGGAGCCAGCAGGTGTACTGTCATGGCACAATAGTCCCGGTCCTGACAAACATGGCAAACATGTAAGGATTCACTCCTCCCACCAGGTACAAATAATGTCATACTGTTGTTATTGATTCCATGATCGCACGCTGTGGATGCTGGTAGACGCATGGAGTCTAATGAGTGTCCCTTTCTTTATCTTGCATTCCAGGACCACAGGAATACTTATTTATTTGGTTATTCATTTGTAAATCAACGATGTGACGTTTGCACATTTTTACAAACACATTTTCTGTGATTCAGAACATCAGCCAAACCACCAACAGAAAAATGTAAAGGTGATACTCACAGGGAAAACTCTGAATATGTAGGGAAGGACGTCCACTGATCTGGAAGAGAGGGAGAAGGAAGGGGGATTTAAAAACCAAAACCACATCTCTGCCAAGTGGGTGACGACCGCAGAGTAACAACTGGCCAAACTGATTCCAGCTCAGCTTCACCTCGCTGTCACTTTAAGCTTGGCTCTCATTAATAACACGCTCACTCTCAGCAGGGAGCCGCTCGACGCCGAGCTCAGGAACAGCTGGGAGGTGAGGAGATGGTGAAGGGGGCTCAGCAGGAGCCAAATAACAGTCACTCTCCTCTTACAAACGCTACCAACGCTGCAGCTCTCACAGCGCCCCACATAAAAGAACGAAGTCAGAACTAAAATCAAGAATACTGTTGTGCATCATTTGACATTTCAGATATGTGGAAGGAAAGAAGTCATCATTTATCTTCATTCACTATTTCCTGAAAGTTTGTCATTTTGAATGCGACTCTTTAAATTTCACAGGCTGCTGAACACCTGTCACCTGGCGAGTTGTGTTTGTGTGCACGAGCACTTCTGCATGGTTTTATAACGGCGTTCTGGCTGAGTGGGTGTGTCTCTATCAGGTTTGTGCATCTGCTCATCTCCCCCCATTCTTCTTTGCAAACCTGTGGGAACAACTTTTCATAAATTGTCGCTCCATTTGGGACATGGATTCTGACTTATCTCCTCCAGAACAACAGCATTGTTGTTTTTCAGCCTCAGGTTTTTGTGTGCTCTTCCATCCTAAATGCACTTTAGCTTTGACACAACACAGACCATCCTGAATGAAAAAACATTCTTTCTTTCTTTCTATAGGAACGTGCACTTCTGCTCACACACAAGGAAAACTTCTCCACTTAACTGACCAGGAACCTTCTGCACTGGCTTTGTGATAAAATATAAAAGGTTGAACTTAACACCTTGGAGTGAGAGCATGCTTAAGTTTTGCATTTTCCCTCTCGAAAGAAAAAGAAATCTAGAGTCTAATCTGATGTTACCTCATTTCATAAGTTTTGTCCATGACAAAGATCTGGATGCAGAAAACATTTGGTTTGTGTGAACGCTGCTGTTCTCCTGCTGTGACTGTGGGCTGCGTCTCCTCCTGTGGAACACAGAGCAGGAGGTGACATTATGTCCCAGACGGCAGTGAATGAGAAAATGTTTTTCGACAGTTTGAAAGCTGGTGTCACCATCTGGTGGTGGCCGTATGTAACTGCACCTTTCTATAATGAGTTTTGGAGCTGTTCATGTTTAGACATTTTGTCAGATTACTTCTGCTGTGAGCTGGTTCTTTTTTTTCCAGACATGATGTATGAGCGAGGTGAGTGCAGAAGACTATGAGTGACCTGCTGTGAGGTGGAGGTTTGGCTTCCTCTCTGTCCTGCAGCAGCGTGACACTTTGGTTGCACCGGTGCATAGAAACCATCAAACTGGAAGAGCTCAAAATCATCCTGCAGATTTTCCAAGACAACCTCTGTGGTGATGTGGACAAATCCCACAGTGATGCCGTCCATCTGTGGAGGAAATGTTAGAATTCAGTCACTGTGACCCTTTTCTGTTTGTTTCTTCACATCATAGAAGATTGTTTGTTGGTCTGAGTAAAGAAGCAGAAGAAGGTCTGAGTCATTAACATGAGCCACATTTACCCACGTTTGTTTCAGAGCTTAAAAACTACAAAGCAAAGGGGTACTTATTAAATCACCTACCTCTACCAAGACCAAAAATGCTCGAATTGTGCAGTTAAATAAAATAAATGATTAGAATTCATGTTCATCAACTCTTCACACCTCCTCTTTTTTATTATGCAGACAGGTTCAAGCTACATTTTTCACTGCATTTGCTAAAAATCTGTTCATTAGTCTTGGTGGTGAACAAAACCCACCAGAATGCTTCAGATGTCTGGACACAATATGTTGAGTGTGAGCATGTCTTGGCGGAGTGTCAGCACGTATCTGCCATATGCTGCCGTCAACACATCAGCCTGAGGCGCGGGGCCTGTCGTTTCCCGCATCTCCAGGGAACGGACCCCAGCGGGCTCCCAGCATTAGCATGCTGCTTCTTACATTTTACAGTCAGGACTCAGAAAACCAGTACGGGAGCCCACATCAACCAGAAGAGAGTTCAGAGTCAAAAACCACAATCAAATATTTTAAATTATCGGTACAATGAAAAATTTCTGAGAGCAATACTGTCAAGAAATATATTAAACAACTATTCAAGCTTAAATTATGTGCACAGTTTCATGCACTGACTGATAAACTCAAGTCATTCATTCCAATATATAAAAGGATGAGCAACAGACATTAACGGACGCATGCCCCCTAGTGGTCACTGCATCTGCTAACAGCCAGATAATGGATAGGAAGGATGCTTTTTTTCCCCCCCCTTTTTTCTTTTCTGCAAGCAGTATAACATCACCAACTGATCCAGGTTGTGATCAAATTTATCTGAGCAAAATAGCTAAAAAATTAAAGGCTGGATTTTCTCCATTTCTGTGGCATAATGATCATGTGATTAAATTTAAGTGGTGATTTGGATGTACCTTAAATTTTATTGATTCATTTTTTAACATCCAGGCTCTGCCCCTTTATTCAGATACACCCCAAAGATAAAGAATGTCATCTGTTCTGATCCATGCAAAATGTTTTCATTAGTAAAACTGGCTACCTGTCAAATGTAATAAAAAAAAAATAATTCAATCAAAACTCTGCTTTGGCTCCACCCCTTTGTGCAAATGTCACTAAAATGTTATAAATCCATTCCAGGACAGCCCTGATGCTTTCATTAAGCTTCTTGGAAATCATTATCACAAATATTTCTGGCTTAGAATAAAACCATCTTCCTGTATTTGTTGAAAATCGGTTCATTACGTGGGTCGTAATCCCGCTCGCTATGTGTGAAAATGTCGCCTCCTTCAGGCTGAACTCATTTCAAGTGGAAAACAGCAAACCTCACAAACTGCCACGTGATGGTCTTCATTCTCTGCCTCGATGATCTCCACCAAGAAATACGGCTGGTTGACGTCCGACAGTAAGTTTGTCTGCTCTGCAAACAACCGCATGATGTCATCGTGATCCTCAACCCTGTAATGTGGTGCAACAGAAACACCGTCCACAAACACCAGAGATATTCACACTCACACAAAGCCAAACCAACACCACAACTGGTCATATCATAAGCAGCCAACTCAGCCTTAAAACAGACTCTGGAAGCAAATTCAGCAGAATGCGCTGCGGACTTAGCTGCGTGCTAAGTCCGTTGCTTTATTCCATCTATACATATGACTGTATTCACACCCATCCCTCAAATACGATAATAAAATTTGCTGATGACACTACTGTGGTGGGACAGATCTTGAATGGCAACGAAGCAGCCTATAGAGATGAAGTTGAAAGGCTAGTTGAATGGTGCACAGAAAATAATTTGACCCTGAATGTCAAGAAAACCAAAGAGATTATAGTTGACTTCAGGAAGCGCAAGGATGACCTCTCTCCCTTAACCATCCAAGGTGAGGTAGTAGAGAGGGTCTCTTGTTTTAAATTTCTGGGCACCTGGATCACTGAGGATCTTAAATGGGAAGATAACACATCTGCTGTGGTCAAAAAGGCGCATCAGAGGCTTTATTTTCAAATCCATCAGACGAGTCATAGGAACGGCAGAAAAGATCATTGGTCTCCCTCTGCCCTCAGTGGATGATGTTTTTAGGACTCGCTGCCTCCGCTGAGCAAGCAGTATTCTGCAGGACAGAACACACCCCTCACACCACCTTTTTTCTTTGCTTCCATCCGGCAGGCGTTATCGGGCCTTTAAAGCCCCACCACAAGGGTGAAAAACAACTTCTTTCCTCGAGCTGTTAC
Source organism: Thalassophryne amazonica (assembly GCF_902500255.1). NCBI lineage: Eukaryota > Metazoa > Chordata > Actinopteri > Batrachoidiformes > Batrachoididae > Thalassophryne > Thalassophryne amazonica. The sequence goes on along the minus strand of NC_047123.1, from coordinate 38,179,069 downwards.
AGAATTGAACAGACACGCCCAAGCTCCAATTGGAACAATTGCATTATTCTAATTAAAACAAGGGGCGGACATGTGCAATAATTGTTTTTAACTATTTTTAATTTTAGGTATATTTATTACTGTTTTTAAGCTATTTAATGGGGTTTTATTAAGTTGGGTATTTTTACTGTTAATTGATGTTTTAGAGCAGTGGTGCCCAAACTATTCCAGAAAGGGCCGAGAGGGTGCAGGTTTTCTTTGCAGCCACTGACTCCAGCAGGTGATTTTACTGATTAACATCCTTTGAACAGGTGGGATGAGTTCATCAGTGAAATCACCTGCTGGAGTCAGTGGCTGCAAAGAAAACCTGCACCCTCTCAGCCCTTTCTGGAATAGTTTGGGCACCACTGTTTTAGAGGGATATGTGCAATATGGGACATGTGCAGCATGGGATAGTGTAATATAGGACAATGACAATGTGGGATCAGTGCAATACGAGTTATGTTTGTCTCCGAGCTTGCCCCCCCACCAATCTCCTGATGTTTTTTAATATTTATTGAAGTATGTGTATGGGTGAGTGTGTTTGAGGGTGTTCATTGTTTTTGAGGATGCACAAGCAAATTTCATTGTGTTAATTGCTGTGCAATGACAATAAAGGTGATTCTGATTCTCTGAATAAAATGATTAATTTTAGTTCCATGTGCTGCCGTTGTCTCCACATGGAAATGGTGTCGTGGAGTCAGAGTGGAGCAGATTTTCATTTCTACCATCCACACCTGCAGGTGATGTCAGTGCCAAATATGATCATCTCTGCTGAGGAAATAATGTACAGTCCCTCCGTGTGACCAAAGGCTTTGGGTTCAAATGGTGAAGGGCCTGTTGGACCTGGTTAACTGTGTAAGTTCAGTGGGCTGGACTGGACTCACCTGGCAGGCCGGATGTGTAGCCGTGGGTAGTGCTCGTGCCTGTGACACACTGCTAAACACTGTGGTCCAAGATCACCCAGAGGCAGCAGCAGCTCAAAGACCTCATCCAGCGCAAGTTCTGGACACAACCATCAAGATGACACCGAGCCTGTAAGTCCATCCACCAAAGAAGAAAGTGGCACGAGCCGTGTGCGTGAAGCAGCCGACTTACCCGATGCCGTGGAGACTGGACTCAGCAGGCAGACGTATTCAAGCTCTGGGATGGCACAAAACACAGCTCTGCAACAAAGTAGTACATTATGCAATACTACTCTAAATATGCAAACAGCACATACAAATCGGTTACTGCAAGAACTATTAAAAAAAACAAAACTCCAACACGGACCTGGATTCAGTTTGAGACAGTTCTCTGTATTGTTCTACTACCATACTCTTTGGAACTGCAATTTTAAGCATTTTAACATCTTTTCAATAGTATTTTTTTTTTTTTTTTACATTAGTGCAGCATGCATATTTTGCCCAATATGCACATTCACATAGTTTAACTAAGTAAGTCCCTTTGGCTGCTCCCTTGTGTTCCACTTGGGGTCACCGCAGCAGATCTGCATGTTGAATTGGCACAAGTTTTATGCCGGATGTTCTAACGGACACAACTTTGTATTACATGGAGAAATGTTGCAAGGGTGGTGTTTGAACCGGGAACCTTCCACACTAAAACCAAGCAGACTACCTACTTGGCCACCACCCCTCCTATTCACATACTTAGCAAATCTGAGGCATCATTTCCTATGACATACCACTTAATGTACATATGTTTAAATGCAAAATATCATGCACACATTGCTGGCAGTACTGTATAAACCTTTATATACGAGACTATTACATAGTATTTTTACTTTGTACTCTACAGTATATTAGCTGTTTCTGTTATTATGTGTACTTTTATATTTGTGCATTTTGCATTGCATACAGTTCCGTTCACCTCACCCAGATGTGCAATATTACGCACAAATTTGTTCTTTGCACTGAATGCATGTTTATAGTGCATCCAGAAAGTATTCACAGCACTTCACTTTTTCCACATTTTTTATGTTACAGTCTTATTCCAAAATGGATGAAATCATATGTTTTTCCTCAAAATTCTATACACAATAGCCCATAATGTCAATGTGAAAAATTGTTTTATGAGATTTTTGGCAAATTTATTAATAATATGACACATTCATAAGTATTCACAGCCTTTGCCATGAAGCCTAAATTGAGCTCAGGTGCCTCCTGTTTCCACTGATCATCCTTGAGATGTTTCTACACCTTAACTGGAGTCCACCTGGGGTAAATTCAGTTGACTGGACATGATTTGGAAAGACACACACCTGTCTACATATAAGGTCCCACAGTTGACAGTCAGACCACAAACCAAGCATGAAGTCAAAGGAATTGTCTGTAGACCTCTGAGACAATGAGGCACAAATCTAGGGAAGGGTACAGAAGCATTTCTGCTGCTTTGAAGGTCCCAATGAGCATGTATTCATCTGAGCGCACTTGCCCTGTAAACTGGACTCTGATATCTTTGTAAACAGGTGACACTGCATTAACACACACTAACTGACATTTTTCAGAATTAAGCCGTGACTAAGAAATAGTCCGATTGACCAGTCTGGGTACACACAAAACATCTGCACAACATGGACATGTATGTCTAGACAAATAAACTTCAAATAAATCAATAAATTAAGAGTCCAGATATGACCGTACCTCATTATCTCCTGTAAACTTGCTTTGGCAAAGCCCGGCAGTGCCACGAACAGATGGAGGAAGAGGGTGTTCAAACTCTGCAACAGAAGGAATCCATGGGACACATTGGTTCCATGGAACACTTCACTCATTTATAATATTAACAAGAAAGTCTGAAACGCATCAACGATACACACGGTGCATTTCTCAGCTCGGAAGTGTTTCTGCAGAAACTCTTCCCAGTCAGCTTGATCCACCAAGTCTCCAGCAGGGTAATCAAAGAACGCTGCGTGGGCCAGGACCTGGTTCTGGTCATTGGCCAGAGTCACAGCCAGGTTAGCCTTCTCTCTGCAGGGTTAATAATAAAACACACACAGAGAGTTATTATTCATCAGCAAAATGACCAAAAGCAGAAGCCTTGTATGATGTCACCAATGCGTAAGTTATGCACAAATAATATAACAGTCTCATGCACAGATTTATACATTATAAACATGAGTGTCCGTTCTCGTGGAGTACAGTGACACTGCAGCAGTTCTCAGCCTGTGTCTGACTTGTGATGAAAGTGTTTCCGTACAGAAGCGTGACTGCATTGACCCTTCCAAAAACAGCCACAGCTGAAGGACTGATCAGACCGTCGATTCCGGGAGCATCAGCCGACTCGCTTCTTCTCACAGCCACGGTTTCCACTCGACCGTCGTCTGAACTTACTGTGGTCTTCATCTCTTCATGGAAGAACACGTCACATGACAGGCACACCATCAATTAACACAATAATTATGAAATGTAGTTTGACAAACAACATTAAACAAACATTTTTCAAGAAAACACAAACAGATCAGAGCCATATTCAAAGAAAACTGGCCAGATTGAAAAATGCAAAGTTAAAAAAAAAAAAACCTTTTCTAACAACACTGAAGTTCGCGTCTGATTCCTTGGTTAAGAGGAAAGTTAAAAGAAAAATCTACTAAATCCTGAGACACGGGCTCAGATTTTTTTTTATTTTAATATTTATTTATACATTTAATTATTTATTTGTGCACAGGTTGCAGTTGTGAAAGTGTGTCTGACATCTGAAATAAAGTCTAAACCTTGTCTGAGATGCCTTTTCAAATTTCTGAATTTCTATATTTTGAGTCTTCTGCTGAAACAAACCTGTTTTGTATTTTCTGTCGGTTTCTTCGCTCGCGAATCATGAAGCACTGAACCGAAGCATGAGTCGTTTCTGGGAAACAAACAAAAAAAAAAACACCTGCACATTTTCCATGTCCTGCAGGGGGCGGTCGCATCTCTCTCTATCTGTATCTCTCACTCTCACTCTGACACACACGCTAACATAAGCTATTTTTGACGGCACCAGCGTGGTATAAATCAGTGATAAAACTACTGATTGCAAAAAACAACAACAAAAAAATTCTATCTGTTGTATTAAAACTTTGCGCGCCCGCCGTTTAATTATATCCAGTACACCTGTCTGTCCACCAGATGTCATCCAAGAGCGCTATGAATTGAACCTTTGAGTTGTGAAACGATAAACGACACAATGGTTCAAAAAGGTTCAGACTGTCCGAAAATAAAACTTTTCATCGTAAACGTTTAATCGTGAGCCTGTGTTGCTTATGAATACAAGTGAGAAACAAACCTTATCAAAAGCACTGTCTAACACGTCATGTTTAAATGTGTTGCGTGTTTCTGTAGAAAAAAACACCTTACCGTCGCCCGGCAAACACAAGGTTCCCATGGTAACAAGTCCATTTTTTATACATTAACTTTATTGACACAAGACGTCTTGCTAATGGCAAAAAATACAAATCAAATTAAATCCTTATCTTCAAAAGAGTATCTCAATTTCTTTTTCTTCATCTCCCATCTCTGTGTGGCTCATTGAATTCTGGTTGTGATGGACTTTCTTTCTCCACACAGACTGGTTCTGAAGCTGCTTTTATTATTCTATTATTTTATTATTATACATCCACCTTCATCATATTCATCACATCTTTTTCTCTGACTTTTGTTGTGCCCAGTGGCTAACCTCTGTGGACACACACACACACACACACACACACACACACACACACACACACACACACACACACACACACACACACACACACACACACACACACACACACACACACACACACACTTGGCACATTATGGGATTATGACCATCAAAATAATTTGTTTTACATTAATTAGTTAAAGAGCTGTTAGCATGACCAAAATTTAAACTTAACTGATCTCATCACACCAAATTCCATAATTCTGGAAATCAAAAGTGATTATAGCTCATCGGCCAAAAGTTGATATATATAAAAGCTCCATTTATTTTTAAGTGGTAGTGCTTAATAGTGATCCATTACCCCTCCCCCCAAAACACACAAACCCAAACACACACACACACAAAAAACAACCAACAATAACAGCAACAACAAAACGTTTTGTGTGTGTAATTCGTCTACCTGCACTAAATGACTCAAAATACCAAATGCCAGGACAAAATCTCATTGATTTCCAAACAGTTTTTTCCACAAGTCAGATAGTGTTTAAGTGTTGGTAAGAAGTATAAGTAATTTATTTTTTGGGCTGCAATTTTCATTTATGTCAATGCAAAATTTAAATGCAAATTTCATTTAGTGAGATTTTTATAAAATATTCCCAACCTCATTTTTTAAATAAAGTATCACGTAATTGCAAAATATGAGGAACCATCAGTAATTATTTTAATTATAGCCGTGTCCCAAATCAGCAGCTTCACGCATCGAATGCTATAATAGTCACGGCCAGTATAATCAGTAGTGAAACACCACAGACTGATTTAAAATGATTTTAATATTTCTCCATGTGAACGCAGCATCGCTTGTTGGCCGGCGCCTAATCCACTCCAGAACACATGGTGGCAGTACTGCGTTTATTTGTTGTTTAATCGAAGAAGAGCAAAAAGCAGTGTTACGTGCTTTTTGCTAACGATCACAAACCTGAAATTGTGGACTTTTTTTTTTTTTTAAATAAATCGATTTATTATCATAATTTTTTAGAAACTTTTACGAGGGAAAATGGCGTCCACAGCAGCAGGAAAACAGAGAATACCGAAAGTGGCGAAGGTAAGGAAAGAAAATGGTAAAAAAATCAAGAGGCTCGCTAAATTCATGCTAACCTAATCACCACCGCTAAGTTCTAGAATCGGTTCAAGTTTGAGATTTGTCATTTCTGACAATATTATCAGCTGTCAGACAGCTCAGATAATAAAGTAGAGGGAGCTGGGAATAAATGAGCATTTTAAGAAGTCTTCAATTTCAATATGTTTATTTGTCACATGCAAATGTACAATATGTAAAATGCAGTGAAAAGTGTCTGTACCTGCGCTGACAAAAACAATAACATAGCAAAAGTACGCAAACACTAAAAAAAGTCAAGGTGCAATAAAAGTGATTATGGTATGAGTACATGGATGGATGGTTTAGCTTATCCTGTTTTGTATTATGGCGTCCTGTATACTTTAGACAAAATAAGTTTTTTTTTTTTTTTTTTAAGAGGATGCTTTATTGTCGGCCCTCCTAAGACTGAGCCATTGTACATGGTATGGATTTATTGGAAAAACCTCAAACATGGAAAATAAGTCATTACAGGGGATGACAAAGTATTTAATGCATGTATCTCCAATGTGGTCCTCACAAACTGTTGATGCAATTTCTGTTCAGTTAAACATGAGCAAAAAGCAAGATTTTGCTCTGAATACATTTGCTTAAAATGTGATTGGATAGTAGCTCTGTACATGTCAACATTTGACATGTACAGCTTTGTGATTGACTACATTATTTTGCTATAGCTAAACCATCCATCCATGTACTCATCATGTAATTCATTTCAATTCAATTTATTTATAAGTGCCAAATCACAACAAAGCTGCCTCAGGGTGCTTCACACAGATGAGGTCTAACCTCAGCAATTCCCTTGAGCAAGCACATGTGTGACAGTAGTCAGGAAAAACTCCCTCTGATGTTTTTGAGGAAGAAACCTCAAGCAGCCCAGACTCAGAGGGGTGACCCACTGCTTGGACCATTCTAACAGTTACAAGGTTTTTTCCAAAAGATGAAGAAAAAAGAGAATCAGTTATTGTAAAAGATATAGTCCATCTCAGTGCACAGACTCTAGTTTCAGATCTTTAGCTCTTCTGAGTACAGATGTCATATGGCAAAGTCACGCAAGTCCGTGACCAAGTCTTCAGCAAGCAGCATCAGCCTCTCAGATCCCGGCAACAGCAAGGCAGTCAAAATATGGCATTTTTCTTTTTTCCTCTTTTTTCATAGACTGTTGATAGCAGCATGTCAGACTTTTGTTATGCACTTAATTTGGTGCAAAATATTACACTTCAGATGAAAAGAGATATTGTCCACAAATGCAGCAGTTTGCCTCTTAAGGATGATTTTCTTATGTTTTAGGTGAAAAACAAAGCTCCGGCTGAAGTTCAGATCACTGCAGAACAGCTGCTCAGAGAAGCCAAAGAGAGGGAGCTTGAACTTTTGCCACCTCCACCTAAACAGAAGATCACAGACAAGGAAGAGCTCAATGATTACAAACTCAGGAAGAGGAAGGTAAGAGCGCAGCCATCTGAGGCATTACCAAACTGTCAAAATTCTATATTGTCTGATTTCTTTTATATGAGGTACATTCAAGAAGTATCATACCTTATTTCATCCTATGGAATTAAATGGCGTGTGCGAGGTGTCATTTGCTGGGGAGGTGTAGGGAACGTTCTTGCGATGTATGAATTTTTTTCCCACCCACAGAGGGCATCAGTCGCTAGCAGTCAGGCTTAGAGCGAACGCGCTTACTGAGCACCTGTCAGATTCTCATTGGCTATAACATACAAGCTTGGTTATACCCAAGCAGAAACCATTAACAAGATTAAGCAGGCTTTTGGTGATGATATGAGTATAATGCTAATAAGAGTGAAATTACCGCTTCAAAAATGGGCGCACATCAGTGGAAAGCGAAGCACATTTCGGTAGGCCATCCACAAGCTGAAATGACAAAGTGATTGACAGAAGATGGACTTTGGTCATGGATGATCATCATGTCAGAGTACAAGCAGCTGTGTCTGGAAGTCTTGCAGGACATACTGGAATGTGCAGACAGCAACCCCTCCTTCCTGAACACTGTCATCACTGGTAATGAGACATGGGTTTACGGGTATGACTTGGAAACCAAATTTCAGTCATCACAATGGAAGCATCCAACATCACCAAGGCCAAAGAAAGCATGGCAGGTGTGTAGCAAGGTCAAAGTCATGCTGACTGGTTTCTTTGACTCTCACAGGGTGGTGTATTGTGAGTATGCATCAGAAAGTCTAAATATTAATAAACTCCATTCTCGGGAGGTCCTATGTTACCTTTGTGATGCTGTGCGCCGTAAATAACTGGATCTGTGAGTGGTGAAAAGTTAGCAGCTCCATCCATTGGCAGTTGTACCCGCCCATTCTGCTGCTCTGATTCAGGCTTACCTGGACAAACGCAACACTCATGTTACTTGTCAGGCTCCCTACTTTCCTGACATGGCTCCCTCTGATTTTTGGCTGTTTTACAATATCAAAATGACAAGGGACTCTTGAGTCACGAGAAGACATTGTGCAAAACATGATGGCCCAGTTGTACACCATTCCAAAAGAGGCCTTCCAGAAACGCTTCCAACAATGGTAGAAGTGTGTGCCATTGTGCAGAAGGAGACCACTTCAAAGGGGTTTAGAATTTCAGACCCCCAGGTGAGTAATTGTATTTTTCACAGACAAAGGTTGGATACTTTTGAATTCACCTAATATTATATCTATGTATTGACAGTCGACGGCATATTCCAAATGTAATAACATATTTAATGTAAGAATCACGTTTTAACCATTACTTTCTGCCTTTTCAATGAACAAAAATTAAGGAAATGTTAAAGTACATACAAAATGTTACACACACACATGCCTCAAGCTAAAGTTGCGCTGACATTCTGCAGTTTCTGCTCCTAATTTGTTTTCACCTTAAGTGTGCTGCAGTAGAATACTAAGGTAATTTGACTTTGGGAGTGTCCAAGTTTATGTGGACTAAACTATGCCTTCCAAGAATTTAAATGGGGATCAGTAGGTGGTCATGTGATAAGTGGTTTGCATGTTATTGCCATGTTTCCATGCTGCTGCACACTCAAGTTTTGTGAAATTTCTTCAGGGCTTTGAGGACAATATCAGGAAGAATCGCACTGTCATCAGCAACTGGATTAAATACGCACAATGGGAGGAAAGCCTGAAGGAGATTCAGAGGTACTGTGTCTTTATATAAGACAGCACTTATTTTAAGGAATTATAAAATAACATTTTGATCCAGCACTGGTATAAATAAATAAAATAATCTGTTCTATACAGGTTTTAATCGCCCTTTTTAGGCATTCGTACTGACAAAGAGGCTTTCCTATCATTTCAGGGCTCGTTCCATTTACGAGCGAGCGTTAGATGTTGACCACCGCAACGTCACCCTGTGGCTCAAATATGCAGAAATGGAGATGAAAAATCGGCAGGTGAACCACGCCCGCAATATATGGGACAGAGCCATCACCATCCTGCCACGAGTCAACCAGTTCTGGTACGAATTATGCTTCAGTGCTTTATTGAGTGAAAGGCTGTAAGATCAAGCTGCTGCTAATGACTACAAACATAAAAAAAAAAAAAAAAAAAAAAATCCAAAACCTGAAGGAGACAAGAACTGTGTTTAGATTAAGTTCACATTTTTGATCAAATTATTGAACAAAGGCCATATCTGGGTATGTTAAAGGGAGCAGATAATGATTGACCTTAAACACTCACATGTGATTGTGTGGCTGCAAACCACTCCGAAAATTCACAGACACTAAAGACACATGGGGCTTGTGGCGGGGAATTCAAGAGATCACCACCTACAAGCCAGCTCCACTGTCCTGTGTTGGTGATAACTCCTCCCTGAAGCACTGCATCAGTTCTACTTAAGATTTGAAGAACAGAATGACACAGTAGTGAGGAAAGTCACCATTTCCCCCAATGACCAGGTGCTATATGTGTCACTTCAGAAGTAAGGAAAACTGCTCAGAGTCAACCCGTGGAAAACTACTGGACCAGACCAAATACCAGGTCATGTGCTGAGAGAATGTGCAGACCAACTGGCTGACGTCCTGACCGACATCTTCAACATCTCTCTGAGCTCCACTGTTGTCGCTCCGTTTCAACACCACCACCATCATCCCTGTACCAAAAAAAGAAACAAATCCAGTGACCTGTTTCAGTGACTACTGCTCAGTTGCACTTACATCCACCATCATGAAGTGTTTCAAAAGTCGAGTCATGAAGCATGTTAAGTTCCAGCTACCTGTCACACTGGACCCCATGCACTTTGGTATCATGCCAACCGGTCCACGGATAATGCCATCACAGCTGCCGTTCACCTGGCTCTCACATCTGGATACAAAGGACATTTACATAAGAATGTTGTTTGATTTTAGCTCAGCATTCAACACCATCCCCCAGCAGCTGGTGAAAAAAACTGGATCAGTTGGGTCTGAACACCAGCCTCCACAACTAGATCCTGGACTTCCTGGTAGGAAGACCGTAGGCAGTCAAGATAGGAAACGGGACCTCCAACACCACTGTGCTGATAGCAAGAGCCCCTCAAGGCTGTGTGCTCAGCCCCCTGCTGTTCACACTTCTAACCCATGACTGCGTGGCTACACACGACTCAAACTACATCATCAAATTCACTGATTATGATACAGTTGTGGTGGATTTGATAAGCAGAAACAAAGATGCCCTGTACAGAGAGGAGATGACAAAGCTTAGCAACTGGTGCGCTCACAGCAACCTGTCCCTCAATGTGGACAAAACAAAAACCTAATCATTGATTTCAGATGATCCCCGGTGAACACACCCCATTGTCCATAGAAAGACCTTCCAGTTGAGATTGTTCAGAGCACAAAGCTTCTGGGCGTTCATCATCACAGACAACCTCACATGGACTCAGAACATTACATACATCACAAAGAGAGGCCAGCAACACCTCTACTTTCTGTGGAAGCTGTGGAAAACCAATCTCTCCTTCTACAGAGGGACCATAGAGGATCCTCAGTAGTACCATCACAGCATGGTTTGGCAACTGCATTACTGCAGAATGAAAGACCCTGCAGCGGATTGTGAGGATGGTTGGAAAGATCACAGGGGCTTCTCCTCCCTCCCTCACTGACATCTACAGCACCCACTGTCTGCGCATAGCTACTAGCATCGTCAACACATCCGTCCCATGCACTGTTCTCCTTACTACCATCACGTAGAAGGTATCGCAGTATAACTGCCCGCACCTCCAGAATGAGGTGGAGTTTCTTCCCTCAAGCAGACTCTTGAACAATTGCTCAGTTCTACATATTTTACCTCCACGTCACTGTGAGCTTAACTTATAATAACCAGTGCTCTGTTTTATGTTGTCTGTCCTTTGTCTGTCTTAAATGCTCTACTTTAAGTAGTGACTGCGCTGTATGTATATCTATAATGTGCATGTACTAAATGTAACCCATCATAAATGTCTCTTTATTTTAAAGGTAACGCCAACATTGTTTTGTCTCACTATATTACTGTGTATATGGCTGAAATGACAATAAAAACCCACTTGACTTGAATAGGTACAAGTACACGTACATGGAAGAGATGTTGGGGAACAGCGCCGGCTGCAGGCAGGTGTTTGAACGTTGGATGGAGTGGGAGCCCGACGAACAGGCCTGGCACTCTTACATCAACTTTGAGCTCCGCTACAAGGAAGTTGAAAAAGCTCGCGCCATTTATGAGCGATATATCCTTTAGTCGCAAATGGAATGTTTACATTTGGAACAGCCAAATAACAGTAAATGGAAGGAATTCCCACCTGTTCCACCAGAATGTTTTTGGAATTTTTTTTGTAAATTCATTTTTAAATGATATGTGCTGTACTTTTACCGACTAAAACCTTACTCATACTCAAATTATTTTCTGATAACATTGATCATTAATTGCAGCCAGAAAGTAGGTCAAAGTTTAAATGTTTGTCTTGGAATCTAAGTAACAAATTACTCTTCTCCCTCCAATTTTTTTTTTAATCTGTTTTATTAATTTGTGGTCTTAAGAGTTCTTTAACTCCACTGTACTTGTTATGGTTCACCCAGAAGTGAAAAACTGGATTAAGTATGCTCGTTTTGAGGACAAGCATGGTTACATCGCCCACAGCCGGAAAGTTTACGAGAGGGCGGTGGAATTCTTTGGACAGGATCACCTGGACGAAAACCTGTTTGTGGCTTTTGCCCGATTTGAGGAAATGCAGAAAGAAGTTTGTGCTGCAAAAAAAATTAAATCATGATTCAGATTTTTTTTTTTTGTCTTTTTAATTAACTTTTCAATATTTCTTCTTCCTTCACAGTTTGAGCGAGTTCGAGTAATTTACAAGTATGCCTTGGACAGAATTCCCAAACAACAAGCACAAGAGCTCTTCAAAAACTACACAGTGTTTGAGAAGAAGTTTGGAGACAGGAAGGGTATTGAGGACGTCATCGTCAGCAAGAGACGCTTCCAGTATGAAGAGGAAGTCAAGGTATTGTCACAGGAAGCAGAAAAAAAAAATTAAATTACCGTGCCTGTCTGCAGAATTTGATCACAAAATGTTATCAGTCACACTCATTCTTTAAATGAAGCACAGAAGTTGGATGTCATTTTTTCCCCTTAATACTTAGAATGCTGTCAAACATTTCATTATTTTTAGCTCACCCAAAGTTATACACAAAATCTAACATGACTTCAAAAATGCAGCTCATGGGCTCATTAATTGAATCTATTTTAAACCTGCAACCTCCTTAGAAGACATTTTAGCAGCTCATTTTTACATTGCAAACATTTTTATTTTTATAAACCGTTTTTGATGGATAGATGGGTGTCCAAATTTTTAAAATTAATTCACATTTCTTTGTTGTTTAAAGGCACAAACAATCCAATGCATAGCGGAGGTTACTTTTTCTTTCATGAACTTTAAACTTAAATTTTTCATTGCAGTTATTTGAAATAATTTTTGACATGAAGCTCTCTGAGGTTTATGTCAAGCCAAAATTCCCATGTGTAACAACACACGTCATCTGATCTTCTGTATTATCTATGTTTAGTAGTTTAACGTTTCGGCTTCTTACTGTCCCCGCCCATTTAGCCAGTGGCTTGCTAACTAACATTATTGCCTGAATGTTTGCATGCAGGCAAACCCACACAACTACGACGCGTGGTTCGATTACCTGCGTCTGGTGGAGAGTGACGCTGATATCGAAGCGGTGAGAGAAGTTTACGAGCGGGCCATCGCCAACCTTCCTCCTGTGGAGGAGAAGAGACACTGGAGACGCTACATCTACCTGTGGATCAACTACGCCCTCTTTGAAGAGATGGAAGCCAAGGTTGGTTCACTTTCAGACATTTGCAGAAAGATGTGTACTACACAAAAATAAACTGAGTGTTGAGCAAAATATTACAGCAACGTATAAAAATAACCTTTTAAAGGCTAATTAGCTCCTAGCATTAGCCCGGCGGTGGTGGTGGAAATATCAGATTTGTGCTATTTGGGTTAATTACACCACCTGAGGGCGCTCAGTGAACTAGTATAGATTGAGTTCAGGTGATAAAATAAAAGATTCATGAACACAGAGCCGTTAATTCTGTGGTATGATTAATTCTCTCTCTGGCAGGACTTTGAAAGAACACGGCAAGTTTATCAAGTCTGTTTAAAGGTCATCCCTCACAAAAAGGTAGCTATGCTGGTTTTGTTTTTTAAATACAAAAATGTGTGTCATGTTAATACAATAATGTAATACCTATGTCATCATCATTTTCAAGTTATTGTGTGAATCCCCCTCTAAATAAATAAAGGGCAATACTCAGCCTAATGCACACTTTGGAATCAAACATTGAACTTGTGGAAAGTCTTAATATAGTTTAATCTGCAATAGCAATTTTTATCGTGGACACTAGGGATATAAGTTTTTTGCATCCCCATAGTCCTGTATCATATTCTGATGAGCATTTGCTAGAAAACGATGAAAATCAATTTTTTTTTTTTTTTTTGTCTCAGCAGTTGATGTTACTAACAACATTTGTCAAACATATCGTCTCTTCACCAGTTCACGTTTGCTAAAATATGGCTGCTCTATGCCAAGTTTGAAATCAGACAGAAAAACCTGCAGGGAGCCAGAAAAATTTTGGTAAGATTTGGCGGAACTGGTGTGTTCTGATAATTCTTTACCTGTGCTCGGTCCATTTGTGATGTCACTCCCATGTCCTCTTGTGGCTGCTCAGGGTACTGCCATAGGTAAATGTCCGAAGAATAAACTGTTTAAGGGCTATGTGGAGCTGGAACTGCAGCTCCGCGAGTTCGACCATTGCAGAAAGCTGTATGAGAAGTACCTGCAGTTCGACCCGGAAAACTGCACCACATGGATGAAGTTTGCAGAGCTGGAGACGATCCTGGGAGACATCGACAGAGGACGCGCCATCTTTGAACTCGCCATCGGACAGCCACGACTAGACATGCCCGAGGTATCACCAGACTGTGTTCAATATCACTATAACAGCAGCTAAATCAGCTGCAGCACACACACACTAAAAAGAACAGCATCCCTGTGTTTGAGCGGTACAGCTGTTTGGGCAAGAACTGCAGAGTTCTGGTTCTGGCTGCGTCCAGATTTGTGCCATACTTTAGTGCTTTCACTATGTTCTACGTTTTACTATTAGGTTCTGTGGAAGTCCTTCATTGACTTTGAGATCGAACAGGAAGAGTTTGAAAACACCAGGAACCTCTACAAAAGGCTGCTACAGCGCACCCAGCATGTCAAGGTGAGAACTGCAATCCAGCTTTTGAGTCCTAGTGCTAATTGGAATCAAAGCAAGAAAATGTGCAAAATCTAACCCCAGTTACAATTTACACTGATGACCGTAGTTTTGAACAGGCAGCAATGATCTCAGAGTTCTACTCCTTTAATCAGCAAAAAAAAAAAATACACGTGATAAGGTATAGGAACCTTTACCTTTGGATTTATGGTTAAACTGTTTTTCCCTTGGCAGGTTTGGATCAGCTATGCAAAATTTGAGCTGTCCATCGACAGCCCTGACCGGTTGCGGAAGTGCCAGCAGATCTACGAGGAGGCCAACAGGAGTCTGAGGGGCTGCGAGGAGAAGGAGGACCGGCTGAAGCTGCTTGAGTCCTGGAGAGACTTTGAGAGGGAGTTCGGCTCAGACGAGTCCAGGGAGAGAGTCCGGAAATTGCTGCCGGAGAAGGTGAAGAAGAGGAGGAAGCTTACAGCTGAAGATGGGGTAAGAACCGATTTTCTAATGGTTTTCAAGCAGCCAAGCAAGATTTAAATATTACTGGGAAAAAGTGCTCGCGTCCCTCTGTTTTGAAGGTGACCAGAGCCTGACTGATTAGAATGCCTTATCCAAAATCATTGCTCAGGGCTGGTCGGTCGGTCTGTCTGTCTTACATACGATGGCACTCATCCAGCATCCTGCAGTCAATGGCAGGACAAAAAAAAGTACTTTACATTTGTTTTTTTTTTGTTGTTGTTTTTTTGCCCAACAGTCAGACGCAGGCTGGGAGGAATACTACGATTACATCTTCCCAGAGGACGCTGCCAACCAGCCCAACCTCAAACTACTCGCTATGGCCAGGATGTGGAAGAAGAAGGAGGAAAATGAGCGCCAGGAAGAAGAATCCACTGTTCAAGAAAAAGAGCCAGCAACTTCTTCTGACAAACTTGTAGCTCTGAAAAGTAATAATGTGACTGAAGCCGAGGTGCCACAATACAACGACCGTGATGATGATGACAGCAGCAGCAGCAGCGATGAAGAAGAGCAGCCAAAGTCGAAACAGTCCAAGAGCAGTGATGACGATAAAAACTAAGTTTGTTTTGTAAGTCCAGGGATTAAAATGTAAAGTTTTCTCACACAAATGTTAATTTTGTATTACATATTAAAAAACAAAGTTACACAGAACCCTTTATTTTTCATTTGCAGTGTTCATTTACAATATTAAACTGAAATGAGTTTAGGGAGTAAAACCTATTTACAATCTGTGGCCCTCCGACAGAAGTTTGATAGACCGCAATGATCATTTTGTTATTTAAGTCCCAAAATATTAACGTTTCACATGTTCTGAACCATAGACAGGAGAAGTGAAAGAACTGCAGGGCTTTAGAACCACCTGCTCTGTCACTGGATTCACAGTAAAATAAAATTAGTAATGCTGCAGGTAGTCTTTCCACAATGTGTCAAAATTAGGAAAACGGTCCTTTACTGCTGCACATGTGACAGTTCTTTTAACTTTGTGGGGTGTAGCTGATCTGTCCAGGAATTAGACACATCTCATGTGCTTATTACCATTAAAGAAGGCGGAGTCTCAGAGAGCCACAGTCTATTGTTATTCAATGTCTTCAGGTCGGACAGGGTGTGGGAGCGGGATGATGGACTTCCTCTCTGTGTCTCTGGACAGAGCTTTCCTCATATCTATAACACAAGAAGAGTTTGGTTTTAAATCTTGTCTCAGACATCCCGAATGACAAACTTGAATTATTTAGCAAATTCACCAACAAGCAGCAATGCAGAAAACGCTCCACAAATCTGCGAATAACCTGGAGTTGATCAGCCTGTTTTACCAATACAAGCTCTAACTGCTCAATAACTTCAACACTAAATCAAATTATTATGCCAACTTTTATGAATCTACATCCTCCTGAAAATGATGCTGCGGCTTTTGTTTTTCAAGCTTCATTTAATAAATCGTTTGTATCTTTATAAACTCTTCTTACCGTAAGCGTCTTCGTCGGGCTCGCCGTTGCTGGCAGAGTAATACTCGATCACTGTTCTGTAGACGCTGTAGCCCAGACGCTTATACATGTTCACCGCCACCTGGTTGGAGACTCGCACGAAGAGGTCGACAAAGAAACCGCCCTTCCTACATAGCCACATCAGACAAGAGGGGAGAACTTCACTGATCAACAGCACCACCATCTGGTAGCAGATTAAAACAGAAGCCACAGAATCTGCAACCCAAGTTTTGTGTCTATACAGATCAACCGAATGTTGTTTGACGTATCCAATTAATAAAAAAAGCCAGTTTTGAGTCCTGTCTCCTGAAATGTGCTGTTTACTGAATCCTATCTGGAGGTTTCTTCTGTTACTGTTTGGTAATGATTAATTCATTAAAATCACATCCTGTTCTGTTTCTTAAGTTGTCAAGTGAGCTGTGTGTGTGAAATCTACAATGAACACTGTTAGAGTAAAAAGGCCACAAACCTCTCTGAGATTTCTTCCAGCATCTCCATGAGCTTCGCTGCCAGACCGAGCCGCCTGAACTCGGGGGCAACGGACAGCGCGGTGACGTGGCCGTGCCACTCCTCCCGAGCCACGGATCCCTCGGCCTTACCCATAACTGCAATCAAACACAACTCTTAAGCCCAAACATTCAGACAAACCACACAAATACATTTTCCTCCCCGGACATTTAAAAGACTAAACAAATGTAATATAACTATAAAGTATTTAGCTGCAAACATTATTTTAGAATTCATATTAAACAAATTCTTGCTTTGGAAAGAAGAGTCGTGTCACTGACAAATACCCAAGTTTGAATTAAGCAGGTACGTAAAATTCAGATTAATGAAATCCAGACTAACGTGGAGGTTTACTGTAACGGCAACAAAGTCTTCCTGTCAAAAAAAAATGAAACAATTTGGTAGAGGTCTGCATTCTCTGAGTGCCCTCAAGTCTTAAACTCCCCCAAACACCAAGAGGATTTTAGGAATAATAATTTAAAAAAACTGCAGAAATGTCTTGGGGGGGGGGTTAACATCTTGTGCACATGTTTAATAAACAGGTTATTTCTTTCCTTTTTTTGCAAATGTTGGAGAATATTACATGTAGATGAAGTGATGATTCCTGCTGCGTAAACACTGGAAATCCAGCATTTGATGTGACGTTTGCACACAGAATAATGAACAAAAACAGGAAGTAAGTTAAGGGACAGTCCTTAACTCCTGAAGCAGCATGATGAAAAGCAGAAAAACTCACTGTAGCCCATCAGTTCACCACCAGGAGCTTCTGCAACAATGAAGTACTCCGGCCAGTGAGCGAGGTACTGCAGGTAAAACGGGATCCCATACTGCAGGACTGACGTCAAAGAAATCTGTCTGCTTCTCACAAATACGAGACCGCGCAAAGTAACAGACCGCAGTCTACAAGTGCAAAGTTAACAACTGAGATCAGTCAGAGAACACATTCAGGAGACCGGCGGGCTTTACTGTACAGCTGCAGCACCAGCTTCTGACAGTAGCCTGTTAGGAAAGGAGGAGCTCAATTTGAACCATAATTCTTTGTTTCCCCATCAAATGACAAAAGGAGATACATGACTACTCAGTGCTGTTTTCTTGGACAAGATATCTCAAAACATAAATCATCAGATTTTAATAAAATTTTGACAAGATGGTTCTCACAATAAAAAAATAAACTACTCATATGTCAATGACTAATTTCCCTTTTCCATAATGCTTCGGCTGATAAGAGAGTGAGGAGGCTGACCCGACAATGAACCTTAACCATGGTTGAAAAAGAGCGCTGCCCATTTTCAAACTTACTTGTCAAATCAAGTACCCCCACAAAAAACAAAGATCCTCCTTTTGCTTGGCAATGTTCACATGTTAGATGAGAAACAAAAACTTTCAGATGCAAGTGAAGGATACTGTTTCTGTCAGAGGATCCAGGTTACTGTGAAATAGACAGATTAAACAGTCAATCATTTATATTACAGAAACTGAGACCGAAATAATCAATTAAAAGAAAACTAAAGCATTTTTCTCATTATTTTATTTTTTTTTTTTGAGGGGGGGGGAGACTCAAATCTGATTGAGTCCACGTTCTCCATTGTGAAGATTTGATGTTTTTAAAACAACAAACTGATTATATTTTGGTGATATGACCCCTGAACCACTTTAGTTCACGTTTGGGCTTCTTCTGTCATTTTAAAGAGCATAAAAATAACAGTTTCACCAATTCATTGTGGTTAAATCAATTAATTATTCACAATCATCAAATTGTTTAATCTTTAAAAATGGCAGAATGTCAAAATGTTGTAGAATACTGCAGAAGGTAGAACATATTGTTCCTAAAAGAATGAAAACGATAAATCAAGTATCAATTTCAAAGTTACATTACGGTAATTTTGTTGAGCTAATTTCAGCCGCGTGCGTCTCAACAACGCATCAGTAAATATACGGTATTTTTTTCAATGGAGTTTGGCACAGAAATAAAAAAAGCAGACTGCTCCTCAATTTTACACACTACAAACCGTGCTGATTGCTAATGCATTTATTTAACATTCAAAGCCAAAAAACTAAAATAAAATAACAAGAACGTGAGTAATTATTAAATTGTTCTGGGGCATTCTGCATAGCAACAGCATTGCGGTGAATGAATGACTGAATTCTGCTGAGACATAGTAAAGAAAGAAAATGTCAACGAACTTGTGCGAATTTGGTATAGTTTTGTTTTTTTTTTTACATACAGATACCTTGAGATCAGGCTGAGGGTAATTTTTGAGTCTTACACCTCGTTCTCAACAGGTTTTGTGCTACAAGCTAACACACTCAGCTCCAGTGATTAGCCAGCTACCGCTTTTTCGAAGGGAGAGAATCATAAAGCGTTTGAATCAATTAAGAGCACGTCTTTAGAAAAAGGCACAAGAAATCCTTGTCAATAATGACTAAATCCTCAGATTTCTCAGTGCAGTTTGGCACAGTGTGACCAGCGGAGGCTTTTAGCCTACTAGCACGGACGCTACTTACACCAAAAACGGGATGGCCACTTGATACAAAATGAAAATACAAAATGAGTAATAAAATTTTAAATATTGTACTCACATGTTATTGAATTTAAACAAATCGTCGCACGTAAAAGGCCGTAATGTTGTCATTTTGACTGAGTAGTGCTGTCTCTCTCACCTCATACAGAAAGAGGTCAAACTATTTGGCGCCCCCTAACGTATAGGAGGAGGTTTCACATTATTGTGGAAAAATGTTCAACACACATTGTGTTTAAAAAAAAAAAAAATAATCAGAATAGCCTTTATTCGCCAAGTATCTACAGAATACAAGGAATTTGACTCCAGATTGAACTGTACTCTATCATGTATAAATATCCACTAAACACAAAATAATTCACAAATAAATGTGCAAATAAAATAAAATGTGCAGCAAAAAAATGTGTGCAAAGGAGAAACAGACAAACATACTGAAGTTGTACACGAGGTATATGAATGAGTGAGTTTTTTGGCAGGTTAAGTTGTTCATCAGTGTGATTACCTGTGGAAAGAAACTGTTCCTTTGTCTGGTTGTTTTGATGTACAGAGCTCTGTAACGTCAACCAGGCATGAAGATGGCAGTGGAATTTTTATCCAGACTGTATAATAAAATCTTGCAAAGTAAGAGGATGCCTGAGAAGAAGATGCATAGTGATATGGATGTTTAAGAAACAACGGTGAGAGCTGCAGTAATTACAGAGGTATAAAGATGATCAGCTACAGCTGGTCTAGTGGTTAAGGTGTTGGGCTTGAGTCCAGAAGATCATGGGTTCAAATCCCCGCCTGACTGGAAAATCACTAAGCCCTTGCCCTTGGGCAAGGCCTTTAATCCCCTATTGCTCGCGGTGTGTAGTGAGCGCCTTGTATGGCAGCACCCTGACATCGGGGTAAATGTGAGGCATAATTGTAAAAGCGCTTTGAGCGTCTGATGCAGATGGAAAAGTGCTATATAAATGCAGTCCATTTACCATTTTACAGCATGAAGTTATGAGAAAGAGTTTAAGCTTGACTTTGAAAAGAGGTGAAGATCTGTGAGCAGCAACATGGTTTAATTTCTAGAAAGAGCACTACAGATGCAATGTTTGCTCCGAGTGTGCTGATGGGGGAGTATAAAGGCCAAAAAATGTTGCATGTGATGTAAGTACTGAGCTGTTACAGGACCTCCAGTGCTGGAAATGCTGGGCACTGATTTAGGGACACTCAAAAAATTACTGTCCAAATACACACCAGAGGTGTTTTCTCAGTAAGGTAAACCTGCAACGACACTTCATACTGAGATTTATTCAGTAAATAAAGACAAGCTTCTCTACGACAAAAAAAAAAAAAAAAAAAAAAAATGCGCATGACACGTCTCTTTAAAATAACATACTTGTTAGACTTTAAAAACCCAAAACACTTGTCATTTTAAAGTGGCACTTAAAATAGGAAAGTATGTTTTCTTATTACTAGAACATTCAGTGTTTTCTGCGGTGGCCCTGAAACATTTAGCTATAACACAATATTGGTATAAGTCGAATTAATGAGGGAATCACCTCATTACACTGAAATTTTCATTTTCTAAGGGGGAAAATAACATAATAGTTCCGAAATGATAAAAACAAATACAATCAATCAATCAATGAAATACCTGATAGTGCACATTACTCAGAAATGTCATCTTATTACCCGCTGGAGATTCATTAATAAGCAAACATTTTATAATAAGTAGAATTAAATAAATAGGACTAAACAATTTTATTTCAAAATATTTAACGTCAAATTCATTTTCACTTCTTTTCAGGATGTTGCTCAGCAACTCCAAATTCTTATCAGAAGAATACTATCAAAATTACCCTGACTAATAAATATCACTGCACTTTTCTAATATTATGAAAAACTCTTTATAATCCTGTGTAGTTTTGATCATAAACAAACACATAAAATGGGCGTATTGAACTTAATAAATGATCTTGTTTTGTTTAAAAGTTATTTTACATAAAATGTAAGCGTTACACGTGCTTTATGACGAAAACATCTGCGTTAAGTCTGCAGACAGAAATTCATTGACGCTCCCTGAAGCAGGCGCGGGTCTGGAGGCTCCAGCGGACCGGAACACCGGCCCACAGTACTCATACCGGCCCGGCCGGGATCAGAAGAGCTGGAGTTCTTTACTCGAACCTCTGCCGATCCGACATCTGGTTCCGGTTCCGAGAGTCGCAGTGTGGACGCTGTTCAGCCGGATGGTGCTGAAGCGGAAGTCACACAGGGTGGACGCTGTCTGAGAAAAGCTCGGTTCTCCTGTCCGGTGCTCCCCGTTAAACCCCTCCCAGGCCGCAAGCATCGCCATTCAGTGAATGAGGAAGAAGGAGCCGCAGATCCGGATGTGGACGAAGTGAAGAGACGCGGAGCGAGGATGCAGACCGAGGAGGAGGAGGAGGCCGCACAGGCGGATCCGGGTACGGAGCAGGATCCACAGGATCCACAGGATCCACAGGCCGGGTCTGACACCCAGCGGGACCGGAGCCAGCACCAGCACCAGGATCAGGATCAGGATCGGGCCTTTCGGGGCGAGATGGAGAGACTACTGGAGGAAAATGATGATCTGAAGGTTTGACGTAAAATAATGTATTCTTTTTAAATGTCGCCAAATAATATGGACGCAGAATTTAAAATTAACAGACAAAATTGCGTTGAAAAATAACAATAATAAAAACCTCAGTCAGTAGGGGAGACTGGGAGCACTTGGCACACAGACTTTAATTTGAATAGTTTTCTCAGATCACAAGTGGGCGGATCTCATGGCTCCAATGAGAACTAGTCCAGGATCTGACTGACCAGTTGGTTAGTGTCCACAACAGAAAATAGTTCCACTTGAGAATTATGACTCAGAATATTGACAAAAAGAGCAGAAAAACAGAACTATCGTTTCTTAGAAATGATTTAATTCACTTAGTTGTTGACGGTTTAAAGCAGACGTCTCAGAAGTTTCACTGATAATCAGTTAATCAGTGAAATCACCTGGTGGAGTGGGTGGTTGTAAAAAAAAATAAAAAAAAACCTGCACCCTCTCTGCCCTTTCTGGAACAAGTTTGAGACCCTGAGATTAAAGAAACCAGGATACCTAAACTCAGGGCATCAGGAGAACATGTCAACTCCACACAACAACAATCTGGTCATTGGTTCAACTTAATATAATATAAAAGAAAGTATAATTTATGCAAGGAAAATCTGGGTATAATCTTGACGTAAAGTGTAGAAAGCCCGAAACAGCAGGTCTGACATTACTTAATTAGATGCAGCATCTGGCCAATTTTGACTTTAATTGGCCAAACTGTCGTTTTTCTTTACAGAAAACCAACTTTTTTTTTTTTTTTTTTTTTTTTTACTTTTCTAGTAAATCATGTCATGGGGTCACACATGACAACCGGCCCCTGTTTAAATGAGTCACTCACCCTCAGGGGGGATTTTTGAATAGCGCCCTCTAAGGGAGGCAGAGATAAGCAGTGTGACCCCAATCTCCCCAATGTTACGTTTGCATTGTTATTAATAAATGCAGCATACAAGTAGATTCATCTGAAATATGTCACAGGTCAATGGCTGAAAGAAAACTGTGTGTGACGTATCCAACTCACAAAATTACGGTGTTTTTCTGATAACGCTGAGTTAGCGTTTGTCTTGCGGTTCCTGCTCCGATCAGAGAACCGGCACCACGCCCTCACTGTAACTTTGTTCTGGTTCTGCTAGTGTGAGATCGAGGAGATGAGGACAGAGATGGATGAGATGAGAGACTCCTTCCACGAAGAGGACACCTGTCAGCTGCAGGAAATGAGGCGCGAGCTGGAGCGAGCCAATAAGAACTGCCGGATCCTGCAGTATCGTGTGCGTAAAGCGGAGAGGAAGAGGCTACGTTATGCCCAGACGGGAGAAATCGACGAAGAGCTGCTCAGGAGCCTGGAGCAGGACCTGAAGGTACCTGAGGGAGACTACGGTCTCTTTACACGGGGCTTCCATCTCCCAACTTTATTTCATAAAATAAGACAGACTTTAAGGGCACCAGGAGCGCATACGTCTGCCAAAGCAAAAAATCCCAGGACTGTACCTTGGGGTGAAGATTATTTTATGTTTAGGGCTGAGTTTTTTACACTGCAGCACCTCAACAGCATCTCCAGGTGAATAGCATTTTAAGAATGTTTTGTTCACATTTGAATTTTTATCAAAAAGGAAAAACTTTTTCGCCTTCGTGTGTCAACAGATAGTCAGACATCAAATATCCAAACTTCGCTATTAGGAATTAAAATCAGGCAGGAACTACGCTCCAGTGCCATGTGGTGCTGCATCCACAACACCATGGAACCGGCCACCATGGTAAATGTGGCCATCTCCTGCTTTGGCCAGGATAAATGTGGGCGTGTCAAAAATAACACACCACATGACCAAAATGTCGCAGCTGATGTTCCCTCATAACACATGTGATTCACCTCGTTTGAGTCCACCTGAATAACCAGTTGACTCAAAGTCATTCTAAGTGGTACCCAAGGACTCTCTAACAAGACCTGATACCAAAGTCATCCAGTCGTACACCTTAGCTCAAGTCTCATAACCGCACAGTAAGACAGGAAGCACCAGGACCCTAAAGACGTGGACCTTGCTTTGCTGCAAAGGTATCAGGATCACCAAACACCTCTATTCTGTGACCTCCTAACCCCATGAGGTCTTCCCAGGAGTCTTAGAACCACAAAAGCAGAGGAGCCAGAGGCATGAACATCATTGCCGAGATCTTCACGTTCAACACTTTTACCACATACAGATCCACTTTGTCCAGAAAGTCATTGAAAGCCCGGATCTTTGTCTTGATCCAAGACAATTGCAAACTCAGAAATCGATTCATGTCTCAGCTTCTCAAGAGCTGCAGTCAGGGTATCCATTGTTTCTGTGAAGATCTCATCAACAGCCATGAAGTTGAGGTCAGTAAATGTTTGCTCACCAACAAAAGCTACTGGTTTCCACAACATGACCCAACACCCAGTCCAACACCTAGTCCAATAGCTAGTCCATGTAACCCCTAAACAGAATCAGAGTCAGAACACACCCCCTGACTAACACCACAATTCACTTTGGATCCTACAGCAAAGACAGTTAAATGGAAACGATGCCTTTGTGTTCCATCCCTCTACGATGACTGCAGGTAGCAAAGGACGTGTCCGTGCGGCTGCACCACGAGCTGCAGAAGGTGGAGGAGAAACGCACAAAGATGGAGGATGAGAATGAAAAACTGCGACAGGAACTCATCGAGGTGGAGGTGACCAAGCATGCTCTGCAGAACGAGCTCGACAAAACCAAAGAGGTAAAGGTCACATTCAGCATTTGCTTTCATCAAAGAAGACTTTGATCATGTCACAAGTTAGAAAGTCAGAAAACATCACGAAAGGTCACAATCAGTTGGACTGTAAACTACTACAGCTAAATTTTAGTCTTGGTCTCTGGTCACACTCGCTGGTTGTAGCGGAAGTTGTCGGGACTGAAAGCTTGATGATGCAGTGACCTCTGCTGGCCACTGCAGCTGATATTTTTGTTTTTTGTGTGTGTGTGGAGATACAACCCCTGGCAAAAATTATGGAATCACCGGCCTCGGAGGATGTTCATTCAGTTGTTTAATTTTGTAGAAAAAAAGCAGATCACAGACATGACACAAAACTAAAGTCATTTCAAATGGCAACTTTCTGGCTTTAAGAAACACTATAAGAAATCAAGAAAAAAAGATTGTGGCAGTCAGTAACGGTTACTTTTTTAGACCAAGCAGAGGAAAAAAATATGGAATCACTCAATTCTGAGGAAAAAATTATGGAATCACCCTGTAAATTTTCATCCCCAAAACTAACACCTGCATCATATCAGATCTGCTCGTTAGTCTGCATCTAAAAAGGAGTGAACACACCTTGGAGAGCTGTTGCACCAAGTGGACTGACATGAATCATGGCTCCAACACGAGAGATGTCAATTGAAACAAAGGAGAGGATTATCAAACTCTTAAAAGAGAGTAAATCATCACGCAATGTTGCAAACGATGTTGGTTGTTCACAGTCAGCTGTGTCTAAACTCTGGACCAAATACAAACAACATGGGAAGGTTGTTAAAGGCAAACATACTGGTAGACCAAGGAAGACATCAAAGCGTCAAGACAGAAAACTTAAAGCAATATGTCTCAAAAATCGAAAAATGTACAACAAAACAAATGAGGAACGAATGGGAGGAAACTGGAGTCAACGTCTGTGACCGAACTGTAAGAAACCGCCTAAAGGAAATGGGATTTACATACAGAAAAGCTAAACGAAAGGCATCATTAACACCTAAACAGAAAAAAACAAGGTTACAATGGGCTAAGGAAAAGCAATCGTGGACTGTGGATGACTGGATGAAAGTCATATTCAGTGATGAATCTTGAATCTGCATTGGGCAAGGTGATGATGCTGGAACTTTTGTTTGGTGCCTTTCCAATGAGATTTATAAAGATGACTGCCTGAAGAGAACATGTAAATTTCCACAGTCATTGATGATATGGGGCTGCATGTCAGGTAAAGGCACTGGGGAGATGGCTGTCATTACATCATCAATAAATGCACAAGTTTACGTTGATATTTTGGACAATTGAAAGGATGTTTGGGGATGATGAAATCATTTTTCAAGATGATAATGCATCTTGCCATAGAGCAAAAACTGCAAAAACATTCCTTGCAAAAAGACACATAGGGTCAATGTCAATGAGCAGATCTGATTTGATGCAGGTGTTAATTTGGGGGATGAAAATTTACAGGGTGATTCCATCATTTTTTCCTCAGAATTGAGTGATTCCATATTTTTTCCTCTGCTTGGTCTAAAAAAGTAACCGTTACTGATTGCCACAATCTTTTTTTCTTGATTTCTTATAGTGTTTCTTAAAGCCAGAAAGTTGCCATTTGAAATGACTTTAGTTTTGTGTCATGTCTGTGATCTGCTTTTTTTCTACAAAATTAAACAACTGAATGAACATCCTCCGAGGCCGGTGATTCCATAATTTTTGCCAGGGGTTGTAATCATCACACACAAATGGCTAAAAATTCAACTGCACCGTGAAATTATTTAGTTGAATCACAAGCGAGTAGTAGCATAATATTATTCTTTGTTCAGCTGCTCCCATTAGGGGGCGCCACAGCAGATCATCCATCTCATCTTGTCTGAATCTTCTTCTGTCACATCAGCCACATGCATCTGTAAAGCTCCTCTTTGACCTCCCTCTTCTCCCCCCTCCTTCCCTGTCTGCTCCATCCTGAGCATCCTTCTCTGTATATACCCCACATCCCAAAGTTCCATCTCAATCTCACCTCTCTCCAGACCGTCTGACAAAATCCCTAAAATCCTCATCATGAACATGAAACATCACAGCATCTTCAGAGCTTTCAGCTCCACCTCTGTTCTTTTTCTTGGCGTCACCACCTGCGGTAGCGTAACATCACTTGATGAGCACATATTAGAAGAATCTATAATGTTCATGAGCTGGCATGTGCCTCTCTAGACTGCGGATGCACTTTGCACCCTCGCAGCACGGCTGTCATGAAATAAATTAATAACTAATTAATGTATTTCCCCAAACTATTCTGACCTTATTAGAACAGCCAGTGCTGAGATTTTACACAGAATTAAGCTCCTGCTGCCTCCATTCTGGACACTCCTGGGTCACGATTGACACATAATTTGCATGTTGAAGTTAATCAAAGTAGAATTACTGTGAATTTTCTGGACAAATTCATTTGTTGATTTATTAGAGTGAATTGAAGTGAATGTGACCATGGTGGTAAATTACATGATATCTCCCTGATTACTCAATATCAAAACACTGGCATGACCACAAAACTCTGGAATGTCTGAAATCAGAAAAGAGAAACTTCACGAGTAACTGAATCCAATGTTCTCCAAAAGTCTCAGAAAAGAAGAGGAAGCAAGGACACGCAGAGGACGGAGAAGAAGGCAGCACAGACTCTGAGCGAGGTGAGAACAATCCTTCAGCCTTTACCAGAAATGAAGTCATGAATTACACATATTCATATTTTCCATCCTGAGCTCATCCTCACAGAGTTAGTTCTCATGTTCAGCACGTCGGGCTGCGACAGACGGGGATAAACCTCCATCAAGTCTGGGAGCGTGCGCTGGAACTGCGCTTCACCAACGAACTGGATGGCAACCACCCAGACAGACAAACAGCATCATTGTTCGAAAAAGTTTCCATTTGAACAAATTGTTTTGCTGGTTTCAGCTCCTGAAACCAGCAAATAGCCCTTCCCAATAAAAAGTTTATTTCACAATTCAACACTCTAAACATTTTTCGTGTTGTTTGAACTTGTACTTTTACATATTGAAACATCAGTTAGTTCAGTGTTTTTGAAAAGGGTACAAACTTTTTCAAATTCTCATTTATAATTTAAATAGAATTATTGGTGTAAATTTATGATTCTCTGCTTGAGCTTATATTTTTATTTATGCTGGTCTGGCGTAATACATCCATTTCCAAAGCCACAGCGCCACCCTCTGGTGGGTGGTTAAGGTGAAAATGCACCGAAATAGTTTTGTAAAAACTTTAGCTCTCACCTTGAACCCCCCCCCCCCCCCACCACCACCACCACGACCCTCACACACACACACACACACACACACACACACACACACACACACACACACACACACACACTCAAAAACCAATTTAAAAGCCAGAGAAAAGCTTGGTGGGGTTACACAGGAATCACCAAAATCAAAATCAGAAATTAATAAATTGGGAAATTTGACACACTGGAACAAATCAAAAAAAAATTTTTTTTTTTGGGGGGGGGGGGGGGTTCTCCCCTTGGTAAATTAATCAAATGTTAAAATTTGTGATGATTATCAAACCATCCGGTGTCAGTGCTGCTGTGGTCATTGAACAGTTGACCGTCTGTACTCCATATTTAACAAATATATAACTTGTATTTTCACTTCAGGAGGACAACGAGGACCTGAAGTGCCAGCTGGCGTTAATCAGAGAGGAAGCCGTGCTGATGAGGAAGAAGATGGCCAAAACCGACAAAGAGAAGGACCGCCTGGAGCAGGAGCTGCAGAGGTACCGCTCCTTCTACGGTGAACTGGACAGCACCCATCCTAAAGGAGAGGCCGGGGGTCCGCCCACCACCCGGGAGTCCGAGCTGAAGCTGCGCCTGCGCCTGGTGGAGGAGGAGGCCAACATCTTAGGGAGGAAAATTGTTGAGCTGGAGGTAAGAGTGAAAAACTGATCAGAGTATTAGACTGAAAGTCTGCAGGCGATCAGTGAGCCGGCTCCGCTCTTCTCCCACAGGTTGAGAACCGCGGCCTGAGAGCCGAGCTCGACGACCTCCGTGGTGAAGGAGAGGGAGCGGGGACCTCTGACGGTGAAGCGGTGGGCGGGCCCAGCGCAGGGCGGGGCCTGGCAGATGATCTGACGGAGCTCCGGCAGCAGCTACAGCTGGTCGAGGACGAGGCGGAGCTTCTGAGGAGGAACTTGACTGATGCTGAGGAGCAAAACAAGAGGGTGACCACAGAGCTGAACAAACTACGCTTCAAAGCTGGAACCCACGAGGGAGGCGCCAGGCACGGAGGCGGAGCTACAGGAGGAGCAGGGATCGATGGAGCCAAGACAGAAGCTCTGCAGGAGGAACTGAAAGCAGCGAGGCTACAGATTAATGACCTGAGTGGGAAGGTAAGAAAGCGTCCTGGTTCATCAGCACAAACACCCTAAACACAGCTGAAGACATTTTCTCAAAGCCGAGAGAACGGCTTGAGTTTAACTCCAGATAATAACTCTTCCAGTTTGGGACAGATGTGCAAAAAGTGTTAACTTCAAACCTTAAAATGTAAAAAGTAAAGACACAGGCTGTAATTCAGCTGATTTTAATGAATCTTGGAGTGATCCCAGCTGAGGGGGCGGGGCAATATAATGTGTCACAGAACCCATTTTTGTAAGATTTTGTCCAACCTGGTGTAGAAAAACTGGGCGGAGCTTTGAACTTTTGTTAGCATTGATGGGCGTGGTCCTTGGCAGAGGCATGCGGGGGGTAATGAGTAGAGGAAGTGGTGCACGCCACATAACTAGCGCCCTTCCAGTCCTCCTCCATGACAAGGTCAGTATGTCACTGTCATTTGTTTGCTCAAACATCCAAATGTGGATTCAGGATTTGATTTAGACATTTTGGATGGAAGAGCTGTGTCAGGATACAGACGTGGATTCTGGATCTTTTTGAGTTTCCTCTCTCATAGTTTGATGAGACATTTCAAGTTCAGTGTGACAACCAATAAGGTCAGATTGATGCAGATCAAGAAAAGGATCCACATCCCTCAGAGTCAGATGAATGACTTGGCTGGAGTATGCACCCATCTCGTCCTGGTAGCGTTCTGATCATATCATTTGATCACGAATGCACAAAAACAAAAATCTCACTGTCGTTGTCGGCGTGTCTCGTCTCCCTTCAGGTGATGCAGCTGCAGTACGAGAACCGCGTGCTCCTGTCCAACATGCAGCGTTATGACCTGGCCTCCCATCTGTCCCTGCGGCCCAGCCCACGAGACAGTGATGCAGAGAGCGACGCCAGCGGTGCCGCAAGCGGTCGCCGGGAAAGTGACGAGGACTCCGCCTTCTCCCGTCTCATTCCTCCACACCGCAAGCGCGAGGGCCCCGTAGGCGGGGAGAGTGACTCAGACGAGGTCAGAAACAGCAGCAGCAGCCGATGCTTGACGCTGACGCAGGGCGTATACACCCCCACCGGGCCTGAGGGCGCCGCCTCCCCTGCATGCTCAGCCATGGCTCGCTTCCTCCCCAGTGTCCAAGACAGCTTACGCGACAGGCAGCAAATGATTGACATCCGCGTGGAAGCGGAGAGGCTGGTTCGTACCATTGACCGGCTCATCGCTGACACGGCCTCCATCATCTCGGAGGCGAGGGTCTATGTCTCCAATGGCGACTTGATGTTTGGGCGGGGTGGAGAAGAGGGCGGGGAAGATGATGGGAGCAGGATCAGGGAACACGAGCTGTTATATCGCATTAACGCCCAGATGAAGACGTTCCGCAAAGAGCTGCAGGCCTTCATTGAGAGGCTGGAAGTGCACCGGCTGGAGGACGATGGGACAGACGAGCCGATGGCGGTGAGACAAACCATCTCAAAATGAGCAGGAATAAAAAAGATGTGTAATGAGCATTCTCTGTTTTCATGACTCTGTTTTCCAAACCTCTTCTTCCTGCCCAGATGTTCCAGCCCATCATTCTGCTCATCCTTATCCTCGTGTTATTCTCATCCCTCTCGTACGCCACCATCTTTAAACTAGTCTTTCTTTTTACTCTCTTCTTTGTTCTGTGATATACTCATCCCTTAATTTGCATCATCCTTTTTTTTTTTTTTTTGCTCAGTAACCCCCCCCCAATCATTTGTTGCCAAGGTTACCACATCATGAAGAAATGCTCCACAATCTAACTCCCATCCACAGATGTACAGCTCGCTTCAACACTGGACTCTACATTACCCATAATGCACTCTTGCTCCCATTAAGCCCTCAACAAGGTGAGTTAAAGGGGCGGGGGGGGGGGGGTGTGATATCAAGAATTCCAAAGAAAAACAGCACCAACATGCAGCTCCATGTTAGACATTTGGAATTATGTCCAATCATTATCAGCGCCGGCCGACAAACCATCTCGAAATATTAAAGAAAGCAAAGAGAGATAATACTTTAGAGATCCAGATCAGCACCAGGAATGAAAAAATCTTCCTGAACCCAGAAACTGTTTCGTCACAGAATTGCACTGTAAACTACTTTATTAGTGTCTCTGAAAAAATAAAATATGCAAATGATTGTAGGAGCACAACCTTCACCATCGCAAGATGAAATCACATCTTCACATTTCACATTAAATAAATCAAAGAATGACATAAAAGTGCCAAATCTGGAATGAAACAAAGTGAAAAGTAGTGAATCCTAAAGTCAATCTCAGGTTTGTATGTTGCCATAAAAAAAAGAGAAATACAGAGAACACAGGACTAAGTTACCAGGCGTAACTCCTGTTCTCTGATGCACCTGCAGTCTGAGGAGAGAAGATCAGACTCTCTGTGACTAAGAACTTCACAATGAGACCAGAACATCCCTACACGGAATTCCTGCTTTGCTCAGGAACGTGTGACAGGGAAAGTTCTGCTCACCTCATCATGGCACCAGCTGTAGCAGGATTTTGCACAATTTTAGCCATTTTTTTTAAGACATTATTTGAAGCTTTGTTTGTTTGTTTCATAAAGGCAGAGAATGGGTTCTGACAGGATTTTGGACCTGGCTCACAGAAACATCTCTAACATTTTGAGGCTCTTTCCTGGTGTTTCAACAAAACAAACTTACCCCATTTGGTGATGATGTCATAAAGATCTACAGGCTCAAGTTTAATCAGATAAGATCAAATGCAACATGAGCGAGTGAAAGGCAGCAGGATTCAGGGGAAGGTGAAATGCATTATGGAAACTGTAGCTTGCTTTAGGGGTTTTAGTGCTCACACCCCAGTGGATTAGCGGTTAGCACTGTTGCCTCACAGTGAGAAGGTCATGGGATCGAGTCCCACCTGTGGCCTTTCTGTGTGGAGTTTCCATGTTCTCCCTGTGTCTGTGTGGGTTCTGTCCGGGTGCT
This sequence comes from Thalassophryne amazonica, assembly GCF_902500255.1. Taxonomy (NCBI): domain Eukaryota; kingdom Metazoa; phylum Chordata; class Actinopteri; order Batrachoidiformes; family Batrachoididae; genus Thalassophryne; species Thalassophryne amazonica. The sequence goes on along the minus strand of NC_047123.1, from coordinate 38,146,860 downwards.
CCAGCTTCCTCCAACATCCAAAGACATACAGGTTAGATGGACTGGAAACTTTAAATTGTCTGTAAGTGTGAATGTGTTTGTTTGTCTGTATGTGATCCTGTGACAGACCGGTGTCCTGTCCAGGGTGAACCCCACCTCATGCTCTGTGACTGCTGGAATAGGCTCCAGCCCCCATGACCCAGTCTTGGAAGATTAGTGAGTGAGTGAGTGTGTGTATGTGAGTGCTTGTAGCCTGCAGAAACATTTTGCATCATACAAAATCTGACCACCTGAATGAAGCAGAGATTCACCTCAATGAAGCAGAGATTCACCTCAATGAAGCAGAGAGTCACATTAATGAAGCAGAGATTCACATAAATGAAGCAGAGATTCAAGTTAATGAAGCAGAGATTCACCTAAATGAAGCAGAGATTCACGTTAATGAAGCAGAGATTCACCTCAACGAAGCAGTCACATTAAAGAAGCAGAGAGTCACGTTATTGAAGCAGAGATTCACATAAATGAAGCAGAGATTCACGTTAATGAAGCAGAAATTCATGGCACATTTCATTGATTGCATGTTTTGAAAATGATACCATCTTTGAGATCTCATTTCTTCATGTTGTTGGAGTTCCGGTGTAAAATTTGTGCCAATTCAACATGTGGATCCCACTCAGATCTGCTGTGGTGACCCTGCGTGAAGCTGAAGGGACCTGCTTGTACCATCTTTGAGATCTCTGTCATGTGACATCCAGCTCTAAAGCTAAAAACACACACACACGTTTCATGGAGTCTTAACAGGATAAACACTGCTCTTTGTCAGTAGGTGGGGCCATTGGTACCCTGGCAGAAGTGTGCACTCTGAATGCACCTTTTAGTTCCTTGAAACACATTTCCATTTTCCAAACTCATGAATAAGATGGTGAAGGTGATTTTTATTGCAGATGACCATGTTTATCTTAAAAAGTGACTGTGCCACTCATAGAAAACAGGATTTAGTCACAAGACCAACTCTGCCCCGGCATCCGAAAGTGGAGTAGCAACAGAGAAGCCTATTGGCTGAGAGAGCTATGCAAACACTTTCTCTCTGGCCGTGTAATTATAGCCACGATGCCGGTGACGACAGTTGTTCCAAGGAGACCTCAAATGCTGGAATAAATTTGACATTATGATATGTGATCCGTGTGGGGCGCTATAAAGGCTCAGGACCCCGGCTGGAACACAGCTTGTTTACTATTTTCCTCAACGGTGATGTGTCACCGGAACAAGGAGGTCGTTTAAATCCACTCTGAGGGGTTTTACGTAACACAGAGGGGTCAAAGTGAAGAGAGGTGGAGGTCTGGAGAGGCCAGAACCCACCACGCACCGGAGCGACAGTCCACAGCGAGGATTTACACACTGACACCACTGACAACTTCATGTAGACAAACGGTAAATAAGCAGCTCTCTGTCTGTTAAAGACTCTTTATTTGGGAGGTTTTAGAGTATCGTGTATCATTCTAGTCATTTTTTATGCATGTCACTTACTGAAGTGGCCAGAAAAATAGGCACAGTCACTTGGAGTATTGGACTGTATCAAAGGTTGGTGGAATCATTTTTTGAAAACACTAAAATATGTGATATATATATATATATATATATATATATATATATATATATATATATATATCCTCACCATCAATGGTGTGTAAATTGTTAAATCTACTTCAAATTAGAGATTAATTTTGCCAAATTTGCCATTTAAATGTTGAAAGCAGTTCAGAAAAAAAGATAGGTAAGTGCTTAAAAACAGATTATTTCTAAGTTACTCAGCACATTTAACCACAAGTTTAGAATCTTTTCAAACAAATATAATTTTTGGATTTCAACACAGTGACAGTTTAAAGTTCCTTGATGAATAACTTTAGCTGTTAAATGGATTGCAACAGTCATCAGTGGTTATTATTCTGACTAAGTCTTAAATGACCATTTTATTCTGTTTGTTCCATCGATTACAGACTGTTAAATTGGACTTCTATTGAATTTGACTCTGGCTGCTGTGTGCGTTACTCAGACGTGGCAGTTTGTGTTTTTCATACTTGTTGAACTCCGCTGCTGTCATTGGTTCTGGGCACACACCTCCAGTTTACTATGCATAGTTACAAGATTATTTATATCTCCGCTGTTGCATCACAGGTAGGAGGGAATAACTAGCTGGAGCATTCGGGCACTTTCCTCTGTCTCACTTCACTTTCACTTATTAGTGTTCCACTTTCTAAATCACCGCCGTTAGAAGGCTGGCACCTGCGCTGTGGAGGTCAGATTCAGAGTCTAACCCCTGATGCCGTCATGCAACACTTTGGTCAACACGTGTCGCAATGTTGGATTTAAATACAAACTCAAATAAAGACTCTGGTTGTCAACGGACATGATTCTCTAACCGCCCCGATTCCTGGGTCCCGTGTGTTTGATATTATAGTTTTTCCAGGCCATCGATCCTTCCGTCCCTTCCTGCCGGCTTTGCAGTGACATCTGACAGGAAACCAGAGGGGAAAAAGGGAAATTGCTCTTTACAAACGCCCGTGGGCGTCCAGTGGCCTGCATCATGGCAGCCATTGGTCTGGAGCGTGGGCTGGAGCACAGCAGCCGAAGCTGGGGTCAGGAGAAGCCAGAGATGTTCGATAACTTTGATTCTGAGATGCAGGAGTGGGAGGACCAGCTACAGGACATCCAGAGAAAAATTGAAGAGGTAAGACGTCCCATTAAAATGGAGCGCACCATCCGAGGTCCTTAAAGCCACCGTTAGCTCCACCCAGAAGGTCATGCTTTCACCAGTGTCTGCTGGTTTAGTTCGATTATTTCTAGGCTTTCAATAACTCTAGGAATTTACTCTGTAAATGAGTGGGTGAATGAATAAGATTATCTTCTACTTTATTAGCACAATTATTTAAAAACAATACATTTGTCATCTTAATTGATTAAATGAAAACTGATTAGACTTTGATGCAGCACAGCAATCCAAAATGCAGGTTTATTTATCTTCTACTATAAGCAACCAGCTCCTCGTTGTGTCCCACAGCAGCCTGTACTCCAGGTTGTTGAAATGGAGCAATATCTCCACCTGGTGGATATTGACCACTCATGCCGGTACAAGAGAATTTCAACAAGTGCTCTCATTTATTATGTTACAGACCCTGTCTGTTGTTGTTGAATACTGATACCTGCTAGACGTTTCTGGGGCTGTTGCAAGGAAGAATCTTATCATCACATGCATGATGGAAATTAGGAGTATGTGCAGTTGACATTACATTTAGCTTGTCAGTGTCTTTCATTTCTGAAGTCTAGGTCTGGTCAACAGCATTATAGCCAAAGCTGCTGATTATCAGGATTAGTCAAAACTAAGGAAGTGCTTTTTTTTTTTTTTTTATGAAACTTGGTGCACCTGATGTGTTCAATCAGGATTGGAAATTTTCCTGTGCATCCTCAAAACATGGGCAAAGCCATCACTTAACCAATCATGTTGCTGAGGGACACAGTGTTCTTGACTATATCCCAGCCAATGGTGGGCAAACAAATACTTTAAACTAATTTGCTTTGTAATCTGCTTTAGGATCGAGTTTCTTATACTGTCAGTGTAAACAAATTCAACGTTTGTCTAATTTTCCTCTATTGTCATGTTGCAGTGAGGTAGACATGTTCACGCAAACCAGGTTGTAATAAATTCCTCTGGGTCTCTAAGATTCCTGACACTCCAGATGAAATTTCACTCTGACATAATGAGGTGGGACAGACACACAGTCCTCTCCTGTTTGACACCGCTGTGTGCCAATGCCACGCCAGGACGGATTTGTTTCCAGCTTATTCTCTTGCCGGTGGTGTTGGCAGCATGTTAGCTGACACGCTGCCGGCCTTGTTGGAGCTATGATACAGATAAACGCTAACGCGCTAATTAAAGTGTGATGTGCCGAACGCGCGCGCGGTGTGAAAGTGGATCCTGATGGAAGTGTTAATGTTGCAGCAGCAAACACGCAGCTACAAAGTGGAATCACACACTGATCATAAATATAGGTTTGGTTTGTGATAATTATAACACCAATTTGTCGTGTAAACATCGTTTCCAAACTTACGCTCTCTGCCCACATTAACTCGTGACATCGGAACTATGACATAATGAGCTGTAAAAAGTGACTGTGCAGGATAAATACTGGTACTCTGATTACATTGTTAGTTGTAATGTTGCAGCAAAGTCATTTTGGCTACATTGAAATTCTGTAACTGCAACATTAGAGGCCTCGAGGTCAGTTGTCTCCCATGGAAGCAAAGTTTGCCGTCTGTCAGTGTAATAGTCTGAGAGCACACGACAATGCCACACATCACCACATACATGACAGAACCAACACGGCTCCTGGATGGCAACCACCCAGGCAGACACCCAGTCCATACCCACAGCTCAAAGGTAATCCATGTCCAAGAGTCACATGGTGATGAGTCACATTCTGACAAATATTAATGAGTTACTGCCCCACAGCATAATGACAGTATTATCTGTTAGTAATCATTTAATCAGAAAAACAAATAGTTATTAGTGGTCACCAGAAAAACAACCACTTTTTCGCTTTTTCAAGAGCGATATCGTCTCCCAAATAGAAGAATTTTCAGTTTTTGTTTGTCCTCGTCACTTCAGCTGGAATCACTGTGCCCCTCTCTCCTGCTTCAGATCATTTCTCTCTGGCTGCACAGTTTGTCCAGCTCAAAACCTTCAGATCTCTGGTTACTGCTGGCATCCCCCAAGGCTCTGTCCTGAGCCCATTTATTTATTATTTACATCCTTCCCTTTGGCTACATTCTTAGGAAATGTGGTTTACATTACACCCTGTGCTACTTATCTACTCAATCAAATTCCATCTTCCTTCTTTGGTTTAAAATTAAATCCTGGTTTTACTTCAACTTTCTCAAACTCAGCTGTGCTAAAACTGATGATGCTATCTGAGCTGCTATATTCACTGAATAACTGCTTCTACTCAGGTTCAGCATCTGTCTCATCCCTGATGGTAACAGTCTCTTGAAAGGTGCGGATCAATAATGTGCATATTCTTCATCCCCATTTTTCAGCTGTACAGTGAAGTTCAAGCCCGCAAAGGAGGAAATGACATCACAACTGGAGACCAGAAAAATGGTGCCGCAACAGAGTACGGACTCGGGCACCACAGCGATGGACTTTGTGTTAAGACTCGCTCTCAACCTATTCCAGTGCCACGTCATAACCGAGTCTGCAACTGCAGCCCTGCTGGCTACAGCTACCCCATGAGCCGAGAGAATGGCGACAGTTTTTGCCACAGCAACAGCATGTCAGGGATTGGAGACTTTATCCAGGATTATTTGGGGCAAGGGAAGCAAATCAGCCCGAAGAACCATGCAGCTCGCCACGTGGTAAGCAGCAGCAAGGCCGCCCTGGTAATCATTTTAAAGTCCAACCTGTCATTCTGTTAGCATTCACAGCTCTGAGGAAGGCAGACAGGCGCACACGATATGAGTGGAAGCAGCCGCAGCATATTGATTACAGCGAGCTGGTTCCTTCAGGTCTGCTTCCAGAGACGGCGGTTAGCTGGACATACTTTCACTGCCTGTCTTTAGTGAACACGTCTCCAATGCCTGTCAGCACAGTCAAGAGTTTTCTGGCCTATTTTAAATACAGCAAAAAATACCAACATTCATTTTGACCATGACACTCTAAACTGTGATGACATCACTTCAGGAACATCGACAGTTTCTTTTAATAATTGTACAGAAACAGGAAACTGTGATTGTAAAATGTGAGGAGTGGTTGACATGTTCATGGCTCACATTTTACAATCTACTGCAGTCCCCCCCCTATTAGTGGGAGGTCCATTCTTCCATCACCTATGAACCATCAGGTGGCAGTAGAGAGAAACAACAGGAGCCAGAAGGACAGCTCACCTCAGACATCCACAAGTTGGGTTGCAACATTCTGGGACTTTCAAAGCTGGAAACTATGTGTGTAATTAACATTAATGAACTGGTAATTTGGAGTTTAGCCCATAACGGGGAACTTAAATGTAGCTTGAAAAAAACAAACAAAAAAAAAACCTAATTTAATTCAGATTAAAATGAGATTTTTTTCCCTGGAACATGCATTCTTCCACCACATGCACAGCACAGCAGAACAACTGAAGCCACACGACCGCAAACACCCTTATTGTTGTTCAATGAAACATTCAATTAATGTTCTACTTGCAAGTACAACAAATCAAAAATGTCATTAAAAATGTATTATAAATACTCATAAATAATGTGTCTGCTTATGACAAAAGGTTTATATGTGACACAGTTTGTATCAATCACCCCTAATATCCCCTTGATTCCCATATAGTCTCATGGAAAGTTTCCAACATGGAATATTGCAAATTGTAAAATAAATAAATAAATAAATTGAAAATTCTTCAATCACCTGTTACAGCAAACTGTACTTTTAAACTTGTACAGGCACAGGCTGCACTTTGACTTTTTCCTCTCTCTCTCTCTTTCTATCGTAGCACTTTAGTGACTCAGTCACACTGAGCCACGACGCGCCTGTGTACCAAGACAAGATAAAAAGAAGTGAAAAGTAAGTTGCCTGAAGCATCCTTCCTGATGTAATGTGGTACATGGACTTATGAATTTATAGAGCACTTTTCCATCTGCATCAGAAGCTCAAAGCGCTTTGCCTCACGTTCACCAATCACAAGACACACTCACACACTGATGTCAGGGTGCCGCCATACGAGGTGCTCACTACACACTGGGAGCAACTCGGGGATTAAGGACCTTAGTGGTTTTCTAGTCTGGCTGGGTTTTGAACTGAGGATCCTCTGGTCTAAAGCCCAACGCTTAACCACAAGACCGTTACCTCCCCATAGGTACATATGAACTAATACACAACACACACTTATTTTTGTGTGTTTCTCTTTTGTCTCGTTTAAATCAGGACTGGTCAAGAGCAGTTTTTGGGCACCAATGAAGAGACAGAAAACCGGAAGAACCGAACGTCTCACACGTCATATTCCCCCAACAAAGAACATACAGGTGCCAAACCTCCTCTCGGACAGAGGGATGCACCTGCTGTCCAACCTCGCTCAACCTCCCAGTCCCCAGGGACCTCCCCGGACTCTCCTGCTGTGGAGAGGAAGGTCTTCAGTCCAAGTGTCCTTGCAGACAGGAAGTGCAGCAGCCCCTCTGTTCTTAGGAAATTTGAAGCCATGCTCCAGCAAAATGAGGGCAAAACGCTCACAGAGACGGGGGTGGTGACCCTGCAGGGGCCGGCCTCCGAGCCAAAGTGCCCCATCCACAGCTGTCATCGCAGAACTGCAGGAGCCTCCCCAGTCGCCAGCAGGGCGCCCGCGTTTGTGTCCACCCAGAAATGCCAAGCAGACGCCAGTGTGTTGACAGCAGCAGCAGAGGCCAGCCAAGAATGTGGGTTCATATCAGACCTGGGTAGACAGACCCATAAGGACCAGAGAGGAAGCCACAGCACTTCTAAAGGCTCACAGCTGAGCCCACAAAAACCTCAGAGGAAATCCCAGGTGCTGGGAAGTCCGAAGGTTAGACCAAGGACGAACAGCTTGGCAGATAGAGATGCAGGACTGAGTCAAGGGGAGAGGGTCAAGAAGCCTGTGTCCCAGCTTCTGGATCCCAAAATAGACTACAGGTCCTCAAGTGGTTCTTCTGGACCTCAGAAGATTCAGAGGGGTGGGGTGCAGGCTCAGTCAGAGTTGCCAGACTGTGTCCAAGTGAGGGATGAAGGACTTATTGAGCTGCTCGATATGTTGGAGATCCAACATGAGTACAGCACCAATCCCAAGACCGCAGGACACACGACTTACAGGCAGGTGTGTACATCATATGAACACATGTCCAAACAACACACATCTGAGCCAGTGACAACACCAGGTGCAGACAGACACCGACACGTGTCCTGTAATCTCTCTTTCCAGGTGATCCCAGCTGAGGGGTGCGAAGCTAAACCGAAGAGCAGTTTCTCGCGTCCTGCACGACCAGCCAACCAACGACCACCATCCAGATGGGCAAGCCACACCCCCACAGCCAGAATCACCGCCCCACTGTACTGTCCACCAAGTCCTCTGACCCGCCCCCCCAGCCCCCGGACAAAGACCCCGAGTCCCGCTCTGAAGCGTCGGCCTCCATTTTCCTTTTCTCGTCAGACTGAGACCGTCATTATGTGACTGGTTCTAGTTACAGAATGTTTAAAAGACACCGCCCCCCAGCCCCACCCCCGGCCCCCCAGCAGGTCCCTGTGTATATAGTCCAGACTGTCCTGTTAAACAGTAAATAGAAATGTTTAATTGACCGTGTTCAACATTCTCCAGTGTTGCTGTGGCATTGTGCACAACTCATAATATCCATGTATTTCCATTCATCTCATCTGCATCTGCTCTTGAATTTCAAATTATTGTGTGTGATTCGCGCGGTAACACCAGGGACTGGGAACGTGAACGTTATGGCCGCGGTCTCGCTAAACAGCGTGGATGTGCAAGCGTGTTGATGTCGTGATTCATGTAAATGTTGTATTGTCAGTGCAAAACTCATCTTATAAAACACCAACATCATGACTGCAAGGCAATATATCTTTATTATAAAAAAAAAAAAATCGCGAACTGGGTACGATCTTTCTAAAACACACACTCACGCAGGATATTTGCTTACAAACAAGCTCAACAAGCTACATGCTAACTACCCAAGCTAGCTAGCTTGCTTGCTACCTTGGATGTGCACCCCTCCCTCACCATTTTTTTAAAAATACTTCAAGAGAATATAATTGTTATTCAGTGATGACTTACACTGCAAATGACGTTTTTGCAAGAATTTACACTCTTGTATGGCAGAATTTTGCAAAATTAGGTCATGTGACACAGCTAGCTCGTTCAATAGCCGCCTCCATTGTTAACACTGATTAGTGTTGTCACCTCTGTCGTCTAAAACCTGGTTTGATTTGGCTCTGATTATTCTGTCAACATTTATATCAAATTACTGGTGCAGGCTTCACAAACAGACTAAATCTAATCGACTGACTGCAGGAAATTACTGTAAATCAACTGAAATTCACCAAAAAATTCACTCAAACTGTGAGCTTGTATTTTCTGCTGCCAGTTTCATTAAATAAAACAAATGCTGACAAAACAAAAGTTGAATTTCTCTTCCTGCTGGTTTACTGACAGATAATCACAGCAGCAGAAATGAGTCACGTCTGGACCTCAACTGGAAAATACCACTTTTCCTCAAAACCATTTACTACACATTTAAATATTACACTTGTTTTTTTCCCCCCCAAAACTCCAGTCAAATTCATTTGGGAAGATTCTCACTTTTGGGAATATTAGGGATTCAACAAATAACTGTGAAATGCAAAAATGGAAATAATTTACATGGAGCATAAAAACCATGAGGTCTAAAAACACCGGCTGTAAATTAGAGTCACGCTGAGATGCAGAATGTTGACTGCAGATCTTCAAGCAAATAGTTGAACATTTAAAGTGATATTATTCCATTTTGTTTTTTGTTCTATGCATGTGTGAGGGAACTTGACAGGAACCGTACAGTTAGGAAAGTGTACCGTTACACCCTGAATGGATTTGCATCCCAGAAGGTCAGAGTCGCGGCCTGGTGATGTCACATCCTGCACATCATCATTCCGAGCTTCATGAAAACGCAAAGTGTTGCCAGAATATGTCAAAATGAACAAAATTAAGACCTCAGTACAATGGCACTGTCCTGGTGCGTCACGGACACCTTCCCGGACCCCCTAAGGCAGGAGTGGGCAACTTGTTCCAGAAAGGGCCAAGAGGGTGCAGGTTTTCTTCACTGACTCCACCAGGTGATGTTACTGATTAATATCACTTTGAGGAGATGGAATCAGTTAATCAGTGACATCACCTGGTGGAATCAGTGGCTGCAAAGAAAACCTGCACCCTCTTTTCCAGGGTATGGACAAGGTTTTGGGGTGTACACTCCTGACAGTGAGAATGGGGCTTAACTCTATTAACTGCACCTGCAGAGACCAACTTTTTATTTTGAAATTTTCGTATTTGCAACTAATCAAACATTTTCACCTCCAAACACAATAGCCATTTTTTTTTACTGCAGTTAATTCTGGTAATTGTTTGACACTAAATAGGACAAAGCATTTATTATTATTATTATTATTAAACTGCTGCTAAAATCTTGGTGACAGAACAACATGCTGGATTTGAGGTTCAGGAACCATACCCAAGTGTCCCCGCGTGAATTTGGACTTCAGTGTCTTTTTAAAAATGTTATTATTATTCAGATGATTATTACTGTGGCCATCTTGGAAGTAAACGCACCCTGTTTCCACGATATGAACGGATTATGTGACATCTGTGCTGCAAACATCATCTACTGCTGTCTGATGTTTCCATATGAATATATTTCAGATGTTCAAACAACTGACAAAAATTTTAATATTTGTTTTTGATGTCGTTTTCTTTGAAATAAACATCACACTGACATTAAGCTGTTTCTCTGTCATGGCACATACAGTTTGATTACTGTTGTCATATTTTAAACAAGGCTAAACGATGCATAAGATGCCACGGCAGGCAGAAATGAACAAACATTACTACAGTCTTTGGACACTTTACAAACTATATGACAAGCAATGCAATAGCTATCTATCCATCTATCCATCCTCCAGGCCTCCATTGTGCAGGGGAAGGAAAAAAAACTTCAAATCTCTAAATGGAATCAAGAAATACAAAAATGTCCTCTCACGCACAAAGAAAAAATGTGGTTCATGCCAGCAGGCTGAAAATATTCAGCCCTTTCCTCTTGTGATTGTGACAGGAGCTCTGATGATGGAGGTCTCGGAGCCCCTGGATGCCTCGGTCCCGTCACCTGACCTCTCAGTGCTATGTAACACCTCAGACGAGAATAGTAAGCATGACGTGGGATTTGGTGCCAGAAATCTTAGCTCGCTGTCCCCGTGGGTATAAATAAAATGCCAGCGCTTCCTTCTGTCTTTTATCTCACACATCACAAATACAAAGTTTCTCAGTTCCAGAAGTCCACAGTGCACAGTGTCTGGTCTCACTGTGTTGCTTGTGTTTTAAGACAAACGCAAACATTTCAATAATTAAATTTTCAACATGCAAAACCTCCAGGAGGTGATGTCAGTTAACTACAGTCAATGCAAACACCTTCACTCTCATTAATAGCAATAAATTATCACTTTTACACCTGAGATGGTCGTGGTTTCACAGCACAGAATTTAATGGTCCACCACTGAAGAAATAACTAAAGACTCCAGGCAGCACTATGAAAATATGTCAGTGGATGGACTAAAGAGAACATCACAGCATGGTCAGTCAGGACACCCTCTGATTGTGCACAAGGACACAAGTGAGGGAAGCCACCAAGACTCTCAAGACTATACTGAAGGATTTATGTAATCACAGCCACTTTGGCTAGTATCAGCGGGTGGCTGGTGGTCTGTCTGTCTGTCAGTGGTGAAAGTAGTGATTGTTTGGATTATTTCCCCAACCCAGGCTGAGTGGCACTTTTTCCTTACGGATCTTGCTGTGGAACAAATTTCCAAAGATACTGCAGTGAGCTTTTGTGCCAGGCCTGAAGGAGACAGCCTGTCTGGAACACACTGTATATACTGTCCATACATCACACGCATGAGCTGATGCTGTGGTCTTCTTGGCCATGGAGTCACGTGTAAATCTGACAGTCCTTCAGTCACCCCCTGGTCCACCTGTCCCCCCTGATCCGGCGTCCTCTAGACGTGTGACCCATCCTGACCTCTCATTCATAGACGCTTCACACTGATGCTTAGTGCATGTCAGCTGCTACCGACACACTTAAAATAGACGCTTAACTGCTGTTTTGTGTCACAAACACACAAATAGAGAGTGACAGGACCACCCAGACATGACACAAAAGAAACTACATCACTGTAACCACTTCAAAATCACATGGAGGTTTTAGCAGCTGATTTGTCACATAATCCATCACACGCTGTTTTAGTGGCTTTAATCTCTCAACTCTTTGATATGAAAACCACCACTAGTGGGCACAGATCGGCTAACAGCTAGCTTGGCAAGCTAACTATCTGCTTTTCAGCCAGCTTTGAAAACCATTAGCAAACCAATTAGCTTCAACTTAAATTATTTCCACTAAATTTAAGTGGGCTAATATTGTATTACAAGTAAAGTTTAATGGTTAAAAATATTTGTAATCCATCATGATTGTTCCTGTTGGCGCTCATACGCGCAAAGTTAACAAGCATCAGCAAGAAGGAAATCTGTTCATTAAAGTTATTTTCCATGCATTTTTTATATTTCTTATTTAACACGTTCTGTAAACAAAGTGCAAAGCTAATTTAATGTGTTTATTGAATTAAAGTGCAGCATGTAACCCTTCTTGTTATCCTCTGTTTTCATGCTTCAGCATATTAAAATATTAGCTTTTTGTGTCTGTTTTAAGGGTTTTCAGGGTCATAAAAGCTAGCAGTTAGCAGTAGCTTCGGCTCAATATTTTAGCAGATTATTAGGATGATCACAGTTAACTTTAAAGTAGCAGATTAGCCTTTTTTATGATAGTAATTTACGTTAGCTGCCGGTTAGCCGCATCATGCTACTGCTGAATTTAAACTGAAGTATGTAAACGTTATTGAAAAGATGGCAGCTAACCGGTAACTCAAGATGACTTGTGGATTAGTACAAATACTCTTTCTTCATGTTATGACTTTAAGTAGAACTTCAGAACTTTGGACGTATCTCTCGGAGGTTAAACACTTAATACCTCTCCATGTCTACATAATGTTGATTTTCATTTTTCAGTCTCCCTGTTGTCTTCTCCTGCACTCCTGCAGAACATCTAAACCATTTCCACTAAAGGGAGTGATGACAACTCAGATTACGACTTCAGGAGTCAGTCCTGGTTGGACACAGTCCTAATGTTTGACTTCTACCCCCCGGTCTTCTATCCCCACTTTATTTATCAACAACATTGGAAACCGTCTCATCTGTTGCAGGAGGTCTAAGGTCCTGGTCCAGCTCTCTACATCTTTGCCTGCCTGTCTGAACTGTCAGTGTGTCACGTCTCCACGTCCACCCACTGAAACATCCATCTCACATACTCAATGATCAACACAGCAGCAATACAAGAGGCGGATCCATCAAGGCCACCCAGTAGGGGGTCCTAACGGGCTGCAAAGGCTGTTAAACCTCTCCATTAAAATAGAATAAAGCCCAAATGTGTCGCCTTTGAAAGAGAAACCCTGAGGCTCATCTTTCAAAACAAGAACGGAATGCTCCCGTGGGATTAGCCAGTGTTGCCCGGCAGAGGTAACTATAGTGGTCTATTTATTGCCTGACGACTGACCCATTTTAATTTGGTTTCATTGGAGCATTCAGTTGGGAGTGACAACAAACATAATTCCCCTCTCTCACTCACACAGCAGTTAAACACAGCTCTGTCATTAATAAATAACATTTTCCCATTTGGCAGATTTACAACTGATGCCACACATCAATTCCAGGGTTCAAGGTTCAAACATCCAGTCGTGGCAACCTCTCTGTGACAAGCAAGACCATCTTTTTTATTGAGTTTCGGATATTATGGTGGATGCAGTGAAAGTCTGCATCCAGGGTTGGTCTAGAGTACACATATTATACACTATTGTGTACTATTGTACACATAGTATACAGTAGTGTTCAGAATAATAGTAGTGCTATGTGACTAAAAAGATTAATCCAGGTTTTGAGTATATTTCTTATTGTTACATGGGAAACAAGGTACCAGTAGATTCAGTAGATTCTCACAAATCCAACAAGACCAAGCATTCATGATATGCACACTCTTAAGGCTATGAAATTGGGCTATTAGTAAAAAAAAAGTAGAAAAGGGGGTGTTCACAATGATAGTAGTGTGGCATTCAGTCAGTGAGTTTGTCAATTTTGCGGAACAAACAGGTGTGAATCAGGTGTCCCCTATTTAAGGATGAAGCCAGCACCTGTTGAACATGCATTTCTATTTGAAAGCCTGAGGAAAATAAGACGTTCAAGACATTGTTCAGAAGAACAGCGCAGTTTGATTAAAAAGTTGATTGGAGAGGGGAAAATTTATACACAGGTGCAAAAAATTATAGGCTGTTCATCTACAATGATCTCCAATGCTTTAAAATGGACAAAAAAAAAAAGAGAGAGACGCGTGGAAGAAAATGGAAAACAACCATCAAAATGGATAGAAGAATAACCAGAATGGCAAAGCCTCACCCATTGATCAGCTCCAGGATGATCAAAGACAGTCTGGAGTTACCTGTAAGTGCTGTGACAGATAGAAGACACCTGTGTGAAGCTAATTTATTTGCAAGAATCCCCCACAAAGTCCCTCTGTTAAATAAAAGACATGTGCAGAAGAGGTTACAATTTGCCAAAGAACACATCAACTGGCCTAAAGAGAAATGGAGGAATATTTTGTGGACTGATGAGAGTAAAATTGTTCTTTTTGGGTCCAAGGGCCCCAGACAGTTTGTGAGACAACCCCCAAACTCTGAATTCAAGCCACAGTTCACAGTGAAGACAGTGAAGCATGGTGGTGCAAGCATCATGATATGGGCATGTTTCTCCTACTATGGTGTTGGGCCTATATATCGCATACCAGGTATCATGGATCAGTTTGGATATGTCAAAATACTTGAAGAGGTCATGTTGCCTTATGCTGAAGAGGACATGCCCTTGAAATGGGTGTTTCAACAAGACAATGACCCCAAGTACACTAGTAGACAAGCAAAATCTTGGTTCCAAACCAACAAAATTAATGCCTTGCAGATGTGAATTCGCAGATCTGGATTTTAAATCATGAAATTTGTAAATGGAAAAATGACTTGTTATGCCCAGGTTCTCCTCCTTTTAATGAACAGACTGTGGTTACTTGTTTCAGAAGAACCAAGGCCAAAAAAAGTCCGGGACCAGACAATATCTGCAGCTGTTTATTATCCTTTTGTGCAGAACAATTAGGCCCAGTCTTTTTTGATATATTTCAAAGGTCAGTCAACGAACAGAGGGTTCCTAATGTTTGGAAACAAAGCACAATAATCCCTGTGGCCAAAACCAAATCCCCCAAGGTCTTCAATGATTTTAGACCTGAGGCTCTTACTTCATTAGCAATGAAGTCTTTTGAAAAATTGATGAAGAATGAACTTCTTTCCCAGATGGAGTATTTACTCGATCCTCTTCAGTTTGCTTATAGGGCTGATCGATTCGTGGAGGATGCTACTGCCACCCTCTTAAATTTGGTCCTGAAGCATTTAGAAAGTCCTATGGCACATGCACGTCTTTTTTTTTAGACATTTCTTCTGCTTTTAACACTATCCAACCACATATTTTAATAAATAAGCCTGTTAAGGATTTTAAACTGGATTTTACTATGGTAGGTTGGATTTTGAACTTTTTAACAGGGAGATCTCAGTGAGTGAGGGTTTCTGATGTTTTATATTCCTCAACAGGCTCACCACAGGGTTGTGTGCTGTCCCCTCTCTTGTATATTTTGTATACAAATGACTGCCGCAGCCACTATAAGAATCGCCATATATTAAAATTTGCAGATGATTCTGTTATAATCAGTCTCCTGCATGGTGATGAAAGGGAACATGGCCCTGTCGTGGCAGATATGGTTCAGTGGTGTGACGACTCATTCTTGTAGCTGAACGTTAAGACAAAAGATATGGTTATTGACTTTCAGAAACGGATGTCTTCACCCAAAACCACCAAGGGCCAACAGGTGGAGCATGTGGACAACTATAAATACTTGGGAACGCTGATTGATAGCAACTTGAACTTTAATGACAATGAAAACATGCTGTATAAGAAGGATCAGCAGCATCTGTTTTGTCTTCATAAGTTGTCATATTTTCAAGTGGACAGGACAATAATGACCGTATTTTATAAATCTCGTGTTGAATCGGTTTTAACTTTTTCGATGATGTGCTGGTATGGAAACCTCAGCATTAAAGCAAGGAAGCCACTTCACAACATTGTAGAATTGTACAGCAAGCTTTTGGGGGCCCAGCAGACCTCACTGTCTGACTTGTTTTCCAGACAGGTGAGGAAGAAGGCTCAGAGAATTTTATCTGATCTGGCCCACCCTCTCCATGGTGAATTTTGTTATTTTCCATCTGGAGCGAGGCTTAGGTTTCCTACAGTGAGGAGTAACAGATATAAGCATTCCTTTGTACCTGTGGCTATCTCTGTTCTGAATGCTGACCAGAGGAGAGAAGCAGGTACTTAGGGTTGATGGCAAATCGTGTTAGGTAACTCGGTTCCATTTCCATCGATCCAGGTCTGTACTGTGTCCCCCTTGTGTACTGAATGTTTGGTGTGTTTTGCTTTTCTTTTCTTTTTATTCTGTGCTTTTCTGTATACCCATTGCTGTACAGCTCGTTGCTCCTTTGGAGACATTGAATAAATAAAGTGAAAGTGAAGAAATCATGAAAAACTGTGGTTATACAACTAAATACTAGTTTAGTGATTCACAGGATTGCTAAAAAAGCAGTTTGAACATAATAGTTTTGAGTTTGTAGCGTCAACAGCAGATGCTACTATTATTGTGAACACCCCCTTTTCTACTTTTTTTTTTAACTAACAGCCCAATTTCATAGCCTTAGGAGTGTGCATATCATGAATGCTTGGTCTTGTTGGATTTGTGAGAATCTACTGGTACCTTGTTTCCCATGTAACAATAAGAAATATACTCAAAACCTGGATTAATATTTTTAGTCACATAGCACTACTATTATTCTGAACACTACTGTATGTGTTAAACTGATTCCAGAAAGGGCCAAGAGGGTGCAGGTTTTCCTTGTAACCACCAACTCCACCAGGTGATTTCACTAATTCACATCACTTTGAGCAGATGGGATGAGTTCATCAGTGAAATCACCTGGTGGAGTTGGTGGTTACAAGGAAAACCTGCACCCTCTTGGCCCTTTCTGGAATCAGTTTGAAGCCTAGAGACAGACACCCCTGTGTGATCCAGGACCCTCAGAGTGTGAGGCTGACCCATCATTCCAGTTGTCACAGCAGGTCTTGGATAATGTTGCTGCTGTCAATGATTTTGCTGAGCGAGAAGTTGCACTTATCCAGGATTACAGTCAGATCCTAACCAAGGATGAACACTACTATTGCTGGTTTGTGCTAATATGCTCAATCATTGCAATTTCTACACTGCGTGTGGCAGTGGATATAGTTGTACTGAAATATAATTTTGCACAAAACATTTTCTCATCAAGATGGACAATTTTGTCAAGAAGCACCTTAAGAATGTCACATTTTTATTTTTGGAATACTGTAGAGGACCACCCTACGGAGGACTGACATCCCATCCAGCAACATTTGTAGTCTCGCATATGCACTTCAAGCTGTATCCAGACACCAACAGGCTGGATGGGTCTTAGTGCCCATATAGAGGTTTAACTACCGGGATTACACACAGACACAAATGCAAAAAGTAAAAATACAACACTTACACCAGCTTTTAGTTACAAACATTTCTATGCACTGTTCCATGAAACCGACCACTAAGCAGCTCTTTATCGTACAAATGTAACAGAATGCAAGTCAGTTTCTGGATTTGGACGTGTTGACTGCATAAACTTAAAAGTTAAAGAAGCGGAGTGACGACATGATGCTTTACCATTAACTGTTCAGTAGCAGCAGGCTGACTGATGCCTGCCATCTGATAGGCTCTAATGGCGTGAGCTTGATGATGGCTGTAGGAGTGAGGTCACCGATGGCTCCTGCAGGACTGAGATACCTCGTCTGTGAATGTTGGTATTACCAATAAACACTACTGTTTCATATATATATATGCACAGAGATATTTTAGTGGTGACAGACCTGCACATGTGAGGTAGTGTTTAAATTTTACTTTAGACTCCAGATAGTAAAATCTAAAGACAAACTGGGAGCACTCGAGGACTTTGCACCATCTGGAGCTTTATGATCAAAAGGTCAAATCCCCCCCCCCCCCCCCCCCCCCCCCATTCGATGGAACTCATTGGGACAATGTGAGGGAACATCGCTGTTGAACCACAAACTGACAAAATCAACCGGTAGTCTTTTCTCACGTCAGACGATGCACAATCAGGGTTTGGCACGAGTTCCACTTTGTTCCCTCTGGGGTTGGGAGTGTATAGTTTTGATTTCTTGGAGAAATTAGATGCTTTTCAGCCAAATTTGACTCTGCATATAACTTTGCCGTTTAGCAGGGTTGCCACAAAATGTGTGGCATGGTGGATTTTACAAAAACTCTCCATTTTAGTGTTTAATGGCATCCAGATACAGATTCTGAATTCTTCCTTTCAATGAGACCCCCCCCCCCCCCCCCAAAAAAACATTGCTAACTTTTCCAGAAAGACACTCATTGGAAATTGAGATTTCATGCAACTCTGAGTTAAAGATGGAGATCAGATGCAGCGAAACCAATGTTTCATTCATGAAGCTGCTGCAGAACAAATACCCAAACATCCAAGGAGTTTTCAGCCTCAGCAGAACCATGAATTCAGCGCTGTCATATCATAAACAATGTAGGGGGAAAATTAATAAAATCATCACTAGTGAATTAATTCTTTCACATTTTATTCAGAAAACACAAACTGAGCAACTTGTCAAACAGACAGGCAACAGAAATTAGAAGTGTGCGACAACAACTGAAGCTTTTTCTGGTCCAGTCAGCCTACACACAGGCTCCCAAAAAACAAACAACTACACCCTCTCATCTCTCCACCCATTTCACATTTACAAACTCAATTCATCAAATTATTCTGTGTGGATTACGAACTATTAAAATAAAGTCTAAATCAGCAAAATTTTAAACTAGTAATTCATAAAAATCACTCAAGAGGTGAAAAATTGTATTTGACAGGGGTGGGCGGGGGGGGATTGTCATTTTTAATTCTGATTTGATAATTTGCTCATTCTCACAACGTGAAAACATTTATTTGTGTAGTTTCCACAAATTGAAATCTCTCAAATGCCTTATAGAGGCTGTAGATTTATAAAATTAGAAACAGCTCATCACCAGGGATCAACACACACACACACACGACTGGTCCTGAATACATATTAAGGAAAACTGACATCAAAGACCAGTTGTGAGATTAAAACTTTAAACATGTTAAACAGAGTTGTTAGCAGGACAAAGTATTACACAAACCTTTAATGTTAACGAGTGTATTACCAGATTACTCGTTCATTTTCTGGACTCATTCCAGTTAAGGGTCTGGAGGCGGTGCACACGGTGGACAGGACACCAGTCCGGAGCACCCACAGGGAATCCACACGAACACGAGAGAGAACATGCAAACTCCACACAGAAAGGACCAGGCAGGAAATGACCTCAACCTTCTTACTAAAGTACAAATTGGTCAAAGTCTGATGATTCAGTAAAAATATATACAATGTTTTTTTTAAATATCCCACCATGGAGCAGACGAGAACCAGTCGACTCCAGTCTGCCTGTGAAGCTCGTTCCCAGAAGCTGCTCAGAGGACATTTTATTTTGTGCTGAACCTGCCTGTTGACCATTGTGACAATTTGAATAGATGAAATTCTGCCAACTTTACAGCTACAAAAGCACAATTGTTTGCTCTTTAGTATCTCAGCAGCCCTTTCCTTCCTTCACATTTGGTCTGATGTTAGTGCCACATCTGGCGGGATGTGCTATGTTGAATGATGATAAAGTTTAGGGGCACCAAATATTCAAATTTTATACTTTAAAATTTAGATGTGGGCATTTACTGCCCCCTAGAGGGCATATGCCCATCACATTCAATTAGTATTTTTTCTTGGAGATTCAACATGCTTAAATATAAAAATAGCTGAAAACATTTAAGACATTTGGGAAAACAGATGATTTTTCATGCCATGAGAGCCTTGAGTTTTCAAACGGTCACACTTCTGTAATGGTGCACTGTCCATCTGGACTACGGGAGCACAGGCTGAGCACTGAGCTGGAGGCCCCGCCCCTCTGAGGCATCCTGGTTGGCTCACTTTCCTCCAGGTTCCTTCTTCTTTGGTGTGGCATCAGTTCTGCTCTTCCTCTCTCTGGCTCTTGGTTTTCACCGTCACTCTCACTGCTAATGGACTCATGTGTCTGATTGTTCCGCTGATGGTCTCCATCCAGCTCTTCCTCCTCTGGCTGGCTGATTAGGAGCTGGGAGAGCGACTCCTCCAGTGTTGGCTGAAGACTGGGGAGATGGTGACCAAGAACTGTTTGAGGTCTATGAGGAGGAAGAGGCTGCAGCTGGGCTGCAGTGTCCAACCCATCGGCTGAACTCACACGATCTGCTGCTCTGGTAACAACAGGCAAAACAGGTTCAGGGTCCAACCTCAGTCCTGCAACGCCTTTCTTGGGGATATCAACTAGGTCCCTCTTTATCTTGCGTCTACGTCCATGCTCATTGCGGCGGTACTGAACCATGTTCTCCAGATCAGCCACATACAGAAACCCAGCAATCAGCATCTCCGTGCTCTTCCTCCCATTAGCAAAAGCCTCCTCCAGCTCACAACTGGTCCTCTCGTCATACTGCCACCAGCCATTGCGACCCTCATAGTACCACACAGAGTCGCCCCTGGTCCCTCCACTTCGGCTCATCCCTGCAGCTGCTGCTTTCAACTCCTCAGGTGAAATCAAAACCGGCTTCTCCAGGAAGTCCTCAGGGAAGTCTTGGCGGCAGAGAGCACAGCGCTTGCTGTGCCAGGATGCACCTTTCACACACAGAAAGCAGAAGACATGGCAGCATGGCAGACGTACGGGATGCACGCAGCTCTGCAGGCAGATTGCACACTCCTGATTGGTGGAGGAGATGGAAGAATCAGCTGCACAACTATCTACTACTTCCTTTATCAGCTTAGAGGGTGACAGGTGTTTTACAGAACAGTCGACATCGCCACAGTCTGCCATGCTACAGAAAAAAAAAAGAGAAAAGTAGCATACAAATACTAAACTGATCCAATTCCAACAAATTCAAGATTTAAAGCCAATATAATACAGTAGAAATTCATATCAAATCATTTTCCTCGATTCTGACAGCGAGTTTCACCAAAATACAGATATTAAAGTTGTGACATACAAGATTGTGGCATTTGTTGTTTTAGTCATTGTAATCATTAATTGGCTTATTTTTTGTTGTACAAATCCCACATTATTACCACCACAGGAGAAATGTACTCGTTAATGTGTGGATTAAGAAAATAAGTGGCTACATTTTAATGAGTAATCTGTTTCTGGCACCACACCTGTTCAAGGTTAACAGGTTTTGGAAGCAGGCTGCTTCATTAGAAATTTCAGCAAATATCTACCAGCAAAACAAATAAACCAAAAACACTACCTTAATTTTCTAGTCACCTATAGTTACTGCTGTGTCATTCTGAGGTGTTCAAACATACAAATTATAGCCTTTTTAGCATGATTTAGCTGCTTGTCAGAATAAAGCAAGTTAACCCGACAGCTAAAATGTTGTCTTACGTCTTTAAATTAACAGTATAAAATTTTATTTTACTTACAATATTTCTGTGACGTGTGTCTTTATTAAGAGCTAGGTTTAGCTCAAATATTGTAAAAATTCAAGTTACCGTTACCCTAGCTAGAGGCTAACTAGCCAGCCGCTACAACATTTAGCATTGCAGTCATAAATGAAAGTAAACGCTTTACATTTCCTCACCTGGACATCAGGACGAACTTTTAGGCCCTTCGACAGAAGTTGAAACGCTGGCGTTCGTTATAAACCTGCATTTATATTTAGATATCTGTAAGTAAGCGACTGCGTTACCTGTTCGAACAGCCAAGCCCAGCTCGCGTGTCGCTGATCAGGAGTCAGTTTACAACTCTCATTACGGTACAGTCTATGCATAGAACTCACCGACCGCCGCTGATCCAGGATCTGTTTTCTTTGCAAGTGGAGTCTTCTTCGTCTTTTTTCATTCGAAGCTGTCAGAGAATTGTGCTCCAACACCGCCAGTGTTTACATGGAACGTTTAGGTATCATCTAAATAAATAAATAAAAAGTAAAAAAAAAACATGCATTTTGGCCATTTTTTTTTAGCACTTCTATTGACACCTCCACTTGTTTAATTTGATAGCTTTGATAAGTCCAGAACTGTAACTAAACTGGTTTAAATTGCTTTTAGAACCATAATGTAACCTGCTTGAAATGTTCTGGAACTGAAGTGAAAGTGGTCTGAGTTGGTTCAAAAACTTTGGCGCCAGGATTGGATTTTTTATTCTCTCTCACAACGAATACTCGTCTTCTTTTTGTACATCATTTTTATTATTTTTACTTTGGTCATGTTTGTGGCACTGAATGCAGCACTGTGCTCCAATATTCTGTAGTTCATGGGTTCCGTGTCTTGCTCATGGGCTTGTCAGCAGTTAGCCACACTTAGGGATTTTTTTTGATTAGTGGACCACCCACTATACCACTAAAGCTCTAAAATTCTAAACCAAATCTTGTTAAATTTAACATAACCTGATTTAAAGTGTTTTACTGTTTTTTTTTTAATATAGACATTGATTTTTTTGTTATTATTTTTAACCATTGTTTGGTAGAATAAATAATTTTTCTATACCTCCTCCAATTAAAGGTGGGGGGGGGGGGGTAATTTGTCCCAGTGACATAATGAAAATAATGTTTGGTTGCAGTTTTACAAACTGATTCCAGGAAAAGTTTCTTGTATTTCTGTTTTGGTCTGTTTTGGAGGCGTGTGTGGATGCAGATCCAGAATGTTCCCAAAACGTGATAATGTACGTGGGAAAACTAAAACACCAACTGTCTGGAGGAATGAAGCCTTCAGCATTTAGCCTTTTAATAATACAGCCATTTATCAAGAAAATGTTATTCTAGTTTAAGATGCTTTCAAACACGTTTTAAACAGGTTTTCACAATAATTAATCTGGCTAAAAATTTGAGATGGCCTGTTCTGACTCTTTTATTTTATATACATTTTTACCCTTTAAGTGATACCAATTAGTGGTAAAATGAAAGTGTGGTGATTTACATCAATAAATTTAGAAATGAATTAAAAATTATTGTTGTTTGTCTCCTTGGAGTTTTGAAAAATCTGCTTTTTTTTTTTTTTTTTTACTATTATTAACATTTTAAAGATTAAAATGAATGATTCCACCAGAAAAAGACTCACTCAAAGCAGGCAAATTTGAAAAACAATTAATATTTAATTTAAAAATAATAATAATAATAAATCCATTTTTAGAACTCTAATTATGTCAATAAAGTTTCCAAAATTGTATTTTTTGACTGGAATACAAAGCTTAAAATGCCCAATTTGTGTAGAGAGAAAGCGAAACAAATAAATCAAAGACAGAATCAAAGTGGAGCTGAAAATTCAAATTATGAACAAGGACAAAAGAAGAAATGAATACTTTATCTTTCTGGCAGAGAGTGAGTGATATGAAAGAATAACTACTAAGAAAACTGGTGAGAATTTACCGGATTTTTAAATAGAAGACAAACAACCCCCCAAAGCAAAAAAAAAAAAAAAGTGGCGTTGCTGGTGACAATACAGGTCATCATCTTCATCCTCGTGCTTTTTTCAGCATTTTCTACAAATAAAAGAAAACTGAGTAAGACACTCTTTAAAGGCAATAAATAATTTAAAGTGATAAATAATCTGTGGCTAAGGAATAATCATGTTGCACTGTCAGCCTGCATGATTTTGTCATGAATAAATCATCTTCACGCACTGCGCCATTGTGATCTGGGTGAACCTCGAAAGTGCAGGTTTTTGTTTTATTGACAGTCAATGTGCAGTGACTCTGGTGCTGCTGAATGGTCTGAAGTAACTCCACGTATAACGGACAGTTTTAAAAAAGTTTCCAACTCTTTCTAACCCAGACCTGAGCCAGCTCGCACCTGGAGCACCGAGGCCTTGGTGGCTTTTAAGAAATATTTCTCCATTTTTATCCAAATATTTTACATGGGATATGCTGGGACATGTCAAAAATATTTTACCAGATTTATATTTTAAAAAAAAGAAATTTAATTAGTTAAATTACTACTTTTTGGCTTGTCAAATGTTTCCATTTCTCAATGATTATTGAAGAAAAATAAAATCACCTGAAGTATTAAATATATATATATATATATTTTTAATCACTGTAGGAGAATCTGGGTAACAGTGTGTCATGAAGGGTCAAGTAAAGGAGGTCATTCACCTCAGGCAGGTGGATTTAGTGATGATGGAAGCAAGAAAAACCTGTTCTCACTTCCCTTCATGGCACCCTGGATCACTGTAAAAGAATTACATTTTTTAAATCAACGTAGAGAATTTAATATTTTACTTTGTCAATTGCTGTTGAAGGATTATTTTTAAATTAATCATTGCAGAAGGATTAAAAAAATATTTTTTGATCATCAGTGATTTTATCTGATTTGTCTTCAACAATCATCAAGCAATGGAAACATTTCCCCAAAAAAACTCATTTTAGTAATAAAATAAAATAATGAGCTGCTGCTCCCGCGACCCGACTCCAGATAAAGCGGAAGAAAATGGATGGATGGTGTGTATATGTATATATATATATATAAATTGTGTAAATTGTTTGTGACATCTCTCAGCATTGTATGCCTTATAGTTTGCTAAAAATGGAGAAATATTTATTTTTAATTAAAAAAGCATTTTAATTAATGTAAAAGGAAAGTTATTGTGCATTCATGAAATAATCAAATATTTCTTCCCAAAAGTTTTTTTTAATCACTGTAGGTTGATTAAAAAAATTTTAATCATTGTAGAAGGATTAAATATTTATTTTTAATCACTGTAGGATTACATTTTTTTGTAATAATTGTAGGATTCAATATTTTAAATATTTAATCCTTGTGGGATGATTTAAGAATCAAATGTCTTCACAATTTTTTTAATCACCATCGAAATACATTTTTAAATCATTATAGAATAATTAAATAAGAATATAATTTTTCTTCGAATACATATATATATATATATATATATATATATATATATATTCGAAGAAAAATTATATGATGATGATTTTTTTTTAGAGTCAAACCTTGCCAACTGCTCGGACGTGATGAGCTTTGATAATCGCTGTTTTCTCTTCAAACGCTTTCCCTCTCGCCTCCTCCGCCAAACTGTTTAAGAACAAAACTGCAGCCAATTCCACCTGAAACACGAAGAATGCGAATTAAAACTTCACGTTTTATTTTCTTTTTATCAAGTTTGTTTTGAATAAAAACAAAAAACTGACCATCGCCTCGGACGCAGCAGCCACATTGACGTCACTCGTCGTTTTCCTCTTTATGACGTATCTCAGTTTCGGCGCTTTGTTTATCATTTTGTATTAGTTTGTTAAGGAAAAATAACCAAACAAACGCACTTTTATCTTTTCAAATCCCGCTTCGTTTACTTCCGCGCACCTCATTCCTTTCTTCTTCCTCCTTTATTATTCTTAAACATCAACGTAAATGTTCATTACTGCCACCATCTGGCTGAGTATGCGACTCAGCACCAATGAACATGAATATATATATATATATATATATATATATATGAGTGTGTGTGTTAAAAATTGAAAAGAAAAGTCAGTAGCATCGAGCTTATTTATGATTCATCACGTTGTATATTAGAATTTACTACACTTGAAAAATGGTTTCACTAGTTTTTCTTCTTCGGTTATTTATTATATTTTACTTAAATTTCACTCTTTAAATTGTTTTAATTGTTTGTCAAGCGAAAACAAAGACAAGGCACTGATGGTTTTTTTTTTTAAAAACTTCTTTACAATCTTGAAGTTGACAAAAAATAAACCCAAGGAATTCTAACATAAACGTGTTTGTGCTGCCCTCTAACGGCTAGACCTTTTTATTACATTGGCAAACGCCTGGAAAAAAAAAAAAAAAACCCAAACAAACCTTCTTCCGGGTCAGGGGTCAGTAATGGCGACCATAGAAAGAATGACAAATATTTTCCAGTTTATGAAACTTATCGGACAACTTAAAGTAAGAAAAGTTATAAATTCGCAGCGGTTTAATGAAGGATAAAGTTCAGTTTGATTCTTTTGATCTACGACTTTTTTCCTGCTAAATTAACAGTTATAATGTAACTAATGATTGTCGCCATTATCTAAAGACATTTAATTAAATGAATGATTTCATGTTTGATCATCATTTAAAACCTGCTTGTGAAATGTAGTTAATTTCAAACAACTGTGTATTTTTCACTGGCTTATAGCATTTAAATCCCGCTCAAAATCCCCAAAAATCTATTTTTATAAAGTGTTTAATTAAAGATAGTTAAAGTCGATTAAAATCAGTTTGAACATGTTTTTCGAATTTAAAGCTTGATTTTTGGTGAAGAGAGGATTAAAATTGGACATTTTATTGTGATGTTGCCGTAAATGTCCTGATGGTGAAGCAGGGTCAGATCCTGGACCGTTGGTCTGTCTGTGGTTCCGCAGAGAATCCCTCGGACCGGCTGGGTTTACAGGCAGGTGAAGCGTCCAGAGAGCGTGGCCGATCACATGTACCGCATGGCCCTGATGGCCCTGACCGTCCCGGATCCCACAGTGGACAGAGACAGGTGGGTCCAAGTCAAGTCCAAAGGTCACAGTCAGGCACTTTGTGTGAACTGAAACCGTCTGTTTTTAGGTGCATAAAACTGGCTCTGGTTCATGACATGGCGGAGTGCATTGTGGGAGATATCGCTCCATCAGATAACATCAGTAAAGAAGAGAAACACAGACGAGAAGAGGCGAGTGAACACATTTTCTGTCTCTTAGAGATGGTCTCTGCTCAGCTCTGGCTTCTAAGGTCAAAGGTCAGCACCTCTCTAACCACAGTTGCAGTTGAATGTAACACCTTCAAAGTGGTCACGTGTCTTGGTGGCTTCCTCACCTTGTGCGTGCCTTTTGTTTGTTATTTGAGGACAGCTTGCTCATATCTATACTAAGAGACGTGTGTGTGTTGAAATCCAGTGGCTTTTAGGAATATCCTCCCATCGATATCTTGACTCGTCTAAAGTGATGTTTTAAGTGCCTCATGTCAAAGTTATAAAATCCTTTATATTATTCATAAAATTTAGATCTTGGCGAGCATTGGTACCCAATGTGTGGTCCGTGGCCCACATTGGGTCCACTCCCTATGTTTTGGGCCATTTGTAGGTGAAATAGGAGCATTTTTATTATTTTGATATTTAGGTTTGTTTTTGTTGTTGTTCTATTCAGAAATTTATTTTTAGAAAATAATTTTCATTTGATGTCCTTAAAAATGTAAATGTCCAAACAGGTGTGACTTTTTGTTTTTCATAATTTTTGTGGTTTGTGTCTGTCAGGAAGCGATGAGACATCTCACAGGTCTGCTATCAGAGGGACTCAAACAGGAGATTTATGGACTGTGGCAGGTGTCAACCCACCTCAGACTGTCTGTGTCTCTCTCTCTCTCTCTCTCTCTCTCTCTCACACACACACACACACACACACACACACACACACACACACACACACACACACACACACACACACACACACACACACACACACACACACACACACACACACACACACACACACTTAGAGATGACATCATCATGTTTAATTACTCTGTTTTTTTTTTTTTTTACATTTGTCTTGTTGTGTGCAGGAATATGAAGACCAGAACAGTGCTGAGGCCAAGCTGGTGAAGCAGTTGGACCTGCTGGAGATGATCCTGCAGGCTCATGAGTACGAACAGCTGGAGGGAACACCTGGTCGGCTGCAGGAGTTCTTCGACTCCGCCAGTGGTGAGTCTACAATCGGCCGCTCACTTTTACTTTCATATTCTTTTGTTTTCTCAAGGTTCTTTGCTGAGGGGTTGAGAAGATGATTGACGTTTTTGTTTTTTTAACATCTCATCAGGTCGTCTCCACCATCCACACGTGCTTCAGTTTGTCAGCTGTCTGAACGAAGAGCGAGGAAATCACATGACCGAAACTGCTGGAGCAAAGGACTCTGGGAACTCTGACTCTTAGAGTCAAAAAGCTGATGTGCAGTTACATGACCTCACAGGATGTGAACACACTGGTTTCACGTTTGAGACTTTTACTGAAGATGATGATGACAGTTCAGTTTTTTGTTGCCACTGTATTGATAAAAACTTTGGACACTGTTTTGTTGCAGTTTAATCATTTGAACAAAAGCAGGTTGAATGTGGAGTAACAGTCAAACATTTGTTTTTTCCCCTCAATAATCCAAACAAACATTCTCTTTATTTCTTTCTAGTTATAAATATTAGAAATGACATGTTCAAATCTATGACCCTGTTTCAGACGTGTGTCGAGGATCTGATCAAACCTGTTTACATATTAGATGGCATTCTGTTGTTTTGAAATGTTTCCAAATGTTGTGAAAATGTTGATTTTTTTTATTTAAGCTTATTTTTCAGCAGAGAGCTGAAATTAAAGTGACTGACTGACTGTTCAAACATTTCTAAAACACATCTTGGACTTTGAGTGTGCTCAGAACAGATGAAACCTGGATGTTGATGTTGCAATAGATTAAAAAAAAATAAAACATTTGCCACCGTATACGTGAGGTAGCATATAGTAAGCTAATAGGTCCACCTGAGAAAAACTATCAAAATTAGTATAACAAGGTAAATGTCTGTTGTAACAAACTGTCCATTTAGTTTAAGCGTCAACAGTCATACACAAACAGATGCTGGTTACATGCTAGCTAGCAAATGTAGCCAACATGGAAACCACCAAGCTAGCTAACCTTAGCTTCCCAGATATGTTGATACATTTGTATTACGAAACACTGTCTTACCACAATGGATCTCATTCTGGAACGGTTTACTTTGGTAGAACAGGATGTTCCACATTCAGAATATGTGGCACAGCGAGATAGCATGATAGCTCCACCTTGCTAACAGTTTACTTTCATTGCTTTAAAATTTGACAGTATTATTAAGCATCAGATCAAATTCCCATGTTCATTTAGAAAAATGATGTGAAATGTCAATGGATTATGAAGGCAAATATTTTTGCCTCGCTGAGCAAACTAAGGCGCTTGTGCTAACGATAGCGAGTTCAGTCATTAAGTTGGCTCCAGATGATTACTCCGAGTTTAGAAAAAGTCTTTAGACCGACATCTTCCTGGACAACAGATGTATTACAGAACAATAATGTAAAATATATTTAAAATCAATCACAATGTGTAACTACCCAAAGTCTCACTTTTGTTATAAATAGTGGGATAAAATTCAACCTTGAGCTATCAAGTGCAATATCGCCGCTTCCATCTACAAAGAAAATACTGGAGTTTGGGTTTTACAGACTCCATTAGTCCAAGACGTGAGCCGCCATGGTGGTGGCGGAAACCAGGTTTTGGAATTAGCTCGTTTGGCTAAAACGGGCTCTGATTGGGAACTTGCTCGTCTGTGAGTAAATGTGTAAGGTTTTTACGTTTAACTGAAAACAGAGTAACAATAAAAAGAGTTTTCATGAAATATGAGCTCAGCTTCTGAGAAAGTAACAATTTCCAAAGTTGGTTTTATAAAAAAGAAAGTTAAACATTGTAGAGGACACATGGTTGGACACAAGGTGCTTTTGGTTTTGTGGTGGTGACCTACAAATCCAGACGTCATTGTGCGTTTTGATTTTAAGGTCCATCTGCTGAGTTTGGTCCAAAGTCATATGGGGTCAACTCTCTATTTTGGGTTTGGTATTTAAGTGGAGGAAAGTGTTTCCTGGGATGTGTTGGAGAACTTTCCTGTCCGAGCCACCCATCGTAAAACCAGGAACTGGTTCCAGTGTTGAGTTGGTTGGACAACAAGCTCCATCACGGCAGCCAAACAGTACCTGGTCCTGTCCTCGTGGACCAGGTTCTAACACGGCCTCTCACAGCTGTCCGTCAAGGTGTTCGTGGGCGTGTCCTGTGAGCTGGCATTTGCTGCTGAGGAGAGGACGTCCTCGAAGCTGCCTCCACTCCCCTGACCTCCAACCTTTGTCTGGAATTACACCAAAAACAAATAAATAAAAATCAAAATAAGTTCCTGTGTGGAACATAAGTTCAATGTCAGAAAAAGGTTAAATCTGACAACAGGCTGATTCAAAATCATCTAAATTTTAAATCTGGTCTCCAGTCATTCGCGTGCCAACATTAGCTTACTGGACGATGGAGGAATCCGTTGCAGCTAATGCTAACAGTAACTCATAAAAATCTGTTATGATTTTTCTGCTCGTTGCTTTTTGACTCATTTGGCTGTTGTCATGGCAACTCGTGATGATTTTTTTTAAGTGATCATATAACTGATCCACAATCAGGCAACAGTTCAGTGCCTTGCTCAAGGACACTTCAGTAGTGCTGGCGTTGGCTGAAATGACCAGTTTCCACATGACTGTGAAATTGTTCCTGATGAACATATGAATCATCCTGCTGTTTATTTTTCACTCATTTAATTTGAACAATTTAGTGTTTCCCTTCATTTTAAGAATACTTTCAAAATGTGGTGCATATTTGAGAGGTTTCAAATAAACACACACCTTTATAGTGGACACTGTCGTCTCAACTTTCTCCTCAAAAGACTTGAAGCTGGGTGAATTTCTGGAGGTAAAAAAAAAAAAAAAAAAAAAAAACATGTTTGACAAAAAGAATTAAGAACAAGGCAACAAACATCCCAGTCATTGAAAATGAAGCCAACATCTCTAAATTATATTTCATCAAATTTCACTTCATTGTCCTACAGGAAGTGTGCAAGATCATAATACATGGGGGGGCATACAAGCCCACCACACTAAAGCAAAGTGCACCAAACACACACACATACAAAAACAAAAAGTGCACTGAAGTGAGTGTTGTTCCTTCAGGACGTGTCAGCTGATAACACCGTTTGAATGTAAACACAAAGTACGACAACACCTGGAAAGAAAAGGAAGCACATGGCGGTTACCTGATGGTGGGCGTGGTCACAGAGTGTCGCATGGAGTAGCTGCCATCAGAGAGCGTTTGTGAGAGACGAGTTAATAATTAACACAAAGTCACACAAAACCACGTCATCCCTGACTGAGCTAAAAAATAAAATAACGTATCCGAAACTGCTCAGTGAGGGACACACACACACACACACACACACACACACAGATCAATAACATTATCTTTGATTCATTAAGTCTGATTTGGTGATAAATCTTTGAATCCACGCCTCCTCCTAAGCCCCGTAATACTCCATCTCACCATGTGAGAAACTAAATCAGAATGTTCAGATTGTATCCGGATCAGCTGCTGCAGCTCAGGGCCATCTGGATCAATAACCGATTATTGATTATTAGCTCTGTACAGGAACTAAGTGATCAAACTGTTTGATGTGGAAGACTGAGTGAAGCAGCAGTTTAAATGAACAGTTTGGGAGTTAAAGCTCCATCAATGTTTAACTGGTTACGGCGGCTCAGGTGGGCGCGTGTAACCGCTACAGTGATACTCCTGTGAAGAACAGCTGGATTACAGATTAAAATCAAAACCCACACAACACAGTTTTTAGCGCGTTCTCAACATGACCGATGCTGTTTGATTGTTTTTTGTTTTTTTTTTTCTTTTCTTTCTTACCCTATGGAGTTGGACCTCACGAAGCATGAAGGAAAACAAACACGTTAAAGACAATAATAATAATAATAAAAAACACTAAATATTTGACCTCAATGACAGCAGAAAAATGCAAAGTGAGGTGTTTTGAAAAACTCAAGGTCAAATATGAACACAAGCTGACATTTTCTTTTGATTCCACGTTGATCACTAAGATGTGTTCATTTGTTAAGGTGACTGATTTTTTTTTATAGAAGGCCCCACTTACGTTCATGTCTACACCCAAACTGGAGCCAGAAAACCTGTATATATATATTGCCATTTCTGAAGGTCAAAAGTCAAATTTGTTATTCATGTCATAGCCCCGTCTGTTGTAACTTCTAAACACCTGCTCATAATTTCCATCATGCATGCGATTATAAATTTATTCCCTGCTAAAGGCCCACACACATCCAGCAGGTGGCAGACATGTGAATGTTTGTCAATCTCAAGTCATCTTGCAAGCAATTGGTGGTCATTATGACTTGAGACTTGCAGATTCATGACTTGGTGACTTACTCGCACCTCTGCTAAAAAGCTGTATTGATTTGGTGCATCAAAGTTTGTCAGTTTATCGTCAAGATGCTCAAACAAAAACAAAAAGAAGAAGAGTCTCTAAATCTCTCTGTGGTCTCTGACTTCCTCTTTAAAACGGATCACTTTGTTTTGGCCTGAACCACTTTAGGTGCAGATTTCTGCATCGCCTGAACCTGAGATCTAATCACAGACAGTTTGGTTTTTGCAAGAATTATTATATCACAGTACATATTACTTTAAATGTGAACAGAATCACGCACAAAAATACACATCATAGTGATGCACTGCAAAATAAATAAATAAATGCACATAAAAACAGCTTACAAACATGCTTTTTTTTGATGTAACAAAACTTTTTGGACACAAACACACACACACACACACACACACACACACACACACACACACACACACACACACACACACACACACACAGCATAAAAACACACAAACATACCTCCGAGGGTACAACAATTCCAGACCAAACAGGCTGGAATAAAAAAAAAAAAAAAAAAGTTTTTTGTTTTTTTTTTTTGGTTTCTGCAATCAGTTTTTCCAAAACACTCCAAAAATAAATAAATAAATAAAAAACACATGATCCAAAGCCACATATGAATATTGATGATTATAACTGCCTGGTTGTATTATTTAGTAGGAATCACTCAGTTAGGAACAGCTAAACACACACACACACCCGTGTGTCTCTGCAACACAAAACAAAGGCTTTGTTTATCTGACAGAAGGACACCAGCGCTCACACACACACACACACACACACACACACACACACACACACACACACACACACAAATCTCAAACACTTTGTTTATGTTTCAGTGTCTGAAACATAAACAAAGGGAAAATGTTCTGACATTTCATCCATCAAATCTGATGGTCAAACACACCAACACACGAGCTCCAGTGTTTACTGCTGTAATCAGCAGATTCACGCAAGACTAGAAGTTTTTGCTGAGTTCATTTGTGTGGACAGTTCACATTTGTCCACTTTGACCGTCCAACCAGAGGGCGCAGTAAAACCGCTGAGCCGGTGTCGCCAACCGAATGGTCCCCCTAAAAATCTGTCCCCCCCGGTGACGCGGTTCACCGATTATCACCTCGTTTCTGCTTCAAACTGCACATCACTCATCATCTATCTCAGCAACAGATATCTGAAGCTTTTGTACAACAATAATTTCCACATAACTTCAGCATCATTTCATCATAAAAGGAGGCGGAAGCAATCAGAACACAGCAGCGTTCACTGTGGGTCAGACATTTCAAACCGTCACAGAATGTCGCCTCGTTTCTGCTTCAAACTGTCTTTAGAATGATTTAAGAGGTTTTACCTTTATCATCTGATGGTTAATAATGCCATTAATCCATTTGATTGATTTGGGTGAAGAGAGTCTCGGACGTGCTGATGCGGTCCGAAATGACGCATGCACAGATGCAAAAGGCGGACCAATTTTTAGGGGCGGACCATTTGGTCTGCTACACCAGAAGGTGTCAAAAAAAAAAAAAAAAAAAATTTCAGTGTGATAAAATTCTCTTCAAAACTAAACAGGTCAACTGTCGATCGTGTGAGTGTCTGCACTCTAACCAGAACAACCAGCGGTGTCTGATTCCACCACTAACTGGTCCATGATTCTGTACCTCATGTCTCCAAGCCGCCGCGTGATGGCACCACCCAGGTTGCTGAAGGCTGCGGAGGTTTTCTGTCCTGCTGTGGTCAACGTCTCCGATGTCTTCTTGAAGCTGATGGACACAAAATAAAAAAGAGAACTTTCAGTTAAGACATTCCACCACCAAACCACCTGTGGACCTCATGTCCTCCTGGGAGTCCACACCACTGACATTAAGTTGGTACTCCAGTGATGTTTCTCTCCTGGCTGCACCATGTAGTCAGGTCAGGTTTGGGAGCATCCATCCGTGTAAACCACCCAGGGGGGCAATCGGTCCATCCCCACCTCTCCAAAGTAAACCACCTGTTTGCTACAGCCAGGTGAAACATGGGCATGTCCATGACCTTCTCCAGTCGCTCATCCAAGTCTCAGGAAGTAACTGTTCATCTAGTGGTACCCAAGGATCCTGCAAAGAGGTCTGGTACCAAAGACATCCGGTTGTCGCCTTAAGTCACTGGTTGGAGTCCAGGTTTCAGAGCCCTACAGTAGGATCGTAGAGACGTGAAGCTTCATTTACTCGTAGGTGTGTCCACATCACCAAAGACCTCTGTCCAGTGACCTCATGTCTTCAGTCTTTTCTTCTTTTGATCTCAAAAGACCCAGAGACATGAACACTGACCGCACACAGATACACTTCTGATGGCAGCAGAGTCACGGGAGTGAAAATCCCTCATGTGCATCCAGACATGCACGTGAGGGACGTTTTCCTTTCTCTGCCACTGGACAAGACAGAGTCTACAGATCTGGAGTAGGACCTCTGGTTCTGGACTGTGGCTACCTACTGGCCCAAAAAAAATTTCTTTAAGTGTATCCATACGTGGACAAACACAATATCAGCCGTTATTCTTCAAAACCTGAATTTTTGTCTCGATCCAGGACAAGGAAAAACTCAGACCCTCCAATTCCTCACTCAGCTTCTCGAGTGCTACAATCAGGATCACAGCATTAAAGTCGAGGTCAGTAAATCTTTCCTCATGGACACGGGTTGAGAAAATTGCCTAAACATCCTGTGGACTCTTGAGCCAAAATGTCTTGTCTTAATTTAACATTGTGCTCTGTCCCACTCTGAGGTCACTGACTGGCATCTAACCAATGTCCCCGCCCACAACGCCACCTCAGACTTCTGAGGAGCTGACATTTAGTCCAGCTCAGTCTAATTCTCTGATTAGACCTTCAGCTCTGAGCTCGGAGGCAGCAGACGAGCGACTCTACCGGCGTCCCATCTGATCTGGTTACACTTCAGGCTGGAGATCAGTTTACACTCACAATCGCCGTCCTCATCCATAATGAAAATGTGCAGCCACCTGGGTGAACCGAGACGTCGGTTCACAAGTGGTAAAAATTCCACATCCAGATTAAAGTAATGTGCCACATTGCACACATCAATAAAGTTATTTACTTTGAACTCTGACATCATCGCCAACCATGGAGGTCACAGCACATGTTCTCGTATCTGAAGGGTATCTGCGACGGTAAACAGCTTGCGTTGCTTGAGTGCACTTACGCTGTGGAGGTCTGCACGTCGTGCCAGCCTTTGCTGAAGTTGTTCCGGAGCTCGTTCAGAGGTCCAATGCCCAGTTTGTGCTTCAGCTCGGCCTGCTGCTTCTCCTTTGAGGACAAAACCTGCTTCAGGGTTCCGATTTCCTCCTCCAGCTGCAAGATCCAAAGAGAAGAAGACCCGAACCGTGAGTCGCAGGCAGACAACATGCACGGCGCCTGTGCAGCTCCGTGTAACAGGCCGAGGCGCCGTGCCACTGTGGAACTCATCATCAATACACAGACGTTCAACAGCACAATTAAAACATTAAACAATTTAGTAAAAATCACTTCAGGAGACAGAAACACAATATTATTTGTTTCACATGCTAAGTCATTTGATGAGCCATTAGTTACTGCGCTAATGAGACTTGTTAGCAATAATACATCATGTTTAAGTTAAACTGTTAATAAGTTACTTGAGGAGAATGTATTTGCTGCCATCTAGTTTTACTTTTCAACTGAATGCAAAGACTTCTTTTTGTTTAAATGCTGTGCTCGAGAAAGAAGTCAGATTTACAGCTTTAAAGCTTTCGCTAGTATCAGAAAATGGCTAGCATGCTAACTATAAAGACACATTATTGAATTAAAGCATTCAATCACTCATTAATGTAAACTAATTTTCCCCCCAACAAACAAGCTAACCAGTCACGCTAGCTACCTTGGTGAGCTATTAGCAGTTGGACCTAGCTAGCTAGATTGGTCACTATCCAAATAATGTGTTAGCAGCCACTTGAAGGAAATACAATCATTTGTGACACACAATATGACACTTCACATCACACTAACCTCTCAATCCAGATGTTCACATGAACATTAACTAATTTGCTCAGAAAAACAAACTGCTAAAATTACTTGTGCATCCAGCGTCATAAATGAGAAATATTTCCCCGTCACTAAAAACTACCATGTACAATGTTTATTTATTGCAAAAAATATTCAAAATATAAATAGAAAATTAAGATTTGAAATGGACTGGACTCGTGAAGTGGATACAGAAAAACATTGAGGTATTACAGAAATAAATGTTGCTAAAAGAGGAGCACGACCCGACATTAAGCCAGAAAAAAAAAAAAGTCTGTTTAAAGCTGTTAATCCACTGAGACAGAGAGGGCCCCAAAACAAACAAACAAACAAACAAACAAACAAACCAGAGCTCCGTCTTTGTTGGACCATTATATTTCTAATCTTATCTCCATTCCCGACCTTTCCCGCTTCTTTGTGTTGTTACTTTAAAAGTGACTGTACGTACTGTTTTTATCTGAATGTCTTATTTGAGATTAAACAGACATGAGTGTGCACGTGCAGTCATACTTTGATGAGTTCTTGCTGAATCTCTGCTCGTTCTTCCTCAGTCATAGAGTTGTTGACTTCTGATACCAAATCATCATCAGCGTCTCTCAGAGGCTCAGAGTCCAGAAAACCTGCAACAAAAAAAAAAGAACAAATGATTCAACAGACTTCACCTTCATGAAAATCTGAGAAAAGTGAATCATAACAAATGAAATCTGATACAAAACCAGAACAGCTCTGTGGAATTTGTAATCACAAAATCAGATCATAAATGAAAAAATTCAAACAATTACAGTAGCAATTAAAATGACACAAGAGACTTTAAAAGAAAGACAAAGGCTTGAGTGAATATGGGAAGATATAATTTCCAAAGAGACTCTTTTACACAGACATAAGAGGCTTCTATAGACAGCAGAGTATCATCAGCATAGCACATGAACCAGTTAAATTTCACACACTGAGCCTGCTGCTGTGTTAATGTGAATAATATAAGATTTATGATGTGACTATCCTCTCCTTGAGCAAATTATGTGTTTGAAATATTCTCTTTTGGAGCAAAGCGTGGCCCTGTACAGGGTCCACCCCGCCTCATGCCCTATGACTGCTGGGATAGACTTCAGCCCCCCTGTGACCTTTAACTGGAGTAAGCAGTTGAAGATGGGATAGAATCTTTATTGTCATTGCACATATATACATAGAACGAAACTTGTCCTCTGCATTTAACCGTCCTAATTACAGTTAGACACAGTCCAACCACTAGGGTCAGTGGGCAGCCACAGTATGGCACCCGGGGACCAACTCCAGATGTAGAGACGCTGCCTTGGTCAGGGGCAGAGAAAGGAGCAGACCCTAAATAAACATGTTTTTGATTGTGGGAGGAAACCCACACAGGCACAGAGAGAACATGCAAACTCCACATAGGAAGGCTGGGAATTGATCCCACGACCTTCTTGCTGTGAGGCACCAGTGCTAACCACTAATCCACCATGCATGAGTGAGTGAAGCAGAATGTGACCTCAAAAACAAAAAATATACACGTGGTCCGACACAAAGATTTTTGTTTCCTACCATTTTTTATGGTGCCAGTACAGATCTTGCTCAAATCTTAAAAATGCACAATGGGGGGGGGGTTGTCATCTTGCCCATTTCTTTGGGTGTGTGTCTGCTTTGTCTCATCTTTGTGCACACATGTGTCCGTCTGTGTCTCTGTCCCACAGTTATATGATGTCTGGCTGCAGACTGCAAAGTACACGGATTATCTGTCTGTCTGACAATACAGACGGATGTTTTCTGATGTCACACTGACATTTAATGTACGGAAAAAAAAGATTTGACGTTTTAAATATGGAATTGGAATGAAACAAATGTGTTGCTGTTGCTATGATTCCAAGTAAAAACTTCAGTTCCTCAAATGAAAATGTGGCATTTGAGGAAATCATGAGCATAAAGAATAAAAACTGCAGACAGAGAAGCTCTGGTTCTTACAATAAACCCTTAAAAAACCCCAGAAGACGACGTGCTGTCTGACTGAAACTGGTGCTGTGGAAAAAGCCGTAACACAGAGTTAAAGAGGGAATTAAACCAAACACATTATGAGGACAGCAGTTCATGCAGAATGACTGCAGACATTAAATTCTCTTTGCTGCTCCTCAACATGAGTCACCAACTCTTGTAAGTGATGCTTGTTGAGAAATGTTTAATTTTTTTAAAAATAATTTTTATTTTTGTTCAAATGCAGCATCACAAAAGGTTTCACACCGTCGTCAGACTGAAAGCAGAGAAACAGCACATGCAGCAAACACACAAACAACAAAACTGAAAAGCAGCGTGCACACAACAAATCAAGCACATTTTAAAACCCGGAGAGCAAATCAGAACACGAGCCGCGAAAAGAACAAATCTGAGATTCTGTTCAGCAAACAGACAAAACTGCAAAAATGGGATCACTGAAAAGTTGATTTGTTATGAGTTTTAATTGTTGAATTGTGCCGTATAAATTTATTCATTCATAAAAAAAAATAAATAAAAAAAAAACACCTGCAGCAAACTAAAATCACAGCAGTCAGCCAAAGTATCGGGGAATTTAAAATGTTCTGTCTCACTCAGATTTCCAGCAGCTTAACAGAGGGGATCTGACCTGCCGGCGGAGTCGGAGTCTTACCGAGCTCTTCCCCGTTTCTGTCGGTGTTAACCCATTCCTCTCCAGGACCCAGGCTGTCCCAGTCCACCACGGCCTCGCCAAGAACACTGGAGTACAAACCTGCAGCGCAGCGACGCAGCAGGATGGAAGCAAACCAGATAGCAAGTGTTACATGACCACGTCTCACGGAGACGAGAAAATCTCTTTAACAAGCACCAAACATTTAAACAGCTCTGAGCAGGAGGGAGAACAATGCACCATTCAGTCTGTCCTTATTGAGCAACTCAAGCTTCTGTGGAAATCTCATTACATCATAAATCAGTAGCTCGGGGAGGAAGCTGGTGCAGATTTCTTATTTCCTTCTGGTTACACACAATCTGTCCTGACTCAGGAAAACAGCTCTTCCAAGAACAAAAACTTTAGAGTAATTTTCAGTTTCACTCAAAACAACGTCTGATTGCTCTCGCGCATGGCCAACGTGGAACAACACCCATCGTTACCTCATCAAGGTGTTTATTAAAAAGGACAAATTTAGCCGCAGGTGTACAACGTAAGATGCTCTGATCTGTATGTCAAAACATCTGGATCTCTCACTGACACACACACACACACACACACACACACACACACACACACACACACACACAGGCCGTACAAACCACTGAAGCACACGAGCGGCCACGTTACCACTCATGAGCCATGTGGACGTCTCGTTAGAACGTTATCAATTTTTTGCTGATTCTCTCATTTCTTTTTGTTCTCCAGTTAATGTAACCTTCTTCCTTCCTAATCTCAGTGACTCTCATTGAGACAAACACTCAGTTCTCCTCAGCTCTGCCAGGATCATGTGACACAAACACACAAAATTCAGAAACGTAACAATTTGTATGATTTTTTTATGCTTCAAACGTCATCCTCACATACGATGTCGTGGTTACAGTTTGATCAAGATTTTGTCAGACATTTTTTCTTCATTTGTGTTCACTTTTTCATTGAAACTGTAATGAAGACATGTCCATGATAAACACAACAAAATTTGAATTTTGACTGTATTCCTACTTACTTTCAAAATTCCCTCTCATTTTTCCTCCATTAAGTCTCCTTCACTCTGTTCTCCTTATACAGTGCAGCAGATAACTGAAACAATCTTTCAAATGGTGATACAAACACCAAATTTGGCACACATATTCTTTAAACATTACTCTTTTGAGAAAGCAGACTATCCACTTGATTGTTCAATAGGCAGCCAAGTAGGGGTCAATGAAGAATTACATGGGGGTCAAGATTTACAAATGCTCCAATCATATTGAAAAGTATACCACATTATTCATCTGATCATACAGATACCAAAAAGGTATAGTTTGGACTATCTTTGATTGAATGTTATGAAGTTATGGGGTAAAAACAGCATAAATGGTACAAACGGTCAATCTCAGTTTGTACAGGGGCCAAAGTTAAAGTTGCTCCAATTTTGGTACAAAGTGATGCAAATTATTGGTTGAGTGAATAGGGTTTTAAAAAGGAATAGTTTGCACCATGTGTCGTCCTTAGTTATCATGTTACAGAGTAACATATGTCATATGCCATAGAATCCAATGGACATTGACATTGTTTGACCTTTACTTTGGACAGTAAACATTCAACACGGTCAAATCTATTTAATTTATTAATCCTATTAGCTCAACCAATAATTTGCATCACTATTTACCAAAATTGGAGCAACTTTAACTTTGGCCTCCCGTACAAACTGAAATTGAGCTTTGTCACCGTTTTTGCTATTTTTGCCCCATAACTTCATAACATTCAGTCAAAGATAGTCCAAACTATACCTTTTTGGAATCTTTATGGTTGGATGAATAATGTGGTATAGTTTTCAATATGATTGGAGCATCTTTTAATTTTGATCCCTGTGTAATTCTTCATTGACCCCTACCTACCTACTCACTGCTGTAATTTTCACCTACTCAGTTTTTTTTTTTTTTAATACAGCTTAGTTTAACTTTTTCTTCAATCATAAAATACAGCATGCACCTCATTTTCGTGCATATTCCCTCACGCTGACATCTACATAAAAAAATAACAGTTTAATTTTTGTATTATTACTACACTGGTCAGCGCAATTTTTCTAACAGATTTTTGGTAATTTGGGGCGCTGAATCCAAAGTGTTAGTTTTTGCCAATAACATCATATTTTTGAGATATGAAAACATACAATTCAGTCCAAAAGTATTCGGTCACTTGGTATTTCATGCATTTTAATTTGTTTATACCATTTCAAATATAAAAAACAAAACAAAAACTACAGTCGCACATGCAGGCTTTTTGCAGCAAAATCACGAGGATTAAATTGCCTGCACCAGGGAGGCGTCTGCATAGAAAAGATCATTTGAGGAGTGGAACATGCGAGTGGTAATATGGCGGCCATGCCGTTAAAAAAATATTAGCCAATGAGATATCCAGATATTTTTTTACATACAGATCAGTGGTAAAATGTGGCGAGTGGAACCCGAACAGGTCAGTGTGTGAGACACGCCCACTACACCAGCCTGTGTCCCGTCCGACACGCCCACACAAGACACTGTTCAGCCATGACATTAGGTGTGCTCATCTGTTTGGAGAGGGGGCGTGGCCAGCTGCAGCTCCTTCCCA
Source organism: Thalassophryne amazonica (assembly GCF_902500255.1). Lineage (NCBI taxonomy): Eukaryota > Metazoa > Chordata > Actinopteri > Batrachoidiformes > Batrachoididae > Thalassophryne > Thalassophryne amazonica. The sequence continues at coordinate 38,105,397 of NC_047123.1, read as the reverse complement.
TTTAAAGCAACAGACACAGACACAAAAATCATTTTTTATTTTTGTTTTGTTGATGCATCTCATGAGTTTCTGCTGTTGGCCACTGTGGCGAGAATTTTTAAAAATTTTCATACAAGACAAAAGATGGCCATTATTAGCTTGATGAAAAGTAAACTAATTATGCGCAGACGTCGTAAAAAATGTCTATCAAGAAACAGAAATGGAACAAAATCCAGTAATAAAATAAATTGTAAAAGAAGATAAATATTAAAGTATAAACATGAAAAGGTCACATTTGGACAAGAAGACAGAGACAACAGGTCTGAAGTCTGCAAAGTAAAAAACAAACAAACCCTGATTTCAGAGATTATTGAACAGTTTGCTGCAAACACTCACAGCTGCTAGATTTGGAAAATAAATGTCACTCAGAGACATGTGTTCTGCAAACAAAAGTCACGAAACAGGATCTCATTAGCGGATGGAACCCGGTCTGGAATTTCCATGTTGTGTTGAACAAACAGTAACACAACCCGACGGCGCTGAGTGGCCAGTACCAGGTCCATATCTCAAATATCTGCTCAGCGCTTTCATTGCTTCATCTCAGTTATTTTCACGACTGAATGGAGCTGAAATCATGAAATCACAAGAGTTTGTCCTCATATTATTCTGTCTATTTTTGCAGTATTTTGCACACAGCTGTTCTTGGACTGAATGCGTTTCTGAACACTGTTTTTGTGAGCTGTTAAACATACAATCTCACTTTGTAATCAATGCAGTTGATAGAATTGTTTATTGATACGGTACTGCACAGAAACCACAAGTTACTGTTAGTACTGCACTCACTGTTACTTCAACTATGTAACAGTTGATGCACAATCCTACACTTTGATCTTGAAATTCATTAAACACCACAATGTCACTCTGTATCTCACATTCTAATCCAATCACATTTGTTCCGAAATCTGACTGTGAGAGAAAATACTGAGTACACAGTGGCAAAATATTCGACCGTTTCACATTTGATGTATAACTCCGTGCCCTGACCGTGTTGCTGCGCAGATGTCAATAATGGCGCCATCAGCTGAGAGTGACCGAAACTGGTGCAGCGACAACACCGAAATAAGTGGATTTAACTGGACTGATTGATGGATTTACCTCAATGCAGCTGACGAGAAAAACTCAATTTGCAATCGTAAATTCCAGCATGAACATCTGCAAATCATCAGACACAACAGGATTATTCCATAAATAATCCCAGCGGATTCCTGTTGGAATAATAAAGTACACTACTAACGGTCACTTTGTAAAAGCTATTACATCGTTAAATGAATATGGAGAGAGTTATGTTACAGAGCTGAAACCACATCTGTTGACTACAGCATAAATTTTTAATAATTCTTCAAGTTATATAATTGTGTCATCCATGAAGAGCAATAATCCTGGAATCCTGCATTAGAATAAACATTATTGCAGTGTGTGTGTGTGTGTGTATATATATCTATACATAAATTAAGCACATTTTTCAATGCGTATTTTATCAGATCTGGATCATGCAGTTTTATTTAAAATTATGCGGGGGGGGGGGGGGTGCAACTTTTAGAATCAGGCCTCATAAAATGTGAATCCGCCCCTGAATAAAGCATCAGTCAGGTTGTATTTCCATTTATCCAAAACTGTTCTAAATGTTCTTTTTTTTTTCCTTCTCTGATTTTTCTGGCGTGGTTTTTCCGCCCCTGTGTTGACGTGGGCTTCCCACAGACCCACAGTCACCTCCGGTAACCACGCGTCCAGCTCCGAGCGTTAAATTAACTCTTAAAGTGTTGAAATAAACTCACACGGACTGACCTGGCTGTCGGCTGTCCATCACCGTCGGTCTGTGCAGATCCACGAGCGGACAGGACACGGGGGGACTCGGGTTTCCACGGATGTCACGCGCAGGGTCAGCTGTGGGGCGGAGCTTCCAGCTGCAGCCAATCAGTTGCTTCGCTGTAATTGCTTAGTTTGTTTAACGGAAGCTTTTTAATTTTTGTTTTTCATATTGTTCGTACTGTTGCAATGCACGTGGACGTGACGTCACTCACAAATGTCTTCCAAAACCCTTTCGCTTCAATTTCATGTTATTAAATCAATGAAATTAGTTAAGTAATTCTTTCAAATGTTATTTATCTATATCGCACTCATCCACGTGAATTTATTCACACTACAATCAAAGATATAAAGTACAATCAAAGGCTCACTGGCTGTAAAAGTCATAATTCAGTCATATTGTATAAAAGATAGCATTTAATTAACTCATTTTTGTGTTTTATATTTTGGATCATGTTATTAAGATTTGTTTCAATAAAACAATAAAAGACTGATTTCGAGATCAGTTTTATAGGTACTGTAAAACTTAAACTACCTGTTAACCAGCGTTTATTTCAAAATAAGAGTTCTGTGAATTTTCTACCACGGTGCACGTCTGCCCTCTACTGACAAACCGCTGTATTACAACTTAGCTTAAATAGCAAATCTAAATAAAACACAGTACCAATTAAAATAAATAAACACCTCAATCCAAAAAAAAAAAAAAAAAAAAAAAAAACACCATATCAATAATAAGTCAAATAGTCCATGTTTGGTTTTGGATCTAGTTTATTTACCACAAAGTCCTCAGCATTTATGTTTGGTTTCTAACATTGGTTTTACACTTGCAGCAGAGATCATGGCATGTAGAGTAAGAATAAAATAATAAATCACCATCATTCAGATGTGTACAGAGAAAAAACAAAACAAGGTTTCATGTCACATTTTGTATACATTCAATCCAGTTTAGTGGATTATTTCACACATTCACGGTCCTCATGTGCAGATTATTTTATGCTCCCGCTTTTGTTTTTTGGCATGTGTTTTGGTGTTTGATAATCAGCCGTCACGAGATAAAAAAAAAAAAACACGCCTTACGCTCCTCCTCCATGATGTGACTCAATCAAGAATGAATTTTTTAAACCTTGACACAAAAAATGTCATTTTTGACATGTAAATCTTCCCATGCTGTTGATGAAACCTGTCAATCTTGCACATTCAACAATAATCAATATGTATAACTTTGCACTGATCTGGACACAGCTGTGGATCTGTCACAGTGAAATCTACGGCAGTTCTAACAGTGACAGTTTTCAGGTCTGGTCAGAAATGGCTGAAGGGTTCACTGTGCGCTCATCTAGTTTTGGGGTTTTCCTGAGCTGCTCTTTGCTGCCCTCTGCTGGAAAAAAGTTAAAATGCAAACCATATTTTCCTCAATCTTCTATTACATTGTCAAAGCATTTAAAAAAAAAAAAAAAAAAAACTTGGCTTCCAAATTTTGATATATTTCTTACATTTTTATTGAGACTTGGTGCAACTATGACTTGTCGGGAATAAGAACCAGATTATTTTGGTGCCGACTGGAATCACATTCTTAATTTTTTATTTTTCCTAACTTCTGAGTCAGGATAAAGATGGAGATCCACAGCAGTGAAACTGATTAATGTGATGAATGAGGCTAAAAACACACAAAGGTTTCATTCATTATTCACATTCCTAAAACAAGATTCCGCGAGCTGGGAGTTTGTGTGTTTCATCAGCAGAGGATTGAGGGAAGTCTGAGAAAAAGTGAGGACATGAGAGGACGTTGGCGAGCGGACAGATCATGAAGGACAGACAGAGTGATGACTGCTGCCAGGTGACGACCTTTAAAACTCGCCAACATCTCCCGTCGCCTAGCAACAACACTGGAAACCAGTGCTGCTCTTCAAACATCCTGCAAAGACCAGAATCTGAAGCAGAAAACCACACAGAGCTCAGCTCTAATCCCACCCACAGGCAGCACAGAATCCCTGAGGACATCCCAAGGTCGAGACTAGGTCAGACTCTACAGTCCAGGTGAAGCCGGTATCGGTTCTGGATAGTCTGGTCCAACAGAAGCATCGGTGGCTGTGACTGGAGAACGTGTCTGTTGCTTCTCCAGTCACAGCTTCCCAGCTGAAGACTCGGCTCAGGTCTTGTGTCTTTGGGACAAAGTCACAGCAGAATTTAAACTGAACTTTACAGACACGTCCAGACGTCTGAGGCGTGAAAACCTCGAACCTCACTCTCACGCTTTCAATATTTTCAAAAGCATTCTGCTTAAATCTCTTTAGGTAATATAGAATAAAAAAATACAGAAAAATTTCAAACAAGTTTTTTGTCTTCGTGCAAATTAAAATTAGTAAAACCTTTGAAATCCATTTTCACACACAAAATGATGTTAATTCCACCCAAATACTGCAAAAAGTAAGAAAAAAACAACAAAAAAAAAAACAAATCGGCGATGAGAAAGAAAAAAAAAATCACGGCAAGATGAATCTGAAAGTGAAATAACTTATCAAACTCTTTGTTCTGGCTGACTTTGATGATGTAGATTCTGACAGCTGGCGTAGAAAAAAAAAAAAAAAAAAACCCTGAGCGGAGCAAGATAACAGAACCGGTTCTGCACATCAAACCCACTCTGCAGAATCTCACTCACATGTGTTTGACACTTTTAGAGCTCAGACAAAAACAAGTGCAACAATTTCAAAAACACTCCAACCGTGGTGATGATCATCATCATGAGGTCACTATTCTTCCTGTTTCTGAGTTTGATTGTCAAGATTTAAAACCACAACTGTGCAGCAAATAATTCAAGTCACATTTCGTGAAGATAAAGATGAAAGTCCAGTTGTGTCTGCAGTGAGAACACATTGATCCGGATCCAGATGTGGATCAGAGACCTGTTTCTAAAGCACTTTAACACACACTGATCTCAGCAGAAACGTCCGTTTATACTTTCATCTACAGCACAATCAGGGACGATTCTACAAACAGAATAAATAAGTCAGTTTGGACTTCCTGTCTGTCATTAAACCTTATCTTCACTTCGTCAGACGTGGCGATAAGTCTGAACAGCACTCCAACTTTTAAAATGCGTTCACCTGATGAATTACTGTTAATGAATGACAAGTTGTAAGTCCATCCACCTGCCACTAGATGGCAGAAGAGGCTAAATAGGCCAGAAGGAATCCAGAATAGACTGGAGGCGGATTTGTGCTTTTTAGCAAATGAGTGCAGATTATATTTGCTTGGAAGATATTCGGTGGAGCGCTGAGGATCTTTGTGGACAATAAGGTGTTGAAAAACAATTCAATAGTTGGCACTTTTTTTGAACTGTGGGTCAGATTTACCAGCAAGAAATGGTGAAAAGTGGTTTTAATTCAGCAAACACTAATAATCTAAACTGACTACGATGCCATCTGAGGTGCAGATGTCAGTTTACCTTCAACATGTGATTACGCTGCACCACACGGGGACGTAACCATCTGCTGAGAGTTCAGAGGATGCGCACTGTTGCTGGGTTCCCAGCCTTGTAAACCCTTACCAAAAAATAGTACTGATAAGTATATAAACAGTAAACTGGAAGTATACTTGAAACATACTTGCATGTACTACTTTTTGGTAAGGGAATGTTTTGAGTTCTATTATTTGTGTGAGTGAGTACATGTGTGACAGCAGCGGCACTATTGTGTTAATAAAGATTCATATTTGCTGTCAGCAAAACAAGTAAGTTACCCATAAGGTCAAAGGACACAACTGTACGCTGATTTTTGTCTGTCAGCCCGTCTTATTTCACCAGAAGTTAACTTCTTAAATGAATAAACAGTTGAGACTTTGATGCATATTTGAGCAGCTTTTGTCACCATCTAGTGGGCGATGTGAGCACTTCAGGACTTCTGTAGACTTCCTACTTGAAACTCAAAATGTATTAAAAAAAAAAAAAAAGAGCCATCTCTAAATGTCAGAAATGTCTGATTTTTGGCAGGCAGAGCTTTGACCTCCCAGTATTAATATATAAAATTTTAAATTTTGAGAGTTTTACAGCTTTTGAGTTTTAGAATGTGGAAAGTTTTGCTGGATATAAGGACAGCAATTTCTCCTGACAAGCACAACTTACAGCTTTGAACACAACACGCAACATCACACGTAGCCTGCATTTGTATTTGAGCTTTTTTGTGTGCATTTATTTTTTAGTGTTTTTTTTGTGTGTGCATCCTCAAAAATTAATGTTACACATCAGTGAGCTGCAAAACCCACGTCAACCACAAGAGTACTTTCGCAGCAGAGGCAGTATAACTGGGATCAGTACAAAAAAACAAAACAAAAAAATTTAAGAAAATACTGAGCTGGAACAACAACAAAACAAAAATGTCACACAGAGGGCCTGGCACTTTGAAACAGACTACTTCCATTGGCAAAAGAAACTAAAAATGGCTGAGAGAGCTGCGCGCTGAGCGGGTTTCTGAGCCTGACGTGCACTTTGGCAAATATTAGCCTGAATTCACAAGTGCGGGCGCAAACAAAGTGCGCGTCTCTTTTCCGTCGTCGTCTTTGCTACGCCTGAAGCTGTTTGTAGCCGAGTCACGTGCAAGCAAAGACAGCAAACCTGTAAATACCAACTGTTAAATGTGTGACACAAAAACGTTTCCATGTTGCGCTGCAGGAACGTTGTGGCACGTCTCGGTCATGTCCCCTCTAAGCCACCGTACAAAGCCACCTGAAAACTGAGGCGCTCGGCCCATTTTGTGAGCAGCACCGCAATGTCTGGAGCTTCTCTGAAAGTTAACACCAACTTCCTGGAGTTGTTTCCATCTGAATCAAGCAGTCGTCCCACAAGACGCAAATCTTCAGCTGAACTCTTCGGATTCATGCGTTTTTTTTTTTTTTTTTTTAATAAATTTCCTGAAAATTCTCAGATTTTGCAATGACTCATGTTGATGCATCCGTTTCAGAGGGAGAAGGCGCACTGCCAGTCAGTTGTGGTCGACATGATGTCCAGGTGCAGGTCTTCCCTCTCAGATCCACCGTCCAGATCCCTGAGCGCGCTGCTTCTTCCTCCTCTTACATACGTAGTAGACGGGAAAAACGACCAAACCTGCAGATGGAATTCAGACAGAACGGAGACAGACGAGGACAGCTGATGACTAAACGTCTCCGTGGTGATGCAACATGAACTGTAATCAGTTTTAAAGTCTGTGCTGATACTGAAGATATCGGCTTTTGCACTCTTGGGGAGTTTGTTGATGTTGCATGTTGATAAAAGAAGAAAAAGGTGTGCACAGCCTGTTGATGGCGCTGTGCCACCAGCATGAGGACACAGCCATTAAGCCGTGGTCACAACCCGCCGTACTTGCACGTGTGTGCAGTCTACTTGCAAAAACATGGGCTAAATTTGGAGATCCGTACGTCGTAAGTACTGCCTGAGTACGAATTTAGGAGCACACAGACACGCCGTAGAGGTTTTAGTGCATGCAGAACTTTCGCTGCGGATTCACCAGCAGTACAGATGACGCACGTTGTGAGTACTGCCTCAGTACGAATTCAAAGCAGCAGATTTTCATTCAATTACTACTGAATTAACCAAATCCGTCCAGAGGCAGCAGGCTACTCACCACATACTATGGAATTAAATTGTAGGTATCAGATCTTGAAGATTGAGATACACATATATAAATTAGAATTAAGTTGAAATTTAAAAAGCTGGTAATCAACTGTGTAGTGAATATATTCCTCTATCAGTGTTTCACACCTTGTGTGACTTTTCACTAACAGGCTGGACATGCTCATGCATCGCCGACGCCGAAAAACACCTGCCGCTCCGGTCCTGCTCATAACACACACATCAAAAGAAAAGCAGACCCCCCCACCCCACACACACACACACACACTTTTGTCAACTCTCTTTATCGTTACACTCCTAGAGACGTGCGTTGAACGTACTCCCTCCCTCCTCTTGCTACTGCCTCGGTACATTTTCACAAAAACGTAGTGGCCGTGGCATCCACAGAAAATGTACGGTGAAAAAAAATGCACAGTGGGTTGTGACCGGCGCTTTACTGTGGTTATAAGACCTGCCACACACATACACGGCGTCCCATTAGAATGACACTTTCATCTCTTTCTGTGCATCACTTTGCAGCAACACAACACTGATTCTACCAACGAAGAAGAAAAACCTTCAGCCGCCAGCGGTTCTAAAATCCGTCCAATCTGGACGCTGCTTACAGATGCTTACTTCTGCTTCATGTAAATAAGCACACGCCTTGTGATGAGATGTGTGTGTTTGCGTTACCGATGACGAGTGCAATGGCGCCGAACACCACAAGCAGCAAGACGACCACTGGAGCGATCAACAACTTCGTGGCTGCACAACGAGAGAAATACTTCATTAAAAACATCGACTGCAGAAATTAACATTGACTTCTATCCGTTTACTTCCATCAAGGATGTTTTTGTTTTCATCCATTTGTTTATGTGGAATTAACAAATAAACATTATTTCATTATTACAAGTAATTAAAGTGTGATTTTATCATTAAATAGATTTTTTTGTTTCCCGTCATCCAAAGACAAATTATGAATTAAATTATAAAAAGTACTTTTTTTTCTCTTATTAAAATCCAAAAATGTTTTGTTGCCTTCTGCGGCATGAGGCAGTTCTTTTCTACCAAACAGAAGGTTTTGGGTTCAAGTCCCACTGTGTCCCGTTCTAGGTGCACACCAGCAGATTTGATAGAAAGGACATCCAGTGTAAAAACTGTGCCAAATCAACATGTAACTCAAAACTGGGTCTGCTCTCACACACAAAAAAAAACACTGGTCAAGCCAAAAGAAAGTTTTGAAATCCAACATTTAGAACGTTTGAAAAACCATTTAAACCCATCTGTCCATGAATAGAAGATCTTGAGACCAGATAAAACTACTTTCTTAAATGTAGCCGCACTTTAATTCCATATATTCTGCATCTACAAATTATTCAAACCAATTTAAAAATTTTCAAATTAATAATTTTCAATGAGCCCATTTAAAACCAGGCAGGTGGTTAGAAAGTGACAGAATACAGTTTTAAAATATGTTTGAAATATTTAAAAAGGTACTTTAGATATAAGATAGAATTGATCAACTTTAGATCCAGTTTAAAGCAGTTGTGCTTTGGTTTACATAATTTAAAACTCAAAATAATACATTAAAATGTGGTTTTAAAACAGTTTTGTTTAAAACACATTTAACAGCTTAAACTAATTTAAACCACATAACTGATAAAAATGTTTCGACTTCATTTCCTTCTGAGAATTTGCAACAATATAAAACTTGATTTTGATTATTTTTTTAATCCGTTTAATGACAAACAAACTGATCACTAAAATGATTTCTGTTGATTAAGAGATTGATGAACAGATTAATCGTATCAGCATTTGTTAGCTTTGACCTGGAACACAAACTCAGAAATCAGATGAAACCTTCTCATCCAGATTCCTGAAAATCTATTAAAAAAAAAAAATAAATAAAAAAAAATAATAAATAATAATAATAATAAAAATAATAATAATAAAGATCCAACAAATGGATGAAACAAACTGCCACCAATCAGACGGAGCGTTACCGCAGATGGAGCCTCTGACGAAGCGTCTCAGGTGAGGTTTATCAGGTAGGTAACGATACTTGCAGCCAAACACGCTGAGGTTCGAAGTGTGGTCTCCAAAAAACCTGAGAGCAGGTCAAAGAGTCCGTCAGGAAAACACAAAAACACCCACGAAGAAGAAAAAGAACTTTAGAAGAGTCCAACCTCAGGTGTCGGTAGCGCTCGCCACAGCGGTAACAGAAATTCGTATTACACTGAGCGCAGGTCATGTGGTCGCATCCCTCCGTCCGCTGAATATGGATCTACAAAGACAAAGACAAACGCAACAAACTGGACTCAGGCTCATCCTGGACTCAGACTTTGGACTGAAACCAGTTCTCAGAATTATGACCCAGAGTTCAAACGCGAACACGTGGTGTGGAACCAGCAATAGGTTCAAGACCGAGAAAAGCCAAATCTGTGAGAGAAAAGTCAAAAAACCTTATTCCCGAAGGCGACCAAACCAAGAGTCGAGGTTACGTTACAGTGACGGATTTTCCATGCGATTTTTACAGAATTAGTCTCGGCCAGCGTTCAGGCTCACGAGGTCAATTTATTTAAGAAAATAGAAAAAATAAAAAACCCACCGGCAGCATGTTTGCAGGAAATCTTTCCAATTTGGTTTCTGAGAAACGTCCCTTGTGTCAACCTGCAGGTAGACGGGTGCCTCAAAACCGTGGAAGTGGGTCTTTTGAACCAGTAGGAAACGTGCCCGGACAGGACGGGAAACAAGAAGACCTGATGTTGGAGTTTTCAGTTCAGTTTGTGGTTTTATTATCAGATGGTGGTTGAAGGACTCTGACTGCTGAACTGCGTTTGAGTTGAAGGTCTTTTACTGTAATCCATCATAAACCTTTTCCTCAGAACGAGCTTAAGAAACAAATCCTCTGACTTTATTAAAGTTTAAAAACATCATCCTCGTTCTGATGGTGAAATGACTCAGGAACTCACTTTTTGAAGAAGAAGAAGAATTTCAGTTGTGCTTGATTGTTAAAATGTCACAGACATCCATTAATTGATCATTAATGGTGTGGAACAGCTTGTTAGTCTCCTCCTGCTCCTTCCAGAAAATGATATGATGAACACAGACGGGAAATATTTGCTACTGCAAGTAAACAGTTCTTAGATAATTGATCTAATTTATAGCTTCCCTGAGCCATCGTCTGAGAATAAATTAGATACGGTGGAGATGAACACAGCAATGACGAGGCAGAGAGAAGACCATGTCAGCTTATGGAGCCGACAGAAACGAGAGCAAGAACTCACTCTGTGGACCACATCATCATCACCATCATCATCATAATTATCATCATCATCGTACCCACCATCACAATTATCATAATCATCCTCACCATCATCATCATAATTATCATCATCATCGTACCCACCACCACAATTATCATAATCATCCTCACCATCATCATCATAATCATCAGTATCATCATTCCCCCAATCATAAATATTATGATCATCCTCACGATCAACATCATCATCATCATAATTATCATCATCATCATCAACATCATCATAATCATCAGTATCATGATTCCCCCAATCATAAATATTATGATCATCCTCACGATCAACATCATCATCATCATCATCAACATCATCATAATCATCAGTATCATGATTCCCCCAATCATAAATATTATGATCATCCTCACGATCAACATCATCATCATCATAATTATCATCATCATCATCAACATCATCATAATCATCAGTATCATGATTCCCCCAATCATAAATATTATGATCATCCTCACGATCAACATCATCATCATCATCAACATCATCATCAGTATCATCATTCCCCAATCATAAATATTATGATCATCCTCACGATCAACATCATCATCAACATCATCATAATCATCAGTATCATCATTCCCCCAATCATAAATATTATGATCATCCTCACGATCAACATCATCATCGTACTCACCATCAGAATTATCATAATCATCCTCACCATCATAATCATCATCAACATTATCATAATCATCAGTATCATCATTCCCCCAATCATAAATATTATGATCATCCTCACCAACATCATCATCATAATAATCATCGTACTCAACATCAACATAATCATCAGTATCATCATTCCCCCAATCATAAATATTATGATCATCCTCACGATCAACATCATCATCATCATAATTATCATCATCATCATCAACATCATCATAATCATCAGTATCATGATTCCCCCAATCATAAATATTATGATCATCCTCACAATCAACATCATCATCATCATCATCAACATCATCATAATCATCAGTATCATGATTCCCCCAATCATAAATATTATGATCATCCTCACGATCAACATCATCATCATCATAATTATCATCATCATCATCAACATCATCATAATCATCAGTATCATGATTCCCCCAATCATAAATATTATGATCATCCTCACGATCAACATCATCATCATCAACAACATCATCATCAGTATCATCATTCCCCAATCATAAATATTATGATCATCCTCACGATCAACATCATCATCATCAACATCATCATAATCATCAGTATCATCATTCCCCCAATCATAAATATTATGATCATCCTCACGATCAACATCATCATCGTACTCACCATCAGAATTATCATAATCATCCTCACCATCATAATCATCATCAACATTATCATAATCATCAGTATCATCATTCCCCCAATCATAAATATTATGATCATCCTCACCAACATCATCATCATAATAATCATCGTACTCAACATCAACATAATCATCAGTATCATCATTCCCCCAATCATAAATATTATGATCATCCTCACGATCAACATCATCATCATCATCATAATAATCATCACCATCGTACTCACCATCAGAATTATCATAATCATCCTCACCATCATAATCATCATCAACATTATCATAATCAGTATCATCATTCCCCCAATCATAAATATTATGATCATCCTCACCATCAACATCATCATCATAATAATCATCATTGTACTCACCATCAACATCATCATAATCATCAGTATCATCATTCACCCAATCATAAATATTATGATCATCCTCATCATCAACATCATCATAATCATCAGTATCATCATTCCCCAATCATAAATATTATGATTATCCTCATCATCAACATCATCATAATCATCAGTATCATCATTCCCCCAATCATAAATATTATGATCATCCTCACGATCAACATCATCATAATTATCATCATCATCGTCCTCACCATCAACATCATCATAATCATCATCATCACCATCATTATCACCACCATCAACATCATCATAATCATCATCATAATCCTCATCACAAACACAATCATCAGTAACAACAGCATTTGTTTCTTAGTTGATCTTTACAAAGCGATAAAGAAACCTTTATACTCTGATGCTGATGAGCATCTGAATTTTTACCTTAGGCTATCAAATATGGCCATCAGGCATTGCAAAGACTTAAGTCCATCTGTCCATCTGTCCGTGCTCAGCCTAAGTCCAATCCTGTTACTGCCAGAGTCTTTAAATTCAACAGGGAACATTCTTGGGACACAGAACTTGGACAAGTTCAGAGATGACTAACCTTGACCTTGAATAATTCGACTTCATTCAATTAAATTTGAATTAAAATATTAAAAATTTCACTTGATTTTAAAAAAATGTATTTGTCTATCTACCTATTTGATACTGATTAGTAATGACTCAATAGTGTCTGCTGTTGCACATTCACAGATGTTGTGCTGTGTGGCCTCCAGCTTAAGCAATGTGTGTTTACACACCATATGACCAGTAGATGTCAGTATTCTCCAGTTATCCATTAAATGAGGCTTGCAGTAATGAAGCTTTTGGTGAAGCAACTGGCTGGGAGGCTCAAATTGTCAAAGCTTTGACACTTAAAAAAGGCTTCATCTCGCTGTCATGACTTTGTTGTTTAGTATGAAAAACTGGCGTTAAACTCCACCTTCTGAGATACACTACGACTGTGGTCTCCATCAGCAGTTTCAATAAGAACGTGACTATATTTGTTTTTCCTCTCGTCTGCTGGAGGAGCGTCCCAAAGATTCCAGGAGGAAGCAGAGCATAAAGTCATGCTGTCTGACTCCTGTGTTAACGACATGGAGAAAATAAAGAATCTGACCACTTAAACTACAAATTAACAGACTAAAATGTTACCAAACAAATTTGTATTCGCTGAATTTGCTCTAATCTTAGAATTAAGGTTAAAAACGTGCAACAATGTAAATCCAAACATAAAATCAGTGAATTATTGCACCTTGCTGTTCTCAGAATGTTATTCTAATGTTAAATGAGTCTCCACCGGTCAAACACGCCAATCCATCAGTTCCACGTTCCGTCCATTCATTCTGATCTTTCCATCCGTCGTCCTTCTTAACCTTCACTGATTTAATCACTGAACCTTCATTTCCTCACATTATTAAATCTGATCAATAACAAACAGCAGAGCGGTGTTCCGGGTCGCTCACCTTACACCGCGGGCACTTCTGGGCGTTTCGCTGTCCGTGCTCGATGACGCTGGCCCAGGACCGGAGCAGCTTGTCTCCTTTCCTGTAGTCGCTGCATTTGACCCCGATGTGCCAGGGGGCGTGGCATTTGAAGCACCATACAAACTGGCAGTTACTACACTGGATCTGCAGCAGGGACAAGAGAAGAACATGTTCAGCGGATCCAGGACCGGCTGTCCCTCTCCAAACCAAAAGCATCCAGTTCTTCTGCAAAGAGCAACAAAGTGCCTCCAGGTGCGCCGGGTACATGAACCGGTCCAGAGCGCGCAGGTTTTCAACCCTTAATTTAAGCACTCCGTGGATTCTACGGTTGATATAAAACCTGCACTTCTTGGACCTTTATGGAACCAGTTTGAGACCACTGGTCCAGTGGGTTCTGGGTCTAACCAGGCAGAGAGACCCAGAAAACCTCCAATGGGACAAAACTGGTCTGATGCCCAGTTATTTGTCTGCAGGTGGTGCTGCAGCAATGAAGTTTGCAGTTACAGTTTCACATTGGCGGTAATAACGTCTTCTTAGAACTGTGCTGTCACCAGGTCAGAGTCCTGGCTGCTGCAGGGTTCAGGTCTGTACCAGATCCTGGGACGTGATCTTACCTTGTACTTCTGTTCCGAGCGATTTGGGTTGTGCTTCCTCAGCGAGGTGAAGTGTCTGCACTGGGGGCATGGCTTGGTTCTGGCATCCAGCTGACTCAGCTCCAGAAAGTAGTGATATTTTTTCATGTCCTCCTCGGCAAGATGGGAAATGACCACGCCCTCCTCCAGGAACCCGCTGCATTCTGGGATTGGACACCTGATGTACGGTTTGGCCAGTCGCACCTGAGAAACAACAAACATATGAGTTTAACGAAGCAGAACACAGCACCATCAGGCAAGAGCGTGCACGACAAGAGCGTGCATGACAAGGTTCTCAAAAACAAACAAAAATAACTGGTTGTTGCGCACATTTTTAACGTCAAGACTTGCAACAGTCTATTTTTTAATACATAATTAATTTACTTGTAATTGTGCAAATTTACTTTTGGGTAAAATTAATTTATGGCTGTTCAAAGGAAAAAATTTGAGCATCTCATCAAAAATTATTATTATTTTTTTTTACATTGTGTTAAACAGATTTTCATGTTTTTAGTTTGGAGATAATCTGGTTTTAAAGTGATCCACACCCATAACAGTCTGGTTTGAAATAAACTAAAGTAAAGTCAACTAAATTAAACTCAATCAATCAATCAATCAACTTTTTTCTTATATAGCGCCAAATCACAACAAACAGTTGCCCCAAGGCGCTCCATATTGCAAGGCAAGGCCATACAATAACCATGAAAAACCCCAACGGTCAAAACGACCCCCCTATGAGCAAGCACTGGCCACAGTGGGAAGGAAAAAACTCCCTTTTAACAGGAAGAAACCTCCAGCAGAACCAGGCTCAGGGAGGGGCAGTCTTCTGCTGAGACTGGTTGGGGCTGAGGGAAAGAACCAGGAAAAAGACATGCCGAGAAGGGGGGCAGAGATCGATCACTAATGATTAAATGCAGAGTGATGCATACGGAGCAAAAAAAAGAAAGAAACAGTGCATCATGGGAACCCCCCCACAGTCTACGTCTAAAGCAACATAACCAAGGGATGGTCCAGGGTCACCCGATCCAGCCCTAACTATAAGCCTTAGCGAAAAGGAAAGTTTTAAGCCTAATCTTAAAAGTAGAGAGGGTATCTGTCTCCCTGATCTGAATTGGGAGCTGGTTCCACAGGAGAGGAGCCTGAAAGCTGAAGGCTCTGCCTCCCATTCTACTCTTACAAACCCTAGGAACTACAAGTAAGCCTGCAGTCTGAGAGCGAAGCGCTCTATTGGGGTGATATGGTACTACGAGGTCCCTAAGATAAGATGGGACCTGATTATTCAAAACCTTATAAGTAAGAAGAAGAATTTTAAATTCTATTCTAGAATAACAGGAAGCCAATGAAGAGAGGCCAACACGGGTGAGATATGCTCTCTCCTGCTAGTCCCCGTCAGTACTCTAGCTGCAGCATTCTGAACCAACTGAAGGCTTTTTAGGGAACTTTTAGGACAACCTGATAATAATGAATTACAATAGTCCAGCCTAGAGGAAATAAATGCATGAATTAGTTTTTCAGCATCACTCTGAGACAAGACCTTTCTGATTTTAGAGATATTGCGTAAATGAAAAAAGGCAGTCCTACATATTTGTTTAATATGCGCTTTGAATGACATATCCTGATCAAAAATAACTCCAAGATTTCTCACAGTATTACCAGAGATCAGGGAAATGCCATCCAGAGTAACGATCTGGTTAGACACCATGCTTCCAAGATTTGTGGGGCCAAGTACAATAACTTCAGTTTTATCTGAGTTTAAAAGCAGGAAATTAGAGGTCATCCATGTCTTTATGTCTGTAAGACAATCCTGCAGTTTAGCTAATTGGTGTGTATCCTCTGGCTTCATGGATAGATAAAGCTGGGTATCATCTGCGTAACAATGAAAATTTAAGCAATACCGTCTAATAATACTGCCCAAGGGAAGCATGTATAAAGTGAATAAAATTGGTCCTAGCACAGAACCTTGTGGAACTCCATAATTAACTTTAGTCTGTGAAGAAGATTCCCCATTTACATGAACAAACTGTAATCTATTAGACAATATGATTCAAACCACCGCAGCGCAGTGCCTTAATACCTATGGCATGCTCTAATCTCTGTAATAAAATTTTATGGTCAACAGTATCAAAAGCAGCACTGAGGTCCAACAGAACAAGCACAGAGATAAGTCCACTGTCCGAAGCCATGTCTATAGTTGAAGGAAAAAAGCAATTTAAAGACAATTTTTTTTAATTCTGAGAAACTGTAATGGACATTTTTTTTTTCCTGGTTTGTGACATTTTAAAGACAAAAATAACTGACAGGTGAATCAGTCATCACAGCACATGCAAGCTCACGTGCACGCACAGGAAGACTGTGCAGACGTGACGCGTTGCCACAACATTAACATGTCCTACAAACAAAAGACCGGTCGGACAGGTTCAGGACACTCCGGAGTGCATGCACGCATGCACACTGACATCAAAACAAACAACATCAACACATGACTCACCACCTCTGCCCAGGAGCAAGGCAGCAGGACCACAGCAGCGGCACAGTGTGACAAGAACCAGGCTCCGCCCACACAGTTTACACAACTTCGATCTGATACTGTGAGTTTATCAGATTCTGCATCACTTTGACATCAAAGCAACAAAACCGCAAATAAAACAAACAGACGAGCGATAATGAATTCACAGATTATCGAGACGATCAGCGGCGTTTAATCCACACAGACTCCTGTTTGTCTAATCCGAAATAATCCCAGTTTTTGCTGTTGGACACCAAGGACAAAGTCCTGTTTGTCCGGAGTAGGGCTGCTGTGAGTCCAACGGTTCCCATCAGACCTCAGAGCTGATCCGGGGTCTGATCAGGAATATTGGGAGTTGGGAGCAGATTTCTCCAAGTGGAACTGATATTACGTCAGGAAGGACATCTGGTGTAAAACTGATGACAAATTCCAACGCGGATCGGTACCGGATCCCCCGTGATGACTTCAAGCAACCAGGGACACTAAGAATTTCTATTTCAGTTCATTTATAGTTTTTATACTCACGCTGACGCCGGTTTAATTTCTACTAATCTTTGTGTTTAGTTTTTTGTCTCTTGTGATTGATTAGCGATTTCTTTAAAGATCTATATTCATGAAATTATCATCAACCAGTTTTCAACAGTTTTACTCCACAGAGTTTTATTTGGATAAAAATGAGATGATATGGATTTGATTATTGATTATTGTTACGTTTTATAAGATCACTTGGAGAAATCTCGCTGTGTTTAACATTTTCTGACATTTTATAAACACAATTACTTAGTCATCTTCAACTGCTGATCTGGGATGAGGTTGTGGGGTAACCTCAATCCATTAGATTAATATTCAGGAATTGAAACAGTCGTTAGCTGCAGCCCCTGATGACATCATTATCAAACATCAAAGTCAAAGGCTAACTTTTAATTCATCTGAGATGCAACTTTTTTTTTCTGATGGATAAAATTTTAGAAGCAGAGAAAAGAATGTGGGCGTGTCATCTGGAGGAAGCCGAGTGCTGCCGAAAATCACACACAAAATAAAATAAAATCTATAAAATGATATTAAGAAGCAGCGAGTGTCGACTTAGATTTCCGCTTCAACGGAAATTAATATTTCAACATCATCATCATCTCTATTATAACGGCGAGTCACATTAACGTTTTAAATGTTTCACATGCAGAAATTTAAAAATGCATTCTGGGACATTTTAGGTTCACTCCTCCCCTCCCCCGCTGTCTCCGCCCCTGGCAGCACGCGCTCACTCACTTGGGAGGTGACGTAGAGCGTCAGGCAGACGTCACACACCACCTTCCGGCAGCAGGGCAGCGCGGCGCAGCTTTTCTCCTCCAGACACACGCGGCAGCAGCGCGCGGCAGCGCCGTCGGCTTCGTCTGCGTCTCTGCGGCGGAAGTCGCTTCCGACAGCCGCCAGATCCTCCAGCGTGTGAAGCTCCGGCTCGGGACTCGAACCCGCGTCCTCCTCTTGGAGGTCAGGCGTGTCATAGCGCTGGAAGTCGGTGTGGACGCAGTAAACCGCGCACTCGACGCGCTCGGCGCTAAAATCACCCGCCGGCGCGCCGTCCTCCTCTTCCGGCTGCCTCGCGCCGTCCTGCATCCACCTGTCCGCGCGCAGCTGGAAGGAGGCGCTGCTCCTCCTCCGCGCTCCTCCGTTACAGTTGTTGTTGTTGTTGCCCTCCTCGCCGTCTTTCGCTCCTCCATCCGGCGCAAAAAGCGACTTTGATCGGGTGACGCGGCCGTTCAAACCCGAAACTTTGCGCTCGCTGATTGAACTCTGCGTCGCTCTGACGCCGTTGACGAAAGTGCGCATTTTCCAAACATCCGGCGGCTCATCGTCCGAACCCGCTTCAGCTCTCCCCATTTAGACACAAAAACAAAACAAAGCAGGCGGCACACTTCCGGCTCTGGGCATGCGGGAAGCAGCGATTGGCCAATGAGGAACCGAGTGGTGACCTCAGCTTTAGCACGAGCCAGTCAGAGCCGCGGCCAGCCAACTCGGGGCCCGCGGGCCGACCACAGCCCAGAACCACAAAGACCGAACCAGACAGGAGAGTTAGTTAATGAAACCACAAAATACTGCAAATAATAATAAAAACACAAACATGAAACTGAAGAACAAAACAACAAAGACATAAAAATAACGTGAACCAAAGCAACGGAGGCTGCAGCCTCACTGTCTTAGAATTAAATCATATGTGACAGCAAACTGCTTTGTGGTGTATTTCAAATACAACTAATACAAACACTGAGAACTGAAGTGCATCCAGGGAGTGTGTACCTCCACCAAGCCTGCATACTGCTTAAAACTGGATCCAAGGACCAAAATATGTTCCTGATCAAATTCTAAATCTGACATTATCCATCTGCTCAACAAATTTCATCGACACCCCCACACAATGTTTTGACTTAAATGTTGATATGAGCCAAACATTCATCTGGATCACCTCCAAAATGGGATCAATTATTTCCTGGAACATAACTGATCTGCTTGGAGTGTTTCACTGAATTCTGCTGGTTACTTTTTGAGTTATGTTGCTCACAAACAAACAAACAGAGCTCTTTGGTGGAGCTAACTTTTATTTTTAGAAAGAGATATTTTGTAAATGTAACATTTCTGTATCATATACTTTTTTTCGACAGCAGGGGCCTCGTGCAAAGATTTGTGTGGTTTTCCTACTGAAACACGGTGTACGTTAAAACCCAGAAACTGGCATAATCACAGAAATATTCAGATGTATCAAAGCGTGCGTATACATGGATCCAAGCATGTTCTTTTTGTACATCCCAATCAATATGGAATTGAGCGCGCATCCAGAAGTACCAACCTCCTCCCTGTCCACACCTCCATCTGAATATGCAAATTTATTTAAATAGCTTGGTTGTGTCATGTTGACGGTATCATAAGTGTGTAGTGTGTTTGATGACATCCGACATTGTCTCTGTGTTGTTGTGTGTAAAAATTAAAGCATTTGTTAAGGCAGAGTGTAGAAAAGATGAAAGCTCTGACTTGGTCTTTGTTCTCCCATGCAGCTCACCGCAAAGTATAAGGAAGTGTGTGTGCATGTGTGTGTGTGTGTGTGTGTGAGGCTATATAAATGCTGAGGCTCAGAACACTGAAATTAAAAATAAAAAAAGGTCAGACAGATCATTTCAACGGAGGGGACAGAGCGGAGGAATTGGCCCCATTCAACAGAAAAGTGGCCGTGATAGTGGGTGACACATCTGACATCCCGACATGTCCCGACTAACTCCTCCGCTACTGTCTGAGCGCAGGGATGGAGTTCACTGTAGCGCCTCTCTTGGTCGGTGTTGGGGTTTGTTCTGCAGCCCTAGTTTCACCAGCAAAACATAAAACAAATACAAATGAATAATAAATATAAAAAAACATATTTGAATGCTCACATGCCCGAATGTGCCCACGCTGGTTTTCATTTGGGACAATTACACAAAAATTATTTCCTCACTAAGCAGCCAGCCATCGTGCACCGTGTCAGCCTCTAGCCTGTTCCCAACCCAACACAATGCATTTGTGCATCACATATGATTTGAACACTGATGGAATTAAAATGTTTCCTATTAATAAAAGCAGATTTATCATCTGGTGGTGCCTTTGCACTTTAATGTTTGAATGTGATGTACCTGGATGACATCTGGATGATTGTGTTCCACGCAGCTGGCACAGCTTGGCTCAAGGTTGACTGGCACACTCCTGGCTGATCAGCCAGCTCACACTGGAATGCCCAGGAAGCCCAGCGTGGGCAGCACCTGTGTGGGCACAGACGACCCCTGGCTCCTCGCCGTGTTGCGCTCTGGGCCGGCTGCAGTTCTGCGCACAACTCCAGTCACAGAGGCCTTGATAATCGAAATCAGTTTATGAGCCAATTATCATCATTTGGAAGTAAATCCTCGTGTTCCCTGAATACACGCTCACGTCTGATTGCACCATTTGTAAGGTCCTGTAACAACGCTAACACAACCACTGTTAGTGCCATTTTACGCATCACTGTGCACGTTTTTATATCCATCCATATAACTGTAAACAAGTGGGTGTGTTAATGTTGATCAGTGTGTTTCTGATGTGCACGTCACTCTGATGACTTCATGTTTTCACACTATAGCAGTTCCCTGTGTCACCTCTACGTGTCCACAGAGGAACAATAACTGTAGAAACGTGCGCACACACATTTCCACGTTCATGTCACCTTTGATACATCTGAATGCGAGCGTGGAGACGGACGGACACCAGGGTTTTGTGCATGAGGCCTCTGATCTTTTGGTGGCTGCTGCTTCTGGATGAATCCGTCACAGTTCTCACTTTAGCCCAAACATGTCGTTTCAAATGAAAAGTAACACCTGAACACTTAAGAATCAAAGTTAATTTGGGAAAATTTGTAGTTGCTGTTGGCGCTTTGTTCAAATAAAGCAAAGTGGGGCAACCTGCCTGTGAAATGGGGCCGTTCTAATTCCTCATTAACGCCACAGGGTAATTGGTTCTCTCATCTTTTTTGTGCCCAGTCAGCTTCAGAAGAAAATGCCAACGACATTAACAGCATGAACAAATCTGTTTTTCCAGAAAAAATAAAAAACAGAAAACCTGTCAGAACTGTTGCTGTTTTGCACATTAACAAATCTGAGGACAGGAACAAGGATCCGAGCAAACACCAAAACAGATCAGGAGCTCAGGTGCTGACCTCTGTGACCTGTGAGCAAAACAGACTGAATTGTGGGATTTGGAGTATGTTTTTTACCTTGTGTGTTCTTCTGGCTCTGACCGTGCCTTCGAGCGCTCCGTAAGGATGGAGGATCTTCTCCTCTTACTGATTATGTTTCCTGCACAGTGCAGCACAAAGCCACTTCCCAGCAGTGAGGCCCAGATCCAGGGTTTTCTCACTGTCACCCTCAGCTGATGTGGTTTCAGAGGAGAACAGGTTGAGCTTCATTTGAGGATCTGGATTTTCTTCCCAAGTGAAATAAAATTTAAGATCTGAATCCCAAAACCACAGAGATACCTGAGCATGTTTATTTACAGGGAGGAGGTCTGATATTTGCTTTCTGACCTCACTGAAGCGGCCGAGATGTTAAATTATGTTGCGTTGTCACGATTATTATTGTTATTTAACTTAAAGTGATAACAGAGCAGATCAGGTCATATCACATCCACCAGAAGCTTGGTTAAAGCCCCGCCCACTCTTTGTGACCTCAGCTGAAAATCTGAAACAGCTGGAAAAATTAGGAGAAGGTAGTGGACACGGACAAGTCCTTCAAGGACATCAGAATATCTCTGGACATACGGTGAAACTCAGAGACGACAGATACGTTGTTGTCATCCATAATGACGTCCTGATGACCAAAATAAAACCTGAACAACGAGATGCCAGAAAGGTGCCAAAACCAGATGTGGCTCCAGGTGACCTGCCAGGCAGCAGAGGTCCACTCAGGAGTCCAGATGTTCTGCTAATGTCATCTGTAAACAAAGCAGCCATTCGTTAGAGGTCATACTTTGAATAAATTAGCCCCAATGAACAAAATGATTCGATGTGTCTTTATGGCGGTGTAAGCAAGTGACATCATGATGTGGACAAAGAGGACGCGGAGTGTGAGGGGATATTTTTAAAGTCTCCTTGTTAAACGGTGTATTCTGAAGCATTTATAAAAAGTGTTTATTTGTTGTTCATATTGTGTCCTTGTCAAGGCTGTCTGATTAAAACATTGTAAAACTCAGGTCTAAAAAGTGCTTGGGCAGAAACACGGTAACCACAGTACCCCCCCCACCCCCGGGTTCTTATCCCGATTTAGCAGCACTTTTTAGATCAAGTTCCTTGTATGCATCCAGTGTTCAATCACAGAAATCCATCAAAAAAAACAAAAAAAAGATAGAAGTGGGGAAAAAAACTGACTTCAAAGTCATAAAGTTGAAGGTGAATCTGCAGCTTGGACAAAATGGTTTTTTAAAAGAATTCCAGGCTATAACTTTAATTCTCTTCCCTCTTTCACTCCCATTATTTTCCAGGTACATGGTACAGTTAGAAATCAAAGAAAGTCGTCTCACTTTTACACAACATCGTACGTTATTAGTCAGCTAGAAAAAACAGTAAACACGGCCACACGTGATTAAAAAACGTCTACAAGGTCAAAGTTACGGTTTCAGTTTTACACTGTAGAAGCTCAGCAGACACGTATCTATAGAAAATCACAAAGTTCACATTGAGAACGCGAGTCCAGGAGCTTCAGCTGCACGCGGCGTGAGATGGTGAGATTAAATACAGCGTGGAAACGCTTCATGCAAACATGACGTCACAGGCACCAGAAGCTGGACGCTGACATCACACAGGGACCCGCTGGTCGTAGTCTGTTCCTGTGCGTGTTCCTGAAACATGCTTGGTAACATTTGCAAAAGAACAGCTCGGAATCAAAGGGCGCCACCTGCTGGTCTTTGTTACGTCACAGAGACGATCCCACAGTCCTGGAATGTGTGCGTCAAATTCTCAATTGGTTAACAGCGACCACTGGGTGGCGACAGAGTTGGCACGTTTAACAATCTGTTAAGTTTTGGGTGTGTGTGTGTGTGGGGGGGGGGGTGGGGGGGGGGGGTGGAGGTGGAGGTGGACAAGAAAACGTATCATACAATATTTAATGTAACTCATCACTAGAGGGCACTAAAGTGCATACATCTGCATTCTGGTCCCATTTGGTTGGACACCCGTCAGTCCAAAGAATTCTGGAAAATTTCCAGAATTCTAAACTTAAGTTCTTGAAGGCTGCAGTGGTGATGTTAAATCAATACTTCCACGAGAGGACTAATCATCAAAGTAATGACTTTTATCACCAACTGATCTTTGTGATGTCATAAAGTGTTAAAGAAGGCATTAAAAGGAAAAGCCTCCAAAATTAAAAATCTTTTTTGCTCTTCCTTCAACCACGGATCATCTCTCCACTGAAATTGCTGTTTCAGTTTTTTTTTAATTTTTTTTTATTGTGACCTCAAACGGGCAAACAGAAGCCGTGACACGACCTGCTCATGTGTTGAAGGTAATAATTCTTTTGGGTAACTCAGTCCTGCCAGATCGTAACGACTTCGCTAAATGAAGAAATAAATTATATTCCTGTGGTTTTCAAAAATCCTGCAAACAAACCAACAAATAACAGGGTCGAAGGTCAAAGGTGACGATGAACACAGACTTCAGCGAGTCTGTTTTCTCTTTATGAGGTAAAGCAGAAAGAAACTAAACAGCTGAGGACAAATGGAATAAAAGTGAATTTTTTACAGGTCTTGGCTGAGGTTCAGAAGAAAATTATTATTTTAAAAGGAAGATGAAGATTTAGCAGAAGTGCTGTCGGGTGTCCGTCACCTTCACGTCATCACGTTGTGATTGTCGTTTCTCTAAAAGTCGCAGCTTCTCACTAAACGTCAACTTCTGGCCTCATCTGAGAGATTACGAAAAAAATCTTGTCCTGATGGAAATAACGCTGACTCCCGGGATGGAAGACAAAATACTGAGACAGCAAGAAACTGACCGGGAAGAACAGACCAACCCCAGTGCATCATGGGAGGAGTTTTGGGAGGCGTTAAAAGGACGCAACAACATTCTGGCAACATATTGTATCGGCAATTTTTTGCACCAACAGGTGATTTTTTTTTACTTCTTGGAGACAAATATTAACTTCAGGAATACGCGCAAATTTTTTGTTTGTTTGCAATTAGGTCAAATTTAGCAAGTTATGGGATCGCTAACCTGCGACTCAATGTGGCTATCAAATTATACGTTAGCCACCTAATTAAAATATTCGACTTCCTTAAAGGATAAGTTGTCATCATTTTGATGACAAAACTAGCGAGTATGACTATATCCCCTTCCAGCAATTAGCTTATTATCATAGTAGCGAATGAGTAAGCTAGCCTGGCATTATCGCTCAGTGGCTCACTAACCAAGCTAGCTTGGCTAGTTAGCGTGTACGACCGGAGACTCAGTGTCCCGGCAAACACATGTTCATTCTTTCACTCTAGCTAACAAAGTTTGGATTGTAAACATTGTTTAGATTCACATTAGTCGTTAAATAAAAAAGCAACCGGTTAAACTGCGGAGCCGTTATTAGCCCACGTGTGCATGCATGTGTGTATTCACAAATGTGTTACTGTGTAATCTGTATGTATCCTGTACACATAAACATACGTAAATCTACACACCACACACTTGATAAACATTCAAGGAAACATGTGAACCGCGTGACAGGGTTCGAGTCCGGCCCCTGACCTAAACCGAGGCGTCGTCACTGCTGTCCACGATAAAGATGCACCGACATCTACTGGGAGACGACAGACGTCTGACATTCCTTGATCGGTTGTCTGCTTGGAGACGAGGTCTGCTGGATGTCCAAAGTCTGTCAGGCACAAAGAGCAAAAAGTTCCAGAGATGGTGAAGCATCTCCGAGATGTTGCTGATCGAACCAACAGCTCTTTGAGCGGTGTCCAGCAGGATGTCCCAGGTTCTCTTTGGAACAGAGGAGACAGTCTTCTTCACCTCCTTCACTGATGAGTCCTGCTCCCTCCATCCTTTCCCCCTCTTTCACAGATAAACAGCAGCTGGCTGCAGACACTGCACCCAGCCACACGGGGGCAGTGTTTCATCAGGAAAAACAGGGTGCAGCAGACAGGGAGGGGCAGCAGGAGGGCAGGAAGATTAATTAGAGAATGTTTTTGTCTTCAGTCCACTTGTCAGTTTCTTAACAGACATTCTGTGTAGTAAAGTAGAGATGACTGGTAAGGCAGCACTTCTGGATCACATCCTGGTTTCACTTGGACCTGAAAAAAGGAGACGGGATGAGAGCTGCTGCACAGATTGATCGATCGACCTTTAAAGTGCACTTATTTCACTTCATCCTGATGAACTGATGGAAGCTAAAACTGCATCAGTCTCAAGAGCTGTTTAATGAGCTATATGATGCAAAAATCATTTAAAGTTTTACACGTTTGGATTTTCCCGTGAAACACTGTCAAAGTCCCACCAATGTTTTGGCACGTGCAACCTTTCCTCCTGTAATCACGATTTAGACCTGAAACAGCTCAAACTAGTGTTCTAGAACACTAGCAAACTAGCTTGCTAGCCTAACCCGAACTGTGCCGCTTGGTAATAACATCTAGCCTCATGAACCATCTTGAAAACAAGCTTTTTAAGATAGCTCACAAGCAGTGAGTTGCGCTCATACATTATGTGGTTATTGTGTAATGTGAGGCCCTGAACGCACTCGTGTGTTGTCATGCTATGCGCTGGTGATGCACATTTTGCTTATTGCTAGCATGTAAATTCTTCAGAGACCAGTTAGCGTGTAGTTTAGCACCACACACAAATATCTAACATTACAACTGCAATGTCACTCTGTTTATTAAGCACAATAATTAGGTATCTTGTTAAACAAGTGAAACAAGGCTGTTTTCAAGCTAGCTCCTTGCTATCTAGCCAGGCTAATTGGCTTGGTGAGCTGTTGTATTAATGTGGCTAGGCTAATGGGCTCAATTGTTGGTGACCTGAATAAAAAGTCAACCAAAGTGTAGGTATGACTGGAAAACTGATCTGTTTTTGTAAATGTTCACACTTTATTCATTCATTTTCTGACGCTTATCTTGGTCTGGGTTGAGGTGTTAGCAGATTAAGCAACTCATCCCACACTTCCCTATCCTCAGCTAAATCCTCTAACTCTTCCTGGGGGATCCCAAAACATTCCCAACCCACATGGGAAATATAATCCCGCCAGGATGTCCTGGGTCGTCCACGGAGCCTCTGTCAGCTGGACATGCCTGGAAGACCTCCTTAGGGAGACCACCAGGGGGCGCTCTCAACAGATGCTCCTTTTGATGTGAAGCAGCAGCGACTCTACACAATGATTGTAGCTGATATGAAGTCACACCAGTTAAAACAGGGCATTGACCCCCCCCCAAAAAACAATAAAAATTTAACTGAAATAACAAGAGTTTGTGTGGAGGTGCTCGTGTTGCCGGCCTCTGAGTGGATTCCGTTAACCTTCCCGTTGCGGTGTTAAAACCTGCAGGACGTCTCTGCGTCAGAGTTCAATCTCCACCAAATCACAAAGACGCACAAAGGAAATTCTCGTTGCAAATACCGAGTGTGACTGAGGTCGAAGTGCACGCTGCGTGCGCACGGGTGTGTGTGTGTACAGAGTGTCCTCGTGCACCAGCTTTGTGTGTTTGCAACCATTATCTTCAGGGTTGATGATTTATGATCTGTGTTATGGCTTCCACAGGGACGTATAAAACTACAGAATGGTCTTTTATTGCCTTTCTTCTTTGTTTAGTCTTGTGTTTCATCCATCACTCTACCGCTCTCTCGCCCTCTCCATCTTCATTTCCATTTCTCTTTCTCTCCCTCCGTCCACCGCTCTCTGATTGGTTCCAGCTCTTCTTATCTAATAACCAGTTATTGATAACCTGTCTGCCACCATTATTTGTTTGTTTTTTATTTTACTTTCGCTGCGACAGCCGTTGCTCCACGTTGCTCCACACTTGCCGTGGGATGAAGCGAGACGGTGGGCTTGATGCAGAGCTGTCGCTGTCTGATCTTAGACTTGTTTTGTGCCCGCTGGCCTGTGAGTGGCTGAAAGTCTAAGTGGAGCTGGAATCCAAAGTCAGGCTCTCAGAAGATCAACACCTCAAAGAAGTAAGTAAGTAAGTAAGTAAACTTTATTTATATAGCGCCTTTCACCGACAGGGGTCACAAAGCGCTTTACAAGGTAAAACAATAAAAATATACAGTAAAACACTCAGTACTAAAAGATTATTGGCCATGAAAAGCCTGTTTAAAAAGTAGAGTCTTTAGTTGCTTTTTGAACATCTCAACAGAGTCCAGGGATCGCAGGGACGGAGGGAGTTCGTTCCAGAGACGAGGCGCTACGGCTTTAAAAGATCGGTCTCCTCGAGTTTTAAAGGAGGTTCGAGGAACCATCAACAGGTTCTGACCTAAAGATCTGAGGCTGCGGGCTGAGGTGTAAGGCTGAATCAAGTCAGCAATGTAATCAGGAGCCTGACCATGTAGTGCTCTGAAAGTCAAAACCAAGATTTTAAAATTAATTCTGGAGGCAACAGGGAGCCAGTGGAGGGATTCCAAGATAGGCGTGATGTGGGCTCTCCTGTTGGTGCGGGTCAGAAGCCTCGCAGCAGAGTTCTGGAAAGAATTTAGGCCGTGAAGGAAAAAAAGGTGAGGAGAACAGTAACAGTATTCGGAACGTGCCCTTCTGAAAGATGGGTGACTGACCCACACTAATTATGAATTACAGCCTCAGCAAGAATGACATGAAGGTCAAGGACATCAATGACCATGTTTTTTTTTAAATCACATGGCCGACCATAGGAGCAGTAATAAAAACGCTGCGAGGGCGATGACTGATGAGACCTTGAGTTGATAAATGACGAGTCTTCTGCTGATCGAGCACATTCTTGCTCACACAAGAATTCCAGATATCAGAATGAAGTCTGACGAGTCTCGAGTGGAGGACCGGAGGACCTGAGGATCTGGCGCTCATGGCAGAAAGTGCAAAACTGAACTGAAACAACTGGTGACACCACTGACAAAGTCATGAAAGGAAGCTGGATTCATCATATTACAAGCTGACGGCACATAAAATATTGTGACTTGACAGAACTGCATATGAAACCGTGTCTTGAGCAGATCACGTCTTGTACTACAACAGTGATGTATAAACTGAATGTTGGGTTGAAAAATCACAAAAACTGCCTCACACCAACACCCTGCTGCAAAGCCTGATGCAGCCCAACGTTTTCACAATGCAGATTTATTCTGTGCCCTAAAGGTGAAAAAGAAGTCAGCAGGTCACAGTGCTCTCCGCAAAACAGAAGACAGAAAACATTAGTTAAGCACAGGATGCTGCAGATGTCAAAGCAGTTTTCAAAGTGCTATGAATGATTTTTCTGCCATTAGGTGACTAACTCTAATCCTCCTCAGCCACTCCTCCTCAACCTCCACATTGAGCAAAGCAGCTAGCACGACACCTTTCCTGATCCTTTCTCCTAAATTTTTTATTATTTTTTCCTATTCTAAGCCCCCCCTCCTTTACTCTACCCGCACCCTGCTGTCTTTGGTCCCTATCCATGCAATTTGTAACACACAGTCACATATCTGAGGGCGTGTCCGAGTCATTTCTTTATTCACGGGTGTGTTTTGGGCGCAGATTGTCATTTCATGCTTTTAACTGACATACTGCTCTTCAGAGGACAGACTCAAGTGAGAGGATTTCTGCAGTGATAACGTCAGTAAGATGTTTTGGGTTTGTTATTTTCTTCAGGAGACACGCATGTCTGTCCTCTACTTACTGATGGTTTTCTATTATAATTCCCTGTTCCCTATTTCCACTGCTGATATTCCGTTTCTTCTGGAATGCACGTCCCCCCATGCAGTTGCCTAAATCCTCTGGGGACAGCGTGTGTCATATGGACAACTTAAGACAGCTGAGACATTCTGTGTAAATGGATATAAACTGCAAACGCTGCATGTGAATGTATGGTCCGTGCGTCCACGTGCCACAGAGTCGTTGTACTTACATGTACATTGGCTGTAGCTGAAGGTGAGATGTTTTCTGAGGCCCCTGGTAACCGTAG
Source organism: Thalassophryne amazonica (assembly GCF_902500255.1). Taxonomy (NCBI): domain Eukaryota; kingdom Metazoa; phylum Chordata; class Actinopteri; order Batrachoidiformes; family Batrachoididae; genus Thalassophryne; species Thalassophryne amazonica. The sequence continues at coordinate 38,075,635 of NC_047123.1, read as the reverse complement.
GAGTCAAATCCTCCTATAAAATCAACTGGACAACAAAAACAAGAACAGAAGATGTCAGTGTGGGTACTGAGTGGGATCGTCCCACCACATCCAAACGTCCTCAGAGAACCAACACTTCTGCTGGTGCACGTAGAATTAATCACTGTGGTGCAAAAATGACTGAGTCCTGTGATGCAGACAGAGCTGTACTTTAGTAGAAGAAGAAACCTTCTGTGCAGATACACTTCTGCCTCGAGACACGTCTGAACTCCTATATTATCCAGGAGTTCTCCACAGGCTCTGAAGCTGACGAGCTGCCAGCAGGCGGTTTCCTCCCACAGACTGAGAGATCGACTGGACTTCTGAAGACAGGAAGTGATGATATATTTGACTTTGATGCTGGGAGGCTCCTAACGTCCTCGCCTTGATCACCAGTGTAGGTTCTTATTTATTCAGCGAGACGTCACAACATCAAGTACAATGTGGAATAAACTTGTCACCACAGAGATAAAAGCCGGTTTAAAACCTCTCTAAAGCCCATCACACAGCCAGCCAGTCCAAATATCATTTGGCAACCAACAACAACAACCACAGGTGGATTCATTTACGGGATCCACCCCCCCCGACCCCGCGCTTGCTTTCCATTTTTGTTTGCAGCCATGCACGTTTCAGCGCTCGTCTCACCATGTTAAAATATGCAGGACAACATGTATTCCTTCTTTAGTGGAAGTCACTTCCTGCTGATTCATGCTGCAGTCGAACCGTCTCACAGCTTGACCCTTTGATCACGCGAAGAACCAGAGCCGCTCATTTTCCCGCCGCTGGCTCTCTCTGCTTCATGCAGGCCAATAAAAAAATCATTCAAATGTGTTATTCATAAAGCAGAGATCTGAACAATCAGCACAAACTCCGTCTAAAGGGCAGCTACTCAGCTAACGGCAGAAACACAACACATTCATGTATGTTAGCGAGCTAAGTGTAACTTAGCTTTCGCTCTGGCAACATTCACTTTCCAGATCTGGACTGATTGATGAAGCTAAATGGGTATGAGCACGCTACTCATACATATTTGTCCAGGTCAGAGTTCACCAACGTGCTGTGAGAGTCATTATTTACAGCAGTGAAAGCGATTTACGGCGTTTAAGACCATGTTCAGGCGGTAAGGCCACGCCCCTACATTCACTGCAGTGTGTTAACAAACCAAACACTCAAACTTAGTTGGACAAACGTAACCTTCTTCTCTTCATGGCTGCATTTTGCAATCTTCATTATGCAAATGACTTATAAATAAGTGGGAACTTCCCCCTAGTCCTAGGGTCCACTAGTCCTGGTTAGGGGTTTAGGTGAACTTTAAAATCAGCTTGGGGTTGTAATATACATCATCAAATAATATAAAGAGGTCAGGACCAGTGGTCCTAGGATCAGTGGATCCTAGTGGACTAGTGGACCCTCCCCTAAATAAACAATGAATAAATGTTAACTAGTGGATCAGAAACCGTCACTTCAGCACTGCATGTCTTTGTTTCATTTCAGCTGAGTATTGTAATAAGTGCTTAAGTGAGAGCCACAAGTTCCTTTTTATGTTTTAAAGCAACCACGCCATTTAATTTTTTTTTTTTTAAACTGTCTTTCAACATATTACTACATATTTTGGTCCATCATTAATTGGTGGTTTTGGGTGGACCAGCATGCACTATGCACAATGCCACATCACCTTAAAGGACAGTATGAAAGTGGGTGGGACTTAGTGAACATGGAGAAACTAGTAAAGCACGAAAACCACAACTGTGTGGGTTGCACATGATCAATGACTTGCGCACCTGGTGCTGTGTACAGAGTAGGAGAAGATAGGGCCCTTTGAGTTGCATTCATTTTTACACCTACACCTCCTTCCAACAAGTTCAGACCCTTTAGCTCACAACCAAGGAATTATGGGAAATGAAAATCACAATTTTTTTAGGTGACAAAAAATTCACTAAAATCTAGTTCACAAAATGACAAAAGCCCTTTTTAAATCATTTAATATATCCTGATAAACAGTAAAACATTTGAAGAATGGACGAGAGCTTCTCAAACAGAAATCTGACTTCAGTCTAACGTTCAGGTGGCGTGTTCGATAAGACGGACATGTCAGTGGAGCCGTGAGACAGATAAGACTGAATATAATGATCTCCCACAGCCAGACGTGACACGCGCCCGCCCACACGTGCACAGAATAATTATCAGAGTAATTAGTTTTCTCAGCAACTGAAATTCTTCATCGGTCCTCAGTGAGCATTAACTTTTTCCACCCAAGGCGCTTTCCTGACAACGCTCCCTGATTGTTGTTTTGTCTCCAAGACTGAATTATGGGTGAGTTTTCCACAGACACACTCGGGATTTAAAGCTCATCAAGACGGCACAGATTTTAGAATATGTCCAAAAAAACGTGTCTGTAAGTGACTGAAAGTGATGCAGAGACAGACTGCTTCCGGAACATTAAGGGTCAGCGACACGAGCGAAGTCCATGTTGGTGAAATTCACAGTGATCACTGCTGCAATATTTGATCAAGTAACTAATCTGAATGTTTCACACTGAGCTGACCTTTGGTGACCTTTGGCTTGTGTGTTTTGTGGAGCTGACAACAAACGCAAACAGTGTCCAAAGTGAAAGCAGCTGTCAAATTAGTCACATTTGTCGTAAAAACAATATTTTTCAGCAATTTTTTTGAAAAACAAAATAGTCAAGACTAAAACGGTAAGTAAGTGTTCTTCCTCTTTCCCCCCCGAGGTCTGTGAGACTCATCTTCAGGATTTAACCTTATTATCTGAATCCTGATCTTCCTGAAGTTCTTCCTATTAATCTTCAGTCTGCTGTCTTCCAAAGCCCCCCTCTACTTGTCCATCTTCATCTCTGCTAACTCCACTCTGGTGCTGTACAACACAATGTCATCTGCAAAAGGTTTGCACCAGGTCCTTAACGGTAAAATCCACAAACACGTGTTCATCAGGCTGTTCATCTGGTTAGTGGTTTTAGTTGCACTGCACCACGCAGGTCAACACTGACTTCACACAGCTGTGAAGGTGGATGAAGGTTGCAGCAGGTCCTCAGAGCTGATCGTTTGGGATGTCCTGACCACCGGACCAGGCTAAGGATCTGTCTAGGACCATGTGTTTGTCAGCGTGCGACAACATTCAAACATTAAACAAACCCACGCACTGGTGTCTCTGTATCAACACCTGGATGTACACTGGATGCTGTCCAGGAATTGATCAACAGACGATCACTTAGGGATCACCATAGACTGACATTATAGTTTTTGTCCATCAGTAAATAAATAAATAAAATAATACCTTTATGTATCTTTAGTTGTTTTTAACATGTTTCCTGATGTCACAATAAATCATGCATTTAGAAACAAAACTGTCTTAAATTACATATACACTGAACAAAAATATAAATGCAACACTTTTTTTAATGCCATTTTTCATGAGCTGAACTCAAAGATCTAAAACATTTTCTATATACACAAAATACCTTTTTTTTGTCAAATACTGTTGACAAATCTGTCTAAATCTGTGTTAGTGAGCACTTCTCCTTTGCCAAGATAATCCTTCCCACCTTACAGGTGTGGCATCTCAAGATGCTGATTAGACGGCATGATTATTGCACAAGTGTGCCTTAGGCTGGCCACAATAAAAGGCCACTATATATATACACATATATATATATATATATATATATATATATATATATATACACACACACACATACACACGTGTGCGTGTGTAGTGTTTTTTCTTTTTGACATCGTGCGGCGGTGCTCCCTCTGCTGTCTGCGGTATTTAACTGAAAGACTCCGTTTGTTCTCCCTCAGAGGAGAAAACTAGCAGAAATCACAGCCAATGATAAAAATGCGACGCTACACATTCATCATCTCCACGAGAATTTACAATTGCAGGCTCGTCAGCGTCAGCAAGTCTCTTCAAACACAGTGTTAGAAATAATGACTGGCTCTAAACCCAATTAAACTTTATTTCAAAGCATTTCTGAGCTTTTCTCTCATGACCTCTACACTTATTTGGTCTCGACTGCGACGTGACTTTAACTGCAGAATTTTTTTTGTTTTGTTTTTTTTGCATTTGCATTTGCATTTACCGCAGCAGCATCTGTTAAAACCTGCGGTTCTGCTTTAACAGATGCTGTTTGGAAATGATTTGCCCGGTGCTTCTCGATCCCCGCTTGGCTTTGAGCAGGCAGGAATGCAGGAAAACCTGTCAGCTCTTGGGGCTTCACACTCTTTCCACAGTCTGCATTTATTATCCATCAATATTAATGTGTTAGCAAATACATGCTCTGTTCAGTGTTGAATAAGACACGCGTGGTTATTAATCGCTCTGCACCCAGTTTAATGGAATAACTAAACCCATGACCTCATGGTAAACGGGCTTATTCCGCTCGACACTAGCAACAAATTTAAAACAGACTTATCACAGAATTAAGATGCTGAGTAGCCAAGACGTCTTCGTTAGTCTTCTTGCAGCTGTTTCATGGTGGGAGTGAAAGTTTCGCGTTTTTTTCCCTTGTTACCATAGCAACATGTGAATTTATGGTTTTGACACAGTATTTAAATGTGTGGCACTGTTATCTTTGATGAATGAGTGAGGCAGTTGTCTGGAGGTCAGAGAGACGGGCCTGTGACCAGGTGACAGGTGGTTCAATTTTCTGTCTGACAGATTTTAACCTTGCTCAAAGGCACCTTCCTATCTGACAGGAATCAAACTGAGGATCCTCACAGTGTTAATGAGTTGGACCAAGTTTCACCCAGAGTGCAGCTGAGCAGTGTGCACAATCAGTGTGTGAGTGAGTCTGAATGGGTGAATGTGAGGCATCACTGAAAAGCACTAGGATAAAAAGCACTTTATGAATTCAGCCTATTTTCAAATAAATACACTCAACAAAAATATAAACACAACACTTTTGGTTTTGCTCCCTTTTTGTATGAGATGAACTCAAAGATCTAAAACTTTTTCCACATACACAATATCACCATTTCCCTCAAATATTGTTTGCTGAGATAATAATCCATCCCACCTCACAGGTGTGCCATACCAAGATGCTGATTAGACAACATGATTAGTGCACAGGTGTGCCTTAGACTGCCCACAATAAAAGGCCACTCTGAAAGGTGCAGTTTTATCACACAGCACAATGCCACAGATGTCGCAAGATTTGAGGGAGCGTGTAATTGGCATGCTGACAGCAGGAATGTCAACCAGAGCTGTTGCTCGTGTATTGAATGTTCATTTCTCTACCATAAGCCGTCTCCAAAGGTGTTTCAGAGAATTTGGCAGTACATCCAACCAGCCTCACAACCGCAGACCACGTGTAACCACACCAGCCCAGGACCTCCACATCCAGCATGTTCACCTCCAAGATCGTCTGAGACCAGCCACTCGGACAGCTGCTGAAACAATCGGTTTGCATAACCAAAGAATTTCTGCACAAACTGTCAGAAACCATCTCAGGGAAGCTCATCTGCATGCTCATCGTCCTCATCGGGGTCTCGACCTGACTCCAGTTCATCGTCGTAACCGACTTGAGTGGGCAAATGCTCATATTCGCTAGCGTTTGGCACGTTGGAGAGGTGTTCTCTTCACGGATGAATCCCGGTTCACACTGTCCAGGGCAGATGGCAGACAGCGTGTTTTCTGATGTCAATGTTGTGGATCGAGTGGCCCATGGTGGCGGTGGGGTTATGGTATGGGCAGGCGTCTGTTATGGACGAAGAACACAGGTGCATTTTATTGATGGCATTTTGAATGCACAGAGATACCGTGATGAGATCCTGAGGCCCATTGTTGTGCCATACATCCAAGAACATCACCTCATGTTGCAGCAGGATAATGCACGGCCCCATGTTGCAAGGATCTGTACACAATTCTTGGAAGCTGAAAATGTCCCAGTTCTTGTATGGCCGGCATACTCACCGGACATGTCACCCATTGAGCGTGTTTGGGATGCTCTGGACCGGCGTATACGACAGCGTGTACCAGTTCCTGCCAATATCCAGCAACTTCACACAGCCATTGAAGAGGAGTGGACCAACATTCCACAGGCCACAATTGACAACCTGATCAACTCTATGCGGAGATGTGTTGCACTGCATGAGGCAAATGGTGGTCACACCAGATACTGACTGGTATCCCCCCCAATAAAACAAAACTGCACCTTTAAGAGTGGCCTTTTATTGTGGGCAGTCTAAGGCACACCTGTGCACTAATCATGTTGTCTAATCAGCATCTTGATATGGCACACCTGTGAGGTGGGATGGATTATCTCAGCAAAGGAGAAGTGCTCACTATCACAGATTTAGACTGGTTTGTGAACAATATTTGAGGGAAATGGTGATATTGTGTATGTGGAAAAAGTTTTAGATCTTTGAGTTCATCTCATACAAAATGGGAGCAAAACCAAAAGTGTTGTGTTTATATTTTTGTTGAGTGTACATTTCTGATGCCCAAGTCCAGAAGGTCAGGCACTTAGTCTTGATCTAGGACATTCGAACTTCTCACTTAGCTTCTCCAGTGCTGCAATCAGAGCATCCACTGGTTCCACAGAGGTCACAGCACCATCAGACCATCCACTGGTTCCACAGAGATCACAGCACCGTCAGACCATCCACTGGTTCCACAGAGGTCACGGCACCATCACAGCATCCACTGGTTCCACAGAGGTCACGGCACCGTCAGACCATCCACTGGTTCCATAGAGGTCACGGCACCGTCAGACCATCCACTGGTTCCACAGAGGTCACAGCACCGTCAGACCATCCACTGGTTCCACAGAGATCACGGCACCGTCAGACCATCCACTGGTTCCACAGAGATCACAGCACCGTCAGACCATCCACTGGTTCCATAGAGGTCACGGCACCGTCAGACCATCCACTGGTTCCACAGAGGTCACAGCACCGTCAGACCATCCACTGGTTCCACAGAGATCACAGCACCGTCAGACCATCCACTGGTTCCACAGAGGTCACAGCACTGTCAGAGCATCCACTGGTTCTACAGAGATCACAGCACCGTCAGACCATCCACTGGTTCTACAGAGATCACAGCACCGTCAGACCATCCACTGGTTCTACAGAGGTCACAGCACCGTCAGACCATCCACTGGTTCTACAGAGATCACAGCACCGTCAGACCATCCACTGGTTCTACAGAGATCACGGCACCGTCAGACCATCCACTGGTTCTACAGAGGTCACAGCACCGTCAGACCATCCACTGGTTCCACAGAGGTCACGGCACCGTCAGAGCATCCACTGGTTCTACAGAGGTCACAGCACCGTCAGACCATCCACTGGTTCTACAGAGGTCACAGCACTGTCAGAGCATCCACTGGTTCCACAGAGATCACAGCACCGTCAGACCATCCACTGGTTCTACAGAGGTCACAGCACTGTCAGAGCATCCACTGGTTCCATAGAGGTCACGGCACCGTCAGAGCATCCACTGGTTCTACAGAGGTCACAGCACCGTCACAGCATCCACTAGTTCCACAGAGGTCATGGCACCATCAGAGCATCCACTGGTTCCATAGAGGTCACAGCACCATCAGACCATCCACTGGTTCCACAGACCAAACCCAACACCTAGTCCAGGCACTGAACAGAACCTGAACACATCCCAGAACATACTGGGAAAAAGTCTGAGAGCCCCCCCACCACCACCACGTGCACAGCAACGTAATCACAAAGCAGCCTGATCTAAGCTGCAAAGAAACCGCCACACCACCAATCTGCCCCCTGGTGGACAAACCCGTCATAATTTAGTTTCATACAAAAAACATGACATTTGTGTCGTGTTAAATTGTGAATTTTGGGGTCAGTGACATGATCAGATGAGTGATTCATGTACTCACAGCTGTCCTCTTCTTCTGAAATGAGCTTCACCACATAGCAGGCGTAGATAAACCCCACCAACTGAGGACAGAAAGAGACAAAAAGACAACATTCTCCATGTGCACGTGTTAAATAGGACAACAGAAATAACCACGCTGGCACATTTTCAAACCATATTTTACACTGCGCCTATAAAAAGCACCCAGTTCTTCTGGGCTTTTACACATTTTTACATCAAAATAAAAACATAAATCATGCTTCTTTCTGCAATCATGAAAGGAAAAAAAACATTAACGCCACATGTTATACGAAGGTGAAGGTAACCCTCAAGAACATGAGGAAAATTTGTTAATACTTTCAGAGAAACGGTTGGGGGTTTTTTTTACACGAAGAAGCAGAGAGACGGATTTTAAAACGTGTGGAAGAACACGTGGAGCGAACAGACTTAGAAAACAGGTGTTACTGGAAGTGGAGCAAAACGGCGCCACGGTGTTTCGCTCCAAATAGAACACGTGAGACAGTGGACACAGTGGACACAGTGATGCCTTCAAGAACCACCTGAATGTGAGCCAAACCTGCATGGATTTAGAACCCCGGTTTAACACGCTGCTTCAGCGGGGGTTTGTGGGTGAGCAGCAGTAAGACAGTGATCGCTGGAATTGAATTTCCAGCTCTCTGGCTGTCAGTGTCTTACGATGCCGAGGCCGATAGTCCCGTATTTGTAGCAAGCATCTGATCCAGAACCTCACACCAGCAATGCTTGCAGAGTTTTGTTTTGTCAGACTTTTAACCAAACGCAGGCTGATCGGAATCGTTTCTGTTTGAAGCGTCCACAGACCCCCCCCCAAATCAGCTCCCCACTTTGAAGCACGACAATAATTAGATTTATTTCTGCCTGCAGGATCCTGATGAATGACTCGGTTGGCGTTGCTTCAGGCAGTCTGGTCGACGTTCACATGTGCACGTCTATTTTTAAATTTCAGAATTGCGCATGTTATTGGAGATGAATGTCATAATGATGATCCTCATTCAGATTCAGGTCAGATTAAAAGAACTGTGTCACTCGAGTCAGTCTGAGGGCAAACTACATCCATAACAACAACAACAACAACGATAGTAATAAGAACGTTGCCCATAAGGTCATGGGACACAACTGTAAGCTCGTCTTATATTAGACAAAATTTAACTTCTGAAAAGAATAAACAGTTGACACATTTCCCCACATTTAAGCAGGTTTTGTCACCATCTAGTGGGGAATGTGACCATTTCAGGGCTTCTGGTACATTTCCATTCAGAAATCATTCAGAAAAAAAGGCATTTATAAATGTTAGAAATGTATTTTTATTTATTTATTTTTTTGGCAGGCAGATCTTTGGTCTCCCAGCATTAATGTATAAAACGTTTGATTGTGAGAGTTTTACGGTTCTTGAGCTTTAGGATGCAGAATGTTTTGCCGTACAGACCGACAGCAATTTCTCTTGACAAGCACAACTTACAGTTCTGAACTACAACAATAATAATGATAATAAATTGGCAGACTAATGTATCAGATTTACAAATTATTCAATGAAATTATATTTATTTATTTATTTATTTATTTATTTATTTATTGGAGAGGTGATAACTTTATGATGTTTTATTAATTTTGAATTGCATGTCTGATTTAAGATGTAGATATTCCAGGAAGTGATTTTTGCTAATGCCAAATTGTTCGCCAAGTGAGAAAAACAGGGCAAATAAACAAAGAAAAAAACACTAGTTTCTAATTCCACAAATTTTTACCTTGGAAACAATTTTCAAGGTCAAAGTCCTGTTAGAAGTGACTTTTCATAAGCTAAAATATAATACAAAATATAGATCAAAAGGGCTTTTCAATGTTAAAATCAATTATCCCCTAAATCCACAATACAAATCAGATGTGGATCAGAATTAGTCTGTTCATTGAGAGTGTCAGTTTGCACCTCATTGTCACATATGAGAGTGACTGAGGCACTTTTGACTGAGATATGATGCAAAATGTACATCAAATGGGCTTTTCAATATTCAAAAATTCTAATTCAAATGTCCACAAAATCCACAATCTAGATCAGATCCCGATCAAACTTTGTCAGGTGATAGTGAGTGCCAGTCTGTACCTCACCTTCAAATATGAGAGTGATTGGTGCATGTTTGATGAAGATATTATGTAAAATATACATTAAATGAAGTTTTCAATGTTAAATTTAAATAGCCCCAATATCTGTAATTTGGATCAGATCCGGATCAAACTTTGTCTGTATATAAAGGATACAATCCTACATAAGGCTGTCAAATATGAAAGAAATTTGATCTTTTTTACCTTTGCCCTATGACCTTGAAAATTGAGTCAGTTCTTTCCCATCAGGATATGAATCTTTAGTAAAAATCTTATAATGATATATGAAAAATTGTGGGTTCCAGGCTGTTCACAAACAGACAAACAAACAAACACACAAACAAACGGGTGAAAACAGAACCTCCGCCCAGCTTCGTTGGCGGTGGCACTACTTACAGAGACTTGACTGTCTCGTGAGGTTCTGCAGATTTTCTGTGGTGACAGATGGAACTTTTATCACAATTAATTAATTGTTGCATCACTTAAAGTTTGAACACAATTTAACACACAGTTTAAATATTAATGTTCTCCAACATAGAAACCAAAGAAAAAGCAGCTTTACGTGCTACGTGTGTGTGTGTGTGTGTGTGTGTGTGTCACCATGGACACCAACACAACACCTCTGCTGACTGATCTGCACTCTCATTGGCTGTCTGTTTCTGGGGCAGCTGATAGGAGCTCAGTGGTTTGAGGTCAACATAAGGCTGGTGTTTCAGTGACCTCGTTAGTCCTCAGTGACGGAGGAGGAGGTCGGGGAGCGCTCCACAAATAAACGGCAGACAGAGACAGAGGCAGCATGAGGCATGAAACCAACATATTACTCTGAATAAAGGCTTTATTGCTCAAATGCAGCTTTACCTGGAGACAAAATGACATTGACCTGGTCGGTATTCTATTGGCTGCATGTGCACACACACACACACGTAAACAATCAGGAACCACCTGGTTTTGTGGAAAAGTCATCTTTTAGAGGGCGTTATTTAAATAAATTGATATAACAATAAATGCCTTAAAGAGTTTCCTCTGCCACATAAATGACTTGTATTGAGGACTCATGATACAGCGTCCTGCATTTTATTCAGTGTCGTCAGACTTGTGATAATTTGGTGCTGCGTAAAAAGATGTTTTTAAATAAATCCAAGTACAACAGATCCTTTATATTCCAGATTTGAACATAGCAACTCTCTGCTGTTTGATCATCCACATCAAACCTAATATCTTAAAAAAATCCTCCACACAGTCTGTCTTCGCAACATAATAGATCATATTTAAATATTCAATATTCAATGAACCAGTGCACATTTGTTCTGAAAACAGTAATGTATGTATTTTGCTTTTAAAATAACTACACTTTTCTTTTCTTTTCTTTTTAAATGTGGGTGTACAGCTCATCACTGTTTAATGCACCCAAAACATTTGATCAGCTGTGCTGCAAAACATTTGCTTCAATATCCTGTTAATATTCTAAAGTACTTGTGTGTTCAGTTTTGGCGTCGCTGCATATAAGCATTATATCCTGTTTGCAAGAAGATGGGTTTTTTATCTTCCACCACGGGACAAAAGCAGGGACACACTAATATCAGCCATGATGCTGTGAAGTACGTGCGTCTTATCTCGCTTATTGGTCTGAGTAAATTTGGTGCTTGCTTTTATTTTGAAATGATGTTGAACATTACACAACTTTGATATTCAACATCTTGCGGTAACAGCCTACAAAGTACCAAAAGGCATTTTGTTTTGTTTGTTTTTTTACATCTGCAATACTTCTCAATGTTGTCAAAATTGTCAAAGTGCAACCCCTCGTCCGTGTCGTGAAACCTGGGTCACGGATCAAGTAGGGGATCGTCTGTTGGGGTGAAATATGGTGGGGACCTTGTGAGCTCTATGCCTGCTATGGTAATCATGAAGATCCAACGGGACCACAAACAGGAAGTCCTCAGGCGAAGGTGGTGATCGTCTGGGATTTCCCAGTTATCAGACCAGGCTAAGGACCATGTGTTTGTCGTGTGTCGTGTGTGGGAATGCATGTGACAGCATTCCCACAGTACACAAACCCACACACAGGCATCTCTAGATCAGTCAACCCTGCATGTAGACATCCTGTCTGGGAATCAACCAAGAGACCATCTTCACCACCAGCGAGGGACTGACACAACTTTTCAACGCAGGAAGAATAAAATATACTAAAATGTCTCAGACCAAACCTGTTGCATGTCGTCCAAACTCATTAACCTGAAGGACAAAATGGTCCAAAACCAATATTTTATGCAATGCGACTTTACATCGCTGTGCATTGTAGTTACATGCGCTGCGTGGCGTGACTACAATCATGCTACAATAAATTTGTGAAAACCTCATTAAAAAGAAGAACTCAGTCTTTCTGATTAATCACAGAAAACCACAACAAACATCCTGTGAAGACCAACATGGCGTAAAGGCTAAAAGAAACAGTTTAAGAACAGAGACTATGGGGTTTTTATAAAACATTTGACTTGGATTTATACATTTTGATGCCCTCAGACGACTTTGTGTTGCAATTGAGCTTATCGAGTATCAGATATCACACAAAACTGATGGTCACACAATGTGTTTGCTAGAACCAGTTTAATTAGCGATGTAGCTAGGTGCCATTAGCTAAAGTGACATTCTGCACTACAGAGCCAATAAAACTAAATTAGCTTCCAGCATAGAAGAGCCAGTGGGGTTTGCCAAAAATAACCGTTTTTGTGCCTGATTTAATCAGAGAAACACCACAAACGCACCCCTGAAGCTGTTTTACCCTTCACAGTGGTTGCTATGGCGTGCAGTGCATTGTGTGAGACTTGTATGTTAACATGTACTTGGCTGGATTTGTATTATCCATCCTAAATCCTGCATCGATCTGTTTTTGCACAGTTCACGTCAGTAAAGCAGAATTTTTAACAATGTAACTGTGATACAGTGAGTTAACGCTAAAGCTGCAGTGGCCATTTTGGTTACAATTTGTTTCCATGGAAAGGTCAAGACGTATTTGTGGTCACAATGGAACAAACCTCTTACTGTGCATTTAGATGAGGAGACTGAACCACAGCGAGCTTCGTGAATCAAATGGAAGAGACGTAGCATGGAATCAAACAGGATCTGAGTCCTGATCAGCCTCTCAGGCGGTTTTACCGCTTCATGCCTCAGACGCTTCTTCCTCATTCACAGCAGAAACCTTTAAACGGGCTTTTACTTGCACAGTGACACACACACACACACACACACAGTCCCTGGAGCCTGACTGTAGAGCAGTCACGTTAACGTCTTTAGGTATGTAGGAGTCAGGCGGATAAACCTCTGGGCGTTATTTGCAAAAAGAAGGATGCAGCTAATACACTGTCACGTGCACGTCTCCCCGCTTCTCCACAGACAATGACAAAAATATTTTCCGCCTTCAGAGCTTGAACACAGCGTTCTGCACAAACGTTCCAGTGCAAATGAGTCTCCCAGGCATGATGTTTAACTGCAAGTCTGACTTTTTTGTGGGGGGGCGGGAGGAGGGGTTGGCTGCTGCTCGCATTCTTCTCTCTCTAGCAGCTTGGAAAGTTTTGTATTGCCGTGGCAGCGCTCTCTGAGGACAACACACCTGAAGGTGGCCAGATCTCAGTGGGGAGTTACGCCGACTTTTGGCTTGTTTTTAACCCATAACTCCAGAACATTCAGTCACACATAGTCTAAACTATACATTTTTGGAATCTTTAAGATCAGACACATAATGTGGTACACTTTTCAGGAGGACTGGAGCATTTTTTAAAAGTTGACTCCTGTGTAATTCCTCATGGACCCTACCTGGCTACAGCTGCCACCCTGGGACGGCCACCATGCAATTTTCTGTAGGACATTTTACACTGAGGCTGGATCGTAAGTGTCGTTTAGTCCCCTTAAGTTGCACCGATCATATCAAAATTACCATCGAGCTCTGGGATTATATTTCCTGCTTTGACTATCTGCTGAATTTTACAACATGGATGATGAAGCATAAATTCAGTAAAACCACCGCTGACAAAAATCCTCACCAAAGTTTTAGAAATGCACAAGGAAATCCTCGGACGTGTTACAGCACAGTTCAGTCAACCAGTTATGCAACCGCTGCATCACATTCCTCAAGGTCATTTTAACTTTTCATTTGAGGCGATGTTTAAATCCATGCCGCGCTCCGTCTTGCTGCTTCCTGTCGCTGTGGGCACGGAGCTGTTGTCTCTCTGATTATATGATTTTATGTTATTATTCTCAAACAAAAATTCATCAAACTCAAATTAAAGACTCCATAAGAGCTGCACCGTTGGACTGCAGATAAACCACGTGGTGATGAAGGTGTCAGCCTCATTTTCTGTCTCAAAATCAAATACTTTGCTGCAGTTTTTTCTGTGTGCCTTTTGTAAATTATGACATTCTTTCCCAGCGGGTTCAAAGCCGCACTGAACAATCCCTGTGATAATATCATCAATAATTATGTCTAATCAATTTCCTCTGTGCCGCTGGAGCTGTGCGGAAAAACTGCAGCCAGGTTACTGCGACACGAATCACAAACGTAGTGAAAAACAGTAAAACGCTGTCCACCCTCGATGGAGTTTTACTGTCATTTAACATTAATTTGCAGTAATTTAGCTCATTAACATCTTTTGAATTTCTAAATGGTACAAGTGAGTGAAACCTGTCACAACATGAAATTATAAAGGGATTTCTTCAATATGTGTTTAGCTGTCTGGAGCACAGCGGTTTAATTTATCTGACTGACGTCAGTTTACACGCATTGTTTTTTGCTTTGGGTTTTTTTTTCTTCTCCTTTTTTCTTTCTTCTTCTTGATCTTTGAATAACAAACAGCTACAAAAGGCAATCTGGTCCCAGTGCTGCATCCATGAATACATTTACTCTGGCATTAGATTGTTTGTGTTTTGGATGACAATGTCACATTCACTTCAGTCGATAAATATGAAGATGGGGGAAAAAACTTCATATGCTGATGACTACGCACTTCTTCCCCAAGCATGAATAAGGAAAACGACTTCTGAAAGGTTTCAGATAATGTATTCTCATTTTTTTTAATGATGAAAAATAATCACAGACTGATGTTATTTTATTGAAATTGACATACGTGAATGAATTTTTACAACATTTCTCTTTTAAGACTTCTTGGTTTCATCAGCAAGATGTCATTCACAAACTGTATCAGACTTCTTGGTGTGAATATCAGTGCTAAACATAAAAAACCTTAATGTGAACGAAACTAAGGACACATCGGTAAATGGCGTTGAGTGCATTGACAGAGCATTACAATAAGTTGCTTTGGTAAATCCTGTAAAATTACCATTTGATACTCTGCTTTACCAAATCTCAGGGTGTATTTTGGTAAAGCAGAGCATCAGGTCCTCTTCTCATCTTTAAACTAAACAAGTAAGTTGCCCATAAAATCAAAGGACACAACTGTAAGTTGATTTCTGGCTGTCAGCTCATCATATTATTGCCAAAAATTAACTTCTCAAATGAATAAAAAGTGGAGACCTTGCTACACATTTTAGCAGAATTTGCTGTCATCTAGCATGCAATTTGAGCATTTCAGGACTTCTGTGCATTTCCTACTTGAAACCCAAAAAACAGTCAGTGGGTTCCAGAGATTTCTTTTTTGCTCATTATAAAATCTAAGGTCGGATCATTTAGCTGCTGTCCACAACACAAACCGTGTGTTTCACAGGGTTGTGTCCTCATTACAGTTATTATTGCACCAGTCAAGGAAACGATGTTGTGCAGGTTACATCACCAAATAATTAAATTACCACACAAACAAATACAAAGTCATGACTTCAGACCTTGATGGCCTCAGCCGTCATTTTTAACTTCACCACACTGTCCTGTGCGGTAAAAACAATCTCTATTTGGGGATTTCTTGTTTTTGTTTTTTTTAGCTCCATGTTTTTTAAAAAATTTGTCCTTGTCCAGTGTCCAGTAAAAATACAAGTCCAGCCCAACAATACGCTAACCCCCGGTGAAGTCAGGCAGTCATCTGCTCCAACGTATGCTATTAAGGACCCTGACAGCGTTTCTACCAATTACAGTAAAGCAGCCAGCGAGTGAGCCAGCGAAGCCGTCAGCCTGAGTGTGTGCTCATGGAGCATGACAGTGTTTCTACACACCAATTACAGCGAGACGGTGGAACGGCCGTGTGCTCGGATGGCTCTCAGTCACACGGTAAGTACCGCCATCGATTGACAGAGAGACATCGAGGGAGCAGGTGAGAGAAGGAGGACAGAAGGACAGCACAGACACAGACGGGTTCAGTGAGGCTATAATGATGCAGCCAGTCAGAGGAGCGCGTCACTCAGTTTAGCATGTTTGTCCGTGTTCATGTGCGTGTGGCAGCTTCAGCACAAACCAGGATGGAAAGTGACAGACCTCCCTCATTCCCGTTTTTATTTCCGTCCCTGCTGTCGCTTTTGATCTGACTAATTATCAGAGTTTGACTGCGCCGGGGACAAAGAAATAAAGAGGGTGAGGGGGAAGAGACACATGGAGTGAAATCAAGACAGACAATAAAAGAATAAACAACGTGAGTCTGGAAAGCTGCTCATCCAGCTCCGGTTGCTTCATTTTACTCTTAAAAAACAGAAAACACACAAAATAACACAAACATTCTTCAGGTCTGAGCTGCTGCCAGTAAATGTGGGTACAGTACATCATCACAGCAAAAGTAACAGACAGCGAGTGACTACAGATAAACAACAAATACTACAAAGGACAGCTGAAGATGTTTATGATGTCACAAGGGAGGATAAAAGCAAAAGCCACCTTCCACTCTTCCAGAAAGAGATAAATGGAAGATTTAGACAAGCAAATGTTGATCAACTTAACCCAGGGCAACAATCCTCTCCCCACATAATTTGATCAAAACCACACTGACCTAATCACATGACGCTGCACTGAGGACACTACAGTCCAAACCCACAACATGCTTCCAAACCGGCTCTAATTCTTAATGTGCCGATTTGTGGTCTGCTTCACATGCACTAAATGTGCACACGCAGCCAGACCAAGAGTGGAAACAGGAGAAAGAAAAGCTCTGAGCACAGAGGGAGTGCTGTTTCATTCTCTGTACAGGATGACATACAGCCACTAAATCTTTACAAAGAAAGTAGTTGTTAGCTGCTATGTTCATGTTTAAAATGCCATTTAAGGCACATTTATCCTTCCAATTTATGGCCAGCTGAGACCAGCTGAAGCTGTAGTTTAGTTATTAGCAGAGTTACAAGCAAAAAAAAAAAAAAAAAACTACATTTCAGGATGTTTTCATAACCTTGAGAGAAAAATAGCTATCTTAAAAAAAGTTGTGGAGGACTGTTTTTTTTTACGAGCTCATTAGGAGCGAGGAAACATGAAATTGTGTGTGTGTGTGTGTGTGTGTGTGTGCGTGTGTGTGTAGCAGTTTTACTATTGAAGTTGCTTGTTCGGGTGCTTGAAGATCTGTTTCAAAGCTGCTTTAATTAAAAAGTGACACAGCTTTCACACCAGGAACTGTCCAGGTGCTGAATCGGTTCTCATCAGTGTCCTTTGAACCTTGTATTCTGACCCGTTTATAACAGAATTACTGTGTTACACAAAGTCACCGTTCCCACTTCAAGTCCTGCTGTTTTCTGCCTGTGAATGAGGAACCAGAACCAGTCTTGATCCACACTGAAGCGCTTCAATCACAGTTCATTGCTGCTTTAACTGCTGTTGGATAAGACATAAAATTTTCTGCAGCTACTCAAGTTTGAAGTTGTGTTGTGTACAACCAGGAATATTTCACTCAGGTACTTACAGCCAGGAGGATCTGCAACGATGAGTGAGCCACCTCGATGAACTGGAAGTCCATCAGACAGCCAGATATAGATATATATCGGTGGTCCTCGGGCGCCCAGGACGGAGGCGGGGTGATGGGTGTCACCCGGCACCCCGGGCCATTTTCCATCCACCAGGAGCGATGCATGGACAGGTTGAATGTGAGAACAAGATCAGAGTCCTGGAAAGAAGAAGAAGAACGAGATCATTGAAGTTCATCCTCGGAAATATGACAGATCAAGAATAAGACCAAACTAAATGTCAGCACAAGTTTGAGCTGAGAGCTAATTAAACCTGAAGCAGGTCTGAGACAGAAGAATGGTGAGGGGGTTCAGCTCGTCCTAAAAATAAAACTGACTTAACATTCCAGTGGTATGGATTAGATATGAACAAGAGACTACAGCAGGGTGAGGATCGAAGGGACGTGTGAGAGGGCAGCGGGTCAGAGACGGTTGTCCATGTTTCAAATACTGGACAAAAACCTCGACTGAAAAAAAAAAAAAGAAATAAAGTGTATGATAGAGTTCTGGAGATACATACAACCAGCTTTGGGGTCATGCAGATTTACTGATTAATACCTGCACCAAATTAAAAAGTCCAAACAAAGATTTTATTCACACATTTGTTCCTTTAATTTGTGGATTATTTTAAAACTGAGCTAAAATCAGATTAGACACTTTTTTGTAACACTTTGATTTGATGTGTTTTAATTTTTGGTTTTATTTTTGTGTATGATTGTGTTATGAAGAAGGCCCCCGCTTCAGGACCGGCATCTGGTGGAAAACAGGTGCCGAACCAACACGGAGATCCACAGCAGACCTGCTACAGCAACTCCCAGCTACAGAACAACACAAGCTAAAAGAAACAACTCCTTTATGTTTATTAGTACTTTTCAAAATGTCTTTATTTGCTTTGAAAACAATTTTCCTTTTTTAGCTGTTTGATTTTTAATGAGTTTTCATTTACCGTATTTTCTGTAGTGTAAGTCGTTTTGTGTTTTTGTTTTTTTACTAGCTTCGGAGGCCCTGTGACTTACGTATATACCGAAAACTCACACATTCATGTTCATAACAATACACAATAAACTTTAATAATAAAATAATAAATGTCAGTAATAAAAAAATACATTACAATGCACAAAAAAATGAACAAAAATTTAAATTAAAGAGCTGATAATAAAGAAAAAAGTGTTACTTATATGGACTGTTCCTCTACAACAAGCATTTTTTTTAAAAACTGCAGAAAATACGTGCATTTTAACCTCCATGTTTACACAAAAATAATACACGGGACCTCCCACCCGGATCACTGAGAACAGTTTTAGGAACTCAAATATTCACTGTGAAGCATTTTCTGAATCTCGTTTGTGACCGTTGTTCTTAAGTAAACTTTATTTACATTAAAGCTCTAATAGAAAAATAATAAGAATCACTGCAGATTATTGTCCATCACTCCACAGGTTGCACTCCAGTATTAAGACACAGATTTTTAAATCAAAGTCAATTGATTTCTCTCTCTCTCTCTCTCTCTCTCTCTGTCACGTCTCTCTCTCTCTCGCTCTCCCTCTCTCTCGCTCTCCCTCTCTCTCTCTCTCTCTCTCTC